>NW_028270147.1:32413612-33076018 GCF_037043375.1 Chiloscyllium plagiosum
CACGTGAAATGATGTCACCACCAGAAATGGCATCACCAACTCAAGGAAACCTAAACACATAAATAAAAAGCGGGCCATACCATCAGTGCTTCATCTGGAGGCACACTGATGATGTCACCTAGTATGGTGCTAGAACATCTGAAAATGAACCTTCCAGCTCACCGCAGAAACTTACATCCAGGACCAAATTATTTTTAAATAGTTTGCACATTTCTGTTTTACTCCTTGAGACTTCTTTAGCAATGATAACAGGCAGGTCAATTGCAAATGCTCCTTGTATCTAATTAAAAGGGTATAAGATCACACAGCAATGTTATTGGCCTAGTGATTCAGAAAATGTGACTTCAAACACTGCCGTGATAGGCTCAGAATGCAATTTCTTTTTAATCCTGGAATAAAAAGCAGTTTAATGACAACTGATCTTGAAGCTTTTGGATTATATTAAAAATGGTTTTCTAATACACTCCAGAAAAAGAAGCATGCCATTTTTACCCTTCTTGACCTACATGTGGCTCCACCATGGTTAATTTTGGCTGAGCAAGTCACCAGTTGTATCAAACTGTGTGTTATGGTTGAAGAAGATGAGTCACCAACAACTTCTCAAGGTCACAATGGATGGGTAATAAATACTGGACTCACCAGTGATGCCAGCATTCTAAGAATGAATTTAAAAACTGTTTTTTTTAACCTGAACAACCATTGCTCCTGAATTTACGCAAAACTCTTTGCCATCTTCACACAAATATTAGTTACAGAAACCATAATTCTTGTCCATCTTTACTTCAACATAAAATTCTGAAGCTAAAATTCATATTTTTGCTCTTTAATATTCCATTGGTGTCTGACTGAAAACTTGATAAGTAATGCCTCACTTGTTTAGTTTCAAGGTCTTTTATAGAAAAAAAAATGGCAGAATTAACAGCACATAAATGTTATGTTGGGGCATCGATGTAATGGGTGTTAGACTGAATCCTATGGTACTACTTACACTTCTGGAAGTTGCTTTTGGAACAGTGGTTAGTAATGCTGTCTCACAGCACCAGGGACCTACATTTGATTCCACTCTTGGGTGACTATCTGTGTGGAGTTTGCGTATTCTTTCCGTGGCTGCATGGGTTTCCTCTGGGTGCTCCCCTTTTTCCCCACAGTAGACTTGATGGGCTGAATGACCTGCTTTCGCACTGTAGGAATTCTATGAGAAATAAAGGATGATTTTTCAATACCCAGGTATGCTTGGACTGCAATGTAAACTCTGTGATTGAAACTGAAGGGACAGCCATTCTATAATATATGTATGTAAACTCACGAGTGTTTGAGATTGTCGTAGTTGTGCATTCTGAAAATGTTTCAGCTCTAAGTACATATTTTCAGATCCAAGGCACATCCAAGCTTTGGTCTACAAAACAAGCACTGTTAGAGTAATTTTACATACTTTGATACAAATTATTTTCACATGTATAATCCCTCCAAGATAAAAACTTGGCTTGAAAGACAAAACTACAGTAGTTTCCAAAATGCCAGAATCTGCATCAGATAAAGTCAAAAATCAGCATATTAAAATTTAAGGAATAATTGTGGATAAACACTGACTTTCATATTTGGCTTCACTTAAGGTCATATATAATGAAATACTAAAATTTGCAGTCAAATCAAAGCCTTACAGAAAAAAAAAATCAGGAAATGCTGGACAAAGCCCAAGAGCACAGCATTAGGTATTTCAAATAAACATTTCAATTTGCATTAAGTCTCTAAATTCCAATTCACTCTTATGATATATAAATGAATGAATTCTATTAACCAGAGCTATTATCTAAATCATAAGTGTAAATATAATTTCTCAGCTCCAAAAGAGTGGCATTATTGTGACACATCCACATTCTTCAAAGTGGATCAGTAAAGCTATCCCATCTGCAAAATCGTTCTCAAGCTTGCGACTGATCTGACTATATCAAACATGGCTTTAGCAGAATTGGATGCAAACATTACTGTAGAAGAACATTGAATTTTGACAGCTGTGCTTATCAAATGGATCAGTTAAGTGCAAAAAGAAGCAAATGTTAACAGTTACACATCATCTATGTGCATTACAGGATTGCAGTCAAAGGTAATTAATTGTGAAATGAGGCAAAAAATCTGGATTACTGCGCTGTGGACCAAATGATCAATCCATTTTCCCAGCTAATATAACCTATGAATTGCAAAGTCTGTGTTTTATAGATAACGGCTGCAACTGCACTGAATTGGCAATTAGTTGTGTGAAATTTAAACTGGTGCTGGTTTGTGGAATGAGGAGCTGTGATTGACGACCACATATTCATTCATTTCTGGGATATGGGTTTGTATATTAACCAAACTAACGGGAAGAGATGTTACTTTTATTATGTTGTTAGATTTTCTCATTAAAATTATGGACAATCACCTTTGAGTCAGAACATTGTGGGTTTAAACTGCACTGCAAGACAGGAACATATGGCAGCATGACATTTTCAGCTATGTTACTCTTCGGATGAGATATTAAATTAGAAGTTTCCACTTACCCTGTTTTGGTCCTTCAGTGGGTATTAAATATTTCTCAGTGGTCTTGGCAAATTTTTTTCAACTATTCACACTACATAAAGCAAATTACTAGCCTTTCATCTCATTCCAGTCACTGTACTTCAGAGTACTTCACTGTACAATAAGAGAGAAGTAAAAGACTAATCAAGAATACAGGCATTGGGATAATACTAGGAGAAAGTGAGGACTGCAGATCAGAGATGAAAATGTGTTGCTGGTAAAGCACAGCAGGTCAGGCAGCATCCATGGAGCAGGAGAATCGACGTTTCGGGCATGAGCCCTTCTTCAGGAATGAGGAAGGTGTACCAAGCAGGCTAAGATAAAAGGTAGGGAGGAGGGGCTTGGGGGAAGGGGTGTTAGAAATGCGATAGGTGGAAGGATGTAAAGGTGAGGGTGATAGGCCGGAGTGGGGATGGGGGCGGAGAGGTCAGGAAGAAGATTGCAGGTTAGGAAGTTGGTGCTGAGTTCGAGGGTTGGGACTGAGACAAGGTGGGGGGAGGGGAAATGAGGAAACTGGAGAAATCTGAGTTCATCCCTTGTGGTTGGAGGGTTCCTAGGCGTAAGATGAGGCGCTCTTCCTCCAGCCGTCGTGTTGCTATGGTCTGGTGATGGAGGAGTCCAAGGACCTGCATGTCCTTGGTGGAGTGGGAGGGGGAATTGAAGTGTTGAGCCACGGGGTGGTTGGGTTGGCTGGTCCGGGTGTCCCAGAGGTGTTCTCTGAAACGTTCCGCAAGTAGACAGCCTGTCTCCCCAATATAGAGGAGGCCACATCGGGTGCAGCGGATGCAGTAAATGATGTGTGTGGAGGTGCAGGTGAATTTGTGGCGGATGTGGAAGGATCCCTTGAGGCCTTGGAGGGAAGTAAGGGGGGAGGTGTGGGTGCAAATTTTGCATTTCTTGCGGTTGCAGGGGAAGGTGCCGGTAGTGGAAATTGGGTTGGTGGGGGGTGTGGACCTGACGAGGGAGTCACAGAGGGAGTGGTCGTTTCGGAACGCTGATAGGGGAGGGGAGGGAAATATATCCTTGGTGGTGGGGTCCGTTTGGAGGTTTGGAGGATCTCTCAAAGGTGAGATGCATTCTGACTGCTTCAATTCTAGAAGAATCTGTGAGGAGTAAGAACAAAGGAGATGGCACAACAGAACTGAGAACATGCTCAATGTTCTCCCATGTAGTATTGGACATCTTGATCCACTGGGTAAACAACTTTGAGCTCCACCATCTACAGGATGTCAGTAGGCCCTGGAAAGACATGAGGGCAGTTGGAGCAGGTGACTATCATTGGCAATGTCTCAAGCCTAGCCCAAGGACTTGGATGCAGTGCAGGAAGAAGTTAATAATCTTACAGGAATGATCGAAAACAGTGAATGCATCACCAATTACTATATCCTTAAAAAGGAATCATTAGCTTCACTTACTGCCCATATATCACACATAGCCCTCTTCACATACCTACAAACAAACCAAATATAATCCAGATATCATATTCATTGGCTTGCCTCACCTTTACATATTCAGAATTGCTGAAAATCTCACACCAACCTCAATCAGAGTGCACACACTCCCAGGGATTTGATCCCATTAGCCAAATCACCCAATCACCTGAATACATTGCAGCACTCACTCAAATACATCTCACTCTTCTGCAGGACAATGTGACACCAAACCATAAGATTAACATAAGGCAGGTCTGCATTTCCTTATTCTCATGAAAACAAGGTACTTGTGATTATTGCTGCATTCCTAACGAGTATTGAGTCTGAACCCAGTGAAAATGATTGTATGTTCCCGCTTACTCTACTGTCTTAGATTATGTCTCCCTTTCAGCACAAAATCTCTTCTGAGTTACAAACTGTTACAAACAGGTTACAAACTTTATTGTTTCTCCCCTTTGCCTCACCCTGGCTCGAGCCTTTCTGTCATTACAAACTCAGATATCCAAGAACTGTCACCTGCTAGCACTGGGGCAGAAACATCAGGTCAAAAAAGAGCAAGACACCATTGAAAAACAAACACTGTGAGTCATCTCAGATTCAGTGCCATTAGTACATAAACTGATACTGGAGACATCTGAAAGTATAGTATATAGACACATGATTTCTGCACGTGATTTCTGATGGAGGTCTCACCCACTGGCTGGAGAGCTGGTGAGAACACAATTTCGCTTCATTTAGAGATGGCTTACAATATTAAGTGTCGCTCAGGCATTTAACTGGATAGCTTCAGGCCTGTCTGGGATCAAGGACTTTGAGGGTGGAAGCCTTAGTTGCTGAGAACACTCACAAATCTGTTGAATGCCAACATAACCTAGATCTCAGATTCCAGAAAGTGATGGTAGAAATAGAGCAATGGTCTACAGATAGTGGGTCAGCAGCAAATGCAGGGCAACCCTCAGCAGACACTTTCTGATGCTTGATCAAGCACTGCGTGTCTTTGAACAAAAGCCACTCTCTGTGGTTTGTTTGGCTTGCTCCCTGTGTCACCTGTCCCATATCTGCCATTGAGTTAATATCAGAGGTGGCAGAGTAGGAGCCTTAAGTTTGCATTAAGTTGTGTTTTCAGCTCTCTCTGTGCTCAAGTTTAGAAAATGCATATCAAAGATCAAATTTCCCCATATAATTTCCCTCAGATCTAGCAATGCTACATAAGGGTATCCGTTGACCACAGGAAGGGGCAAATATTATATAGGCTTTACCACAAGGGAGCTCAACAAGAGAGAGCTGGGAAGCAGCCAGATTCTCTTCCACTGCCATTCTCTTGATTAAATGCTTCCCACTATCAAACCTGCAATAGGGAAGGCACTAATTCTATCTGGTGAGTCACTATGTGTGTGACCTGTAACCAGGAGAATAAAGTAGTTTAGATATGAAACCCATGGAGCGTAGCATTTTATATGACTACTAAGCTAAGTATATGTATCTACACACTAGCCACTAAGGGGATTTACAAGGTCATTAGTTAACCCTTCTGTGTTGTACTGAATGGTTTGTTGAAAGAAATTAATCTGGAATGGTTGCTCTGTGCTGATTATTGTATCAGTGTTGTGGCCACAAGCGTGGTATTACAGTTAGTAGCAGAGGGAAGAGATCCTGTCTAACTGTTGCTCAATTGGGATTTTGGGCTGCGTTCAATAGAATCCAAGTTAGATGAGGCAATCAAGTGCAGTCTGGTCAGAAAGGGAATGTGTTGGTTGGCTCATTTTTCAACCTCTTCATCCTCACCTTCCTACTCTTGTTTCTAAGTTGTTCATCATGTCCCAGGCAAGCTACCAGGAATCAGAAGCATACTGTGATACAGGATTGGGGTATCCATGTCTGGTGATTGGAACCATTCATTGTAAGCTCTAATGGTTTACTCTCGGATGTTTTACATAGCAGCTTAGCTTTCATTGTCTGTGTGCTGGTCATGTCTGGTTGGGTTGAACAGTGGGATCATGACCTCGAACTTGAATGGATACCCGTTGCTGCCCAGCAGCCTGGTGATCCTAAAAGAGCTAATCTGCGTTAAGTTCCGCCCACCAATCTGATGAGGTTACACAGTCTTTGATTGACAAAGAAACAGTTTTACATGAGATCCCAATGGAGAAAGACACATCAGCTCTGGCTCCTGATAGATTTGCTTCATTACTCAATGTAACTTGTACCCGTTGCTATCATACAATGAATTACATCTTGTGTAAGACAAAGGTGTCTTCTTTTTATGATGCAATAGTAGTCTATCCTCTGCTACTGCTAATTGGATAGGCCCTTAGACTCACATAGGAAGAGGATTAATGAGGATTCATGTGCTATAGTAATGGAGTCCCTAACTCAAAACCAGAAGCCCTGTATTCAAATCTCACCTGCTCCAAAGATGTGCAATAACACCTCTAAACAGGTTGATTAACAAAATATAATTAGAAGGATGATTGGTGGCAGCTCTCCACCCTAACCACAATGACCAATGGTGGGGACCACAAAATATGACAAAAGCTTTGTCTAGTATGATGTGGTGGTTAAAATACTAAAAAAACAATGTTGCAGAATAAACACTTCTGAGATGGCTATTTCAGAGAAAGTTTTCTCAGATCACTATCATCTCCCTTCAATTAAAACTTACCGAACATTACAGTTTAAATTCCAGTATTACTAATGATCAAATGTATTAACCTTAATGTGACACTCACATAATCTCAAAAGTCTTGGTAGCAATGGGCAAGGGAGAGAAAACTGAATCATTCGCTGAAATACCTGCAATATGAGGTCATCATTCTTGCTACAGGCATTAAGTGGAATGTTAATCTTCATTTGTTGCCTTGGAACTGCCATGGAATCAAATAATAAAATGAAACAACCCTATTCCTCAATAGTACAAGGTGAATCATTCATAACTAAAGTAACAAAGGTCATCATTGTTAGGGAAAAATGGTACGCAAGAAAAAACAATGTAAATACTCATTTTAAGAGAATGTGATTTGAGAAAGTATAAATAAAATTGACTTGTGTTACAAGATCTAAACAAGTTGGTTAAAGTCACAGAACTATCATAACAATGCTCCATATGGTTCATTCTGTAAATTATTAGAGAAGAAAATCCACACGTCACCAAATGATTTAAATTCCAAAGATCATTTTCATTGCATAGCTTTTCAGGTTACAAATGGACATAGGAATTATGAGCAGCGGTGAGCCATCCTGCCCCTTAAGCTCTCTCAGCCATTCTATAAGGTCATGCCTTATACCGCATTCCCATCTATTTCTGATAGCATTTGATACCCCTCCCTAACAAAAGTCAATCTACTTCTGCCTTAAAAATATTCAATGACCATTCTTCCACCATCCTCTGAGAGAGTTTAAAGTCATGCAACCCTCTGAGAGAAAAGAAAATCCTTATCTCGGTCTAAAAGAGCAACACTTAATTTTAAAACAGTGTTCCCTGATTCTGGGTTCGCCTACTAGAGGAAATATCTTTTCCATATTCTTCTTGACAAGACCATTCAGGTTCTTATAAACTTCAAATCATCTGTCACTCTTCTAAAAAAAATTAGATCAAGCAAACCCAGCCTGTACAATCTTTCCTTCTAAGACAACTTGCTCATTCCACATGTTAATCTGGTAAACCTCTTCTGAACTATCTCCAATGCATTTATATCCTTCCTCAAATGTGAAGACTGAAACTACCCACAGTATCCAAGATGTGATTCTGCTAATGGCCATACAATTGAGGCATTACATCCATACTTTTATGTTCAATGCGATGGACATTAAAGGATAGCATTACGTTAATCTTCTTAATGACTTGCTGTAACTGCATGCTAATATTTTGTGACTCACTATAGAATACTAAATTCCCTCTGCACCTTGTAATTCTTCAGTCAGGCACCATTTAAATAAAACACAGCATTTTTATTCTTCCTGCCAAAGCAAACAACTTTGCATTTTCCTTTTTTATATTCTATCTGTTAGATGTTCTTCCCCGCTCAAACAATCTGCAACTTTGTTATGTCATTGTCACAATATACATTCCTATCTACTTTTTTGTCAGCTGCAAAATTAACCACTGTGCCTTTGATCATCTCATCTGAGTCAATGATACAAATTGTAAAATGTAAAAGGATGCATTCGTCACACCCCGCCATTCTGGAAAAGACCCGTTTATGCACATGCTGTTTTCTGCCAACCACTCATACTTCTATTCATGTTCATATATCACCCCCATATCATGACTCCTACTTTGCACATTAGCCTTTTATGTGGAACCTTGGAAATCCAAGTAGACTACATCAAAGAGCTCCAATAAGTTGATTTTAAATAATTTCACAAAACCATGCTGAATCCTCCTGCTTACATTGAAATTTTCCAAGTGCTGACTTATAATCAACTTTGCTTGATGATTGATTCTAACACCTTTCCGTCAACTTCCCTTCTAATTGATCCTTTCTGGAATCTAACACATTTTGGAGGATTAGCACCAATGCATCTATTATTTCGTAAGATCACAGGATGAAGTGAATCCTCTATAGTGAAGACAGAGACAATTACTTTATTCATCACATGTTTTTTTTTCCTTTCTTGATTCATGGGATGAGACTATCACTCTCTAGGCCAGCATTTATTGCCCATCCCTAAGTGCCCAAAGGGCAGTTAAGGGTCAACACACTGCTGTGGGTCTGGAATCACATGTAGGCCAGACCAGGTATGGATGGCAGTTTCCTTCCCTAAAGGACATGAGTGGGTTCTTCCGACAATCGATAATGGATTCATGGTCACTATTAGATCATTAATGGTGACCCATTTCTTTATTATCTGCCATTAATTCCATATTATCACCCTCTAGAAGCCCACTTTACTTACTCTTTTCCTTTTTGGATATGTATAGAAACTCATGGCATTTGTTTTTATATTTCTAGCTCTAATTTTACATCTCCTGTTCTAATTATTGTCCAGATTAACCTGTTAGTTATTCTCTGCTGTTCTTTGTATTCTGATCAGTTTTCTGACCTGAAATCTACCTTTATGTAATCAAGTGTCTTTTTTCCTTAAGTTTGATATTCTTCTTAACCCCCTCATCTCCAGAATTAACCCGGTGAACCTCCTCTGCACCGCTTCCAAAGCCAGTACATCCTTCCTTAAGTAAGAAGACCAGAACAGTGCTTAATACTCCAGGTGTGGCCTCACCAACACCGTGTACAACAGGAGCAGAAAGCCCCTGCTCTTAAATTCAATCCCTCTCGCAATGAAAGCCTATATTACCTTCCTGTTTACCTGTTGCACCTGAAAATCAACTTTTAGTGATTCATGTACAAGCACTCCTATGTCCCTCTGCACAACAGCATGCTACAATCTTTCACCATTTAAATAATACTCTGATCTACTATTTTTACTTCCAAAGTGGATAATCTCACAAATTTACCAACATTGTGCACCATCTGCCAGACCCTTAACCACTCACTTAACCTATTGAAATCTCTCTGCAGACCTATGCAGAGTTTGCCTTTCCACTCAATTTAGTGTCATCAGCAAATTTGGATATGTTACACTGTAGGCCCAACACTGACCCTTGCAGCACCCCGCTTACCACTGATCTCCAACCATTTATTCTAACTCTCTACTTTCTATTGAATAACTAGTCATCTATTCATGCTAGCACATTCCCCAACTCCATGCATTTTATCTTATATATGAGTCTTTTATGTGGCACCTTATCAAATGCCTTCTGGAAATCTAACTATACAACATCTATCTGTTCCTCTCATCTGTTACATCCTCAACAACTCCTGTCAGTTTGTCAAACATGACCTTCCCTTCCTGATTCCATGCTGCATCTGCCTGATGGAACCCTTTTCATCCAATTGTCTCATTATTTCCCCTTTAATGGTAGCCTCCAGCAGTTTCCCGACTATAGATGTTAAGTTAACAGGCCTATAGTTACTTGCCTTTTGCCTACACCCTTTTTAAAAAACTTGTCGTCTTCCAGTCTGCCGGGATCTGCCTGGAGTCCAGTGAATTTTGGTAAATTACCACTAACGCATCTATTATAACTTCTGCCATTCCTTTCAGCAACCTGGGATGCATTCCATCAGGACCAGTGGAATTATCTACCTTTAGATCCTCAAGTTTGCTCAACATTACCCCTTACAAATCTTCTCAAAACTCACTAATCCCTTCAGTGATAACAATTGAATTCAGGTCCTCACCTGCCATTGTATCCTTAACATCATTCTTTGGCATGTTAGATGTATCTTCCACTGTGAAGACTGACACAAAATAGTTATTCAAGGCTTCGGCTGTTTCAGCATTACCCAATATTAATTCCCCTTTCTCATCCTGCAAGGGACCTATGTCCACTTTAGCTATTCTTTTCTGTTTTATATTTTATGAAAACCTTTCCTACCTGTTTTTATATTCTGTGCTAGTTTGTGTTCATGATCAATCTTTCCTTTCTTTATTGTTTGCTTTGCAGTTCTTTTTAAAGTTTCCCAGTCTTCCTGTTTCCCACTACTCTTGGCTACTTTGTAAGCCTGTGCTTTTAATTGGATGCCTTCCTTCATTTCCTTAGTTATCAAAGGCTGACTCTTCCTATCCTTTCTATCCGTTGTTTTGACCAGAATGTACTTGCCTTGAGCATTGTGAAAAATTTTTTGAAAGTCCTTCACTGTTTAGGACATAGAACATTGAACAATACAGCGAAGAACAGGCCCTTTTGGCCCTTGATGTTGCGCCGACCTGTGAACTAAATTTAGCCCATCCCCCTACACTATCCCGTCGTCATCCATGTGCTTATCCAAGGATTGCTTAAATGCCCCTAATGTGCCTGAGTTAATCACATTGGCAGGCAGGGCATTCCACACCCTGACCACTCTCTGAGTAAAGAACCTGAGTAAAGAATCTGTCTTAAATCTATCACCCCTCAATTTGTAGCTATGCCCCAGCATACAAGCTGACATCATCATCCTAGGAGAAAGACTTTCACTGTCTACCCTATCTAATCCTCTGATCATCTTGTATGCCTCTATCAAATCCCCTCTTAGCCTTCTTCTCTCCAATGAGCACATACCCAAGTCTCGCAGCCCTTCCTCATAAGTCCTTCCCTCCAGACCAGGCAACATCCTGGTAAATCTCCTCTGCACCTTTTCCAATGCTTCCACATCCTTCCTGTAATGGGGCAACCAGAACTATAAACAATATTCCAAGTGCGGTCGCACCAGCGTTTTGTATAGTTGCAGCATGATATTACAGCTCCGGATCTCAATCTCTCTACCAATAAAACCTAGCACATCATATGCCTTCTTAACAGCACTATCCACCTGGGTGGCAACTTTCAGGGATCTATGTATGTGGACTCCAAGATCCCTCTGCACATCCACATTACCAAGAATCTTTCCATTGACCCAGTATTCTGCCTTCCTGTTATTCAGTGAATCACCTCATATTTATCTGCATTGAACTCCATTTTTTTTAGATTAGATTAGATTACTTACAGTGTGGAAACAGGCCCTTCGGCCCAACAAGTCCACACCGATCCTCCGAAGAGCAACACACCCAGACCCACTCCCCTACATTTACCCCTTCACCTACACTACGGGCAATTTAGCATGGCTAATTCACCTAACCTGCCTATTTTTGGACTGTGGGAGGAAACCAGAGCACCCGGAGGAAACCTTGCTACCTCTCAGCCCAATTCTGCAGTTTATCGAAGTCCCCCTGCAACCTGCAACCTTCTTCCACACTGCCCACTACTCCACTGACTTTAGAGTCATCTGCAAACTTACTAACCCATCCATCTATGCCTGCATCTAAGTCATTTATAAAAATGACAAACAGCAGTGGTCCCAAAACAGATCCTTGTGGCACACCACTAGTAACCGGACTTCATGCTGAATATTTACCATCAACCACCACTCACTGCCTTCTTACAAAAAGCCAGTTTCTAATCCAAACTGCTAAATCATCCTCAATCCCATGCCTCTGCATTTTCTCCAACAGCCTACCATGTGGAACCTCATCAAAGGCTTTACTGAAGTCCATATATATCACGTCAACTGCCCTACCCTCACCCACATGCTTGGTCACCTTCTCAAAAAACTCAATGAGGTTTGTGAGACATGATCTGCCCTTGATGAAACCATGTTGATTATCTGCAATCAAATTGTTGCTTGCTAGATGATTATAAATCCTATCTCTCATAATCCTTTCTAAAACTTTTCCTACAACAGACTTAAGGCTCACTGGCCTATAATTGCCTGGGTCATCTCTACCTCCCTTCTTGAACAAGGGCACAACATTTGCAATCCTCCAGTCCTCTGGTACTAAACCTGTAGACAATAACAACACAATGATCAAAGCCAAAGGCTCCAACAGTTCCCTAGCTTCCCAGAGAATCCTTGAATAAATTCCATCAGTCCCAGGGGACCTGTCTACTTTCACTCCTGCTAGAATTGTTCACACCTCCTCCTTACTAGCCTCGATCTTTTCTAGTCTAATGCTCGGTGCTCATTCTTCTCCTCTACGATGATAAATATTCGTTCAGTATCTCTCTGATCTCTACAGGATCCACACACAACTTTCTGCTTCTGTCTTTGACTGCCCCTATTCCTACCCTAGTCATCCTTTTATTCCTCACATATGTATAGAAAGCTTTAGGGTTCTCCTTTAGTCTACCTGCTAAAGAGTGCTCATGTCCTCTCTTTGTTCTTCTTAACTCTCTCTTTAAATCCTTCCCAGTTAATCTGTAACTCTCCATTGCCTGATCTGAACCATCTCATCTCAACGTCACATAAACTTTCTTCCGCTTAACAAGAGATGCAATTTCTGTAGTAAACCACAGTTCCCTTACCTTATCACTTCCTCCCTGCCTGACAGGGACATACCTATCAAAGAAACGCAATATCTGTTCCTTAAACCCACTCCACATTTCTATTGTCCTCATCCCCTGCATTTTGCAACCCCATTCTTTGCATCCTAAGTCTTGCCTGATTGCATTACAATTGCCCTTGCCCCATCTGATAACTCTTGCCCTGTGGAATGTACCTATCCCTTTCCCTTGCTAAACTAAAACGTAACTGAATTATGGTCACAGTCTCAAAGTGCTCACCTCCCACTAAATCAAACACCTGGTCTGGTTCATGCCTAAACACCATATTCAGTATGGCCTCCCCTCTTGTCAGCCCTTCGACATACTGTGTCAGGAAACCCTCATGCACACATTGGACAAAAACTGATCCACCCAATATAATAGAGTTATAGCATTTCCAGTAAGTGTTGGGTAAGTTAAAGTCCCCCATAATGACCACCCTGTTCCTTTTACTTCTACCTAGAATTGTTTTGCCGATCCTCTCCTCCTCATCCCTGGAACTTTGCTGAGGCCTATAAAAAAACTCCCAGCAGTGTGACCTCTCCTCTCCTGTTTCTAACCTCAGTTCATATTACTTCAGTGGAGAAGTCCTTGTCAAAAGTTATTTCAGCCACCGTTATACTGTCCTTGACTAACAAGGCCACACCTACCCCCTTTTACTGTCTTCCCTGTTCTTAATGGAAGACCTAAACCCTGGAGCCTGCAACATCCATTCCTGACCCTGCTCTATCCATGTCTCCGAAATGGCCACAACATCGAAGTCCCAGGTACCTATCCATGCTGCAAGCTCACCTATCTTACTTTGGATACTTCTGGCATTGAAGTAGACACACTTCAAACCAGCTTGCTGTCTGCCAGCACACTCCAGTGACCGTGCAACCATTGACTGTTTCTCAACTGTTCCACCATATAACTTGTGTTCCCAGTCCAACGTAGCCAACTCCTCCCTCATCCCATTATAGTCTTCCTTATTTAATCATAATACCCTGCTTTTAGATGCCACTACTTAACCTTTCATTTTTATCTAAAATTTGATCACTCTTTCCGAGAGGAGGCTTACTATGAGATCATTAACTTTACCTGTGTTATTACACAGGTCCAGATATAAGATTGAGTGCTCCCTTGTAGTTTCAGTAACATGTTGTTCAAGAAAGTTAACATAGATGAGTTCTATGAACTCCTCTTAAATTAATCCTCATGAACTTCTCATTAATTAATCCTGCCACATTTTTAAACAATGTCAAGACTTGTATAGTTATGTTAACTGTTATCTAGTTGGTTCCCTATGTGTTGCTCTAAGAAAAAAATCTCAAAAATATTATATTTACTTTTTCAGGTTGTTTTATCTATACTGAGTTTTTCAGTTGATACATAAATTAAAAATCACCCATAATTGTAGCCATCCCCCAATCACCTGCAGCCAATATTTCTTCTTGTGTACTTCATCCTAAATCATAATTACTGTTCAGGGTCCTATTGATCTCTCCCACACTTGTGGAACCAGTCCCAGCATGGTCTAAGGTGAAGACGGCCCAATGGTACAGATTCCATTTTCCACAGTACTGGTGCCAGTGCTCAACTAAATGGAACCCACTTCTCCCATACCAATTTCTGAGCTACATATTTCACTTCTCTAATCTTAATTATTTTATGCTAATTTGCCTGTGGTTCAGGTAGTACTTCAAAGATTACCTTTAAAGTTCTCATTTTTAAAGTTAACATCTAACTTCTCATACTCTTTCAGAAGAACCTCTTTTCTAGTCCAACGTATGTCACTGGTACTGATGGGGATCATGACCAATGAATCTTCCACCTCCCACTTCAAGTTATTCTCTAGCCAAGAGCAAATATCCTGAATCTGAACATCAGGCAGACAACACAGCATCTGGGTCTCATGGTCTTTGTTGCAGAGAACACTGTAAAAACTATTCATTTTACTGCCCCACTACAAATACATTCCATCTCTCTCTCCCCCTTCTTAAATGGCTTCCTAAGCCCCAGTGCCGTGGCTGTTGTGCTCAACCAAATGTCCAGCCCCCACACTAGTCCAAATAAACTGAGAAAGCCTCAAAACGCTTTACACAATTGCAAAGTCTGAGGCTGCTGTGCTCCTGCTCTTTTGGTCCCTTTATTTGCTTCACTTAGTTTTACAGCTTCCTATCCCTGATGACTGATTGAATAAGAAGACCTTACCATAAAGGTTGTGACTAACAACTGACACAAAAAAAGTGTCTCATTTTCTTTTTCCCCTTTCACTTGTGCCTCTGTGTCTGCTACTAGCCTCCAACTCAATTGCTCTGAATCAAAGACCCTGCATCCATATGTATTTAGTGCTAACATGTTTGCCCTGGATCTGACCAGCAATCAAAATATCCCACATTCCGCAGTCACAGCACATCGCCTGCCCTACCTAATATATGTTAATCAATTTTTGTTAATTAATTAACAGTTAATACAGTTGACACTTCTCAAAAACTGCCAGTTAACTTTATAATATTGATGAAATGATACAATACTTACTATATTAATAAAACACACTTTTTAATAAAAGTAGTTACTGACTTACTTGCTTCTTCCACTGCACAAATTTGAAAATAAAATGTTAGAGGATTTAAAAGAGGGCAGTAGGGAAACAAGCCTCCTCTTCACCCTTCACCAAACCCCTCACTAAGCACACTTCTAATAGAAAACCTTTTTAACTTCTACCTATAGCAACAGTTCAAGAAGGCAGCTCCCTCCCACCTTCTCAAAGGTAACGAGGGATGGACAGTAACCGCTGGCCAGCCAGTGATGCCCGTGTCCCAGCAGTGAATTTCAAAAAGGTTTTTAAATTAAACCCTTCCAGCCAACCTCCTTTGACAACAAAATTGTTCACAAAGTAAGAAGAATAAGGGCTTGCATTTATATAGCATCTTTCACAAGATGAGGATGTTGCGAAGTGCTTTATGGCTAGAGTGTGATCACCACTTTAGATTAGATTACTTACAGTGTGGAAACAGGCCCTTTGGCCCAACAAGTCCACACCGACTTGCCGAAGCGCAACCCACCCAGACCCATTCCCCTACATTTACCCCTGCCCCTTACACTATGGGCAATTTAGCATGGTCAATTCACCTAACCTGCACATTTTTGGACTGTGGGAGGAAACCGGAGCACCCAGAGGAAACCCACGCAGACAATGTGCAAACTCCACACAGTCAGTCGCCTGAGGCAGGAATTGAACCCAGGTCTCTGGCGCTGTGAGGCAGCAGTGCTAACCACTGTGCCACCGTGCCGCCCATAAATGTAGGAATGTTAGACAGCGAATATGTCAGTCTTATCTCAGTAGTAGTACTTCTAACCAAAGAATTATTGCTTGCAAATTAAAGTCATAAACACGATTAATTATTAGACAAATATCATTAATTTGGCGTGGTGAATGGAAGTAATAAACTTCATGTTGATGATTCCAAGTATGCTTGAACAGTCAGCAAGGTAGTTTACAGGAAAACACATAATCAATAGTCTTAAATTGTCATAATGTGCATGAGACATTCACCTTGTATTCGACAATGTTGAAAACACAGCCTGCAAATAAGAAGACAAAACCCTATAAGGCCACTTTAACTTGTTTGAGCAAGACAAGCGATCAGGGTGTGTGCCAGATCATAAGCAAGGATTGATCAAAGACATATCATCAGAACGTCCACAAAATCTCCCAGTTTCAATTGGAACAAATCAGGTCTCCCAAGAGATTTTAAAATATTTAAATAGTGTTCAGAGCTGTGGTTTCTAGATTTGGGTGTGACCAATACAGAAAAACAAGCCATTAAGATTTGCTTAGCAATTGAAAATGAAAATCTGCATAGATTTAATATGTCAGGATTAATAAGCCAGGAACTAACAGATCCACAAGACATGAGCCAAATTAGAAGACAAATTCAGTGTCAGATTAGATGACCATATTGATTGCTTAATTAATGTTGTTTAGATAGAAGCTTACTGATAGCATTGAATATCTTTGTGAGTAGATACAGACAAGAGGCTGGCTCATAACTGATTTTGTACATGGGGAGCTAAAAAATAGAATTATTAAGTTGATAATCACAACCACCCCCACAGAAGCTTACTAAAATAAAATTGGTAAACAAACCAAAAATGTATAACATTGAAGTGCTACTGAAGGCTGAATGTAAGTATGAAAAGAGCCTGGCTGGTCAACAAAATATAAAGATCCTGTGAACATATTTGATTGTTGATAAAATTGTTAGAATTCCCAAATGTGACATGTGTAAGGTGTGGTCTTTGCATGCCCAAAGTAAATGCACACAATTTTCAATCATATTGAGAGGCCAATGGCAGAAAAATCTATTGGCAGTGGCAGTAGGGTAGAGCAAAGGTTGATGACGCTACTAAAAAGTGTATACAGACACAAGGAGTAATTACAAGCTACAATAAAGCCATCTGGTATTCTGCCAGATGTGTTTATGTGAAGTGATTGACAAACCAGAATCTGATGATGTGTACAATGGGACATGGAGGAATGAAAATACGCCAAGTGCATGGAAACATTCATGTCATCAAATCATCCAAAGCGTTCGCAAAAATTCATATTATTTGTCTCAATAAACTGGCAACTGCTCATTTTGGGCACGTGGGGAAGCCATGTCAAAATCTACAAATTTAAAATGCACAGTATACAATAATGTATTAATTCCATGTACAGAATCAATAGTGCTGGAGAGCCAGTTCAATCAATTCGCCTGTATGTTGCAGCTATTTTATTTACACTGGACCAGTAAGTGCAAATATATCTGCAACACTGTGACCTTGAACTGGTCATAAATCAGTCAGAAGTCAGAAACACAACAGAAACTGCAGCAGGCTGTTCAAGAAACAATTGCAAAAATGAATATGAAAGAATGTTTCTCAGAATTGCGGAGAAAAATATCTAAGCTCTCTGTTGTGGACAGAAAAATGGAAGTTCAGGAGGAAAGGAAACTAGCTCAGGATTAATCCAAATTTAAGAATAACTTCTCTGAGAGTATAAGAGGATTGAGGAGATTTCTCTATTAAACTCACAAAGGTGATGTGCTGAAAGACAAATTAGGGAAGAAGGATGAACTTGATGCTCTGCATCATTCAATGAAGATAGTGCTGGTTTACGGGAAGATCTGGAATATCTCTCATGTAAAAGAGATCAGGTTCAGCCGCAGCTACATATTTGCTGTCTCCTTTCTCAAGAGTGGAGAAAATTAGAAGAATTGAAGTTGTAAACCTAAAAGCTTCAAAATGAACTCAAAGATCTGAGTGAATGAAACAGCAAATGCAAAGAGGATCCAACCCATTCAAAACAATGACAGGAACGAAATCAGTCTGTGGCTACTCTAGAAAAATACTTAGCTGTAGTGCATCAGGATAAGCAAGTTTCAAAACAGCAACTGCATTTCATGACAGAAAGTCTTGACAACACCAACAGAAATGACAAAAAATGTGAATGATGACTGTGGAAAGCAATTGCATCCCCAGACAGTATCACCTTTCAGAGAAAATATTAGCAGGAGTAGGCATTTAACTGTTTGAGCCTGCTCTGCCACTCAATATGATCAGGCCTGATTATCCAACTCTGTACCCTGTTCTCGCTTTCTCCTCATACCTTTTCTACCCTTTAGCCTTAAGATCTACAACCAACTTATTCTTAAAAATATTCTATGTTTTAGCTTCACTCACACGCTGAGGCAGGGAATTCGACAGGCTCATCACTCTCGAGGTGAAGAAACTTCTAATCTCAGTCTGAAATGGCCTACCCTGTATCGTTAGACTGTGACCCCTTTTTCTGGACTCTCTGTCATTGGGAACATGCTTCCTGCATTTACCCGATCCAGCCCTGGTAGGATTTTATTGGCTTCTTTGAGATCTCACCTCATTCATCAAAATTTTAGTAGTCCTAACTGATCCAATCACTTTTCATATGCCATATGAGGAATCATGTAAACCTTTGTTGAACTTCCTTCCTTACCAGAATGACCTTCCTCAGCTAAGAAGACCAAAGCTACACACAATACTCCAGTTGTGGTTTCACCAAGGCATCGTACAATTGCAGCAAGTCATCCCTGCTCCTATACTCAATCTTCTTGCTATGGAGCCCAACATACCATTTGCCTTCACCATCTAGAACATAGATAGAACATAGAACAATACAGCACAGAACAGGCCCTTCGGCCCACGATGTTGTGCCGAACTTCTAACCTAGATTAAGTACCCATCCATGTACCTATCCAAATGCTGCTTAAAGGTCGCCAATGATTCCGACTCTACCACTCCCACGGGCAGCGCATTCCATGCCCCCACCACTCTCTGGGTAAAGAACCCACCCCTGACATCTCCCCTATACCTTCCACCCTTCACCTTAAATTTATGTCCCCTTGTAACACTCTGTTGTACCCGGGGAAAAAGTTTCTGACTGTCTACTCTATCTATTCCTCTGATCATCTTATAAACCTCTATCAAGTCACCCCTCACCCCTCATCCTAGGCCAATGAGAAAAGGCCTAGCACTCTCAACCTATCCTCGTACGACCTATTCTCCATTCCAGGCAACATCCTGGTAAATCTTCTCTGCACCCTCTCCAAAGCTTCCACATCTTTTCTAAAATGAGGCGACCAGAACTGCACACAGTACTCCAGATGTGGCCTAACCAAAGTCCTGTACAACACTAACATAATTTCACGACTCTTGAATTCAATCCCTCTGCTAATGAACGATAATACTCCATAGGCCTTCTTACAAACTCTATCCACCTGAGTGGCAACCTTCAAAGATCTATGTACATAGACCCCAAGATCCCTCTGTTCCTCCACCTGACTAAGAACCCTACCATTAACCCTGTATTCCGCATTCTTATTTGTTCTTCCAAAATGGACAACCTCACACTTGGCAGGGTTGAACTCCATCTGCCACTCCTCAGCCCAGCTCTGCATCATATCTAAGTCCCTCTGCAGCCGACAACAGCCCTCCTCACTGTCCACAACTCCACCTATCTTCGTATCATCTGCAAATTTACTGACCCACCCTTCGACTCCCTCATCTAAGTCATTAATAAAAATTACAAACAGCAGAGGACCCAGACTGATCCCTGCGGAACTCCACTTGTAACTGGGCTCCAGGCTGAATATTTACCATCTACCACCGCTCTCTGCCTTCGACCGGTTAGCCAGTTTTCTACCCAATTGGCCAAATTTCCCTCTATCCCATGCCTCCTGACTTTCCGCATAAGCCTACCATGGGGAACCTTATCAAATGCCTTACTAAAATCCATGTACACTACATCCACTGCTCTACCCTCATCCACATGCTTGGTCACCTCCTCAAAGAATTCAATAAGACTTGTAAAGCAAGACCTACCCTTCACAAATCCGTGCTGGCTGTCCCTAATCAAGCAGTGTCTTTCCAGATACTCATAAATCCTATCCCTCAGTACCCTTTCCATTACTTTGCCTACCACAGAAGTAAGACTAACAGGCCTGTAATTCCCAGGGTTATCCCTATTCCCTTTTTTGAACAGGGGCACAACATTCGCCACTCTCCAGTCCCCTGGTACCACCCCCGTTGCCAGTGAAGACGAGAAGATCATTGCCAACGGTACTGCAATTTCCTCTCTTGCTTCCCACATAATCCTAGGATATATCCCGTCAGGCCCGGGGGACTTGTCTATCCTCAAGTTGTTCAAAATGTCCAACACATCTTCCTTCCTAACAGGTATCTCCTCGAGTTTACCAGTCCATTTCACACTCTCCTCTTCTACAATACGGTCCCTCTCGTTCGTAAATACTGAAGAGAAGTACTTGTTCAAGACCTCTCCTATCTCTTCCGACTCAATACACAGCCTCCCACTACTGTCCTTGATCGGACCTACCCTCGTTCTCGTCATTCTCAGGTTTCTCACATACGCATAAAATGCCTTGGGGTTATCCTTGATCCTATCCGCCAACGATTTTTCATGCCCTCTCTTAGCTCTCCTAATCCCTTTCTTCAGGTCCCTTCTGGCTATCCTGTATCCCTCCACTGCTCTATATGAATCCTGTTTCCTCAACCTTATGTAAGCCTCCTTCTTCCTCTTTACCAGACATTCAACCTCTCTCGTCAACCAAGGCTCCCTCACACGACCATTTCTTTCCTGCCTGATAGGTACATACATATCATGGACATGTCGTATCTGCTCTTTGAAAAAGTTCCACCTTTCCACCACATCCTTCCCTGACAGCCTATGCTCCCAACGTATGCTCCTCAAATCCTGCCTTACAGCATCGTAATTTCCCTTCCCCCAATTATAAAATCCACCTTGTTGTGCGCACCTATCTCTCTCCATAACCAAGGTAAAAGTCACCATCACCAAAATGTTCACCCACTAACAAGCCCACCACTTGTCCCGGTTCATTACCGAGTACCAAATCCAATATGGCCTCCCCTCTGGTTGGACAATCTACATACTGCGTTAGAAAAGCTTCCTGGACACACTGCACAAACACCGCCCCATCCAATCTACTTGATCTAAAGAGCTTCCAATCAATATTTGGGAAGTTGAAGTCGCCTATGACTACGACCCTGTGGCTTCTGCACCTTTCCAAAATCTGTTTCCCAATCTGTTTCTCCACATCTCTGCTGCTATTGGGGGGCCTATAGTAAACACCCAACAAGGTGACTGCACCTTTCCCATTTCTGACTTCAGCCCATACTACCTCCAGAGGCAGATCCCCCTCAAACTTCATTTCTGCAGCCGTTATACCATTTCTAATTAGCAATGCCACCCCCCCTCCTTTTTTCCCACCCTCCCTAATCTTACTGAAACACCTGTAACCAGGAACCTCCAACAGCCATTCCTGTCCCTCATCTATCCACGTTTCCGTGATGGCCACAACATCGTAGTCCCAGGTACCGATCCACGCCTTAAGTTCACCCACCTTATTTCTGATACTCCTTGTGTTGAAGTATACGCACTTGAGCCCATCTCTGTGTCCGCAAGTAGTCCCTGTCAGTGCTACCTTCTCCACAGTCTCCCTACAGTCTTGGGCATCCTGACACACAGCTAGCTTACTTGCTGGACTACAAGTCCGGATCCCATCCCCCTGCCAAATTAGCTTAAACCCCCCCGAAGAGTGCTAGCAAACCTACCCCCCAGGATATTGGTGCCCTTCTGGTTCAGGTGCAACCCGTCCTGTTTGTACAGGTCCCACCTTCCCCAGAATGCAGTCCAATTGTCCAAATATCTGAAGCCCTCCCTCCTACACCAGCCTTGCAGCCACGTGTTCAACTGCACTCTCTCCCTATTCTTTGCCTCACTGTGACGTGGCACCGGCAACAACCCAGAGATGACGACTCTGTCTGTCCTAGCTTTTAGCTTCCAGCCTAACTCCTTGAGCTCTTGAATGACCTCCCCACCCCTCTTCCTACCTATGTCGTTGGTGCCAATGTGTACCACTACTTCTGGCTGCACACCCTCCCCCTTAAGGATTCTGAAGACACGGTCTGAGACGCCTCGGACCCTAGCACCCGGGAGGCAACAAACCATCCGTGAGTCTCGCCCATGTCCACAGAACCGCCTGTCCGTCCCTCTAACTAGAGAGTCTCCTATAACTAGCGCTCTCCTCCTCTCCCCCTTTCCCTTCTGAGTCTCAGAGCCACAGACCCCTTCACTGCAGCTTACACCTGCAACGCTGTCCCCCCCAACAGTTTCCAAAGCTGTATACTTATTTTTTAGGGGGACGACCACAGGGGAACCCTGCACTGCCTGCTTCTTCCCCTTCCCACCTCTAACTGTTACCCAGCTACCTCTGTTCTCCGGCGTAACTATGTCCCTGTAGCTTCTATCAATCACCCTCTCAGCCTCTCGAATAATCCTCAGTTCATCCAACTCCAGTTCCAGTTCCCTAACTCGTTCGGTGAGGATCAGGATCTGACTGCATTTCCTGCAGACGAAGTCGGCAGGAGTATCGGTGGTCACCCCTACCTCAAACATCCTGCAGGAGGAACATTCCACCGCCTGCGCTGCCATGACTGTACACTTTCTCCAAAAACAAGAACACTGAGTCAATAACACTGAGTCACTTACCTGTGGACTTTAAAGTTAGGTTAGAGGAGGCCCTACGGAAGTAGGACCTGGGGTCTAGAACACACTCACTCAAATACTAATCACTTACCTTCCCGCCTAGCTATGCGCTCCAACCTCACTTCCGCTGCTCCCACTCAAATGACCGTTGGTGATTAAAGGGTGAGTATTTATACTCACAGTTCTCCTTCCCGGCTGCCCCTCTGTTTGCCGTCACTTCCTCTGCTGCTCCCGCTCTTTTTGTGAAGAGAGAAAAAAAAACACCGCTTAAAATAAGCACCTCTGTGTGCTTATTTTCAGCAACTGGTGTACCAGAGAACCTAGCGGGCCTTGCACCTTCCTTTTCCCCTATCTATCACCATTCAGATAATAACCTGACTTCCTGTTTTTGCTACCAAAGCAGATAACCTTATATTTATTCACATTATATGGCATCTACCTTGCATTTCTCCACCAAACTTCTCTAAATTACACTGAAGCATCTTTGCATCTTCCTCACAGCTCAACCTCCCACTCTTCTTTGTATCATCTGCAAACATTGAGGAATTATATTTAGTTCCCTCATCTAAATCAATGTACATTATGAATAGTTGGTGTCCAAGCACCGGTCCCTGTAATACCACACTGGTCACTGATTGTCACTTGAAAAAAAATGATTTGTTCCTACTTTTTGTTTTTTGTCTGCCAACGATTCTCAATCTATGTCAATACACTAGCCCAATCCCACATGGTTTAATTTTATATACTAATCTTTTATGCATGATCTTATTGTAAGTCTTCTTAACATCCAAGTAAACCACATCCAGTGGCTCCCTTTTATCAGTTCTACTAGTTACATCAAGCAAGATACTTCAAGCGAGATTTCCCTTTCTCATCGTCTTACTGGCCTTAGTCTTCGATTCCTCCTCAGTCATTTTACATACTGAGCTACTGCTCTGGTTTCCAGCCCCCTGCCACTCCAGTTTAAAACCTCCCGTGTGCCACCTCCCTGCCAGTTTAAGTAAAACCCTTCCTTCATGTATAGGTTCCACCTGCCCCAGAAGACATCCTAATCAAGTTTTGAGAAGATTTGTGGCTCAGGTTGTGGTTCTGGATGTAAGTTTGCTCGCTGAGCTAGAAGATTTGTTTTCAGATGTTTCATCACCATACTAGTTAACATCATCAGACAGCCTCCGTTGATGGTATGATACATCCACTTTTTATTGATGTGTTTAGGCTTCCTTGGGTTGGTGATGTTATTTCTTGTTCTTCTTCTCTGGGGTAGGTAAATGGGATCCAAGTCAATGTGTTTGTTGATGGAGTCCCAGTTGGAATGCCATGCTTCTCGGAATTCTCATGCGTGTCTTTGTTTGGCTTGTCCTAGGATGGATGTGTTGTCCAGTCAAAGTGATGTCCTTCCTTATCTGTATGTAAGGATACTAGTGATAGTGGGTCATTTTTTTGTGGCTAGTTGATGTTCATGTATCCTGGTGGCTAGTTTTCTGCTTGTTCGTCCAATATAGTGTTTGTTACAGTTCTTGCAAAGTAGTTTGTAAATGACATTAGTTTTGTTTGTTGTCTGTATAGAGTCTTTCAAGTTCATTAGCTTCTGATTTAGGGTGTTAGTGGGTTTGTGGGCTACCATGATGCCAAGAGGTCTGAGTCATCTGACAGTCATTTCTGAGATGTCTTTGATGTAGGGGAGTGTGGCTAGGGTTTCTGGATGTGATTTGTCTGCTTCTTTGGGTTTGTTGCTGTGAAATCAGAGGACTATATTCATTGGGTAGCCATTCTTTTTGAATACACTGTATAAGTGATTTTCCTCTGCTCTTCATAGCTCCTCTGTGATGCACAAATTGCTCCATGAGGTTGAGGAGGCAGCTGGTTTTGCTGCTGGAGCAACTCCTAATGTTCCTCAACAGAGGCTAGGATAGAGCTGCATACATAACTCCCATGATGCTGTGAATGGTGACAGCAGGGAAATGAGGAAGAAGGGAGTTTCTACAGTATGTTCACAGCTAGCCAAATATTATTAAAGAAAGGGACAGTGAACGTACTTTTTGCAGGAATGGAGACCAAAGTCAACTGATAAACTATTACCCCGAGTGGCGGTCTGAACAGAACAATCTTCTGCAGGTATATATGGAACTCCATCATCATACTATTGAGAAATAAAAAAATCTGTTGCTCATCAAACTTAAACAACCTAGCAGTCAGATACTAATAACATCCAAATCGGAGCATTTTAGCTGAAATGTTTGGATCTCTAGCAACCCCAAGAACAAATTCTATTGATGTATTGGTCTAACATGGCAAGTTGTCAATGTGAGTCATATTTGAACAGCACTGGAGATAATACAAGTCCACTAACTAAATTATACCATCTTTATTCTGAAAAAAACTTGTGTTCTCCTGAGGCAGCTGAGATCAGATAGGTACCAGAAATAGCACAAGTCAAGTAACCTCTCTCATGCTGCAATGTTTACAGGCAGTTGGAACATCACAGAGCAGAAATAGCATCAGAATGTTCAGATTGTTGTTTGGCCACTGTAACGAAATGTGCCATCGGAAATATCATTTCATGATTTAAGAATGGACGGGAAGGAATCGGTACAAATGTGTTGTGGGGAATGTGGACAACATGCAAAGTTTGGTAGAGGTTTGAAAACTCATTTAATTCTCGAACAGATCTTGCTTTAATTCTTTAATTCAGTATCGCTTCTGTATCCTGTGCCCATTTTTATCATTTACTCAGGTTGGGCAGGTGGAAAGGAGGTTCAGGCTCGCACAGCAGGTCAGTGTTGACATCTGCAGCATCTGGACCACATCTGTCCCCAGTAAGGGTAAGAATTGCTCAACTCTACACTCATTCGACAGGATTTAACCACCAAGGAATGATGAGGAGAATGATGAAAAATGGAAACTTAACTGGAGTTCCTACTGCAGATTTGAAGCATCACAATGCAGTGATATTTGCCAAAAATGAGAGAAACAGGTCAGCTGACCATAACATTCTTCTGTAGATCAAAGTGCTCAAAGTAAACAACATGTGTGTCACACTTTACACATGTAGACAGTATGCCAAGGTGTTCACGTACATTAGGGTGTGGTTGGAAAGGTATTTTCTTAATTCATGAACTTAGGAATCATTAACTAGGCTATAATTTATTGCCCACCCCTCACTTGCCAGAGGGTAGTTGTAGGGTTGGAGTCATATGTAGGCCAGGCCAGTTAAGGATGACTGGTTCTTTCCCCTAAAAGACATTAGTGAACCAGATGGGCTTTACCAACAATAGTTTACATTGTCTTCACTAGACTCTTAATTCTAGTTTTGCTTTTCTTCAATTTCAATACCACCATATATTTTGAATTTGAACCCTAAGTCTCTGAATTAATAGTCCAGTGATAATACCTCAAGGCCATTGCCTCCTTATGTGGTGATATAGTGTGATACAGGCTTTAGGCACCACAGGAACAGAGAGAACTCAGATTTCTGCTGGTCAGATCTCAGATATTGATCTCGTGCTATGGTGCTCATTTACAATGAGCATGACAGAAAGAGGCCGGCCCGGCAAAGCAAACATGCATGCATGGAAATGATTGAATACACAAGCAACAGCAGCAGCATGGTCTCCCAAACCGGAAGATGGGTTCTCAAGGGGTTTGAAGGTCAGGAGAAGTCAGTGGTAAAACTGTAGGTTGCATGGTCATGTTGACAATGGGAGTTTTTGCACATGCAGACTGACACATTGGCTTATGCTTCCAAAGCTGCTCCAACTCACACACCTCAGATGTTTATGCAATAGAAAAGATATTACAGGGAACATTGCAGTTAATGCAACTGCTGGTGCTCCTGCTGCTCTCCTCTTGTTCCTTACCAGAGGGTCTAGGTAGAGATGTAGTAGCTGCTCCCATTCTGTGCTGAAAGCAGTTTCATAAAACCGCCATTTCGTCTGTCTATCTTGACACCAAACGTATACCTGGGGTAGAATAATCTGTTAGACAGAATACATTGATTGCAACAAACACAACAGAAGATATGATAGCTTACCTCATATTGTCAAATACTAACAAGTTCAAGATCATAAAACCCTCAGACAGAGGAGCAAAAGGAGGCCATTCGGTCCATCAATTCTGCTCCACCATTCAATGAGATTATGGTTGATCTGCCAATCCTCAACTCCACTTTTCTGTCTTTTTCCGAGAACCCTTAATAATGAAAAAGCTGCCTCCATCAGCCCTGAATATACTTAATGACCCAGCCTTGTGGGCGGCACGGTGGCACAGTGGTTAGCACTGCTGTCTCACAGCGTCAGAGACCCGGGTTCAATTCCCGCCTCAGGCGACTGACTGTGTGGAGTTTGCACGTTCTCCCCGTGTCTGCGTGGGTTTCCTCCAGGTGCTCCGGTTTCCTCCCACCATCCAAAGATGTGCAGGGTCAGGTGAATTGGCCATACTAAATTGCCTGTAGTGTTAGGTAAGGGGTAAATGTAGGGGTATGGGTGGGTTTCGCTTCGGCGGGTCGGTGTGGACTTGTTGGGCCGAAGGGCCTGTTTCCACACTGTAATCTAATCTAATCCAATCTAATCTAACCCTTTGTGATAAAGAATTCCACCAATCCAACACTCTCTCAGAGAAGAAATTCCTCCTCATTTCTGTTTAAAATGTGTAATCCATTATTCTGAGATGCTGTCCTGCAGTCCTTGACTCTGCCATGAGGGAAAACAACCTTTCCATACCTACTCTGACAAGTCCCCGAAGAATCTTACATGTTTCAGTAAGGTTGCCCTTTATTCTTTTATATTCCAATAATTACAGCCCCAATCTACTCAACCGCTCCTCGTAAGACAGTCCCTCCATACTTAGTATCAGCCTAGTCAACCTTCTCGGCACTTCCTCCAATACCGATATTTCTTTATGTAGATAAGAAATCCAAATACTGCTCAGTGTTTCTGCTGTGGTTTGATTAGTGCATTGTATAGTTTTAGCAAAACCTTTCTATTTGTATGCTCCATTACTTTTGAAATAAATGCCAACATTCCATTTGCCTTCCCTACTACCAACTGAACTAGGATGCTAGAGTTTTTTTTATGTCATTCATAGATGAGGACTCCCATATCCCTCTGATCTGTAGACTTATTCAGGTCTTTCTCCATTCTCACACATTATCTTCCATCTGCCAGGTTTTTGCCCACTCACTTATATTCCTCTGCAGACACTTTGTGTCATCTTCACCACTTACCTTCCCACCTATTTTTGTATCATCTGCAAACCTGGCAATACTACACTCACTTTCCTCATTCAGGTCTTTATCATATATTGCAACTAATCATGGCCCCATCACTGATTCCTATGGCACTCCACTAATTACACATTGCTATCCTGAAAATGATTTGTACCACCTCTGTCTTCTATTAATTAGCCAATCCAATGTCCATGTTAATATTTCCAACAGTATTGGTTCTTATCTCATTAAGAACCTGATGAATGGTACCTTATCAAATGCCTTCTTAAATATTCATACAGATTTTCTAATTGCAGAACAATTGACTTGCTTCTAATGCCAGGTTAATATGAATTACAGAAAATTCTTTCATTTTTGGAGCTAATCAACTGATAACTCATTTTATGCAGTTTATGATTTCCATCTCAGGAGCCAAATGCTTTAACCAAAAGAGGATTTTCATCAATACATCATTCTTTCATTATTAACTCTGAGCTCTCAGTACATGGATAATTTAAGAAATGCATTATAGTAGTCCCCCCGTACCCACAGGGGATATGTTCCAAGATCTACCACAGAAACCTAAAACCCTGGATAGGAGTGAACCCATACGTTTCAATGGGAAATTTACCTTCCAGGCAGCCCACCGGTTCCTGGTTCCAGAAAGTTCTGTATAATATATTCGGGTCGCAGTAAACTACTGGTAACTGAAACTGTGGAAAACAATTCCGCGGATTCAGGGCCACCCTGTACTTAGTTGTTCACTTCCAATACTTTCAGCCTCTGGCCTTATCTAGTCATAGAGTATCCCCAAAAACCCAAGCTGAATACCAGTTGTGATCAATATAAAGACTTCAGGTTGTATGAATAATCAAACCTTTTCTAGAAGCAGCCTTCTGTGGGTCAGAATGATGGCAATACTTTCAATTCTTCAGTTTCTTTCATAAAGCTGTTCACTGTCTTCATTTACTCTGAAATGGATCAAATAGAATGCAACAATCAGTGCAACTCCATTAGAATCAGTGAAACTGGTTCTGCAGCCTCAAATTTTACCCCATTAATCTCATTTTAGAGTCATCAAGTCACAACGGTTTACAGCGTGGAAACAGACCATTCAGTCCAATTCATCCATGTCAGCAGATGTCCTAAATAAACCTAGTCCTATTTGGTCCATATCCCTCTAAACGCTTTCCACTCATATAACCATCCAGATGCCTTTTGAATGTTGCATTTGTACCAGCCTCCACCACTTCGTCTGGCAGCTCATTACATACACATACTACCCTCTACATAAAAAAGTTACCCCTTAGGTCACTTTTATATCATTCCCCCGTTACTTTAAACCTATGCCCTTTAGTTCTGGACTCCTCCACCCCAGTAAAAAGACCTTGTCTATTCACCCTAACCATGCCTGTCATGATTTTATAAATAGCTATAAGGTCACCCCTCAGCCTCCGCCACTCCAGGGAAAACAGCCCCAGCCTATTCAGCCTCTCCCTATAGCTCAAACCCTTTAACCCTGGTAACATCCCTGAACCCTTTCAAATTTCACAACATCCTTCCTATAGCAGGGACGTCAGAATTGCATGCAGTATTCCAAAAGTAGCCAAACTAATGTGCTGTACTGCTGCAACATGGCCTCCCATCTCCTATACTCAATGCACTGACTAATAAAGGAAAGCATACCAAACAACTTCTTCAGTATCCTGTCTACCCGGGGCTTGTATCAGCCTCCTAGTTTGTTCACAGCAAGAGATGCTGGATACATTGGCCGAGTAAAAACTGTAATCACAGAACCCACGTGCCAGACACAGTGCAAAAAAAAAGCCAGCTGCTAATGTTATTAGCGTAGTGTAAAAAGTAACAGTTATTTTGGACAGACATACCCCACAACTTTCACACTAAACAAAGGTGAGCCCAGACAGAAAAGCATTGGGTCCTGCTACACAAAGAAATTGATGGTAGCATGCTATCAAAATACTTGTTTAGTATCTCCCCCATCTCCTGCGGTTCCACACATAAGCAGCCTTGCCAATCTTTAAGAGGCCCGATTCTCTCCTTGGTTATCCTTTCGTCCTTAATATATTTGTAGTATCCCTTTGGATTCTCCTTAACCCTATTTGCCAAAACTATGTCATGACCCCTTTCTGCCCTCCTGATTTCCTTCATAAGTAAACTCCTACTGCCTAGATACTCTTATAGGGATTCATTCAATCCCTGCCGTCTATACCTGACATATACTTCCTTCTTATTCTTGACCAAAGCCTCAATTTCTCTAGGCATCCTCCACACCTACCAGCCTTGTCTTTCACTGTAACAGGAACATATTACCTCTGCTCTATCCTTATCTCATTTTTGAAGGCTTTCTATTTTTCAGCTATTCCTTTACCTGCAAACATCCGCCTCCAATCAACTTTTGAAAGTTCTTGTCTAAAACCATCAAAATTGGCCTTCCTCCAATTTAGAGCTCTTTCCTTTTAGATCCAGTCTATTCTCTTCCATTACTATTTTAAATCTAATAGAATTATGGTCACTGGTCCCAAAGTGCTACCCCACTGACACTCTGCCTTATTTTGCAGCTACGTTTTTCACTTCCTCTTGTAGGTACATCCACAAACTGAATTAGAAAAGATTCTTGTGTACGCTGTCATGGACCAGGCCAGACCCCTCAAAACATTTCAAGAAGGTAGCCCAGACCCTAACTTTGCTAGTTGTTTTAAGTGTTGTACAGTGGATATTCCAAGAGTAATGCAGCTGGTCAAGCCACTTAGTTTTAAACAAAACAGAATTTATTTACAAGATTACTGAATGAAACACAAACAACAGAAAACAGAATACCAAACTATCTAACCTCTCCAAAAACCCAACAGATCATCCCAACTTAACGATGCTGTTCCAAATGATGCTGGCAACAATCCCGATAAACACTCCTTGGCACAAAAGGTAAAATCAAGCACAAGTTCTTACAGGGTAGATGTCAGAGAGAGACCAGCCTGGACCTGCTTCTTTGGGTCCAGCAGCTCTTTTTTCACACTACTGCTAAACAGAACCAAAGATGGAAATGTGTTGCTGGAAAAGCGCAGCAGGTCAGGCAGCATCTAGGGAACAGGTGAATCGACGTTTCGGGCATTAGCCCTTCTTCAGCCGCCGACGATGACGTCACCTCCGCCTGCCGCCGCCGCCGATGACGTCACCTCCGCCCCATTACGCACGCGGCCGCTACATCGCCCGCTGCAATACCTGCCGCCGCCGCCGACGATGACGTCACCTCTGCCCCATTACGCACGCGGCCGCTACATCGCCCGCTGCAGTACCTGCCGCCGCCGCCGACGATGACGTCACCTCCGCCCCATTACGCACGCGGCCGCTACATCGCCCGCTGCAATACCTGCCGCCACCGCTGACGATGACGTCACCTCCGCCCCCACCGACTATACCCCCACACTCCGGATTCCTCAACTGTTCCAGAATCTTCCATCGGCCTCCGAAATCAGTCTGGCGCCATTACGCACGCGGCCGCTACATCACCCGCTGCAATACCTGCCGCCGCCGCCGACGATGACGTCACCTCCGCCCCCACCAACTATACCTGCTGCGCTTTTCCAGCAACACATTTCCATCTCTGATCTCCAGCATCTGCAGACCTCACTTTCTCCTAAACAGAACCAAACCAAACCAGAGAAATGCTGAGTTGGGAGAACTGGCCACTCCCCTTTCATTGTACAAGTGTTTTCTTTTAACTTGAAAGCCTTCTGTCTGAGGCAGTCTCTGTTAGCTATTATCAAATTGGCCCTAAAACCCTTCACCTCCAGACTTTTCAGAGTCTGTGTCATTTACGACCTCCCTGAAAAAAGAAAGCCAAGGGCTGTATAACCTTGTTAAAGGAGCAGCTTTATCACAACACTTAACACATTCCTCTCCATCTAAACCCTTAACATGATGGCAGTTCCAGTTTTTATTTAGAAAGTTAAAATTCCCTACCGTAACCACCCTATTATTCTTGCAGATAACTGAGATCTCCTTACAAATTTGTTTCTCAATTTCCTACTGACTATTGAGGGGTCTATAGTACAATCCCAATAAGGTGATCATCCCTTTCTTATTTCTCAGTTCCACCCAAATAATTTGCCTGGACTTATTCCCTGGATGTATCCTCCCTATATACAGCTGTAATGTTATGCCTTATCAAAAACACCACTTCCCCTCCTATCTTGCTCCCCTTTCTATCCTTCCTATAGCATCTATACCCTAGAACATTAAATTGCCAGTCCTGTCCATCCCTGAGCCATGTCCCTGTAATTGCTATGATATCCCAGTCCCATAATTCCCAACCATGCCCTGAGTTTATCTGCCTTGCCAGTTAGGCCTCTTGTATCCAAATAAATGCAGTTTAATTTATCAGTCCTACCTTGTTCCCTGCTTTGCTCTGCCTCCCGACTGATTGACTTGCTCCTTTTCCCACCTGCACCAGTCTCAGACTGATCTCTTTCCTCACTATCTTCCTGGGTCCCACCAACTCACCCACTCTCAATACCCCCTCACTAGTTTAAATCCTCCCAAGCAGCTGTAGCAAATCTACCTGCCAGTTATTAGTCCCCTTCAGGGACAATCAGTCCTTCTTATACAGGTTACTTCTGCCCCAGAAGAAATTCCACTGATCCAAAATGTGAATCCTTTTCCTCTGCACCAGCTCCTCAGTCATACATTCATCTGGTCGATCCTCCTATTCCTAAACTCATGGTACCAGGAATAATCCAGATATTACTATCCTTGAGGACCTCCTTTTTAAAGTCCTACCTAACTTCCCATATTCTCTCCTCAGAATCTCTTCCTTTTCTCTTCCTATGTCCTTAGACCCAATGTGTACAATGACATCCTGCTGGTCACTCTCCCCTTTGAGAATATTCTGCACTTTCTCTGAGATATTCTTGATCCTGGCACCAGGGAGACAACATACCATTCTGATATCTCAATGTTGGCTGCAGAAACATCTGTCTGTGCCTCTGACTAGAGAGCACCAATCGATCACTTGGAACTTGACATATCTCTCATTACATTAGAGTCAGTCTCGGTACAGAAACCTGGCTCTCAGTGCATCATTTTCCTAAGGGTCCATCACCCCCTACATTTTCCAAAACAGCATACTTTTTTGAGGTGAGGATAGCAGCAGGAGACTCCTGCGTTACCTGCCTACCCTTCCCTTTCCTGAAGGTAACTCATCTACCTGACTGTGTCTGCGGGTTTTCACCCTTCCTGAAAATGCCATCCATTACACCCCCGGCTGCTGTAAATTCCTTATTGCCTCTAACTGCTGCTCCAATCGATCCATGCAATCTGACATGATTCACAATCAAACACACTTCCTGCAGACATAATCACCAATAACATGGAAACTCTCCCTAATCTCCCATACCTAACAGGAAGAGCACATCACTCTACTAATGGCCACCTTTACTTGTAGCAATTTACAGACCCAGAAAATAGCACTGACCTATTCCTTCAAAACATTGTTCCAGGCTAACTTACTACATAGGTTTTATATTTTTAAAGTTTAATCAAGAGATAGAAATCAATAAAAACATTTAATCAAAAAACAACACACTCTACTCACAATTGTAGATTTACAAAAAAAATGAGGCCGTACATTAAAACTAGCCACTTAGCTGCTCTCCTGCTGTAAGCTCCCCCACACATGTTTCTCCAAGGTCAGTTGTGTATTTCACTATTTGTTTATTTTTCTTAGAAGAACTGGTTTATAAAATCATGAGGGGCATGTATAAGGTAAATAGACAAGATCTTTTCCCTGGGGTGGGGGGACTCTAGAACTAGAGGACATGGATTTAAAGTGAGAAGGAAAGATTTAAGAGGGACCTAAGGGGCAACCTTTTTACACAAAGTGGGGACACTTGTGGAATGGACTGCATGAGGAAATGGTGGAGGCTGGTACAACTACGTAGAACGTAGAACATAGAACAATACAGCGCAGAACAGACCCTTCAGCTCTGGATGTTTTGCCGACCTGTGAACTAATCTAAGTCCATACCCCTGTACTGTCCCATCATCATCCATATGGTTATCCAAGGACTGTTTAAAATGCTCCTATTTAAAAGGCATCTGAATGGGTATATGAATAAGAAGGGTTTAGAGGGATATGTGCCAAGTGCTGGCAAATGGGCCTAGATTAATTTAGGATATCTGGTCAGCATGGATGAGTTGGACTGAAGGGTCGGTTTCTGTGCTGTATGTCTTTATGACTCTATAAATTCCGATGTCCAGAGATACTTGAAACCAAACAGCAGAAGTAGTCAGCTGTACAGGTTCACTGCTGGGTCAGACTGCTGTGTAGATTTATTTCTCCGGTGGTTTCACTTCCCAAATGGTCACTGTTTTAGATTAGATTCCCTACAATATGGAAACAGGCCCTTAGACTCAACAAGTCCACGCCGACCCTCCAAAGAGTAACCCATCCAGACCCATTCCCCTACATTTACCCTTGACTAGTGTACCTAACACAATGGGAAATTTAGCATAGCCAATTCACCTGACCTGCACATCTTTGGATTGTGGGAGGAAACCCATGCAAACATGGGAAGAATGTGCAAACTCCACACAGACAGTCGTCCAAGGTGGGAATCGAACCCAGGTCCTTGGCACTGTAAGGCAACAGTGCTAACCACTGAACCACCGTGCCACCCCAATGTCCAAATGCTTTGTCTCTCTTCTTCCTTTTAAAATGACATTGTTGCCAAACTTTTTGAGATGTCTGATCTCTCTGTAATGCTCACTGTGAGTGTGAGACATCCCATTTGACGTTAAAGAGTTTCAATATTGATGAAAGTTTTGGGAAAACACCACTGGGCTTCATTTGGATCAGAATGAATTACACTATAAAAAACAGGTCCCCATGTGGTTATAAGCCAGATAACTGGGCCTAGGTTCAGTGAGCAATAATGAGAATGGAGATGAGCATTCCAATTGTTGATAGTGTTTGATCCATTGACCAGGGCACACTTATGTCGAGTTGATGACAATAAAATTAGGGAAGTTCAAAGATATCGATGGAGGTCTAAGATTAATTAAATCCATTTCTAAATGCTTTATACATCTTGTTGCCGAAGAGAATGACCATAGTTGATGAACCAGTTCTAATAGTCTTTTAATTTATTCTGTTAGAGATATGGGAGTGCCATAATTTGTTGCCCATCCCTAACTGTAATTGAATGGAGTGATTTATTAGATCATTTCAGATGGCACCTAAGAATCAATTATATTATTATGAACCTAGAATCACATGTAGACTGGACTGGTAAGACGGCAAATTTCATTTTTTAAAGGATAGTATTGAACTATATAGGTTTTTAACAAGAGCTGATGATAGCTTCATGGTCACTGTCACTGAGATTCAGATTTACAATCAATTGTATTGATATTCCATCAGCTGCCCTGATGAGATTTGATTTTGCGTTCTCAAGTATTCTTTTGGGCATTTGTGCTACTAGTGTAGTCACATTACCACTGCACCACCATTCTAATTTGTTCATGTAGGTAATGGGAGTAGGGCTGGTGATAACTGCTTTCCTGGGACTTTAACATGGTATCCTCATAGGACTGGCGACTACCATCGACACTTCAGACATCAGTGATACATGCGAGACCAGCAGTAATGGCAAGTAGTTATAAACTGCAGACAACAAGGAGTGAACACCAAATCCAGGGCAGGTGAGGTTTCAACAAAGAAGTAACCGAGAGTGGGGCTGTGTAACAATTAGTAACCAGGTTCCAAGACTCCACGATGTATGAGCAACAGTATTGAAAGTTCCCTAGCAACAGCAACTTTAACTAATACATCCTACACTGCAACAATATCACCGGCTCAGTTATATGGATCAAAAACTCACGAAGATGTTCATTAATTATGATACAAGATAGCTGTGCTAAGACAGACAGTTCAACAAATAATGTTTCTGTTGGTCACATTTCTCTCATCAGGGAAAGTTGTTCAGATGTTCCAGCCAATCACATTGACTCCTAGAGAGATCAATCACTCAGTAACAATCTGTGCAATTCCTTTTTGTTCACTCAAATTCATTACGCAGCCTCCTGCCTCAATTGTGTTGAGATTACAAAATTATCAGATTTGATCTCACTCAGAAATGCTCAGTATGAAGTGTGAAGCTTCTCTGTCATTTGACTTAACCAGCTAAACACCTCAACTTGATGTACCTTTTTGCTATATATTCAGGGTTTTATTTAGATTGCAATGGCAGAATGATCTGGAATGTAAAAACAAGTTTCCCTATGGATCCAATTCAGTGAATATGGAGGTGGGCAATAGTGAAGAAATTACTAGCCTTTTCAGGAATAGAGTTCACTCCCTGCTTGTGGGGCAGCACAATGGTTCTGTGGTTAGCACTACTGCATCACAGTGCCAGGGACCTGGATTCAAATCCAGCCTTGTGTGACTAGATTAGATTACTTACAGTGTGGAAACAGGCCCTTCGGCCCAACAAGTCCACATCGCCCCGCCGAAGCGCAACCCACCCATACCCCTACATTTACCCCTTACCTAACACTACAGGCAATTTAGCATGAGCAATTTAGCATGGCCAATTCACCTGACCTGCACATCTTTGGACTGTGGGAGGAAACCGGAGCACCCGGAGGAAACCCACGCAGACACGGGGAGAATGTGCAAACTCCACACAGTCAGTCGCCTGAGGCGGGAATTGAACCCAGGTCTCTGGCGCTGTGAGGCAGCAGTGCTAACCACTGTGCCACCGTGCCGCCCCAACCGTGACTGTGTGGAGTTTGCACATTCGCCCTGTGTCTGTGTGGATTTCCTCCCACAATTCAAAGATGTGTAGGTTAGGTGAATTGGCCATGCTAAATTATCAATAGTGTTCAGGGATGTGTAGGCGAGGTGCATCATTCAGGAGAAGGTAGAGCAATAGGGGAATGGATCTGGTTGGGTTACTCTCTGGAGGGTCAGTGTTGACTTGGTGGGCCGAATAGCCTGTTTCCACACTATAGTGATTCCATGAATATGCCAGTGTGTTTTGAAGCAGTGATTTTGTGTTTTTTAGGTTTGTGCTGACTTTGTGCCTCACATTTCATATAATTATGGGAACTAGACACTATTCATCTGAAGTTGTGTGACTTAGTCATGAATTGAATTGAAGTTTTAGTAGACTATGTGTATTGTTATGACTGGGACTTTTTGACAAGTCCTTGCCGAGATAGTCAGAAGTTTCATTATGTTTTAGAAAATACTGCAGGTAGCTGAGGCAAAGTTTCAACCCTGGACTTTAAAGTGTGGCTAACAATTTTTGTCCAATCTCTGGGACATCTTCAACTTTGCTGATGATGCTAATAAGCAGCTGAATATATTAACAGAATACCGCACTCAGACTGACAGTGCTGGCCAATCAGGAACTCCAAGGTGGAACCTGCAGAAGAGCCCAAATGTGTCTAAGACAATATGGAATCTGGCACAGAAGATTTACTCATCACAATTCATAGAACTCAACAGTATTAACTGAGTTGTCCTTCAACATCTACAAATCACCTTTGAATCTTCTTGTTGATGTTCCCATTGTGCACAATCTCCTCATTCAGATCATTTAGCCAATCACATTCACTCCAAGAGAGATCAGCCAGTTAACTTTTAATTTACTTTGTTTCTTGCACTGAAGGAGTTTGTGCAGCCTCTTGCATCAACTGCGTCCAGTTTCTGAAGCTATGCTGATATCTGATCTCACCATGATCTCAGGGTCAGGGTAAAGCTAGTTCTGTGACATCGTTGCTTGACTCAACCAGCCATGTATTGTCATTGTTTGACTCTAATAGTTAGCATATTTTAATGTATGTTATCCATAAATATATATATATATATATAATATATAGGTACTAAAACAGTTTTGCTCTGCACAATAGCATATAAAGAAAACAAAACAAATACTGAAATTGGACTTTATCCAATAAATAAACCAAAGGAATCTCTTACTTGTGTAAGGTTATATTTACATATATTTGAGGCACTGGGGGAGTCCAATAACTGAACAGACCCCCATTTAACTTCAGCAGAAAGGTCTCAGATGGTGGACTTTCCCACTGCAGCAGCTACCTCAAGCTTTAGTGCATCCCTCAGCACGTAGTCCTCAACCTTGAAATGTGCCAGTCTGCAACACTCAATCAGGGTCAACCCTTTGCTCTGGAAGGCCACAGTTTTGGGCAGACCATAGGGCACCTTTCATCGAGTTGATTGTCCTTCAGTTGCAGTCAATTTTGGTCTCAGTGTGCATCCCGGGGAACAGCCATAATGCAGAGTCCTGCATCAAGGAGCTGCTCTGGGCAAAAACCATTGCATTTTCTCCAGACCTTCTTCACAAAAGCACATTCCAGAAGGCGATGTGTGACAGTCTCATTGCCCCCTACTCCTACCCCTCACCCAGCAGCAGCTTTGAGGGCAATGTGTTGTGGTGCAGAAGTAGTGCCCTTGCCACCACCAGCCAAGCAATCTCTATCGGTTAGGTATCTCACTTTGATGAAAATGTTGGATGAACAGCCTTGGGTTTTAATTTATGTTACGAGGACAGATCTATGTTATAAACTGGCTTCCATGCGCTTATCCTTGAACATGGGGGAGGTCCCAGAGGACTGGAGAATTGTTAATATCGTCCCCTTGTTTAAGAAGGGTAACAGGGATAATCCAGGTAAATACAAATCTGTGAGCCTGACGTCAGTAGTAGGGAGGCTATACACCCATTTGGAAGAAAATCAGCTTATCGATGATCAGCAGCATGGTTTTGTGCAGGGAAGGTCATGTCTAACAAACCTAATAGAAATCTTCAAAGAGGTGACAAAGTTGATTGATGAAGGAAGGGATATAGATTTCATATACATGGACTTTCATAAGGCTTTTGATAAGGTTCCCCTTGGGAAGCTGATGAAGAAGGTGATGGCGCATGGGGTCCAGAGTATTCTAGCTAAGTGGATAGAGAACTGGTTGGGCAACAGGAGACAGGGCGTAATAGTGGAAGGGAGCTTGTCAAAATGGAGATCTGTGACCAGTGGTGTTCCACGGAATCCGTGCTGGGACCACTGTTGTTTGTGATATATACATAAGTGATCTGGAGGAAGGTGTGGCAAGTTTGCAGATGACACTAAGATTGGCGGTGTAGCAGATAGTAAAGGGGACTGTCAGAGAATACAGCAGAATATAGACAGATTGGAGAGTTGGGCAGAGAAAATGGCAGATGGAGTTCAATCCAGACAAATGCGATGTGATGCATTTTGGAAGATGCAATTCAAGAGCAAACTATACAGTAAATGGGAAATTCTTGGGGAAAATTGATGTATAGAGCATGGATGTTCATGTGCATTGTACCCTGAAGGTGGCAATGTAGGTCAGTAGAGTGGTCAAGAAGACACATGGCATGCTTTCCTTCATCGGATGGGGTATTGAGTACGAGTTGGCAGGTCATGTTACAGTTGTATAAGACTTTGGTTCAGCCACATTTGGAATACTGCGTACTGTTCTGGTTGCCACATTACCAAAAGGATGTGGATGCTTTGGAGAGAGTGCTGAGGAGGTTCACCAGGATGTTGCCTGATATGGAGGGTGTAGCTATGAGGAGAGGTTGAGTAAAATAGGCTTATTTTCATTGGAAAGAAAGAGGTTGAGGGGGACCTGACTGAAGCCTACAAAATCATGAGATATAGACAGGGTGGATAGCGAGGAATTTTTTTCCCAGAGTGGAGGACTCAGTTACTAGGGGTCATGAGTTCAAAGTGAGATGGGAAAAGTTGAGGGGAGATATGTGTGGAAAGTTCCTCATATTTAGGATGCTGGTGCCTGGAATGCGGTGCCAGCAGAGGTGGTAGGGGTGCGAACGATAGCATCATTTAAGATGTATCTAGACAAATTCATGAATGGGCAGGGAGCAAAGGGATACAGACCTTTAGAAAATAGGTGGCAGGTTTAGATAGAGGATCAGTATTGGCACAGGCTTAGAGGGCCAAAGGGCCTGTTCCTGTGCTCTAAGGTTCTTTGTTTTTTGTTCTTACAACCCAGCAAATATGGCCAGTGGGCAATGGTGATGGGATTGTTCATCTTCTTGATATAATTTTCCTTTGGTGAAGCATGATTGCAATTGTCTTTGAAACAGTGCATATGGAGTCCTGTGTTGCTGTACACTCAAAATCATCAGTTAGTATCAGACACCAGTGATCAGAATCCACTGATTATATCTTAGTCCAGAGGCAAACAATGGAGTTGATCACTGCTGGTGCGGACCTTAGCTGGAAATGAATTAAATTCACGAGCTGAGTGTATCAGTGCTGAGGCTTTTCAACAGGTCCTTGCTTGGAGAAAAGCTATCCATAAATCAGTTTCATTGAACTCTATTTTTCTGGACAAGGGAAAATGTCTACTTGGGTCTTTAGAGAGTAGATCGCAAACATAAATCATTTTAGTCTAACCTCCAGAGTATCTCAAATATTGCCATCAGGAGGGGAATGAGTACTTAACTCTGATTGGTGATGCTAGTCATTCAGGACTCCAAGCAAGGACCTGAAAGTCAGACTGATTAATCATCAGAGAGGCAAAGGTGAGGACTGCAGATGCTGGAAACCAGAGTTTAGATCATCAGGAATGGAGGCAGGGAGCATCCAGGGTGGAGAGATTTTATCCCGGGCTTCCTGCCTCTATTCCTGATGAAGGGGTTTTGCCCGAAACATTGATTTTCCTGCTCCTCGGATGCTACCTGACCTGCTGTGCTTTTCCAGCACCACTCTGATCTAATCATCAGAGAGATCAGGGTCTTGGTACACAGCTACGTACCAGCAATAACACACAAGATTTACTGACAGCAAATAAAATCATTCCATACTGCATATTTATTTATCGGTATATTTATTGGGTTTATAAGTCCTTCACCAGTTACAATGCAAGATGACCATGGTAACACAAACAAAGCTTTATATTTTCAGTAACCTTCCTTGAATCCACAATACATGATGTTACCACAGCTCATGCTTCTTTCATGAAGTAAACTTGTTCTGATTTTCAAGCTGATCTCATTCAGCATTAGATAGATAGATCAACCAGTTAGCAGTTCCATTACTTTCACTTAAACTGATTCTGCAGTCTTAAACTACTGTGATGTTTGATCTCACTGTGATGCTTGATCTCACTGTGATGCAGGCATGGTGCAGATAAGACTTGTCCTGTGACATCGTAATTTGACTCATCTAGTTAAAAGGGTGAAAACAGCTGAAATTATGTTTGATTAGCACCCTTGGGCTTCACTGACTGAGGCTGCAATAACTTACAGTGCAAGTATTCAATAACAGGTTTCTATGTAATCACATCCTCGAGGCCAGGGAACACTTGCAATGGGCAGCAATGGGATTCTTTGCCACAAAATAATTATCTACATTTACAAAACCGAGACATTAGGAGCCACTGATGATAATTTGATGCCAGAATCAGAAAAGCCACTTGTCTTTGTTGGAAATGTGGCCATCAGGATTCTACAGTTTGTAAGCAACATTTTTCAAGACATACCAGCTACAGCAATTTCAAAGAACCCACCCTTACCCCACATCAATATTTCTAACTGTTACATAAATCAAATAGTTTGTTAAAACATTCATTAGTTACAAAGTAGCCTTAATCAGATAAACTTCCAATATCCACAGCCTTATATCTAATCTATCAGTTGATTATGTTGATGGCATTTTGTTCACAGCGAAAACATTTTCTAACTGAGCACATTCATTCCTAGAGAGATCAGCCAGTCAATAATAATCAGTTTATTTCAATTTCTTTCACTGAAACTAGCTGCATGGCCTCCCGCCTCAACTGTGTCCAGTTTCTAACACTGGTGTCTGATCTCACTGTAATGCTCAGTGTGAGGGCAAAGCTGGCTGTGTGATATCATTGCTTGACTCAAGCAGGTTTGTGTCTCTCCATGATGAAAGCGTTGGATAAACACCCTTAAGTTTCACCTATGTCATAATGACAGATAGAGCTGCAATATTAGAAATTGGTTTCCATGTGGTTACAGCCCAGAAAACGTGGGTTGGTGGACAACAGAGATGGGATTGGGTGTCTTCACAATGCCTCCTTCATCTTTGCTCAAGGATGGTTGCAATGTTCTAATGTGCTTTGACCCAATGCTTGGTTCCTAGGCTTTGTAGTGATGTTCTGCTGCACACTCCTGATCATTGGTTGGTGCAAGATACCATTCGTAAGAAGCCAGTGTAGAAAGCTTATGTCTCAAGGAGTGGGGGAGTGGGGAAGAAGGATTGGTGTCACTGGAGAGCTCAGTTGGAGCTGAAACAAATTCACGAGTTTCATGTATCAGTGCTAAGACTTTTAAGTAGGCCTTTTCAACAAGGTTATTGGAGTTGAGCCAGTTTCATTAAACTATTTTTCTGGATAAAGAGAGCAGATCGTAAAAAATGATCATGTTAGCCTAACCTCTAGAATATCTCAAATAATGCCAATGTTGTCAGTTCCTAATTACATAATGCATATCATATAGTTACATAACAGGTCATGAACTCTGTGATTGGCAATGCTGGTCAGTCTGAGACTATAAGGAAGGACCTGACAGTGTGATTGATTAATCTTTAGACAGATCAGACTTCAGACATCTAAGTAACTATCAAACTGTCATGAAAAAACTCCTTGTGACAACAGATACAATTTCATTCTACTGTACAGCAGTATTCAAAAATACAAGAAAACCATTTTGAGACAAATCTTTCAATTATCTGTAACCTACTATTTTTGGTTGATGATGTTGCGATTGTTCACAGTGTCTCCCCAAAGTGAACTTCTCAGATCTTCTAAGTGATCACATTCACTCCGAGGTAGATCATCCAGTTAGTAAGATTATGCAACTCCTCTTCTTATTTAAACTGTGTAACCTATTGCCTCAAACTTAACCAATTTACAAACCTATTGGGACATGCCATATGAGGAAAGCTTGCTTTCTGATGTAATGGCTTGAATCCTTAATTAAAAGGGGCTTGATTTTGATAAAATTGTGATTAGCAAAAAGCCTTGGGCATCATTTAGGGCAAAGCTTTGAGAAAATTACAGAAAATAAAGGCTGTTTGGCAAAACTTAAGTCAACCATCCAAAAATATTATAATGCTCTGCAACTGGATGTAGGTTTGCTCACTGAGCTGGAAGGTTCATTTCCAGATGTTTCGTTACCCTACTAGGTAAGATCTTCAATGGGCATCAGGTGAAGTACTGTACATGATTCCTGCTTTCTATTTATATGTTTGGGTTTCTTTGGGCTGGTGATGTCACTTCCTGTGGTGACGTCATTTCCTGTTATTTTTCTCAGGGGGTGGTAGATAGGGTCTAACTCGATGTGTTTGTTGATAGAGTTCCGGTTGGAATGCCATGCTTCTAGGAATTCTCGTGCATGTCTCTGTTTGGCTTGTCCTAAGGGAAATGTGTTGTCCCAGTCGAAGTGGTGTCCTTTCTTATCTGTATGTAAGGATAGTAGTGAGAGAGGATTATGTCATTTTGTGGCTAGGTGATGTTCATGTATCCTGGTGGCTAGTTTTCTGCCTGTTTGAACAATGTAGTGTTTGTCACTGTTCTTGCAAAGTAGTTTGTAAATGACATTAGTTTTGCTTGTTACCTGTATAGGGAGTTTCAAGTTCATTAGCTGCTGTTTTAGTGTGTTGGTAGGTTTGTGGGCTACCATGATGCCAAGGGCTCTGAGTAGTATGGCAGTCATTTGGAGATGTCTTTGATTTAGGGGAGAGTGGTTATGGTTTCTGGACGTTGTTTGTCTGATTGTTTGGGTTTGTTGCTGACAAATCGGTGGACTGTGTTCATTGGTACCCATTCTTTTTGAATATGCGGTATAGGTGGTTTTCCTCTGCTTTGCGTAGTTCCTTTGTGCTGCAGTGTGTGTTGGCTCGTTGAAATAATGTTCTGATGCAGCTTCGTTTGTGAATGTTGGGATGAATGTTTATGTAGTTCAATATTTGGTCCATATGTATTGCTTTCCTATAGATGCTGGTTTGAAGGCGCCCATTGGCTGTTTGCTACCGTGCTGCCCCTTATGAAAGTCACAGGCTACTTAATAACACAATTTCAAAATTACCAAAAGTTTAAGGATCATACATGTGTTATTTCATGAGGAATAAGATTGATGTGAATTATTGGGTAACTAGAACATGCCTACCTCTTCTATTATTAAAAACAACAAATTCCAAAAATCACAGCAGGTCAGACAGAATCCATGGAGTGCGAGAAAACAAGTGTTTCGAGTTTAGTTGACTCTTCATCAGAGCTGAAGTGAAGTGTGGAGGGCAGTGTGGGGAGTGATGGGTGTAGAATGCTGATGAAGAAAAGATGTTGATGATTCAGATTAATTGAGCCATATGTGAGAATGGCAGAACCTTGGTGTGTCTAACTACCAGATTTCAAAGAGCAGACAGCTCCCCTGGAGTTGGGGAAGGAGAGAGAGAGGACATGATGATTTGGGAATGTATAAATAAAGCTAAAAGGAAGGGAAAAAAATGGGAGAATGTAACAAGTAAGATAAAAAGAAATGGAAGAAATGGGAGTTGGTTCACAATTTGAAGGTGTTGAACTCAATTAAAGTCCAGTAGGCTGTAAAGTGCCTAGTCTGAAGATGAGATGCTGTTCCTCCAGTTTGTGCTTTACTGGAACACTACAGCATCCTGAGGACAGACCTGTGGGCATGTGAGCAAGACACTGTGTTAAAATGACTGGCTATGGGAAGGTCGGGGTCATACTTGCACACAGTTCAGAGGTGTTCCACAAAGCGGTCATCTGGTTTGCGTTTGTTTTCTCTGATGTAGAGTAGGCCACATTGGGTGCAGCGAATACAATTGACAAGATTGGAGGAGGTACAGGTGAAATCCTGCTTCACCTCGAAAGACTGTTAGGTCCTTGGATGGTGAGCAATAAGGAGGTGAAGAGGCAGGTGTTGCACCTTTTGTGGCTACATGGGAAGGTACCATGGGAACAGTATATGGTGTTGGTGGTTGTAAAATGGACTAGACACTCCTCGAGGGAATGATCCATGCAAAATGCAGACTGGGGAAGTTAGGGGAAGATGTGTTTGGTGGTGGCATTCTGCTGGAGTTGTCTGAAATGGTGGAGAATGATGCTTGAATGTGGAGGCTGGTGGGATTAACAGTGAGGACAAGGGGAACCCGATCACGCTGTTGTGAGCGATGGAAAGGGGAAAGTGTGGAAGCAAAGTGATAGGTTGGATGTGATAGAGGGCCCTGTCATTCACAGTGGGTGGGAAACCATGGTCATGGAAGAAGTAAGCCATGTCGGCAACTCTGTTTTGGAAGGTGCTATCATCCAAATAGATGCGACTTTGGCGAAGGAACTGGGAGAATGGGATGGAGTCTTTGCAGGACGTGGGGTGTGACAAGCTGTAGTGAAGGTAGCTATGGGGGTCCGTGGCTTTGTAGTGGATAGCAGTGAACAGTTTATGCTCAGAAATGGAGACAGAGAGATCAAGGAAAGGAAGGGAAGTGCCAAAAACGGATGAATTGGAAGTTATGGGGGTGGGAGGTGGGTGGGAATTGGAGGCAAAATGAAAAAAATGTTCACAGTCCTGGTGGGAGCATGAAGTGAAGAAATAATTGTGGGAGGGGGTCAGTCTAAGACTGGAACAAGAATTGTTCCACATAACCCATAAGAGGCAGGCATAACTGGGACCCATGTGAGTGCCCATAAGCACTCTTTGACCTGGCAGATGTGAGATGAATTAAAGGAGAAATTGTTCAGTGAGAGAACAGGTTCAGCCAGGCAGCAGAGAGTGATAGTGGATGGAGATTGTTCAGGCCTCTAGTGAGGAAGAAGTCGAGGGACCATCCTGGTGGGGAATGGAGGTATGGAGAGATTGAACATCCATGGTGAACAGAAGGGAGCTAGGGCCAGAGAACTGGAAATTGGCAATATGGTGGAGGGGATCAGAGGAATTGTGGATGTAGGTCATGAACAGACTGATACGATAGGTCTACCAAGACAATCTAGTTTGTGGATTTTAGGAGGGAGGTAGAAGAGGGCTGTCCAGGGTTGGGAGATGATAAAATTGAAGGCAGTTGGGGGGGGAAGATCTCTGGAGTTAATTAGGTCGGTGACAGTCCTGGCAACAATGGATTGATGTTCGGATGTGGAGTCATGGTCCATGGGGTGGTAGGAAGAAGTGTCCAAGAGTTGGTGTTTAGATTCCACAAGGTACACCTCAATGCACCAGGCTACAACAGCACCACCTTTGTCGGCCAGTTTGATAACAAAGTTAGGGGAGGACCTAATAGAGTGGCAATTTCAAAAGGGAACAGATTAGAGTTGGTGAGAGGGACAGAGAAATTGAGATGGCCGATGTCACATCGGCAGTTTTCAAATGAAGAGATCGAGGGCAGGCAAGAGGACAGGAAAAGGGCTCTAATTGGAGGCTGAGTAATGGAGGTAGGTGAAGGGATCAGTGGAAGGAGATGGGGGGAGTGGGAGGGTGGCGTTGTGCAGGGCAGTCCTGCTGAAGAGGTGAGCATGGAGACAGAGGCAGCAGCAAAACAGTTCAACATCATGACGAGTCCGAAGGTGGGGTCATAAGGGTATGAAGCTGAGCCCTTTGCCAAGGACAGTACATTCAGCCTCACTGAGGGGATGGCCAGGACGAATGGTGAGCATACAGCAAGGGTTGGGGTCAGGGGGAAGTGGTCTGAGGGGACAGAAAGTGATGGCATCTGAGGACTGGGAAGGGGTGGGTGCTGAGGGGTGGTTCTCAGAACATATGTTGGAATCCATAAGTTGCTGGAGCTTGCGTGTCTTGATGTCCATAAGAAAATGTCTTTTTGTCGAGGTGAAGGATAAGGCAAAGGATGAAGTGAAACTGAGGAACAACACAGCTTTGAGTGAGAGTGACTCAATGTTGCTGCAGAGTGGAGTTGAGCGTGCACGTTTGTAGTGCATTGGGCTAAGCATCTGCCGTATCCGGACATTGTGCCATCCCACTGCCTAGAAATACTTCCCAGCATGTGTGAATGGAGAGGTTACTTTGTAGGTATGCTGTTAATCATCATCATAAAACTGCCTTTCTTCAGTTTAAGCTCTTCTTTCTCTCAAATTGTACATTCTCTCAAACTGCATAATTCATTTGCTGAACCCAAAATCTCTCCTGCACAAACAACTATAGAAAGAAACTAAAAAGATCAACTTTATTCCATGGAAAACTAATTCTTTGTTCATCAGCAGATGCTGAAGGTATTTAGATAATACTTCATGACATTACATTAACTTGACTTCAAGGGTTACTATAATAATCATATTATGAACATGAAGTATCATTTGATCACTGAAAAAATATCTCACTTATTGGAATGGAATTCATGAAGTGAAATTACTAATACAAATTTACTCTCAATTATATTTTTTGATTCTCCATCTCCCCAGACATGCCTCCTCCTTGCTGCCGCCATCTTTGTTACTTAAGAGGGTACTTAAGAGGGAAATCAGGAGGGCAAAACGGGGACATGAGATAGCTTTGGCAAATAGAATTGAGGAGAATCCAAAGGATTTTTACAAATATATTAAGGACAAAAGGGTATCTAGGGAGAGAATAGGGCCCTTCAAAGGTCAGCAAGGCAGCCTTTGTGTGGAGCCACAGAAAATAGGGGAGATACTAAATGAATATTTTGCATCAGTATTTACTGTTGAAAAGGATATGGAAGATATAGACTGTAGGGAAATAGATGGTGACATCTTGCAAAATGTCCAGATTACAGAGGAAGAAGTGCTGGATGTCTTGAAACGGTTAAAGGTGGATAAATCCCCAGGTGGATAAATCAGATGTACCCGAGAACTCTGTGGGAAGCTAGAGAAGTGATTGCTGGGCCTCTTGCTGAGATATTTGTATCATCGATAGTCACAGGTGAGGTGCCGGAAGACTGGAGGTTGGCAAATGTAGTGCCACTGTTTAAGAAGGGTGGTAAAGACAAGCCAGGGAACTATAGAGTGGTGAGCCTGACCTCGGTGGTGGGCAAGTTGTTGGAGGGAATCCTGAGGGACAGGATGTACATGTATTTGGAAATGCATGGACTGGTTGGGGATAGTCAACATGGCTTTGTGCATGGGAAATCATGTCTCACAAACTTGATTGAGTTTTTTGAAGAAGTAACAAAGAAGATTGATGAGGGCAGAGCAGTAGATGTGATCTATATGGACTTCAGTAAGGTGTTCGACAAGGTTCCCCACGGGAGACTGGTTAGCAAGGTTAGATCTCATGGAATACAGGGAGAACTAACCATTTGGATACAGAACTGGCTCAAAGGTAGAAGACAGAGGGTGGTGGTGGAGGGTTGTTTTTCAGACTGGAGGCTTGTGACCAGTGGAGTGCCACAAGGATCGGTGCTGGGCTCTCTACTTTTTGTCATTTCCATAAATGATTTGGATGCGAGCATAAGAGGTACAGTTAGTAAGTTTGCAGATGACACCAAAATTGGAGGTGTAGTGGACAGTGGAGTGGGTTACCTCATATTACAACAGGATCTGGACCAGATGGGCCAATGGGCTGAGAAGTGGCAGATGGAGTTTAATTCAGATAAATGCGAGGTGCTGCATTTTGGGAATGCAAATCTTAGCAGGACTTATACACTTAATGGTAAGGTCCTAGGGAGTGTTGCTGAACAGAGAGAATTTGGAGTGCAGGTTCATAGCTCCTTGAAAGTGGAGTCACAGGTAGAGAGGATAGTGAAGAAGGCATTTGGTATGCTTTCCTTTATTGGTCAGAGTATTGAGTACAGGAGTTGGGAGGTCATGTTGCGGCTGTACAGGACATTGGTTAGGCCACTGTTGGAGTATTGCATGCAATTCTGGTCTCCTTCCTTTCGGAAAGATGTTGTGAAACTTGAAAGGGTTCAGAAAAAATTCAGAAAGGGTTCAGAAAGGATGTTGCCAGGGTTGGAGGATCTGAGCTACAGGGAGAGGCTGAACAGGCTGGGGCTGTTTTCCCTGGAGCGTCGGAGGCTGAGGGGTGACCTTATGGAGATTTACAAAATTATGAGGGACATGAATAGGATAAATAGATAAAGTCTTTTCCCTGGGGTCCGGGAGTCCAGAACGAGAGGGCACAGGTTTAGGATGAGAGGGGAAAGATATAAAAGAGACCTAAAGGGCAACGTTTTCACGCAGAGGGTGGTACGTGTATGGAATGAGCTGCCAGAGGATGTGGTGGAGGCTGGTAAAATTGCAATATTTAAGAGGCATTTGTATGGGTATATGAATAGGAAGGGTTTGGAGGGATATGGGCCGGGTGCTGGCAGGTGGGACTAGATTGGATTGGGATATCTGGTTGGCATGGATGGGTTGGACCAAAGGGTCTGTTTCCATGCTGTATATCTCTATGATTCTATTGTTATTGGGTGTCCTCCTCAGTTGCTGCCATTTGGATCCATGCTGCTGGGTAAGTGTGAGCATTCCCCACAGAGGAATTCTGGCCCTGGGAAGTCAAACCCTGATGAGCAAGGGAGCAAGTTACTCAGGTCCTGAGAGTTTTTGATTTGTTCATGGAATGCTGGTCTTGCTGGCTAGGCAAGTGTTTATTACCCATTCCTAATTCCCAGAAGGTAGTTAAGCATCAACCACATTGAAGTCTGGATCTGGAGTCACATGTAGGCCAAATAAGGTAAGAATCACAGATTTTCTTCCATAAGTGATCAGCTTACACCAAATCTACCGCTAAAGGACATTAATGAATCAGATGGGTTTTACAACTATCAAAGAGTCACCCTTAGTTTTTAGTTCCAGATTTTGCTGAATTCAAATTTCACCATCTTCCATGCTCAGATTTGAGCCCATAACCCCAGAATATTAAACAGAGGTTCAGGATTATTAGACCGGTGTCATTACCACTATTCCACCACTTCATCCAGCAAAGGTCGAACCAGAGGCAACAAACAGTGCCGATTGCAGCTGAGGTTGGGGGGGTGACTGAATCCCAGCTTGCTGGAATCTCACTCCCAGTACTGGAAACTGAAGCTGAAAGAAGAGCTGTTGAAGTCAAGTCACCTCATCAGTAACAGAGCATCGATGATCACAGATCAAAGGCTGAGGGGTGAAAGATAGCTCCCCTAGGCCTGGTGAAGGTCATAATGAACAGGGTGGAATTCCATGATCCAAATGTTGGAATTATGCCAAATGGCATAAATTTCCCACTCCAGCATTATATATGAAATATGTTGTTTCTTTGGTCAACAGAATTCCACGATTTGTAGATTCTACTTATTGCCACATTGAACATCAGAAACTGTTCCATTCACATTCCATATATGTCAGTTGTACAATCTGTGGCAATGTTGTTGTTATAGGTTTTTATTTTTTTTTCAAAGTATGGTTGGTTGATAACACTTGTATCTCTGAGTCAGCCAGAAAGGTTGAGTACAGACTCTGCTGCAGAGTCAGGATAACAAAAATTTCAAACTGATTCCAGCGCAGTACTGGTTGCTGTTGCTGTCTTTCAAGTAATATGTTAAAGTAAGGCCACATCTACCCTCTTAGGTACATGCAAAATACTGCATGACATTATTGCAAAGAATGATATTCCTGGTGTTGTCAATCTTTACCCTTCAATCAACTTTTAAAAACAACTGGTCATTATTGTATGGTGCAGCTTGCTGCATTTTCTACATCAACGGCTATACGTAAGAAGCTGTGGACAATGTGGAGCACTATGTAAATGCAACTTTTACCATAACTATCCCTGAAAAGTGAGGGATTAGTGTCATCTAGTTATTGATTGCTTTATTTGCTAACGCATTTTACATTAAAAATGTAAACTATTGCAAAATGCTGTGGTTTAATTTAGTGTAGATATTTAAATAGTGAAGCACCTGCTTTTTCACCTTGATCCTTGGGATTGAACAAAAAAGTTCACTCTGCACATACATTGTCTCAACAACAACTTTTATTTATTCAGTGGGAGAGTCGGTTACCCGAAATGAAGACGGGAGATTCAGCAAGTGTCAGAGATGGTCCAGGTGAATTTATTTATTTAGCACTGTTTATTTATCGTAATTAAAAGTTCCAATCAGGCAGTTTGCAGGAACATTGATTTGTAGGTGCCAGTCCTGAACTGGGGTGTACAAAGTTAAAAATCACACAACACCAGGTTATAGTCCAACAGATTTATTTAGAAACACTAGCTTTCAAAGTGCTGCTCCTTCATCATGTGGTTGTGGCAGAGCAGAATCTGATAGCCAAATTCGGTACCCATGAGGATGGCCTCAACGGGACCTTGGGTTCATGTCACACTACAGGTGACCCCACTGCACTACAAAAACACACACACACTCCTACAGATCCATACACTCACGCAGACCCTCTCTCATACGTTTACACATACACACACACTCGCACCCTCTTTACACTCACACACTTTTGCACACTCCACTCCCAACCACGCACACATACACCCACATGTACACAAACACATACACATAAAGTTTGTGGGTGAATTTGTACTTGAAGAATTACATTTTATTTTGCTGAAAAACTGCATGAATCCATGTAAGATTCTGCAAATCCCTTTTTTAGATTAGAATCCGTCTGAACATTGGGGCACAGACAACCTCACATAAGGCACCTCACATCTTCAATGCATTATCTGGGCCAACCTGGTACCTATTGTTAAAGCTCACTTGAAAATGTAACTTTAAGGAAGTTCTTGGATTTACATATGAAAGAACTGAAACCAACATGCCCACTGTAAAAGATGAGATACTTAACAATCCAGGTCTTTTTCTATATATAATTTCAGTTACATCGCAATGTACACTTTTGCTATAAATGGAGTCCTCCGATCTTATACTCCACTACCACCTGATGAAGGAGCAGCGCTCCAAAAGCTAGTGCTTCCAAATAAACCTGTTGGACTATAACCTGGTGTGTGATTTTTAACTTCGCAGGAACATTACTATTCCCGATAGAAAGTTGGGATAGCCCAGCGTTGTCCACAGCCGTTAAAAAAGAAACTGTGAACCTAGAAAACGAAAATAAGTTAGATTCATAAACGCCAACTCGAAACCTGCCTTTCCTCGCAGGTTACCCCCCTCATTCCCTGTCAATTTCCTTTCGCTGTCCGGGGCAAGATGTTTCATCCAGTGCCCCTCAAATGTTGCAGCCGAACGCCTCGCAGCAACGTCACAATGGAGTTAGACCTCTGACCCAAGCCATCTCCAGTCACCGGGAGTTGATTGGCTAATAATTTAAAGCTCCTTTCTCTGATTGGTGAAATTGACGCCGGCAAATTTGAAAGTTGCAGCGAATGCGGAGAGGGAACGAGCGAATGAATGAACCCGAGCAAAACTCCGGATGTACATAGACTAATGCACAGACAGCAAGCTTACACAGGTGTGTGTGTCGAGGGAAGGAGAGGACAAGTATCCTGTCCCAGCCACAGAGTAAATCCATAGATTCTAAACATCCCGTGTATTGAACTACAGAGTCAGAAGGACGCAGGATTCGGAAACATCAAACCGATTGCATCCGCAGTCGAACGGTGACTTAAACCTGTTGTAGGGCCGATTCACGTTCTGTGATTGACCCAGATCACTCAGTAAGTAATATAAAGACTTCGTTGTAATTCAACATGTTGTATGCTATGTGTGTAGGCAAACACTTAGAAGTTACGCCAACCCAAGTACTTTCTAATGGTTCTGTTTTTTGCAATTAGAACTTAAGAAATCATATTGGAGTGGAACATTCAGTCCCTTGAACACCCTCTGCCATTCAGTGAGATCATGGTGGATCTCATTTCAATGCTATTTTCATGCATTCTCACCATAACGCTTAACGTTTTTAATATAGAAATCTATCAATCTCAGTCTTGAACATATTCAAGAACTAAGCCTCCAGAGCCCTTTTCTACAGAGAATTATTAAGATTTATCACCTGTAGGATGAAGAAATTCATCTTCATCTGTCAGAAATGGCCTGATCCTAATTCTGAGACAATGCACCCTGATACAAGATCATCAGCTGAGTTAATCATCCCTCTGGCATCTACCTTTTCTCATTAATGGGATGTGTGTGTTGCTGATTAGGCCAGCAGTTATTGCCTAACCCTAATTGTCATAATTAACAGTCAACCACATTGCTGTGGGTCTGGAGGTACATTTGGGTCAAACTAGGGAAGAATGGCTGTTTCCTTCCTGAAAGGACAGTGAACATAGAAAATAGGTGCAGGAGTAGGCCATTCAGCCTTTTGAGCTTGCACTACTATTCCTGCTTTCTCTCTTTGATCCCTATAGATGCAACAGCATTATGCAGCTCCCTCTTGAATACATCAAATGAACCAGCCTCAATTCTGTGCAAGACAATTCCACTGGTTCACAATCCCAGGTGAAAAAATTCTTCTTCATCTCAGTCCTGAATGGCTTACCCTTATTCTTAGACTGTAACCCCTAGATCTGGACTTTCCCAATATTAGGAACATTCTTCCTGCGTCTAGCCTGTCCAGTCCCATCAAGATTTTGTTTTTATCAGATTCCTCCCTCATTCTTCTAAATGCCAGTGAGTATAAGACCAGTCTTTGTTCATATGTCAGTCCTGCCATTCTGGGAATCAGTCTGGTGAAATTTTGCATAACAGCAGCAAGACATCCATACCTCTAATCAAATCGTCCTGCTGTGAAGGCCGGCATGCCAATAGCTTTCCTCACTGCCTGCTTCTCCTGCATGCCAACCTTCAACAACTGTTCCACCATGGCACCCAGGTCTCGTTGCACCTCACCTTTTCCTAAACTGCCATCATTCAGATCATCATCTGCCTTCCTGCTTTTGCCACCAAAGTGGATAATCTCTCATTTATCTACATTATGCTGCATTTGCCAAGTATGCACTCATGCAGCCAGCCTGTCCAAGTCACCTGCAACCTCTTAGCATCCCCCTCACAGCACACACTGCCACCCAGCTTAGTGTTGTTTGCAAATTTGGAGATATTGCATTCAATTAATTTGTCCAAATCGTTAATGTATATTGTAAACAGCTGGGGTCCCAGCATCAAACCCTTCAGTAACCCACTCATCACAGCCTGCCACTCCGAAAAGGTCCTGTTTATTCCAACTCCATTCTTTCTGTCTGCCAATCAGTTCTCTATCCACGTCAATAAATTGTCATTTGTCAGGAAAATATTTCTGATAATGGTTTCATAGTCACTATTAGACTCTTAGATCCAGATTTTTATTGCATTCAAATTCCACTATTTACCATAGCAAGATGCAAACCGGCCTCGATTAATAGTCTACTGACAAACCAGTAGGCCATCTCCTCCCCAGAGATCTTGATGATCCCGTTTGCATTTTAAATAATTGATTGAGATCACCATTTATTCTTCACTACCTGATATGGCAACTGTACCATTCAAGATTGGAGATGGTTACAGAGAGTGGTGAACTCGGCCCGGACAATCACAAAGGCCAACCTCCCATCTATAGAATCCATTTACCAGGCCCGCTGTCAGGGAAAGGCCACCAGCATTCTCAAAGATCCATCTCACCACTAGCAATGTTTTTCTATAGTCTTATTTCTGACATTCATTGTGTTAAAGCAGACACACTTTAACCAATCCTTTTGTTTCATCACGTGAGAAACCATCCCAATAGATTCACTACATCCTGTCACTGCCCCCCCTCTCAGATATGTGGCTCTGATTCCCAACCCCTTGCCAAACTAGTTTAAACCCTCACAAACCACATGAGCAAATATTCCACCCACGACATTTGTGCCCGTCCAGTTCAGGTCCAACCCGTCCTTCATGTACAGGTCCCACCATCCCCCTAAGTCATCCCAATGGTCTAGGTATCTGAAGCCCTCCCTCCTGCATCAGCCTCGCAGCCACGTGTTAAGCTGCATTTGCTGACCGTTCCTCACCTCGCCTCACTATCTCGTGGCACCGGTAGCAAACCCGAGATCACTACTCTACTCATCCTGCTCTTCAGCTTCCAACCTAGCTCTCTGTAGTCACTTTTCAGATCCTCAATCCCTTTCTTGGCTATATCATTGGTGCCAATATGCACCACTCTCTAGCTGCTCACCCTCTCCCTTCAGAATTCTGTAAACCAGATCGGCGACATTCCGGACCCTGGCACCGGGGCGAGAACATACCTTCCCAGAATCCCATTCCTGACCAAAAAATCTCCTGTCAATCCGTCTAACTATTGAGTCCCCTACCACTAGCACTTCGTTATTCTCCACATCCCCCCCCCCGCGCCCTTCCCTTCTGAGCCACAGTGCCAGGCTCAATGCCAGAGACCTGAACAAATATGGCTTCCACCTGGTAGGCCATTCCCCACCAGCAGTATCCAAAATGGGAAGCTTGTTGCTGAGGGGAATGGCAGCAGCAGTACCCTGCCCAATCTGTTGGTTCCCTTTCCTCATCCTGACTGTAACCCAGCTGTTCTTATCTTGTGAATGAGGAGTGACCACCTCCCTGTACATCCTCTCAATTTCTCCTTCAGCCTACTGAATGATTCGTAGTTCATCCAGCTCCAGCTCCAGTTCCCTAACTTGGTTTTCGAGGAGATGAGTTGGGTGCACTTCCTGCAGATGTGGTTGTCCATGCTGACCAGATATCCCAACAACATCTAGTTCCACCTGCCAGCACCCAACCCATATGACTTGAGAGAAATCAGGAGGGCAAAGTTGGGATATGAGATAGTTTTGGCAAATAGAATTAAGGAGAATCCAAAGGGTTTTTGCAAATACATTAAGGACAAAATGGTAACTAGGGAGAGAATAGGGCCCCTCAAAGATCAGCAAGGCGGCCTTTCTGTGGAGCCATAGGAGATGGAGCAGATACCGAATGAGTATTTTGCATCAGTATTTACTGTGGAAAAGGACATGGAAAATATAGAATGTAGGGAAATAGATGGTGACATCTTGAAAAATGTCCATCTTACAGAGGAGGAAGTGCTGGATATCTTGAAACGCAGGAAAGTGGATAAATCCCCAGGACCTGAGAACTCTGTGGGAAGCTAGGGAAGTGGTTGCTGGGCTTCTTACTGAGATATTTGTATCATCGATAGTCATATGTGAGATGCCGGAAGACCTAGAAGTTGGCTAACGTGGTGCCACTGTTTAAGAAAGGTGGTAAGGACAATCCAGGGAACTATAGACCAATGAGCCTGATGTCGGTGGTGGGCAAGTTGTTGGAGGGAATCCTGAGGGGCAGGATGTTTATGTATTTGGAAAGGAAAGGACTGATTATGGATAGTCTACCTGGCTTTGTGTGGAAAGTCATGTCCCATAAGCGTGATTGAGTTTTTTGAAAAACTAACAAAGAGGATTGATGATGGCAGAGCGGTAGATGTGATCTATATGGACTTCAGTAAGGCGTTCAATAAGGTTTCCCATGGGAGACTGGTGAGCAAGGTTAGATCTCACGGAATACAGGAAAAACTCACAATTTGGATACAGAACTGACTCAAAGGTAGAAGACAAGATGGGTTGTTTTTCATCCTGGAGGCCCGTGACCAGTGGAGTGCCACAAGGATCAGTGCTGGGTCCACAACTTTTCATCATTTATATAAATTATTTGGATGGGAGCGTAAGAGATATAGTTAGTAAGTTTGCAGATGACACCAAATTTAGAGATGTAGTGGACAGCAAAGAAGGTTACCTCTGATTACAACGGGATCTTGATCAGATGGGCCAATGGGCTGAGAAGTGGTAGATGGAGTTTAATCCAGATAAATGTAGTTGCTGCATTTTGGGAAAGCAAATCTTAGCAGGACTTATACCCTTAATGGTAAGGTCCTGGGGAGTGTTGCTGAAGAAAGAGACCTTGGAGTGCAGATTCAAAGCGCCTTGAAAGTGGAGTCGCAGGTAGATAGGTATTTGGTATGCTTTCCTTTATTGGTCAGAGTATTGAGTACAGGAGTTGGGAGGTCATGTTGCGGCTGTACAGGACATTGGTTAGGCCACTGTTGGAATATTGCATGCAATTCTGGTCTCCATCCTATCGTAAAGATGTTGCGAAACTTGAAAGGGTTCAGAAAAGATTTACAAGGATATTGCCAGGGTTGGAGGATTTGAACTATAAAGAGAGGTTGAATAGGCTGGGGTTATTTTCCCTGGAGCGTCAGAGGCTGAGGGGTGACCTCAAAGAGGTTTATAAAGTCATGAGAGGCATGGATAGGATAAATAGACAAAGTCTTTTCTCTGGAGTGGGGGAGTCCAGAACTAGAGGGCATAAGTTTAGGGTGAGAGGGGAAAGTTATAAAAGACACCTAAGAGGCAACTTTTTCGCGCAGAGGGTGGTACGTGTATGGAATGAGCTGCCAGAGGGAAGTGGTGGAGGCTAGTAGATTTGCAACATTAAAAAGGCATCTGGATGGGTATATGAATAGGAAGGGTTTGGAGGGATATGGGCCAGGTGCTGGCAGGTTGGACTAGATTGGGCTGGAATATCTGGTTGGCATGGATAAGTTGGACCGAAGGGTCTGTTTCCATACTGTACATCGCTATAACTCTACCATCGGGGAGAAGGTGCAGAAGCCTGAACACATGCACCAGCCGGTTTTGAAACAGTTTCTACCCTACTGAATGAACTCACAAACTTTTAACATTCGCCTGTATCTGTGTTTTTGTTTTTGCTGCTGTTTACCTATTCGATTAGATTAGATTAGATTAGATTAGATTAGATTACTTACAGTGTGGAAAAAGGCCCTTCGGCCCAACAAGTCCACACCGACCCGCCGAAGCGCAACCCACCCATACCCCTACATTTACCCCTTACCTAACACTACGGGCAATTTAGCATGGCCAATTCACCTGACCTGCACATCTTTGGACTGTGGGAGGAAACCGGAGCACCCGGAGGAAACCCACGCAGACACAGGGAGAATGTGCAAACCCCATGGGCGGCATGGTGGCACAGTGGTTAGCACTGTTGCCTCACAGCGCCAGAGACCCGGGTTCAATTCCCGCCTCAGGCGACTGACTGTGGAGTTTGCACATTCTCCCCATGTCTGCGTGGGTTTCCTCCGGGTGCTCCGGTTTCCTCCCACAGTCCAAAGATGTGCAGGTCAGGTGAATTGACCATGCTAAATTGCCCGTAGTGTTAGGTAAGGGGTAGATGTAGGTGTATGGGTGGGTTGCGCTTCGGCGGGGCGGTGTGGACTTGTTGGGCCGAAGGGCCTGTTTCCACACTGTAAGTAATCTAATCTAATCTAATCCACACAGTCAGTCGCCTGAGGCGGGAATTGAACCCGGGTCTCTGGCGCTGTGAGGCAGCAGTGCTAACCACTGTGCCTATTATTTACTGATCTATGCTATTTTAGTCTGATCTGCCCATATTGCTTGCAAGACAAAGCTTTTCTCTGTGCCTTGGTACACGTGACAATAAATTCAATTCAATTCAAAAATTCAGAGAATATAGGTCCAGTCCATTCAATCTTTCCCTATAGGATAATCCCTCCAGCTCAGAAAGTTTAGTGAGCCTTCATTGCACTCCCTCCATCACAAATATATCATCTTTTGGGAAGGAAACCAAAGCTGTACAAAATGTGGTCTCATTAAGATTCTACATAATTGCAGTAAGATATTGTTACACATATACTCAAATCCTCTTCTAATACAGGGGCAACATACCATTTGGCTGCTTTAATTGTTTACTGTACTTTCAAGTTAATGCTCAGTAGCTCATTAACATTTTCTCACTATTTAATAAATACTCTGTATTTATATTTTCCTACCAAAATTGATAACCATGCATTTGCCTACTCAGCCTAAAACTGTTTGAAGTGTCTTTGCATCCTCCTCATGGTTCATGTTCACAGATGTGGTTGACCTGGATTTCTATGTGGAACCTGAGAGCACCCACAATTACAGCCATAATATATCAACTGACCTGCAGTCTTAACTATACACTTGAATGCATTTATTTAGTTAAGTTGTTGTTCCTCTCTTTGCCTGACTCCTGCTTTCATATTCTATGAAGCTCAAGCAATCCTCAGGTGGCACTGAGAAACCTATATTTATAGATATTTTTAATCAACCTGTTCAGAGTTATGTGCTCCTCTGGAGCAGATGGGACTTGAACCTGGCCCAGTGGAAGGGGCACTACCACTGCAGCAGAAGAGTCTTTTACCTGTATTTATATTCTTTTTTGATAAGCTGTCAGTTAGAAGTGTTAAGTAGTTAGCTTGTTAGCAAACCTAATAGCTACAGCTTCTCTGAGCATTTCTTTTATCCGTCAAGTCTGGAAACTACTGAACACTTCTTCTATATAGTAACTTGCTTCTTTTATTGGCAATTTTTAAGTTAAATTAGATTACTTACAGTGTGGAAACAGGCCCTTCGGCCTAACAAGTCCACACCAACCCGCCGAAGGGCAACCCACCCAGACCCATTCCCCTATATTTACCCTTCATCCAACACTACAGGCAATTTAGCATGGCCAATTCACCTAACCTGCACATTTTTGCTAAATGTAAGCAACATTAGACTTTACTGAGAGATTATTCCTTAAGATCAGTTTCACTAAGCTAACCCCTAGTTTCACACTCTGCAGTTATGCTGCATTTACTAGTTTGACCATGGCCGTTGGATATACCAGGGTTGCTCTATCTCCTTTACTTATCATAATTCCTTTTGCCATAATCATTACTGCCTTCTGCCCCAGAGTCATTGAGATCTACAGAAAAAGGCCCCTTGGCCCCTCATGTTCATGCCAGTCAAAAACAAGTATCTAACTGTTCTCCTCTCATTTTTCAGCAATTGCCCTGTATGCCTTAGCATTGCAATTGCATATCTAAGTATTCACCCTCTCACAACCCATATTTGCTCCACATGTAACCTAAAACATGTAACATCTCTGACTTTTGCCTATTCTGACAAAAGGTCAAGGACTTTACAAAATTAGCTTAATTTACTTTAGCACAGATGCTACCTAAGTATTTCCACTATGTTCTGTTTTTTTCATCAAGATTTTTTATTGTTGTTCAATGCTTTTAAACTTTCTTAGGAAACAAAAAGCCAGTTCTGAATCTCAGCATCTACAGATAATGGAAATATGATTTGAAGTAGATATAATTACTTATCAGAACATGTGCACGTCATATCTTCCCAAATTGCTGGAATATGAGGGAAAGCTGGCGATTCTAATTTGTAACAAATGTCTGGTCTTATGAAGGAAATTACGGTATCGTACTTTCTTGAAATGCAGCTTCTAGGTATGGTTTACTGTAGATGCCAGAAATAATTAGCACCAGTAAATGAAAGCTTGGAGGAAATATTTAAGTAATGGTCCTTGTTTGCTCCTGCACTTTTTATGTTCTGTGCTTGCCTGTTGTCCATTCCTAAAAACCCTGCGCACTGGCCAAGAAACTTACAGAAAAAAATGATAAATTACTTCTGAAAGAAGCAGGAAATGCACAAGAGGCCAGTCAGTGGTGAGAACACACAGGTTTGAATTTTGGTACCAACTTTCTTTAGAGCAAGAGCCTTCAGATGAAGGGTTCACATTCCAAATATAAACTTGTCCATTTATTTTAATGGAATTCTAACTTTTGTACTACATTAAAAGGTTGGTTTTCATTTGCAGTTTTTACTCAGGCAAAATTGATTCTTGAGTGTCAATTGAAATTTAATTGAATGTCACTACTGTTGACTGCAATGAGTAGACTGAAATGTAATGGGCAATCAGCAGTTCAGTTGGCTGGATCCTTGTTTGCAAAGCTGAGTGGCGAAAGCAAAGGCTTTGCCTGGTGACCCCCAGGATAAACTCACCATCTGTCACTTCTCTGTAATGAGCGCTCTGCCCAGCACTGTAGCAACTTTCATTTTTGAGGCATTACCTGCCTCCAGGAGTGGATATGAATGATCCAATGGTACTACAGACTGTTCTGATATAAAGCAAAAGTTGTGTTCCCATGCAATCCCACGTTTTAAGAAAATTGCAGCACCATTTAAATCAATGGAATCAAAATCGGGTTATAGCCAATACAGGTAAGGAAAGTTTGCATTCTATAAATAATAGCCTCAATTCTTCAATTGTGTTATAGACAATTCACATTGAAGAAATGCACGTTATCACAGAACCAACTTTATTTCTAAGATGTGATCAATCTTGCCCCCTCACCAACATCACAAAAAACATTATTTGGCCATTCTCACATTCCTCTTTGTCGGAGTCAACCATTCTCATCTCTCACTCTCTCTGATTTCATCACTGAATACACTTAAAAAGGACTTGATTAGGTGTAAAGTGCCTTGAGACATCCCATAACTATGACAGGTACCTGTATAATATTGTGCAGGATTTTGGTTGAAATCTTCTGTTCTATTACCTGATGTACTTATATAAGGTATGATTTGTCTCGTTAGTATGCAAAATAATACTTTTCACTGTATCTTGGTACATGTGAATAATAAATCAAATCAAACCAAAGATTGGCTTCGAAACATGATTGCAAGTCAAGTGTATTTCTCTATATAGATGGAAGACATTAACTCCCTGCACAATCCAGTCTGTGCCTCTGCCAAGCATCTGTAAAATAGAATTCTGTCTGAATTTTTTTTTTCATTGTTTGGTGTAATTTTGCTATCTTTTCCACCTTTTATGAAATTAAGAATCACACAACACCAGGTTATAGATGAAGGACTTTTTCCCGAAACGTCAATTTTCCTGCTCCTCTGATGCTGCCTGACCTGCTGTGCTTTTCCAGCAACACTCTAATCTAGACCCTGGTTTCCAGCATCTGCAGTCCTTGTTTTTAACACCAGGTTATAGTCTGATAGGTTTATTTGAAAGTACAAGCTTTTGTACCTCTGCTCCTTTGTCAGGTAGCTAGTAGAGTAGGATCATAGGACACAGAATTTATAGGAAAAGATTACAGTATCATACATTGATGTGATATGTTAAACAAATCTAGATTGCTGTTAAGCCTTTCATCTTTTAGCATGAGTTGCAGGTTTCAATTCGTTAATATATAAATTATAGAACTTCTTTCAAGTCACATTCCCGAGATAGCTTAAGGTTTTATAAAACCTTCTATTTTATCTCTGGAATGTGACTTGAAATAAATTCTGGGACTTACATATTAATCAACCAAAACCTGCAATCAATTATGAAAGACTTAACAACAATTTAGGTTTGTTCAATATATTGCATCAATGTATGAATCTATGATCTTTTGCTGTAAATTCTGCATCCTATGATCCTACTCCACTAGCTACCTGATGAAGGAGCAGCGCTCCGAAAGCTTGCACGTTCAAACAAACCTGTTAGACTATAACCTATTGTTGTGTGAATTTTAACTTCGTCCATCCCAGGCCAACACAGGCACCTCAACACCTTTTTATGAAAATTAGTTAGAAATCCTTTAAGCTGCCAACATGTGATACAATAATACATCCTGTAACCAGTCAAACTCTAAAATTCTACACCACTTGTTTTTACTTGTAGGAGGAGAATGCTGTCTGCCTCTTCAGGAGCTGAGGTCCAGTGCAACATTACAATTGAATACCTCAACCCAGCTGGCCAGGCGACCAAGCGCAAAACAATTCGCAATGCCATTGTCACCCTCGGGCGCAATGAATTCCGTGACATCCTTCTCCGGGTACACGATGGCAAGCTGTCTCAAAGCTTTGTCCTACGTGAAATCCAACTTTTCACGCAGTTTATTCGGGATGGAAAGAGTTCCATCAAACTGATTCCTGATAATATTCAGATCCTAGTTTCGAACTGTCCACCAGATAACCTTAAAGTACTCTTTAAAACTCTTTCCATAAAATATGCTGCAGATAAGAAGGCCAACAAACCAGTCAGTGAGCGAACCCGGCTGCTGTCCACACTCCCAAGGACATTTGATACAATCAGCCCAGTACAAGTACAGGACGTGGAAAGGGCTAATGGGCTTAAATCACACAGAACTGTGCAAACACCAATTTCAACCAAGGGGCTGAAGAATCGAATAAACAACATTGGGCCAAGCAGAAACATAAAACGACCCCGGAGTATCTCATCAGAAAACTGTCTGGTATGTAATCTGTTCCCAAGATGCTTTATTTAATGTTGGTCTCAATGTGGCTTTCAATAATGATGTGACAAGGTAGGTTTGATATACCAGATTGTGGATGAGCTGGTGTTGGATTGCGTTGGACAAAGGTTAAAAATCACACAACCCCAGGTTATTACCCAACAGGTTTGTATGGAAGTACAAGCTTTCGGAGCACTGCTCCTTTATAAAACCTTAAGTTATCTCAGGAATTTGACTTGAAAGAAGTTCTGGGATTTACATATTAATGAATCAAAATTTGCAACCTATTCTAAAAGATGAAAGACTTAATAGCAATCTAGATTTGTTCAATATATGGTATCAGTTGCATGATACAATGATCTTGAGCTATAAATTCTGTGTCTTATGGTCCTGCTCCATTAGCTACATGATGAAGGAGCAGCGCTCCAAAAGCTAGTACTTCCAAATAAACCTGTTGGACTAGAACCTGGTGTTGTGTAATTTTTAACTTGATGACGCACACAGAGTTAGGAGCTACTTCTGAAATCCTATTGAACTCGAGACGTTAACTCTGTTTCTCTCTACCCAAATGCCAGCAGACTTGGTGAGTTCCCCTAGCACTTTCTGTTTTTATTTCAGATTTCCAGAATCCAAAGTTTAAATTAAATTTTTTACATGGACTATATATGCCTGGCATAGTTCCAGAGGTACTGGCATGAAGGTCAAGAAAGGCACCAACCAGAAAAAAAGATGCTTCTTTCAGTGAGGAAAACTTATGGGATGGTCTTCCCTACTTGCCTTTTGCATCTGGCCTCCTTACAACTGTGAATCAGACGGTATTGACTGGGGCTTGCAAGCATCATTTTTCCTTAATTCTTGGCAAATGAACTCTGTGTGAACAGTTTCATAAGGTTCGACTGAAGTATTTATTATGTAATCCTGTGTATAAAGGAAAGACGGCTGAGCAGCCCTTATATAGCAAAGAAATGGGCAGCACGGTGGCTCAGTGGTTAACACTAAAGTCTCACAGTGCCAGGGACCCAGGTTTAATTCCACCCTTGAGTGATCTGTGTGGAGTTTGCACACTCTCCCTGTGTCTGCGTGGCTTTCCTCCAGGTACTCTGATTTCCTCCCACAGTCCAGAGATGTGCAAGTTAGGTGGATTGGTCATGCTAAATTGCCCATAGTGTCCAGGGATGTGCAGGCTAGGTGGGTTAGCCATGGTATTGCAGGGATGGGGTGGGTCTGGGTAGGATGCTTTTTGGATGTAAGTTTGCTCGCTGGGCTGGACAATTCGTTTTCAGAAGTTTCATCACCATACTATGTAACATCATCAATGAGCCGTCAGTGAAGCACTGGTGTTAGTAACCTGCTTTCTATTTGTGTTTAACTTTACTTGGGTTGGTGATGTCATTTGTTGTGGTGATATTATTTGCTGTTCTTTCTCTCAGGGGGTGGTAAATGGGATCCACGTCGATGTGTTTGTTGATAGAGTTCTGGTTGGAATGCCATGCTTCTAGGAATACTTGTGCATGTCTCTGTTTGGCTTGTCCTAGGATGGATGTGTTGTCCCAGTTGAAGTGGTGTCCTTCCTCATCTGTATGTAAAGATATTAGTGAGAGTGGGTCATGTCTTTTTGGATGCTCTTTGGAGGGGCAGTATGGACTCCATGGCTGAATGGTCTGCTTCAACACTAGGGATTCTAAAAAACAAAATATAACTTGAGGCTACAAACTTTTGTCTTTGTTGTTGTGTGAAGTTTGTGAATACTGCTACCCTATCTGATAATCTTTGGATCCTGGGTTTGACTTTGGCTCAGATGAGAATGCTCATCTCTTTATTAGCATTCAGGGTCTGGAGTGAAATGAGAATGTTCACCCATGTTCTGGCCTCAGTTAAAGTCAGAAGAGGCTGGATTAGAGGTGGCTGAGGTCAGGATTCTGATTTCTTTTCATTTATTACTTTCACCTCCCACCTGCCTAAACCCACTGCATTCCTCTTCTTTTTTTAAAAAAAAACACAAAGTTCCTACTCCTGGACCATCTATTGTAAAGTGAGTAATGAAGAAGGTGGAGGGAGTGAGAGTGAATTTGGCATGATTTGGAAAATTTAAAGTTTTTTTTAATGTTTGTGCATTGTCCTTCTGCAGGTCACCGAGCTAAAGTCTGTTAAAAAGCCCACGTTGTCAATGCCAAGTGGACAGAAGCTCACAAAGGAACAGTCACAAATCCTTAGCATGATCCTGAAAGGAAAGAACGTCTTCTTCACTGGAAGTGCTGGTAATTTGGTGATATTCATTATGCTTCAGGAGGAAGATTGTAGGGACATTTCCTATTTCAAAAATACAGTACAAGCTCAACACATAAAACATTAAGTGCAAGGTGATTCAAATTATTGTACAATGACAAACCAAAATGTTTGCTTGGATCTCTGAGTCCATGTAAGGGGCAAATCGAGACAGATCAGAATATCCTGGAAATGACACCAATCCAGCATAGCCAATCCCTACTGTCTTCTAGTGTGATTTACAATTCCTAAAGAAATTTAGGGCGGCATGGTGCACAGTGGTTCGCACAGCTGTATCACAGCGCAGAGACCTGGGTTCAATTCCCCACCTCGGGCAACTGTGTGGAGTTTGCACATGAGTTTGCACATTCTCCCATGTCTGCATGGGTTTCCTCCGGGTGCTCCAGTTTCCTCCCACAGTCCAAAGATGTGCAGGTTAGATGAATTGGCCATGCTAAATTGCCTGTAGCATTAGGTGAAGGGGTAAATGTAGGGGAATGGGTCTCTGGATTGCTCTTCGGAGGGTCAGTGTGGACTTGTTGGGCCGAAGGGCCTGTTTCCACACTGTAAGTAATCCAATCTAATAAGAAACTTTTTTTCCCCTCTTTTCCCAATTTTTCCTCTTGAATTTTATACCAGGTTAAAGAAGCTTATTGTTCATTAATTTTGTAAACTTATGCCTGTATTAAATGGTGGTTTACAATATTGTCATTCTACCTCTGCAAGCTTTTGAGGAATTTCAGCAAAACTAACAGTAGGTAAATCAGCATTCTATCATTCCACGTTCCAAGCAAAACCTTCTATTGCAAGCATTATATAGAGTGAAATGGGCATGTGTTGTTTATGCTAGCATGAGGAACAGAAATCTCAATCAGGGTAATTCCTGTGACTGAATCTAATGGACATTGTTATTTCAAAGCAATGCTGTTTATCATAAGGTTGAAGATGTAAAAATGACCTCTTACTGACACTGATATTTCTGTAATATGTGTACATTCCCAACCACTCACTCTCTTTCTGACTTTATTTCAAGGAACTGGAAAATCATTTTTACTGAAGAGAATTGTGGGAGCATTGCCACCAAAAAGTACTTATGCAACAGCGAGTACTGGAGTGGCTGCCTGTCACATTGGAGGAACAACTCTCCATGCATTTGCAGGTCAATTGTATGCTATAGTACATTTCTCTGTAGTAAGCTGTCCATAACTAGGAATGTGAAGAGCTGAGAGGGTGGGGGAGTCCAAAACTAGAGGGCGCAGTTTAAGTGAGAGGCAAAGATTGAAAAAGTCCCTGAGGGGCAATGTTGTCAAGCAGAGGATGGTGCGTGCATGGAATGAGCTGCCAGAGGAAGTGAGAGAGACGGGTACGATTGCAACATTTAAAAGGCATCTGGATAGGTATATAAATTGGAAGGGTTTAGAGGAATGTGGGCCAATTGCTAGCAGTTGGAACTAGGTCAGATTGGGATGTCTGTTCGACAAGGACAAGTTGGACAGAAGGTTTTGTTTCCATACTATATGACTCTATAACTACCCCCATGAGTCCAAATCAAATTGCACTTCACAAATAAATGCACACAGTAGAGTGCGAGACATAACCTTACTTCTCAACAAGCTGTTATCCCCTAATCCCATCAAACCAATTATGAAATGCTTTTGAATTATTTCAAATGACCAGCTACTATATAGATTTCTCTTGAACTCCAGAGATTCTGAACATTGAATGAGACTATTCATCCCATTAAGTCTGCACTAGCCTGTACTGGAACATTCCAACACATATATGGTTCTCTTCCCATTGCCTCAAATATCACCCACATTTCGCTTGAAAGAAAGCTTTGATGGTTTCATCATAATGATTTGAAACTCAAGATAGAATTCAAAGATGAAATGTAATGTTTATGGCTTCTCCTAAGTTAATAAAATCAACTCCCCTGGGTATCTATTGTTATTGTCGACATTGTTAAGCACCTCATTCCACTCCACAAATGGTTGGACTAATTACATCAAGACCGTCTGAGGAAAATAAAGGATTGCAGAAGGGGTTAAAAGGGAACATTTGTTTTTTTCTAAGCTATAATTTAGGTAATGGCTGATTAAGGAAACTGGGTTAAATATGCACACCAATAAATCTCTCAAATTCACACTGCACAACCTGCTTCTATTTGTTGATTATATATCTTGTCTCTTTGCACAGTTGTAGAAATTACTGTGTTATTAAACCAGTTTATCAGTGGCACTGTTTGAGTAGAGAATGTCATTCACAGCTCTTGATTTTCTGGTTCTGTGGATCTAGCTGGTTGTGCATTTGATTTTACGTTGATTATTGGTTACAAATAATGCTTTGAGCTAGTCATTTTTATGGAGACAAGCTTTTTAGGAGCAGGTTGAGAAAAGTATAACTTTTATTTGTAATGGAAGAACAGCAAAATAACAAACTTCCTAATTCTAGCTCATTATGACATTTTATTAGTCCATCAAGTAAGCAGACAAAAGGTCATAAAGAGCTGTGTTATTTTGAGCTTGCGATGTGGAAAAATCTTCAATGTAATAGGCATGGAGAAATATCAAAGGGAATTTCCTCACTATCAAAGCTCAATTACAAATGGTCATTTACAAATGGACTGTTGCTTTCTGTAGAGATTTGGCCTGATCTGCTGAATATTTCCAGCATTTTCAGTTTTAACTTCTTACTGTTACTACCTTGCCAAATAATATTTTCTACAAGAAATAATTGCAAGTTGCAAATGATTGAAACACTGCCATACAAGAATGAATGCTCTAAGAGTTTGATTTTTGAAACAGTTAAAGGACAAAAATGCATAGATTTAGATTTATTCTCTCCCTAAAATGGGTTAAAATTTTATATTTATTTTGTCATCAGGAATTGGTTCAGGAAAAGCTCCCTTACACCAATGTGTAGAACTTGCTCAGAGACCTGGGATTAAAAAACACTGGCAAAACTGCAGACACCTTATCATAGATGAAATCTCCATGGTAGAAGGAGAATTCTTTGACAAGCTTGAAGCAGTGGCCAGGTATGTCACATGAGCTGCAAGACCACTGTAAAATCTAGTTTCTTCGTTTTTCCAACCTTAAAAACAAAGTCGCTTTTATTTATGTCCTTTTAATACGATCATATATTGTAGTACTGTTCCTGCACCAACTAAGACAACATGCTGTTCACAGTTGTATTAGGCATCACACACTGTCAACTGTGACCACCTTCCTTACTGTGTATAATAGCGCAAGACATCTCATTTATATGTTCATTGGACATATGTTAGTAATGTTCCAGATTGTACATTTTGCTATCTTTCTGATATTTATCACCGCATGCATCTTATTAAATGTGCAATTTGTTTCCAATTACCATTCCCTAAATGTTGTTTTTTTCTGATAACCCTGTACTCATGAATCTGTTAATACTGTAGTGGGTTCTGAAAGTATAACATTGTTAACAAGCTGAAAATGCTTATGGTTTCCCAGTTTGTTTTCTGTCAATGTATCACAAAGGAGATGATATTTAGCTATGTTTAGATGAGCATCCTAAAATGGTACACTTTGGCATATCCAAAGACACAGTGTTCACTTCCACCTGAACACTAACAGTATTTAGCTGTACTCCACCATATGTTCCTCCATTTCCTCACTGTCTCTGTACAGTCAGACGACTTGACTTAGACAAATCACAATTGGAACTCTGAAGCCATTGTCTTCTGCTCTTGTCACAATCTCTGTATCCTTGCTGTTAATTTAATTATCTATCTGTCTTGACTGAATTGAATTGTTCATAACCTTGGCATTAATCTCATACAATATATCACAAAGGCTGTTTGTTTCCACCTCTATTACCGGTTACTTCCACCCTTGCCATTGTCCATCTGTTGTTAAACTCCAATCAATGTCTTTTTCTACCTCCTAGTCTTGGTTACTCAATTGATCTTCAGTTTGTCTTTTATCCCTTATACTTTGTAAACTTCTGCCCTTAAACTATACACTTAACCCAGGACCACCTCACCTATATTTTTTGTCCTTGGTAACATACATGACACACACTGAAAGACTGGGAGCCAATTTAAAATTTTTATCCATTCATTTGGTTTTCCCTTCATTGAACTGTCTATTTGATGGTGGAGGCTGGTACAATTACAACATTTAGGTACATGAATGGGAAGGGTTTAGTGGGATATGGGCCAAATGCTGGCAAATGAGAATAGATTAATTTAGGATGATTCGTTGGCATGGACGAGTTGGACCAAAAGGTCTCTTTCTGTGCTCTACAACTCTATGACTCTATGACATGAGTGCCCCTTCCTCCTTTCATAATTGGTGGTTGTGCCTTCAGCCACCTAGGCTATATGCTGTGAAACTTCCTCCCTTCTGCTTCTTGCATAGTTATCCTCATTTAAATGCTGTCATTCAAACCCTATCATTTTCACCAAACTTTCTCTGATGCTGTACCATTATGTTTGCTCTTTGGCTTGTTGTCAGGTTTTTTGTTTCTCTATGAAATGTAATGGGACCTTTTCTATGTTAAAGATGGAAGTTGATGTACTGAACAGAAATGGAGTGGTTTTAATAGGTATGCGCCATTTTGGTTTTCAGAGGTTGCTTGTTACCACTGACCATATTATTGGCTTTTGTTTGAATCTCCACAAGATTCTTTCTCCCCGAGGAGAACTTACTTGCAGCTACAGTTTATTTGTGGACAACAGCAGTACAAAACATGGCTTATGCATCATGATCTTGACTTCAGAAACACTGACAAGGAGTTTGTTGATCATTTTAACGAACATACAATTACAACTCTACGGAATAAGGCTATGAAAATCACTGTGTAAAATGATTGGGTTAATGAGTGTACTCCTTTTGTAATTGTTGGGTATCGTGAGCAATTATTATGTTTCACCATTGCAGGATTGTTCGTGAAAGAGATGAGCCATTTGGTGGAATCCAGCTGATAGTTTGTGGAGATTTTCTACAGCTTCCTCCTGTGTCCCGAAATAAAGAAAAATACAAACTTTGTTTCCAGGTAACAAGTTGACTAATATAAAGCCTTTCATTATAACAAAAAGAGTTTACATGATTTGCGAAAAAAACCTTATTTCCCAACTGATGCTCAGCACGATGAAAATGGTTAGATTTGGGCAACTGTTAGATGCCTACTTCTGACACAAAACAGATAAAGCTGCAAGAGCTGTGAATGAGTTTCCTTACAAAGCTCATGCCCTACAGCCTTGTGAACACAATGCAAAGTGATCTTATATCTGACATTGAGAATTACAGCTGTAACTATTCTTGAGCATGTCAAAGGGTCAAAATGATCAGCGATGTTTGACATCTATAACTGATGTGACATCAGTGCATAAAAGGAATACTTGACAGCATTCAGAAGACTTTTGTTGAAATTTGATTGTGTTTTAAAGTTTCAGTAGCCATGTGAGGGAGAAAAAGTTATAGATTGTGATGGTGTTCAGGGTCTCTCGGGCAGTCTTAAGGTGCTGTGGTAACAAACACTGTTTACATGTGTGTTGTTACATTCCTGTGATGAAGGAGTTATCTTGTGAGGACAGGTTGGGCCTGTATCTATTGCAGTTCAGAAAAATAAGAGGTGATCTTATTGGAAAATACAAGATCTTGAGTGGACTTGATAGGATGAATGCTAAGAGGATATTCCTCACTATGTATGAGAATTAAGAAACACTGTTGTAAAAATAAGGGGTGTCCTATTTAGATGAAGAGAATTTTTTTTCTAAATTTGTGGATTTAGTCTGTGGAATTCACTTCCCCAAAGAGCAGTGGAGCAGGTTCATTAAATATTTTTAAGGTTAACTAGAGGGATTCTTCAATGACAAGGGAGTTAAAAAGTGTTGAAGTATACAGATAAGTAGCATTGAGCCATAATCTAATCAAATAGCAGAATATGCCTGAGGGATAAACTGGCCTACTTCTGTTGCTAATTGGTATTTTTGTCTAGAACTATGAATAGTGATGCTAGAGGCTCTGACTGCCTTTGCAACACATTCTTGGTCAGGGACCTCTCCCACCCTTATCACCCGCCATCAGTGTGTTGGAGGGACTTGCAGGTTCATAATGATGGTATTTTGCTTGGCTATTTTCCTAATGTTTGGAATCAGAATTCTTATGGCACAAAGGGAGGCCATTCGGTCAATCATGACAGAAATGTTATTATGACCTAATGCCAATCTCCTGCTGTTTTCCCCATATCCCTGCCCACTATTGCTATCCATGATCATCCTCTCTCTGGTTCTTTTGCTAATCACTGTAAATCAGCGTTCCTCTGATTCTTTATTCCTCTGCAATGGAACAGTCTGTCTTTATTCACTCTCCCCAGGCACCACAGGATATTGAAAAACCTGGATGAAATTGTAACATAATTCATAAGCTGTGTTTTAGAGCTGCAAATTATCAAATTTTTCATTGTCCTCCATTTCATTAATAGAACCAACAGAGGAAAACGGTGGAGAGAATTGATGGTGTGTGGAAGATGTAACATGAGAGGCAGGAAATGTGCAACAAGGAAGAAAACATAAACTGAGAATACATAATTGTGCTCACTTCTGTGTATTTGTTTCGTAGGTGGGGAACTATCTGCAGAAAGTGATACTTTGTTCTCTTTCATTCATTGGATTTTGGGAGCTTTTGCTTAATTGTTTAGTAATGTAAATGCAATTTTACTTTATTTAAGGCTAAGAGTTGGCAGAAATGTATCCAGGTGAACCTGGAACTAACAGAGGTCCGAAGGCAAACTGATAAAAAGTTCATTGCAATATTGCAGTCTATTCGTCTTGGGAAGTAAGTATTACATTACATAGCATTTAGAGCATCAAATATCTTGCATAAAATAATTTTGTATGATCCATTTTCAATGATGCATTTTGTGGCTGTAGTTATTGAAGTTTGTGTGTGTGTGTGTGGAGAAATCCGATATTCCATCCAGATGGATGAACTTGCTATATTTAACAAAGGAAAATCTGTCCAAAGCACAATAGATATAGCCACTGAGGCAGACAACATTAACAAACTTAAGAGACAATCAAATGTGCTTCTGGAGAGATAGAGAAAAGAAAGGGATTAAGGGTTTTTGTAACGCAATTGATTATTCAGAAATTGGGTCTAATAGCTTTCTGCCATTTCTAAGATTTATTTTGTGTTAGTACTTAAGTATCTGATAAATGTTTTATATTGATTTAGATACTTGCAATTTTGATGGAGATTCCTTCACTGACCCATTCTCCCATTCCGTTTGTCGAAAATGGATGATATTATTTCTGTATGTATTTTTCTTTTGGGAGCAGTGTAGTAGGATAAATTATATCCACTGTTTCTTTAATGAAGAGTAGCAGCCTTAGCTCAGAATATAGCGCTGTCTCTCCTCAGAGTCAAAGTTTATGGATCCAAGGTCTATTCCAGAGACATGAGTGCATAATCCAGACTGGTTAATTGCACATCAGTGCACAGGAATAAAATGTAACATTCAAATAAGACATATTTTCAAGGCCTTGGATTCCATGGCACTATTCAAAGTATAATAGAAAAACTTGCCCTGTTTCCCAGTCAATACTTAATCCTCCTTATTCACTGTTACCACTATTGACATTATCTCATTCTGTCTGTGGAGTCTTGTTCTGCAGTGTATTAAATGTGAGGAACAATCTACATCAATGTTTTATATATAGAAAAGACATGGTGTGGACTTGATGAGCAAAGTAGCCAATATTTGTGCTGTAGCAATCAATGAATCATTGATTTAGCTTACTGATAACTAGCTGCATTATTTGGCCTATATGAGCTTCACCATTTCTTATGTAATTCAGACTCAGTAGTTCCTGGAATTTTTACTTGTTATGCCTATTCAATTTTGTTATGTTCTTTTTTAATTTTGTTTTTGTACAATCATATAAGCCAGATAATTTAAAGGGACCAATAGTTCCTAGATTGGTTACTATTGAACATTACTCTGGAAGCAGCATCAGTGACAGAGATCTAACTATTCCAATATTCTACATTCAGAAATGACTTATGGCTGTCCTTTTTTTAAAAAAAAAAAATTAAAAATCTCCCCTGAAACTAGGTGTCCAGAAGAAGTTGCAGTCCAGTTGATCAACACAGCCAACCAAAAAATTGATCGAGATGGAATCTTAGCAACGCGGCTTTGCACACACAAGGATGATGTGAAATTGACTAATGAGCACAGGCTCCAGCAATTACCGGGTAATGGATGAAGATTGTGTTGGGCTCTGAGACTAATCAAAGTAAAGCCTGTGTTGTACTACTGACTGACTTAGTCAGCACTTACTTTATTGCAAACTCCACATGGGTCTTTTTCTAACCAGATTATCTGATTTCATGTTTTTAACCTTTCAGCATTATTTCTAATTCTATAACAACTGTTTAATAAACAAACTTTTAGGACTGAGTGAAAACAGAAAACTCTTGATGCTGGAAATCCGAAATAAAAGACCGAAGTTGCTGAGAAATACACAGCAGGTTATGGCAGTAACTGTGGAGATGAACAGAGTTAACGTTTGTAACCTGTGAACGTCATCAGGACTGGAAGATATTAGAAACGCTATACAATTTGGTTATAATGGTGATATAATAATGGACCATCCAGTTTGTATTTGAGTCACGCTGAATGATTCAGTCAGCTCTACAGTAGGTCCTGATCATTTTATAGTTGTGTTTAGTTTACTTCAGAGTGCAAATAAGAAGTGCTTTGATGTTCTGCTGGTGAAGCTGCTTGTTGCTGAATGGACAATGCAGAGACTGAACTTAATATTGCAACTGCTTGTGAGTAGCTATGGACAGATTAAAATAGTTACAGTATAAATCTGATCCAGCAGGCAATAAAATCTTACTGTCAGGTAACAGTCATCTCCTAAAGTGTGAAATTGTCTGTTTTGACAGAAAGGATAAGAAATTTATTAACTAAGCAGTGGGAGATAGCAGAGTTCTGAGATGCACAGTGAACTGGATGTCCTAGTGAATCACAGAAGTTAATATTTCGGTACAGCAAGTACTTAGAAAAACTAATAGAATTTTATATTTAAATGCAAGGAGAAATGAATGCAAGTGTAAGGTAATATAGGACATTTTACTCCAGACTGTGTACAGTACTGGTCACTGTGTTTATGGAAGGATGTTAATCCATTGAAAACTGAAGTGGATTTCTTCAGAGGGTTATTAATGTTTTGAATTACCTTTCTCAAAAGGCAGTGGATGCAGAATCTTTAAATATTTTTAAGGCCAAGGTTGATTGGATTCTTGATTACCAAAGAGGTTACAAAATTCAGGGATAGACAGAATGGTAGAGTTGAGATCAAAATCAGATCAGCTGTGATCTTGTCAAATGGTGGGTGGAGCGAGCTGAGTGGCTTACTCTCATTCCTTGTTTGTATGTCCATATGATGAAATTCAGCAATGTACATCATGCAGCTTTCTGTTTTGTTTTTTTTCAGGCCAAGCGAGGAATCTCTATGCTAGGTCATAGTTAAAATGTTTTTATCAGTATCAAACAGTCACAGATCTGGCATAACATAAGTTAAACACAGGGTAAAGTTTCTTTCATTTGTTTTAATCTCTGTCACCTAATGACAAAAGAACAAATTTAGTATAAATTCATGGGAGCTTTCTGTTGTAGACCCACTTTCAGTAGGAGTTCCAACTCCATCAATTTAGTTACTTCACCTTTATTGGCCTGGACTTGAATGCAGCTCCCATTGGTGAAAGGAGATTGTGTTAACCTACAGTACAAAATTGGACACGCTTACTGTGACAGTTAAATAAAAATGAAGAGAAATTCTGAGGAAGAGTCATATTGGACTCAAAGTATTCATTCTGTTTCTCTTTCCATAGATACTCCAGTTTCTCCAGCACTTTGTTTTTTTTTATTTCCAATCTCCAGTATCTGCAGTACTTTGCTTTTTATTAAAGTTTAGAATTTTTTTAAAGTTAGAATCTAAAGTCTTGTGATATTTCTAATGATAGTATTGAATGGTGGCAGAATGGAAGTATTAAAATATTTTGCAGTCCTGATGTTTTCACTTGTCTCGAGCGAAGTCTTTTGTCATCATTTGTCAGCACCTTTTGCTGTTCATTTTAATTTCTATCCTCATACCTCTGTACACGTTATTCACTATTCAATAATTATGAAAATGGTCCTTTGAAATGCTACCAAGTCCTAAAACATAATGACTATTAGGAGATGAGTTAGGGCAGACTGAATGGATTGTTTTCATTTTAAAATTTAACATTTTGAGAGAGTGCAGGAAACTATGATGAAGAGTAAGAGGGAGCTGATGAGTCCAATCAAGTAATTTTCAGACACATTGTCAAAGTGGTGACAGCATGTGTAGGCAGCGCTAAGTGATCACACACAGCAAGATTCTTCACAGGAGCATTAGCAAATAAAATGTATCACCGATTCCCTGAAGAAGGCATTAGGATAGATGACCAAAAGGTTGGTCAAAGCGAAGTTTAAACTTGGCTCTAAAAAGCGAAGTATGAGACAGAGGTGGAGTTACTTAAGCAGCACATTCATAAGCTTAAGACTGAGGCAACTGAACCCATGGCCATTGGTACGCAAGCATTAAAATCAGGATGTCCCATAACTTTGTTTGCAGATGTTTCAGACTGTAATAGACTGGAGGAGGTCAGAGGTGGGGTAGGGTGAGACCATAGTAGGATTTGAAAACCAGAATGAAGAAGCTTTACTGGACTGGAAACTGAAGTGGAACATGACTGATGAGCACTCAGTAACTGTGTTAAGCACCAGAGAGAGTTGAAACTTTGTACACAATAAAAACAGAAAATGTGAAAATCGGCTCATCTATTGTAATAGAAATAGAGTTTATGTTTCAGGTTGGCGGCCTTTCTCCCAGAACTGGATAAAATTAGATGTAATGGATTTTGAATAATGAAGGTCTTTGATAGGAAAGATGACCAAAGATATTAAATGACTGAGGCGTTAATCTTCGTATTGATCGGCTGGTGATCTGCTTTCCCTCAACACTCTTGCTATGCCTGGAAGCTTGTGAAACAAACTTGTGTTTATAATGTATAAAAGAGACTTTTGAAAACAAAAATCACACTGCTGTCCCGAAGACTGAACGCATTTATTATCATGGCAAAATACTTTGCAAATACTTTGCCTAAATCTATAAAGAAAGGAATAACATTGCGAATAACATGGTGAACCAAACAAAACTCCCATCATTTGGGGGTAAAGTGACCCATGTTCATGGAAACAGTAACAGGGTGTGTGCTGAAATCAGTAGGAATCTGCCCAGTAAGGTTACTGGGCACAGGCTTTATAGAATCACTACAGAGTGGAAGCAGATCATTTAGCCCCTCGATTCCACACTGATCTTCTGAAGAGCATCCCATCCTATCCCTGTGATCTTTTATTTCCAATGGGTGACCCATCTAGCCTGCATATCCTCCGACACAATGGACAGTTTAGCAAGGCCAATCCATCTAACCTGCACAGCTTTGGACAATGGGAGGAAATCCGAGCACCCAGAGGAAACCCATGCAGACACAGGAAGAATGTGGAATTGAACCCACGTCCCTGGCACTGTGGGACAGCAGTACCAGCCACTGAGGCACCATGCCACCTCTTTGTGTTTGTGTGACACTTCCCATCAAGGATTTGTGTTGCTATTGTACATAAATTGACAACAAATAGTAAAATGTCTTTTTAAACATGGATTGAATTTTAGGATTCTTGTAAGCAGCTGACTAGAAAGACTTCAGCGTTCAGTCTATGCTGTAATAGAATGTTGGTTTGAGAGGTGATAATGCAGTGTCTAGCCACTGCACAGTTCAGTTCTTTTCCAATTTACATTGCTGATTTTATGATGCCAAGGCTGCCCATTTTAAGTTGGTGTAGTTTGAGGAGGTTTAGCTCTGTAGCTTCTCCCTTTATTGCCTGATTCTTCACAATGTATTTAATGCAGAAAATGAGAGAATTGTGAGCATGACACACTTCCAGGGTATATGGAGTTAATACAAGGATCGATAATAGCCAAATGGAGTTGCAGTTGTGAAAACATATTGCTTTGTTGTGTTTAAAAAAATTGAAAAGTTAGATATTATTCAGGCTAAAATGTTCTTCAGAAAAACAAGGTAATCTTTTTGGAGGGTTTGGGATTGGGGTTGGGGACGGGAAGTGGAGAAAGCAAGTGAAGGAGGACTTATAAGAGAATTCTATTTCTTTTTGCAATAAAGCAGCATTCAACACCTGAATTTAAATTGTATCCAAATCATTGTCATTTAGCTCCAAACTCAGTATTATAAAAGCCCTTTGATTCTCTTGGCTTTTGTTCACCTATCTGAAAATTCAACTCAATCTCATTGTGTGGAAAAATCACTGCGAAATATGTGTCATAAAGCTCTGTGCTACAATCTGGCTGTATTCCATTTCCTTTAAGCTCTAATTCATCATTTGGATGAGCCATAATAAACTAATTTTTGTCTACAATAAATGTAATATTTTAAGGCTATTTAGCATCATTATGTAACCCTTCTGCTACAGGGGAAGAGATGGGCAACTGAGTTCTATGTGGTGCTTAACTAATCGTTTTTATTATGTTTACAGGGGAGTTGCACACATATCAAGCTATTGACAGTGATCCCATGTTTGTACAAACATTAAATACCCAATGTCCTGTTGGTCAGACACTGCAGCTGAAGAAAGGGGCTCAGGTTAGTATTAATATCAAAACATTACTAGTTTTTATTTTGCACTAGTTTCAGACAGGAATAATATTCTTGCTACCTCTTATTCAGAGTCAGAGTCATAGAGATGCACAGCATGGAAACAGGCCCTTCCATCCAACTCAAACATGCCAACCAGATACCCCAACCAAATCTAGTCCCATTTACCAGCATTTGGCCCATCTCCTTCTAAACCATTCCTATTCATTTACCCATCCAGATGCCTTTTAAATGTTGTAATTTACCAGCCTCCACTACTTCCTCTGACAGTGCATTCCATACACGCATCATCCTCTAGGTCTCTTTTTATCTGTTCCCTCTCACCCTAAACCTGTGCCCTCGAGTTGTGGACTCTCCCAGTCCAGGGAAAAGACGTTGTCTATTTACCCTATCCATATCCCTCATGATTTTATAAACCTCTATAAAGTCACCCCTCAGCCTCCGACGTTCCAGGGAAAACCAGAGAGCCTATTCAGCCTCTCCCTACAACTCAAATCCTCTAACCCTGGCAACATCCTTGTCAGTCTTTTCTGAACCCTTTCAGGTTTCACAACATCCTTCCGGTAGGAGAGAGACTCCTGAAACACAAGGAATATAACAAATTCTTGTTCTCTATTTCCTATCCCTCAGTCACTTTTTGTAACCATGCTGCTGCTTTCCATTTTACTCAATGATCTATTACATTCCTTACAATTCAAATGTCTTTTGGAAATCCAGTAACTGTTTATTTCCTCTTTTTTTGACCCCATTATTTATATTTCGATGCATTCAATATCCTGATATCAAAACAATGCTAGAATCATAGAATCCCTACAGTGTGGAAGCAGGCCATTCAGCTCATTGAGTCTGCACTGACCCTCTGAAGAGTATCTCACCCAGCTCCACCCCATAACCCTGCATTTCTCATGGCTAATTTACTTAGTCCAACACATCCGTGGACACTATGGGCAATTTAACATGCTCAATCCATCTAAAGTGCACATCTTTAGACTGAGAGTGGAAACCGGAGCACCTGGAGGAAACCCACGCAGACATGGGGAGAATGTGCAAACTCCATACAGACAGTCGCCCAAGGGTGGAATCGAACCCAAGTCCCTGGTGCAGTGAGGCAGCAGTGCTAACCACTGAGCCACTCCTAGACTATGTTGCTTGATGATAACCAGAGGGAAAGTTCTGGATAAACCAGTAGCTAAAGGTTATTTCATATATAGGGGCACAAATTTCCATACCACTTTGTATGTCAGCTTTTTCTATTCTGTAGGTGATGCTGACTAGAAACCTGGACATTGACAGGGGAATGGTAAATGGTGCTCGAGGTGTTGTCATTGGCTTTGAACCTGGAAACAAATGTAAGTGCTTATGTACCAACTATCAAAGCTGAGTTACAAAGTGAATGATTGTGGGTAATTATTTTAACAGGAGGAATTATGGGAAAAAAAATATTTTTAACGTTTACAGAATTCCATCTAGCGAAACAGAATAATAGGTATTGTGGTCATTTTTATGGTGAGGGGACAAGCAGAAGTGAAATGAGATTGAGATCATCTAAGACAGGGCTGATCGGAGGACAAACATACAGTTGCATATTAACCAGCAAAAGCTTTATAAATGAATATCACAAGCATCTATAATTATTGATATTTCAGGTAGGGTTAATAACATTGTGAACAAATTTAAATTGTTGAGATGTCCAGCTTAATGCAGTGCCTGGCTAATGGGCTCTTGTGTGCAGAGGTATAGTATTTCCCTACCTTTGATCCAGGGGACCTGGGTTCAATTCCCAACTGTTCCAGATGTGCATAACAACATCTCTGAACAGGTTGATTTGAAAGTTATATTTTAAAATAAATCACTGCATTGCCAGTGCTGAGAGTTAATGTTACTGAATAAGACTTTGTTTGAGGCAGTTCACTGCCACCAATCTTCCTTGCAGTGTCTGGCTTAATGCAATGCCAATCCATGTAATCCATTGATAGGTGGATGAAAATCCCTGCTGAGAGTATCAGAAACCTGTATGCTGAAGCAGTAAGCTTGCACACCAAATGGGTGGCGTGTGGATGCACTGACTTCCAGTTCCAAAAATTGCTGCCATACACCAACTCTGATGTCAATGCAGCAGCAGGAAATGTTAGAGAGAAATACTCTGAGATGCTGCTTCAATGCCAGCAGTGAGCTGAAGGTCACCAGCTACCCATTCTGATTTCCTTGTCAAGAATTATCCATGCAGCTTGATCGCAGCAGGTAATAGTGCATTAATGAGATGAGATGTACAGCTAATAAGGTCATCAACAAGCAATAATGGGTAACTCACTGATAATTGATTTAATTTAGTTGACTGAAGCTTTATTGTCTTGTGTATTCAAGTACAGGATTACAGTGAAAAGTGTACAATGTTGCCACACACAATGACACCTTAGGTACAAAGGTATCCAGGTAAAAAAACTTAGAGACAAGTGGTAACACAAAGAAATAAAGTTAAAAGTTAAGTGGCAATGGGACATATTGGGAGGGAAGCTCAATGCCTTCCTTGTGTATCAAAAGGTAAAAGTAGCCACGTCAACAGCCTTATTTATCTCCCTATTGGCATCAGTTGACTCCCTGCTATTTGGGAACCCCCAGCAGCTTCCTGGTTTCATGTTCCTTCATCCCGGGGAGCTGTGTGCCCCATAGAGAGGCCTCCGACACCAATGCTGCCCACTCCCCCAGCCCTGCCAGGCTCCAGTGTTGCTACATCGTTACTCTCTGATCAGCCTGACCTGCCCAACTGGCCCCAGCATTTTTTTTCTTTTTTTTTAATTTGGTTCAGCTCTCTGAATGCACCTCAAACCCCCTCTCTTTTTAACTGCAACTTTACCCTGACCACTTCTGAGTAATGTTGCCAGCCTCCTGATTGGGTAAAAGCCTTTCTGTGGATTCAGTTTACGCAGAAAGGTTTCAGGCCCACATTGGTACTGATGAGAATCTGTAAAATTCTGGCCATTGTTTCAGCAATTTGAGGGATGAGGAAAGTTAACTTTTCAGCATTAAGGAAGTTATAAACAAGTGCAAATAATAATGGAGGAAAGAAAAAGTACATCTCCGACATTATGACTACAATCACAACAAAAATGAATATTTATATATGTCTATAACATAATAATATGCCCCAAAGCACTTCCCGGAAGCTTTTAAAACCAAGTATGACACCAAGCCACAATGGGAGACATTGAGTCAGGTCAAAACCTTGGTTAAATGAGGGGTTTTAAGTGTATTTTAAAGTGTGGCAGAGAGTTAGGGAGGTGTAGAAGAGATTCCTGAGCTTTGAACCAAAGCAGCTGAAGGTACATCTATCAACGGTGGAGCAATTAAAATTGTGAATGCTCAAGAGGCCAGAATTGGAATGACGTAGATATCTTAAAAGGCCATAGGTGGTACAGAGATTGGGAGGGGTCCCAGTGTGATTTGAAAACAAGGGTGAAAATTTTAAAATGAAAATCAGAGCCCATATATTGTCAGTGATCGCAAGAATGAGAGGTGAATGGGTTATGCTGTGAATTGAGACACAGGTAACGGCAATTGTGAATGACCTCCAGCTTACAGAGAGGAGATTGTGGGATGACCACTCAGAATGGATTTCAATAGTTGTATCCAATGATCAGGGAAGGGAGTAGAATAATGTTTGGCACTGAATGGGATGTTTTTGAGTTTGTTGGGAATAATTAAGGAGGTAGTCTTACAGTGGCTCAATGGGGGCTAATATTAAAAATTTAAACATCATCCTGAAGTACTTTGTTCTGTACACATCTTGATTTAACTGAAATGGAATAGCTGCCTAAACCTAAGCCTTAGAGAAACTCAGCAAGTTAGATGGAGGCCAAAAGGACCCAGTTCCATGAATAAATGCATTTACAGCATTGCCTGTGGGTCAAAAGGTGCAGGAATGGTTTTTCATATTTCCTCCCAGCCAAACATTCTTATCTGCCTGCAGTTCCATGAGCTGAGACATCTTATTGACTGTGAGCTCTCTCTCCTCCCTGATCCCCAACTATAGCTGGTCCTACACCCTTTTTCAATAGATGGACATCCAGTCTGTCCTTTGGCTGGCCGCAGAGTGGGAAGCCTGTAGAAAATATTTAATCCAGAAAAGGTGTAGTTCTGGACTTCATGTCCAGGATTCTCAATACCTACTCACTCTCTGCAGAGATGGGGGCCTACATATTTCTCCACAAATTATTGATTTTGACTCCAACTCATTGTGAATGCCTTATGTTATATACAAAGTGGTTGGATGTTACACATGTCTTTAGCAAGAAACAAGCTATGAGTTATTAAATCTTTCTTTTATCTGCCTAGCACTTCCCCAGGTGAGATTTTTGTGCGGTGTAACGGAGACGATAAGGCCAGAACGTTGGATGGTTAAAGCTTTAGGTGGATCCTACTTGACGAGACACCAGCTGCCTCTGAAGTTAGCCTGGGCCATCTCCATTCACAAGAGTCAGGTATTGCTGTAATTCTAGAGACGATCATAAATGAAAGAATTAAACCTTCCCATGAAAATAGTTGATGGATAAGTTTTACTTTCTCAACATTTACCATTATGATCAACCAAACTCAACATAGATTAAACTTAAATTTAACAGGCAAGTCGTTATCTGTAAACACAAGAAAATTGCTCTTTGGATAGCTGATACTACAAAGTTTTTTTGTGTCTTGCAACACTACAGTTGTATAGGATTAGATTAGATTAGATTAGATTCCCTACAGTATGGAAACAGGCCCTTCGGCCCAACAAGTCCACACTGACCCTCCAAAGAGTAACCCACCCAAACCCATTCCCCTATATTTACCCCTGACTAATGCACCTAACACTATGAGCAATTTAGCATGACAGATTCACCTGACCTGCACATCTTTGGATTGTGGGAGGAAACCGGAGCACCCGGAGGAAACCCACGTAGCCATAGGGAGAATATACAAACTCCACATAGACGGTCACCCAAGGTGGGAATCGAACCCGGGTCCTGGTGCTGTGAGGCAGCAGTGCTAACCACTGAGCCCCTGTGCCGCCCCTCGCCAATATGTCATCAAGCACTTCATAATTAATTGCTTTAATGTGGAGGCATGCTTTGTAAACAAATGCAATCACATTTTGTATAAAGGTGGTGTTTGTTGAAAGGGGAATTAGTCAGAAAGCTAAAATAAATCTTTGATATTTTTGAATATTGCCATTGGATCACCATTTTTGTGTTGCACCATTCAGTGCACCATTCCTGCAGTGCACCATTCCTGCAACAGTGCATTCAAATGATAACATAGCATACTTCAGTGTGGAATGGGTCTTGAACCTATAATTTTCTGACTCCAGAGCAGAATGCTGAAAACTGAGAGATTTTGATGTAAAATACTTTCAGCTAAACTAACTTGAATGTGCAAAATAGAAATCTTTCCCCTCTAATAAAAAGGAATCACATCCCCATTTTATATACCCAAGCAGAATACAGACTTGAAAATGTTTGTAACTAATTCAGACAAATGCTTGGTTTTAATACATTTGACAACTAACCTGCATTATTGATTGTGATACTTCCTTAAAGGGAATGTCCAGGAAACCTTTATGTTCAAATAATCTCCACTTTAAACTTTTTTAAAAATACAAAGCTGTGTTTTTTTTTAAATGTCAGGTTTTCTTCCCTTTTTAGCTATTGCAGCAGTATCAAGAACCATGAAGTACTACTTCCATCCAGCTAACACTCACATACATGTCAAATATGTACAATTTTGAGACACAAGAAGAGCTGGTCTGGAATAAAAACAGAAATTGCTGGAGAAACTCTCTCTGTGGAGAGAGAAACACAGTTAATGCTTTGAGTCCAATGCAACTCTTCAGAACTAATCCAGAGTTGCCTGACCTCATGGGCAAATAATATCAGTCATATGCCAGTTTCTCAAATTTCTGCTTAGTTTTGATTTGGTACCGAATTTCCTTTTTAGTTCTCCAAGGATTAACTCACCATATTTTCCATAATTAAATGCACAAGGTCTGAAACAAACATTTCTGACAGCTGGTGTCTTCAATCTGTGGCTTCAAAGCCCTTTCATTAGGCCTCCTGGGCACAGATTCTTGGAGGTAGAACTTTTCAGCTTTGTCAGCAAAGTTTGTGGCTTTTGTATAAAGATTAATTAAGAGATGACTTTGAGCTCTGTGATCTTTTGTTGGAGGAGTCAGTTACTGGAACAGATTGCACTTGACGGACACTCTAAGCACTACTATTCTCATGCCCCACTTCCAATACCCAGAGGGAATTACGGGATGGCAAAAGGGGTGGAAACAATTATGCACGTGTTCCTTTAGTTGGCTTCCCACAAGTGCAGATGAATGGGTATGCTTCATTATGCAGATGTAAAATAAAACTTGGAAATCTGAAATAACTACTGCAAGAATGAAGCGAGTAGATCTTGAGTGTGTGCATTAGAGTGAAGCAGGTAGATGGGGAGCCAATGGTTCATTCAACATTACTCCAAATTTAACTTTTTTTAACAAAACTGGAAATGTTACTAGTTCAAATGTATGTGTGTTTCTGGAATAATTGTGATTTTATATTTATTTTATTCATTTCTTCTCTGGCTTAGGGCATGTCATTAGACTGTGTGGAGATCTCTCTGGCACGTGTGTTTGAAAGCGGGCAGGCATATGTGGCACTCTCTCGTGCTCGAAGCTTGGAAGGTCTTCGAGTGATGGACTTTGACAGGAGAGTGGTGCATGCTAATGCTGATGTCCTGCATTTTTATGGCAAATTAAAAAAAGAAAGGGCCCTGATGCAGGTGAGTGGGATAGCAGAGGTTATGTTGCGGCTAAGTTTCAGTCCTTTGAAATTTGATATTTTTCAGAATCCTGGAGCCTTTTTTCAGAGGCTCTATGCACTTTCAATATTTGCAGGGTCCATTTTTGAATATGCAAGAGACTTAATTTGATTTCACATTAAAATACAAAACAATAGACAAAGCCATGAGGAAGAACCAAGGAAGTTGAAGACAGTACCAAATTGAAAGAGAAAATAATGTAGCAAAGAATCGTATTTCAGAGGATTGGGAAAGTTTTAAAATTCAACAAAAGAGGATTAAAGAGGGAGAAAATCAACAGGGCAAACTAGCAAGTGACATAAAAACAGACATTAAGAGCATCTTCAAATATATGAAAAGGAAGAGAAAGGCAACAATGAACTTGGGCACTGGGAGAATGGGTCTGAAAAAGAATGATATCAGACTCCAAACGTTAACTCCAATTCTTTCCACAGATGCTGCCAGACCTGCTGAGTTTCTCCAGCATTCTGTGATTGTCTTTGAGAGCGAGATTGGAGAAATAGTAATGGGTAGACAGGAAATGGCAGAGGAGTTGAACTAACAATTACATCAGTCTTCACAGGAGAGGACACTAACAGCATTCCAAAAATACTAGATGATCAGGGGGCTAAAGGCAGGGAGCAAGTTAACACTAATTATCACTAAAGGAAAAAAAGTACTAAGGAAACTAATGGGGCTAAAAGCCATTAGGTTCCCTTGACCTGATGGGTTGCATCCTTGTGTTTAACTGCAGAGATTGTGGATGCATTGGTCAAAGTCTTCCAAGAATCCTTAGATTCTGAAAAAGTTCCAAAGGATTGGAAAACTGTCAGTGAAAACAGGCAACTACAGCCTAATTAGTTTAATATCTGTCATTTGGAAAATGACAGCATCTACTAACAAGAATGTATTGACAGAGCAATTAGAAATCCATTACATAATCAAGCAGAGTTGGACTGGGGAGGCAGTGCAGCAACGGTCATTTCACTAGGCCTTGTAATCTATGAGGAGAAAGTGAGGATTGCAGATGCTGGAGATCAGAGTTGAAAATGTGTTGCTGGAAAAGCGCAGCAGGTCAGGCAGCATCCAGGGAACAGGAGAATCGACGTTTCGGGCATAAGCCCTTCTTCAGGAATGAGGAAAGTTTGTCCAGTAGGCTAAGATAAAAGGTAGGGAGGAGGGACTTGGGGGAGGGGCGTCGGAAATGTGATAGGTGGAAAGAGGTCAAGGTGAGGGTGATAGGTCAGACTGGGGTGGGGGCGGAGAGGTCAGGAAGAAGATTGCAGGTTAGGAAGGCGGTGCTGAATTCGATGGATTTGACTGAGACAAGGTGGGGGGTGGGGAAATGAGGAAACTGGTTAAATCCGAGTTCATCCCTTGTTGTTGGAGGGTTCCTAGGCGGAGGATGAGGCGCTCTTCCTCCAACCGTCGTGTTGTTGTGGTCTGGCGATGGAGGAGTCCAAAGACCTGCATATCCTTGGTGGAGTGGGAGGGGGAGTTGAAGTGTTGAGCCACAGGGTGGTTGGGTTGGTTGGTCCGGGTGTCCCAGAGGTGTTCTCTGAAATGCTCCGCAAGTAGGCGGCCTGTCTCCCCAATATAGAGGAGGCCACATCGGGTGCAGAGGATGCAATAGATGATATGTGTGGAGGTGCAGGTGAATCTGTGGCGGATATGGAAGTTTCCTTTGGGGCCTTGGAGGGAGGTGAGGGGGGAGATGTGGGCGGCTAGATTCTCAGCCCTAGGCCCTAATCTAGGCCCTAGGCTAATATTGTGGAGACATGGGTACAAATCCTAATATAGCAAATGGTAACACTTGAATCCAATGAAAATCAAGTAATTAAACAAAAAAAGCTAATCTAATGATGACCATGTAACCACAGTTGATTTGTTTTTGAGAGTCTGTTCACTAATACCCTTTTAAGGAAGGAAATCTGCTTTCCTTAGCTGGTCTAGATTACACATGACTCCAAACCCATAACAACATGGTAAACTCTGAACAATGGATGTCCACATGCCATGAACATTTTTTCTTAAATATCAGAGAGAAGATGGCAACACTTATACTGGCAGAGTGGAGAAGATCATTGGCTTTCCTCCTACATTGCCGTGCATTCTTCCCGCTGGCTGAGAATATCCAGCTGGACATCTTTAGCCCTATCTGCAAAGCAGATTACAACATGTCCCCATGTCTGCCATGTCCAGGGCAAATGTCAGGAATCATACAAGGCCAGCTCTTGACTGACAGTGGTTTTCCGGTGCACAATGGGCTTTCAAACATGACCCAGGTTTTTTTTGCCAGATATCTAGTGGGTGATTAATTATTCTAGGAACATCATGGTAAGATCTAGGAAAATGTTATGTAAGAGACACAACAGGGTAGTGTAATGGGGAAAGTTTGGTAAATAATAGCAAGAGAACTTGCGAGGCCTTGCTGCAACAAAGCCTTCAAAAATCCAAAGCAACTTGGATTTAGCCAAAAAAAATGCAAGATTTAGCTCACTGTCAGAAATACATAAAAATCTAGAACGAGCTAGTGCCCAAAATGTTATGCCTTTGATGGATCTTATCGACAGACAATTTGACCATCTTGCAAACTACCCACTTAAGATAAATTCAAACTTCCGAGTTTAAGAATTGATGGTATTGAGAAAGTCTTTATATTTTGAACCTAAATCACGTTAGAACTGACCTGACAGCTCATGTTAGGTGAAAAATGTTCTCATCTCTAGAAGATGATGAAAGTCAGGAACTCACTACGTGAAAGTCATAAGCTCTTTTCACATTTAACAAAAAATACTCAGATAATCAGCTGAAGAGCCTTACTTACAAGACATGAATGAAAAGTCCTTGAAAGTCAGATTAAACTGGACCTGCAGGCCATATCTGGAATATTGTAAGCAGTCCCAGGCAACATACTTCAAAAAGGATCCATTGACTTTGAAAGGAGTGCAGTGTAGGTTTATCAGAATGATAGCTGATATCAAGGGCTAAATTATAAAACAAGATTACTCAAATTACAGTTGTATTCCCCTGAAAGTAGGTTAAAGTGTGATTTGATTTATGTTTTCATGATACTCGTGTTTACAGATAGGGAAATTTTAAATGAGTTATTTTTGTTGTTTGCAGAGTCTAGGATTAAGAATATGGTTTAAAAAGTCTTAGGACCAGAGCCATAGAATCATAGAATCCCTAATTTTTAATCCATACTCTTCTAGGTTTTAGGACACACTTCCATAAATGGTGATTAAAGCTAGATAAAATATTAAATTTATAACTAAGATTTATTAATATTTGTTAATATTTGTTAATCAAGGGTACTTTGGAGGGTGGTATGCTGGCCCAGTGGTCAGCACTGCTGCCTCACAGTGCCAGGGACCTGGGTTCAAATTGCACCCTCAGGTGACCGCCTGTGTGGAGTTTTCACATTCACCCTATGTCTGTGTAGACTTTCTCTGGATTCCTCCCACATTCCAAAGATGTGCACGTTAGGTGAAGTGGCCATGCTAAATTGCCCATGGTATCCAGGGATGTGTAGGTTAGATGGATTGACACATGGTAAATGTGGGGTTACAGGGAGAAGGTAGGGGCCTGGTTTTGGATAGGATGCTCTTTGGATGGTTGGTGTAGACTCAATGGGCTGAATGCCCTCATGGTAGTGCCCTTAGCCTGGCTGTCTTCAGCTGCTTCATCAATAACCTCTCCATCATAAGGTCAGAAGAGGAGGACGTTTCATTGTACAATCACTAACGATCAGCATTATTTTTGACTTCTCAGGTGTCCAATTGCAGCAAGACCTAAATAATATCTAGACTTGTATTGATAAGTTACCTGTAATATTTTTGCTTCAAGTGCCAGGCAATGACCAACTCTGACATGAAAATTTCTAAAACATCTCTCCATGATGTTCAACAGCATTACCATCACTGAATTTCATTTTATAACATCCAGTGGGTTCTAATTAATCAGGAACTGAATTTGATCAGCCGTATAAATACTGTGAGAAAGTGAGGACTGCAGATGCTGGAGATCAGTGTCAAAAAGTGTGAATCTGGAAAAGCATAGCAGGTCAAGCAGCATCCGAGGAGAATTGACATTCCTGATGAAGAGCTTCTGCCTGAGATGTCGACTCTCCTGCTCCTTGGATGCTGTTTGACCTGCTTTGCTTTTCCAGCACCACATTTTTTGACATACAAATACTGTGACTGAAAAAAGGTCAGATGCTTGGAATTCTGTGATAACTCTCCTGTCTCACCAATGCCTGTTCACCATCTACAAGGCATAAGTTGGGAGTGTGTGATGGATGAGTGCAACTCTGACATTCAAAGCTTGATACCATCCAGGACAAGGCAACTGGTTTACTTGGCAACCTATCTAACAACATCAACATTCACTTCTTCCACACTGGTACACAGTGGCAGCAGTGTGTACCATCTACAAGATGCACTGCAACAACTGAGTTCCTCTGGCAGCATCTTCCAAAACTGGAGCTCTTCCAAGTCGCACAACATCCAAGCTTGGAACTACATTATTGTTACTAGAGTATCACAGTATCAAAATCTTGAAGACTCCCTTCCTAACGGCACTGAATGTACTTGCAACACATAGACTGCAGTGGTTCAAGAAGAGAGCTCAAGTCCACCTTCCTTAGTCAATTTAGGGATGGGCAATGTAATTGCCGAACCAGCAACACCCACATCACATGAGCGAATACAAAAAGTATAGGGTAAGGGTGAGTATATGGACTTAAGTTACATATCCACTTTTTAATGTCAGTGAATAGCAGAACAAGTTCAAAGGGCTAAAATGATTTCCTCATGGTCCAATGCTCATTTTGATCTGTTATATTAACTGCCATTTGTGGGATGTTGCTACATATAAATTACTGTTGCATTAGTTACATTACTGTCACTATACTGTCACAATATTCAATCTCTGTAAAACACTTCACTTCTAGATGATTGGGTATAAACACTTTTTTCCTTTATCTAACTGTTCAAAATGTGTATTTTTTTTATTAATGTAAAGTCATGAGCTCAAGAATGACTCTATCAACTGCAGTACTTTAGCTCTTGCGCATTTCAAGTGATCATAGTAATTCATCAACACCACATTTTATTAAAAATTTGCAATTGGCAGAACAAAGATTCTGTCACCATACTTAGGCTGAATTTTAAAAGGTTCTAAAGATTCTCTTTAAATATTGAACATAATATGAGTAACTTGAAGTGTGTCAATACTCATAAATATTAATTTGTGGCAAATGATATTTGAAGGCAAAACCTGAGTTTATTTGGATGTATAGTTATAGGAATGTAATTATTTCAGAGTTTACCGGAGCAGAACACTTGTGCCACTCTACTGTTTTTTTTTTTGTTGTTTCAGTGCCTGTTGAATCATTTCCTCTTTTAATTGTTCTTTGCTATTTGCTTGCTGAGGAGATTATTTATCACAATTCCTTTTTTTTTCAGTCTTCACTGGATGGTTACATTGAAATAGAAAATCAGGAAAACAAGATTCCTGGAGGACTATAGGGTGTTTTATGATGCAAATCCTGCTCTTCACCATCATCCTCTGAGAAGCTCCAATTTAATATTGATCGTTGTAACTTATGCTAAACTTATATAGGTTTTATAAACACTGGTCTTGTCCTTTTTTTATATATTTTAAATTAATAATTGGGTCTTAATTGTGGCACTAGAGCAGAAACTAGTGCTGTGGAATGAGAAATGTCAATGGCAATTTTGTAATCGCCAACAGTGTTACTTCTGTTTTCTATCACAAATAAAATTGATTTTGTGAAATAAAATTAATAAAGCACTTTCTATCCTACCTAGTAATTGGAAATATTTCACTCCAAACTTCTATGTCACATTTTAGTACCTCACACCAAAGCAATGACTTCCTCTTCCCTCTTCCCAGAAAATAAGGAAATAAAAAAAAATCTTCTTTCTCCTTCATTCATTTCTCACTAGTAAAGTTATTGGCTGTCTGCTGGTCTATTTTGCAGCATTTCCTTTCTTACAAAAGCCACCAATTATCATATTTGAACAAACGCCTGACTTCTACCTAGCTCAAACATACTGCTCTTAAATTTTCATATCTGTTTATTTCAGTGATTTCAAGTGCAGTTCTGTTTCTGAATTTATATAAAACCAATTGTATTGCTTCCTGTAGCTGTTTTCAAGCCAGGTTTGGAATTGAAATCACCCTGTTCTGTTTATCTCATTTATTGGCGGCTTCTACTGCAAAGTTATTATAACAATAAAATAAATCACGGGCAGAATATTATGATTCCCTGCCAATGGGTTCACAGGCAGGAATCTTGTAAAAGCCTGGGGGTGTCCTTCTCACCACCTACTTACTCATTGCCATGTGATAGTGATTTTTCAGGAGCCGAACGAGGCTAAATTGTCTCTTTCATCCTTTTCCCAGATGGGACCCTTTCTAAAAGACTATTCAAGTAATTAGTCACTTAATAGCTACTTCTCCGATCCAACAACCATTTCACCACCACCTATTCCCGTTTCCCCCCACCACCACCACCTCTTCCAGGGAAGATATTTGTTCTTTTTGGTTTTTTTTTTTTAATCCCAAGAATGGTTTTAGGGTCAGGAGTGAAACCCAGCAAATTAGCCTGGATCACAGGTGAAAAATCAGGAGGATTATGGGTCCCATGCAAGCCCCATCCTCCACCTCACCATGTCTGCCCTGCTCAGGTTCCTCTCCAACACACACACTTCAACTCCTGGGTTCACTATGCCTTGTTCTCTGGGACTTGGTGAATTCCACATCTTGTTGTTGGAACAAGAACACTGCCAGCTCCTCAGATGACCATCAGTCCTTTGAGATGGGCTTCCTGTCCAGATGGAGGTTGACGCCAATGAATCTTCCGCAACGTATTAAATGGCTACAAGGCAGCTGTCAAGCCAATCTTTTCTCTGGTGGGATGGGAATTTCTGCCATTCAAAATTTCTGCCCCTTAAATAATTTGTTACATTGTGGAATGGACCAGAGAGCAAGAGAAGAAGGAAGACCTTTAGATTCCTGAAATGACCTCCACTAAAAAGGATGGCAGATGTGATTCCCAAAACTTCCAGCATTAAGTAGGTTTAGATTAGATTCGCTACAATGTGGAAACAAGCCCTTCAGCCCAACCAGTCCACACCGACCCTCCGAAGAGTAACCCACCCAGACCCATTTCCCTCTACCACTACACCTAACACTACAGGCAATTTAGCATGGCCAATTCACCAAACCTGCACATCTTTGGATTGTGGGAGGAAGATTTACAACATTGCCAGAGGTAAGAGCTGGTTAAGTATATTGGAATATAAGATGTCTCTTTCCTATCGCTGGCTATAAAAGGGACAAAAAGGCAAACAGAATTAGCTCCCCCTTCAACGTTGGACACCACCATTACTGCAGCCAATATTTGGAGCAGTGCCTTTTCTGTTGAATGGAGTCTCCAGCTGTGATGTCTACCCCACCTGCCACTAAGAGACCACTGCCATTTCACATATAAGCTCCTGATAAGATATGTATAACCTGCCCAGTCAGCGTTGGGAGAGTGCTCTTAATTGCCTTTGCCAAAGTGTCAAAGCCTACAGTTCCTCCATCGTTGGGCTGCCACTTTGTATCACTGTCATCTCAGGCATCCTGAAGACCAGTGACAGGATGAACCTCTTTCAATAACACAGCAGCTCTCAGGGAAGTTGTGAGAGGAAATGAGGAGGATGAAGAGGGGGACTGTGAAAGAAAGTGGAGAGGGGGGTTGGGAATGGGGTTGTGGGGGGGCTTGGAAAGTTGGGAGAGGGGTTTGGGTTGGGCTTTGGGAGATGGAGTGGGAAAATGGGAAGAGTTGGGAGAGGTGACAGGGAGGGGTGGGTTTGTATGAGAAAGGGCATTAGGATGAAGGGGTAGGATGGAGAATGTTGGAAGGGAATAAGGTTGAGACCGAAGGTGTTGCTTAGGTATTTAAATATGGAATGTATGCTATGGCTGATCAAATAACTATTCCAGTTGTCACTCTGACTCCTGTATAATCACACAGAAAATCTTAATGGAGCAGCTCCAAGGATTTCCCTCCTTTTTCAGACCCACACATCTGCAAAACCTCTCTTTCATCGGCCATTGAAAATACAGCACAATATCACTCTAACTTGTACAATGTACAGAAGACCCACATCTGAGCAGCACTTCCTGGATTCTGAGTCAGAAAGTTACCGCCAGTCTAGAGACTTAAGCGCATAGCTTCAAATGGCATTTCAATATAGAGGTGAGGTGCCACTTCTCAAACAAGGTGTTAAGTATAGGTCTCAAATGGATATATAGGACCTCTTGGGATAACATGAAGAATTGAAGAATTCTCCCAGTATATCCAAGCCAATATTTTTTAATTTGGTTTTTGGGCCAATGGGCTGAGGAGAGGTTAATGGAGTTTAATTTAGATAAATTAGAGGTGCTGCACTTCGGAAAGGCAAATCAGAGCAGGACCTATGCACTTAATGGGAAAGTCCTGGGGAGTGTTGCTGAACAAAGAGACCTTGGAGTGCAGGTTCATAGTTCCTTGAAAGTAGAATTGAAGATAGGTAGGATAGTGTAGAAGGCGCTTGGTATGCTTTCCTTTATTGGACAGAGCATTGAGTACAGGAGTTGGGACGTCATGTTGTTGCTGTACAGGACATTGTTTAGGCCACTTTTGGAACATTGTGTGCAATTCTGGTCTTCCTTCTATTGGAAAAATGTTGTAAAACTTGTAAGGGTTCAGAAAAGATTTACAAGGACGTTGCCAGGGTTGGAGGATTTGAGCTATAGGGAGAGGCTGGATTGGCTGGGGCTGTTTTCCTTAGAGCTTCGGAGGCTGAGGGGTGACCTTATAGAAGTTTATAAAATCATGGGGGGCATGGATAGGATAAATAGACAATGTCTTATTTCCCTGGGGTGGAGTAGTCCAGAAATAGAGGGCATAGGTTCAGGGTGAGAGGGGAAAGATATAAAAGGGACCACAGGGGCAACTTTTTCACACAGAGGATGGTGCGTGTATGGAATGAGATGCGAGAGGAAGTGGTGGAGGTTGGTTCAATTAGAACATTTAAAAGGCATCTGGATTGGTATATGAATAGAAAGGGTTTAGAGAGATATGGGAATGCTGGCAAATGGGACTAAATTAAGTTAGGATATTTGGTTGGCTTGGATGAGTTGGACCGAAGTTTCCGTGCTGTACATCTCTATTGCTCTACATTGTTTCATGGGGCGTGGATGACTTTTATTGGCCATCCTCAGTTGCCTTCAAGAAAAGAATGGTGAGTTGCCACTATGAACCACTGCAGTCCTTGGTGTCTAAGAACATCCATAGCATTTTTAGGAAAGGAGCTGCAGGACTTTGACCCCTTGACAATGAGGTGCAGCGATGTAAGTCTTGAATGAAAATTTGCTAGTAGTGGTGTTCCCATATATCGGCTGCTCTTCGCCTTTCAGGTGGTGGAGATCACATGTTTGGAAGCTGCTATCAAAGGAACTTTGGTGAATTGCTGCAGTATATATTAGACAGTACACACTGCTGCCACTGTGCGTTGGGAATGAAAAGTGAGAATATTAAAGGCGGGGACAGTCAAGCAAGCTGCTTTGACCTTGTTGCTGTCAAGCTTCCTGAGTGTCATTGGAGTTACAATCTTCCAGGCATAGGGACAGAAGTAATCATATGCCTGATCTTTACCTGCAGATGGTGGACTAGCTTTGGGGAAACGGAAGAGAGTTACCTACGTTGATTTGTTACAATTTCTGGGCAATATTGATAGTTGGAAATTCTGCCAGGTTGTTTGTTGGTGATCAAGGGGAGATGGTTAGATTGCCCCTTGTTGGAGGTGGTCACTGCCTGGCACTTAAGTGGTACAAATATTACTTGCCATTTATCAGCTCAAGCCTTAAGATTCAAAAACAGAAATTGCTGGAAAAGCTCAGCAGTTCTTGTAGAATCTGTGAAGAGAAATCAGAGTTAACGTTTTGGGTCTGCTGACCCTTCCTCAGAACTGATGATAGCTAGGAATTTGTTTTTTATGCAGAAGATGAGGTGGAAGAAGGGGATAAGGAGTAAATGAAAGGTGGTGATAGAGCCTAAAGAGAGAAAAGAATATTTGGACAGACAAAGGAGTGGGGGTACGGCTAGGAGGGTGATGTTAATGGAGACTGTTCGTGGCTGACAATATGTTTTGTGTACTTTCAGAATGTGTGATCACAGGGCCTGGTGTGTGGGGGGGTGGGGGCTGGGTTATTGAGATTTCAAGCCCTAAAGTTATTTAACCTAATATTGAGTGAAGGCTGTAGGGTCCCCAAGCAGAAAATGAGGTGTTGTTCTTCCAGCTGACACTGAGCCTCGCTGGGACACTGCAGCAAACCTGAGACAGAGAAATTGCCCAGGCAACAGGGTGGTATGTTGAAGTGGCAGGCAACTAGAGTTCTGGGTCATTTTTGAAGGCAAAATGTGGGTGTCATGCAAAGCAGTCACCCGGTCTATGCTTCATTTCCCCAATGTAGAGGAGATCACATTGTGAGCAGCGAATGCAGTAAACTAGATTGTTGTAAGTGCAGGTAAAGAGCTGCTTAATTAGAAGGTTTATTTGGGCCCTTGGATACTGAGGATGAAGAAGGTAAATGGGCAAGTATTACACTTGGGAGTGAAGGAAAAGTGGACCAGGGTGTCCCAGAGGGAACAGTCCCTGTGGAGGAAGGACAGGGCAGGGAGGGGAGGGGAATGTGTACCTGGTGGTGGCATCTCATTGGAGATGGAAGAAATGGCAGCCAATGATCTTTTGGATGTGGATGCTGGTGGGATGGTAGATAAGGATAAGGGGAACTCTATCGCTGATGTGGGAGGGAACAGATAGGGTGAGGGTTGAAGTACGTGAGTTGGGTAGGACACAGTTGATGACCTTGTCAACAATGACACTGTGAAATCCTTGGTTAAGTAAGAAGGTGGACATTTCTGAGGCTCCCTTGTTGAAGCATCATTTGAACAGAGGACCTGGGAGAATGGAGTAAAGTCTCTACAAGAAGTAGGGTAAGAGAATTTGTAGTCCAGGAAACTGTAGGAGCCATGGGTTTATAGTGGACGCCAGTCTATCCCTCGAAATAGAAACAGAGATGTCAAGGGAGGGAAGTGAGGAGTTTGAGCAAGCCTCAAGGTTGTCCTTTGCTGCATTTGGACATAGATTGCTTCAGTATCTAAGATGTGGGAAATGGTGCTGAACCTTGTGCAATCATTAGAGAATATCCCCACTTCGGGCCTTATGATGGAGCAAAGGTCTTTGATGAAGCAACTAAAGACTGTTGCACCTCGGACACTACTCTGTGGAACTCTTTCAGTGATATCCCAGGGCTGAGATGATTCATCTCCCAACAACCACAACTACTTCCTTTGTACTAGAGTCTTTTTGTACTCAAATCAGTGGAGAGATTCACCCTCGATTCCAATTTGCACCATTTTGCTAAGACTACCTGATGCCACACTCAATCAAATGATGCTTTGATGTCAAGGCACTCACTCCCACCTTACAAACACCATTGTGGTATTTTGCTATGTGAAATTGGCTGCTATATTTCCTTATATCAAAGTAGTGACCATACTTTAAAAGTAATTCATCAGTTAGATAATGTTTTAGGCTATCTGGAGGACATGGAAGATGTTATTTGGATGGGGATTCTTAATAAATTTTCATGTTATTTTTCTCTAAGTGCTCATCTGTGGAATAATTTCAAACTTAAACTACAAGCTCTGGGTTTCCGTTCACTTGTAAGATTTGCCATTTAGAAGTATACATGTAACATCCAAATCTGTGGCAGGTGTTTGATTACTGTAATATATTTGAACTTAATCATATCCTTACAGCGCATGTTATTAGTTTCAGGACATTACTTTAGGTGTTAATTTTCTTTATCCCATCTAAATGACACTCACTTGCCATTATCTACAGTTCACTTCCTTGATCTTTGTACTTGCAAATTCAGCCCCTGTCTTGTCCGGTCTGCTTACGCAGTCGTTCGTGGTACATAGGAGAGTTACATAGCATCAGTAGGCTACATTTTTTACATATTATCCACAGGAAGCTTGTGTCTCTATCCTCCACAGATAATTAAGGTTTGGTTTATTGTACATACATTTAAGGATACTTTCATAGCTCTTGTACTCCATCTAGTGTCAGGAAAAAAATGGCATCTGACAAGATAGGGTATGCCGATGACAACTTGAGATTTGAAACTCAAAAGCATTCTCTTCTCAGAAAAATGCCAAAATTTGTGGAGTCATCCAATTCAACGACAAATGGGTGTTGTTATATTGTCATCTAAGAAACATGCCATGTGTTTAGTTTGCTAATCGTGGTTCTCAGGGTTTACTTTGGGAGCAGACTTCTGCTCTGACCATTACCGAACAGTTCAGAATTCTCACAAAATCTTTTAGGTTTAGTCTTGAAATGAGGGATTATTTGTGCCAGCTTCTACGATGTTAGTGGCTAGTATGCTATTTTACTGTGTGTACACAATGCCAGTCCAGTCCCAATCTGCTCCTTACATTAGAAAGTTAGCAACTACATTTGCAGAGATTCCTTTCCATGTAAGCCACTGGCCTTGTAAGAGTAAGTTTTGTTCAGAATTAATTATTAAAAAGTTACATTGTATCTTCCCAGCTGTGACAAAGAGAAAGGGACTGGTTTTCAGCATAAAATGGGGCATAAACATAGGAATGGACCAGTTAGCCACATAAATGCAGTGGCTGCAAGAGCAGGCCAGAGGCTAGAAATATTACGGTGATTAACTCTGGCTGTAGTATGGCGTGGGCTGGTGTAGTCCAGAGCTGAGAAGGAAAAGTTGAACTCTCTTTAAGTTATCTTTCTTTATTTTATATTTTGTTTTAAGTTAATGGTGACATTACTAAAATTATTAGAAGCATTATTAAAACACTTTGCACTGTATTTTATTCTGATTAAACGTGACAATGAATGATTCAAATAAAACTCAGCTCCTGACTCGCCAAAGCCTGTTAATCATCAACGAGGCACAAGTCAGGAGTGTGATGGAATACTCCCCACTTGCCTTGATGGATGCAGATCCAACAACACTCAAGAAACTTGACACCAACCAGGATAAAGCAGCCGCTGAGTTGGCATCACATTCACAAACATCCACTCTCAGTAGCAGCTATGTGTACAATCTACAAGATGCACTGCAGAAGTTCACCAAAGATCTTTAGACCGCACCTCCCAACCCACATCCACTTCCGTGCAGTAGAACAGGGCAGCAGATATATGAGAACCCCACCACCTGCAATTTTCCCTCCAAGGCACTCACTATCATGACTTGGAAATGTATCATTATTCTTTCACTGTCACTGGGCTAAAGTCATGGAATTCCCTCGATAAAGGTGTCAAGGGTCAACCTACAGCATGTGAACTGCAAGAAGGCAGCTCACCATCATCTTCTCAAGTACAACAAGGGATGGGCATTCAAAGCTTACCAGCCAGTGATGTCCCACATATGAATAAAAAAAGTTGGCCAAATAGTCTATGATTGGTTTGTCTATTTCCCATTAAATAGGTAAAACATAAAATCGATGATTCCAATTTTGAATACCCCTAATCACATCCAGCATCAAATGGATACCAACCTGATTTACTTTTCCATTAATTAGTCACTGACAAAACTCATAGCCAACATTCATCATTGAAACATTTGTAAATTTAAAATAGAGTGCACTGGAGAAACACACATCTGGCAGTGTCTGTAGACAGCAAACAGTGTTAACATTTCAAGTCCAATACAACTCTTCTTTTGCAAAATCCCACATTGCCATTGGGAATGGAAGAAGTTATAGTAATAGATTATAAAAGACCATGGTTCATCTAATTCACTTTCAATCACCTTGAAAATTGTATGGTGTAATAACATATAAACACCACTTTCTTACATAATCAGCCTTAGGCCTAATGAATCTGGGTTGATTTTAAATAATTTATTTCCTTCTCTGGATTTTCTTTTTTCCCAATATAACTTGTTTTATAGATTCATGTTGACAAGAGACAGAAGCACTCAGGTCAATCTATTCCCCCTGTATCCCTAATGGTTATGGAAATTTAAATGTTCTTCCCTCTCTCGCAGTCATTCTTAAACTTTACACCTCATGACTCCTCTGAACAGTATTTCATATCTATCTGTCCCACAAATGTTCAACACAATCTATCCCATTGCATTTGCTTAAGGTTCAATGAAGGAGGAGCACCAGGCATACCAGAAAATGAGGTGTCAACCTGATGAAACTACAATAAAGACCTACTGTGTGCCAAACAGTGGAAGCAGCGTGCTGACAGACAGGACAAAATGATTCCACATCCGACAGATCAGTTCTAAGCACTTCAGTTCTTCTTCATCCTGTCATAGATGGTACATTGACAGTTCAACATGTAAGTATACCCTACCCCATGAATAGCGGAGTCCAATAGGTCAGTGCAAAAGATGAGGCTAAAACATTTGCAACCATCTTCATCCAGAAGTGCTGTCTAGATGATCTACCTTGGACTACTTCTGAAGTCACCAGTATCTTAAGGTACAAGCCTTCAACCAATTTAATTCACTCCAATGTGATGCTAAGAAATGGCTTAAAGCACTGGATACTGCCAAGGCTTTGGGCCTTGACGACATTCCATGAATAGGATTGAAGACCTTTGCCCCAGAATTAGCTGTGTCCCTTGCCAAGCTGTTCCTGTACAGTGATAACAATAAAATGTACTTAGAAATTTTGAAAATGGCCCAGATATTTCCTGCTCACAAAAACAGGGCAAATCCAACACAGTTATCAGAGGAGGTAATTAGTAGGAAAGATAGACATGAAATAGTGTTCAGAGGAGTCCTGAAGGGGTGGGGGCTGACGGGCAAGTTTAAGAATAACTGCTGAAAGATGGAAGAGCATTTGAATTTCCGTTAGTTTATTCCTGACAATCAGCAAAGTGGCAGAAGGCATCCTTTATATTGTTATTATTCAGCAACAACCTGCTTTTTGACACTCAGATTGAGTTCCACCATGCCACTCAACTTCTGACTCTTTGCCTTATTCTACACATGGACTAATGGGTTAAACTCTCAGGCGAAGTGAGACTGACTATGCTTGACAATAAGACAGCATTTAATGGGTATGTCATCAAACCCTAGCAAAACTAGGGTAACTTGATTCCATTCCCCATCAGGATGGTCTTTTGGCTTTCCACTTTTTTCTTGAAACAGACCCCAGCCATCACCAACTGGGTACCACCACCACCCCCCACTGTCAGCATTCCACAGGGACCATTCTTTCCGTGAAACCTCTGGCCCACTCCTCCATCACTCCCCGATGGCACTTTTGCATGTACCTCTTCCTTCACCATCCAAGGATTCAAATGCATCTTCCTGGTGAAACATTTTGCTTATACTCCTTTCAATTGAGTCTACATTTGTTGCTCACAATGCGATTCCCCTTTACATTGTAAGACCAAACACAGGCAGGACGACTATTTGGCACATAGATCCATATTCTCCACAGGAATGTTCGTGACCTTCCAGTTGTTTGTTATTTCAGTAAACCTCCTTGTTCCCATGCTAACATTTCCATCATGTGTCTACTACAGTGTTTCAACTAAGCTCAACAGAAGCTGGAAGAATGACACATCCTTTTCTGCTCAGGTACTTTATACCTGCTAAGACTCAATATTGAGTTCCACAACTTCAGAGTATGACGTTGTCCTCTATTTCCTTAAATTTCCTCATTCCTTCCCCGTCTGCGTCATGTTTGCGTTTGTTTCAGTTTTCCAGCATTTGCAGTATTTTGCTTTTGTTTGAGAACTCTCCAGCGGTTGGAATCATATCTGACAAGAACGAATGTGGATGTGAACGTTGAAGGTCAATCATCTCTCCCCAAGACATTGTTGCCAAGATTCCTCAGGGTGGTGTTCCAGGTGCAATCATCTTCAGCTACTTCTTCAATGACTTTCCTTAAAAAGGTCAGCATAGAGTCATAGAGCTGTCATGGAAACTTCAGTCCAACTCATCCATGCTGACCAGATATCCTAAAGTTATCTAGTCCCATTTGCCAGCATTTGGCCCATATCCCTCTCCCTTCCTATTCATATACCCATCCAGATGCCTGTTAAATGTTGTAATTGTACCAGCCTCCACCACCTGCTCAAGCAACTCGTTTCATTCATGCACAATCCTCTGCATGATAAAAGCTTCCCCTTTGGTCCCCTTTAAATCTTTCTCCTTTCAACCTAAACCATTGCCCTCTAGTTTCGGACTCTGCTGCCTCTGGGATAATCACCTGATGTATTCACCCTATCCATGCTTCTCATGATTTTATAAACCTCTATAAGGTCATCCCCCAGCTTCGGACGCTCCAGGGAAAATAGCCCCAGCCTATTGAGCTCAAACCCTCCAACCCTGGCAATAAAAAAGCAGGAAATTATAGACCAGTTAGTCTGACCTCAGTGGTGGGAAAGATGCTGGAGTCTATTATAAAGGATGAAATTACGGCACATCTGGATAGTAGTAACAGGATAGGACAGAGTCAGCATGGATTTATGAAGGGGAAATCATGCTTGACTAATCTTCTTGAATTTTTTGAGGATGTAACTCTGAAAATGGACGAGGGAGATCCAGTGGATGTAGTGTACCTGGACTTTCAGAAAGCTTTTGATAAAGTCCCACACAGGAGGTTAGTGAGTAAAATTAGGGCGCATGGTACTGGGGGCAAAGTGCTAGATTGGATTGAAAATTGGTTGGCTGATAGGAAACAAAGGGTAGTGATAAACGGCTCCATTTCGGAATGGCAGGCAGTGACCAGTGGGGTACCGCAGGGATCCGTGCTGGGACCGCAGCTTTTTACAATATATGTTAATGATATAGAAGATGGTATCAGCAATAACATTATCAAATTTGCTGATGATACAAAGCTGGGTGGCAGGGTGAAATGTGATGAGGATGTTAGGAGATTACAGGGTGACCTGGACAAGTTAGGTGAGTGGGCAGATGCATGGCTGATGCAGTTTAATGTGGATAAATGTATGGTTATCCACTTTGGTGGCAAGATTATTACCTCAATGGAATCAATTTATGTAAAGGGGCAGTACAGAGAGATCTGGGTGTTCTTGTACACCAGTCAATGAAGGCAAGCATGCAGGTACAGCAGGTAGTGAAGAAAGCTAATAGCATGCTGGCCTTCATAACAAGAGGAATTGAGTATAGAAGCAAAGAGGTGCTTCTGCAGCTGTACAGGGCCCTGGTGAGACCACACCTGGAGTACTGCGTGCAGTTCTGGTCTCCAAATTTGAGGAAAGACATTCTGGCTATTGAGGGAGTGCAGCGTAGGTTCACGAGGTCAATTCCTGGAATGGCAGGATTACCTTACACTGAAAGACTGAAGCGACTGGGCTTGTATACCCTTGAGTTTAGAAGACTGAGAGCGGATCTGATTGAGACGTATAAGATTATGAAAGGATTGGACACTCTGGCAGCAGGAAACATATTTCCACTGATGGGTGAGTGCCGAACCAGAGGACACAGCTTAAAAATACAGGGTAGACCATTTAGGACAGAGATGAGGAGAAACCTCTTCGCCCAGAGAGTGGTGGGTGTGTGGAATGCTGTGCCCCAGAGGGCAGTGGAGGCCCAATCTCTGGATTCATTTAAGAAAGAGTTGGATAGAGCTCTCAAAGATAGTGGAATCAAGGGTTATGGAGATAAGGCCGGAACAGGATACTGATTAGGAATGATCAGCCATGATCATGTTGAATGGCGGTGCAGGCTCGAAGGGCTGAATGGCCTACTCCTGCACCTATTGTCTACTGTATTGTCTATATCCTTGTAAATCTTTTCTGAACCCTTTCAAGTTTCACAACATCCTTCTTATAGCAGGGAGACAAGAATTGAATGCAGTGTTCCAAAAGTGGCCTAACCAGTGTCCTGAACAGGCACAAGAAAAGCTCTGCAGAGATTCAAGGTGATGGCTCAGCACCACATTCTCAACAGAAATTAATAATGGGCAAGGGCATTTTGCTTGAATTCTCTTGAGCGATCTGCTCTCCAATCCTGAACATTCAGGTTTCAAAACCTGAAGGAGGGAATTCCTGAGCTTCCCCCTCCTCCCTTTAAGGCACCTTTAAAACCTGATGAAGCTTTGGATTGCATAAGTTAGCTATGCCCAGAAATCTTGGTATTTAAAATGTTATAATCCTGACAGCCACTTAAAGGATCTACTTCAAATCTTGAAACAGTATTTTAATAAACATTTTAGTGTTGCATATTACTAATGTACATTGTAACCCAACAGCCACAATTTCAACTTGTCTATTTGTAAGGCACAGTGCATCCCCAGTTTATGTCCATCATATGAATATATTTTAACAAGGTACAATTAACACACTTTATCATTTTTGTGTACATCAGAGTTTACCTCTGCAGCTATGCCCTGTATGAGATTTTGGAATTGATTTTGAGTAATCACGAGAAATGACCAGTTCCTGTTGAATTGTCTTGTTTAGTAAGTGCTTTCTAATTGTCATGAACCTGTCATAGTCATAAAGCATGGAAACAGACTCTTCAGTTTAACCAATCCATGCCAGCCATAATGCCAATGTAAAGTAGTCCCATCTGTCTACGCTTGACCCATAACCCTCAAGGTTTCTTATTCATGTACTTACTAAATGTCTTTTAAATGTAACAACCACTTCTCCTGGAAGTTCATTCCACGCACGAACCACATTGTTTTTTTAATTTGACCCTCATGTCTTTTTAAAATCTTTCTCCTCTCACCTTAAAAAGGTACCTCCTAGTCTTGAAATACCCCACCCTAGGAAAAAGACACCTGGTGTTCACCATTTATATAATATATATATTTTATATACCTCATGATTTTGTAAACCTCTATAAGGTCAATCCTCAACATCTTCAGCTCCAGCCTCTCCTTATAACTCAAACTCTCCATTCCCAACACCATCTGATAAATCTTTTCTCAACCCTCTCCACCTTAATAACATACATTTTATATCTTGCATTCCCCCTGCTGTCCGCTGCTCTCCTCCTCCTCCGCTATGCCTTACAGTCTCTCTGTTATCTCTTTTTTGCTTAGCTCTAAGTCAATAGTTAATGTGCACTTGCTCCCCCAGATTTATCCAGTGCATCATCCAGTTTAACCATTGTAATGCATTACTAAAGGAATAATGCACTGTGCTACCATCCTTGGTAGCTGCCTATTAAACTTGTTCCATTGATTCAACTGATTAATTTATTCATGGAAGAGAGAGTTCTGAGTACTCTGGAGAATACCCCTCAACCACTTTTTAAAATAGGTTCACAGTTGTTCATTGTTGCATATTTGGAGATTTTCTCTCGTATGAATTGCATTTCCCTATAGAACACTTGGTGTAGTTATTTTTACTTAAGTATAAAGAATTCATTTGTGATTTTTGAGAAGATTTGTAGCTCAGGTTGAGGGTCATGTTGTAAGTTTGCTTGCTGAACTGGTGGATTTGGTTTTGGGACGTTTTTGTCACCATGTTAGGTAACATCATGTGTCAGCCTTCGGTGAAAAACAGCGGCGCTTCACCAGAGGCTCACTGATGTTGCCTAGCATGATGGTGAAGCATCTGAGAACAGATCTTCCAGCTCTGAGCAAACTTACAACCTGAACATAAAGAAATTATTTATAATTGGAAGTGCAGTGAACAGCAAAGAAGGTTGCCTCAGATTACAATGGGATCTTGATCAGATGGGCCAATGGGCTGAGAAGTGGCAGATGGGAGTTTAATTTAGATAAATGCGAGGTGCTGCATTTTGGGAAAGCAAATCTTAGCAGGACTTATACACTTAATGATATGGTCCTAAGGAGTGTTGCTGAACAAAGAGACCTTGGAGTGCAGGTTGATAGCTCCTTGAAAGTGGAGTTGCAGCTCGATAGAATAGTCAAGAAGGCGTTTGGTATGCATTCCTTTATTGGTCAGAGTACTGAGTACAGACGTTGGGAGGTCATGTTGCGGCTGTACAGGACATTGGTTCGACCACTGTTGGAATATTGCATTCAATTCTGTTCTCCTTCTTATCGGAAGGATGTTTGAAATTTGAAAGGATTCAGAAAAGATTTACAAGGATGTTGCCAGGGTTGGAGGATTTGATCTATAGGGAGAGGTTGAATAGGCTAGGGCTGTTTCCTGTGGAGCGTCAGAGGCGAGAAATGACCATATACAGTAGAGGTTTATAAAATCATGAGGGACATGATAGGATAAATAGACAAAGTCTTTTTCCCTGGGGTGGGTGAGTCCAGAACAAGAGGACATAGGTTTAGGGTGAGAGGAGAAAGATATAAAAGAGACCTAAGGGGCAACTTTTTCGCACAGAGGGTGGTGCGTATATGGAATGAGCTGCCGGAGGAAGTGGTGAAGGCTGGTACAATTGCAACATTTAAAGGCATTTGGATGGGTATATGAATAGGAAGGGTTTGGAGGGATATGGGCCAGTTACTGGCAGGTGGAACTAGATTGGGTTGGGATATCTAGTCGGCATAAACAAGTTGGGCCAAAGGGTCTGTTTCCATGCTGTGAATCTCTATGACTCTGATTAGACTTCGTTGGTCACCATTGCACTAATCCCATGAAAGAGATGGAGTTCTTTCTGGGAAACTGTTACACTGGGTGGGGAGGAGGACTCTCTGTGAAATGGTTAGGGGGGATGAGGGCAAGGTTTTCTCTGAAACGGTTACTCTTGGGGAGTGAGGCTCCCTGTGAAACGTTAAAAAAAAATCGCACAACACCAGGTTATCGTCCAGCAGGTTTAATTGGAAGCACACTAGCTTTAGGAGCACTGCTCCTTCATCAGGTGATTGTGGAGGGCACAAATCTAAGGCACAGAATTTATAGCAAAAATTTACAGTGTGAAGTAACTGAAATTATACATTGAAAAATACCTTGATTGTCTGTTGAGTCTTTCATCTGTTCGAATATCATGATAGTTTCACTTCTTTCAACGAGGAAATCACAAAACCTTTTTTTTTAAAAGTCACATTCTCAGCTTAGCTGTAACAATGGGTATTAGCTAGACAATATGTTGAAGATGTTAGCCCCCCGTGTGTTCTCTGTCTATGCCATGATGTTTAGATTGATTCTAATGTAAAAAGTAAGATAACGGAGTTTTACATGAATTCATGCAGTTTTTGAGCAAAGTACAATGTAATTCTGCAAGTACAAATTTACCCCACAAAATATATGGTTGCATGTGGGTCTTTGTCGGTCTGTGTGTGTGTCTGTCTGGGTTGGGGGTTGTGAGTGTGAGAGGGAGTGTATATTGTGTGTAGTAACTGTAGAGTGTCTTAGGTCTGTGAGGGGGTGGATGTGTGAGTGTGGGAGTGTGTGCGCGTGTCTGGACTGGGGGGTTGTGAGTGTCTGTGAGAGAGAGTGTATATGTGTGTGCATGAGTGTAGAGTGGTCTAAGTCTCTGAGAGGATGCCTGTGTGAGTGTGTGTGTCTGTGTATGTCTGTGTCCGTGTGTATATAGGAGTGTGTGTGTGTATGTAGGAGTGTCTGTGTGTGTATAGTGCAATGATGGTCCTGGTTGAGGCCCTCCCTAAAGGTACCGAACTTAGCTATCAGCCTCTGCTCGGCCACTTTTCGCTGCTGCCTGTCCCAAAGTCTGCCTTAGAGGATGGTCACCTGAAGGTCCGAGGTCGAATGTCCTGGACCACTGAAGTGTTCCCCAACTGGAAGGGAACACTCCTGTCTGTTAATTGTTGTGCGGTGCCCATTCATCCGTTGTCATAGCCTTTGCTCGGTTTCCCCAATGTACAATGCCTCCGGGCATCCTTGCCTGCAACGTATAAGGTAGACAACGTTGGCTGAGTCATATGAGTACCTGCCATGTACAACATGGGAGGTGTCCACACATGTAATGGTGGTATCTATGTCCACACTCTGACACGTCTTGCAGCGTCCACCGTGACAGGGTTGTATGGAGTTGTCCTGAGAGCCAGGCAGTTGGCTACGAACAACGATCTGTTTGAGGTTTGGCGGTTGTTTAAAGGCAAGTAGTGGAGGTGTGGGGAAGGTCTTGGTGAGGTGCTCATCCTCATTGATAATGTGTTGCAGGTCACAAAGAACATGGTGTCATTTTTCAGCTCCTGGGAAGTACTGAACAACAAGGGTACCCTGTCAGTTGCAGCACGAGTCTGTCTCCTGAGGAGGTCATGGTTCCTTGCTGTGGCACGTCATCCCTGTTTAACGTTTCCCTGAGGGCGGGGCTCACTGTGAAACGTTTCCCTGGGGGCGGGGCTCACTGTGAAACGTTTCCCTGGGGGCGGAGCTCCCTGAGAAACGTTTCCCTGTGGGCGGGGCTCACTGTAAGGCGTTCCCCTGTGGGCGGGGCTCCCTGTGCAACGTTTCCCCTGTCGGAGGGGCGCAGTGAGGCGTTTCCCTAGGGGCGGGGCTCACTGTAAGGCGTTCTCCTGGGAGCGGGGCTCCCTGTGAAACGTTTCCCCGGGGGCGGGGCTCACTGTGGGGCGTTTCCCTGTGGGGCGGGGCTCACTGTGGGGCGTTTCGCTGTGGGGCGGTCCCCCGGGGGCGGGGCGCACTGTGGGGCGTTTCCCTAGGGGTGGGCCTCCCTGTTTGCGTTGACTGGGGGCGGGGCTCTCAGTGAAACCTTCCCCTGGGGGCGTGCGATTCACCGTGCACGTACCTCCGGAGGCGGGACTCCCCGTTTACGTGCCCCGGAAGCGGTGCTCTGAGTCCGCGGGAACCTCTGCGGTACCCGTAGTTCGCAATGCGCAGGCGCATTGCCTGGCGGTAAATTTGAGTGCGAAGGAACGGGTGGAGAGGGATTCGAGAGAGATAGAGGAGTATTGTGATTATCTGCCAGTTTTATGGGGACTGGGGCAATACTGTAAGGGGGGGGGGCGTTGGGGTAATGAGACATTAGACATACCGTGAAAAAGAGAGGACCAGAGGAATAGGAGCGAGTGAGAGATAACCCAAGGACAGGGTCACACGGGGAGTGAGTGGGAAAGTGGGTCAGACACTGACACAGGGAAAGTGAGCTTCTCCCTATGGATTTACACAAGCGGACAACTATAATCTCGGGATTGTAACAGTCAAAATCAAATGGGAGAGGAGCTCATGTATAATCTAGATATTGGGACAGTTTGAGTTTGATACACCGCGAATTCACCGCTGCTTTGTTATGTTGAGGAATGAGGCAAATCAAGAATTTTACAGTGACCTGATCAATTAATGGATTGTGAGCTAATTATGTTATATTTGATAGTGGGTATACTATAATTGAGATTAATTATATTTATCGATAAAGAATATTTGATATCAAAATACAAAATTGAGATTGTGAAAATAAATAACACTTATTTAAAAAATAACTTATTGATGAGAGGGGGTGAAGCAGACAAGCTCGATTTTAGGTTGAAGCATTGAAATAGTATTTCTAAGGGCACTGGAGTTTAGCAGTAATTGATGTTAGTCGATGATCATCCAAAAAGACTAAGATATTAAGAGCAAAATCTGTTCGAAGTAAAATTTTATGTAGTGGAAGCTGGAAAAGCTACATAACATTAGACCTGATATTTTGACTCCCTGAAGTACTGAATCAACTTGACAATGGAATAGATGCAATGGAAGCTAAAGAAGTCTCACTGGTCAGTGATTATGACCTAGAAATTGGATGACACAAAGACTCCTGTGTTCACCTATCTCTTCAAGTAAACAACAACAACAACAAATTTTGATGAGAGAGACAAAACTAAAAACCGATTGAATAAGTTGTTGAATTGCATTGAAATCTTAGTTTCAGAAAATGGTAAGTGAGACAATGATCGGGTTGGCAGAGTATTTAAAATTTCCCTTTCAACTGCCCTGTTTTAATCTAATGTCTCAATGTGGTGGTTGTGAAAAGCGTCAGTAGCACAATTTTTTGCTGCTGCATTCATCTTTGACTCAGAGATGAGACACATAATATAGGCTGAACTTGCAGTGCAATGTTCATCCTTTAATGAATTATTAATTTAAGGGCCCATTAGACTTTTGCAGATAATATGGGTATTAAATACCTCATGTCACTATTGAGGAAGAACAAGGGTGTTTTTCCAGTGTCCTGGGCAACATTATTCCCTTAGACGCCCTGACAAAAATTGATTAGCTACAGTTGGTGATGTAGTGCAGTTGGAAGCTACATTAATCTGTATTGTGATCACTGTGGCTCAAATTAATGAATTACATATGTTATACTTAGGAATATTTCTTCTCAATGGGAGATGGTAGTATTTCTTATTATTTCAATATGTTATTTTTATAAAAATAAGAAGATTGGTTATTTATCATTTTTCAAGAGCTTCCAAACACTGACATCAGCTGAAATGTATTTTTAAACTCTGCATGCTGTAGTGATTTGAGGTTTATTGCAATTGATCTTTTCTACTATTTGATATTTCTCTTTCAATCAAATTTATTGTTTAAAAAATCAAAATCTGGTCATAATTGCGTTATTGTTTGTGGGATATATCTGTAATTAATTAGGTCACTACTTTTTCTAGAACAGAATAGTGACAAAACTTCAGAAGTATCTTATTGGTTTAAAGAGCTTTGGAATGTTATAAAAGTGTAGAAGTGTAGCCTACCTTTCTAACGTTTTGTAAATTTGTTGCTTTCATTCCATAGAGAAGAAGTCTAGCCCCGAGTCAGCTTGCCAAACGAAAGCCGGGACAACTATCTGATGATGAGGATGTGGTACGGTAATCTAATGCAAATTCAAAATGAATGAATAATTATCATATTTATGTACTTGTGTCAGCTGCACTTAGTGACATTTTTCCTGGGTGAATGCTACTGCTTCTGATTAATAATATTAATTTTAAAAACAGAATATGTATCCTTTTTAATTTATCAGTCAACATAAAATACTAGTTAAGGATTGGCAAATATAGGGATGAGGCTCACTTTTCACAAAATCAAATTTGTTGATTCTCAACTAAAATTGAAATGTTATTACAATCTTTATAGCAGATGGGACTTGAACCTAGGCCTCCTGACTCGGAGGTAGAGACGCTGCCACTGTACAATAAGAACCCCAAGAGCTACTGTACCTAGTATTCCCAGGTGGTCTCCTATTCAAAGGCCTGAGTCTGCTGAGCTTCCAAGATCGGACAAGATTGAGTGTTTTCAAAGTAATATGGTGGTAGGCTGTATGCAGTTGTGTGGTGTTGCTCCTTTAAGGGAGTAGGTCAAGTGACTGGGTGCAAGAGCTAGGGAGAAGCCGTCTAGCACCTACTGTGGAGATGAGAGGACCCACAATAATGTGTTCTCTGTTCTAGTTGATCCTCCTACATTATATTCTATTTCTGGTTCAGGGAACCATAACACAACTGGCGAAGAGGCTTGGATTCAACAAACAAACTGTGCAAATGCAATTTTGTTTTGTCGGAGGGATGACTTTGCCAGTAATTCTAAAATGGAAAGGACTTGTGGCATTCATGTTGAGGTGGCTGGGTCTGCAGTCGATACTAGGAAAGCACGATGTGCACTGAGGAGTGGGTCGAGAGTAGCAGTCGTGAGGGGATTTGGACCGCAGCTGACAGCTAAAGGGGGGTGCACTCACCCAGGATCTTACTATGGGGAGCAGTTGCAGGAGACTCAGGCTGTGGGTGATGTCAGGGAAGAGGTGGTCTGCTAACACAGTCAGTGAGGGAGTGGTTGGTGTAGAGAGTTTTCACCAAGGGGTCTCAGGCTGCAAACCAGTGGTTGATGCAAAATACTCAGCCAGGAGTCCGGTTACTAGTGGTGTGCCACAAGGATCTGTTTTGGGACTACTGCTGTTTGTCATTTTTATAAATGACTTGGATGCAGACATGGGTGGATTGGTTAGTAAGTTTGCAGATGACTCTAAAGTTGGTGGAGTAGTGGACAGTGGAAGAATGTTGCAGGTTGCAGGGGGACTTGGATAAACTGCAGAAATGAGCTGAGAGGTGGCAAATGGAGTTCAATGCAGATAAATTTGAGGCGATTCACTTTGGGAAGAATAACAGGAAGGCAGAATACTGAGTCAATGGAAAGATTCTTGGTAGTGAGGATGTGCAGAGGGATCTTGGAGTCCATGCACATAGATCCCTGAAAGTTGCCACCCAGGTAGATAGTGCTGTTAAGAAGGCTTACGGTGTATTAGGTTTTATTGGTAGAGGGATTGAGTTCCGGAGCTATAATGTCACGTTGCAACTATAAAAAACGCTAGTGCGACTGCACTTGGAATATTGTGTATAGTTCTGATCACCCCATTACAGGAAGCATTGGAAAAGGCACAGAGAAGACTTAATAGGGCATTGCGTGGTCTGGAGGGAAGGTCTTATGAGGAAAGGCTGAGAGACTTGGATCTGTTCTCATTGGAGAGATGAAGGGCAAGAGGGGATTTGATAGAGGCATACAAGATGATCAAAGGATTAGGTAGGGTAGACAGTGAAAGTCTTTTTCCTCGGGTGATGACGTCAGTTTGTATGAGGGAGCATAGCTACAAATTGACGGGTGATAGATTTAAGACAGACATCAGAGGCAGGTTCTTTATTTAGAGAGTGGTAAGAGCATGGAATGTCCTGCCTGCCAATGTCGTTAACTCAGCCACATTAGGAGCATTGAAACAATCCTTGAACAAGCACATGGATAATGATGGGATGGTGTAGGGAGATGGACTTAGATTAGTTCAAAGGCCGGCGCAACATCAAGGGCCGAAGGACCTGTTCTGAGCTGTCTTGTTCTATATTCTATATGTGGTTAGATAGATAAGAGGAGTATGGAAGTAAAGTGAGAGGCATGTCATGCATGTAGTTGTGTGGTGTTGCCCCTTTAAAAGAGCAGTCAGGGCCTGGGTGAGCTAGGAAAGGCAGTCGAGCACCAATTGTGAAGCTAAGAAGACACTTCAAGTGTTTCCTGGTATAGTTTATCCTTTGTCTACCTCTTGTTCTATTTATGGTTTTAGTGAACCGCGATCATAACAGGATGAGTTTCAGGAGGCCAATGGTTTTCCTCAATCCAAGCTTGTGCCACTAAGAATGTCACATTAAAGCTTTCAAAGAGATTGCACTTAAATTTATTCCCCACTGCTGAAGACAAACATAAATTCTTTAAATATCATAAATAGTCGTGCAAAATTAAATGAGGCAGGACAGGTAGAGTGTAGATTGGCAAAATTTGAAAGTTTTAAGCTTACTAACTTCAGATTAATTCTTGTCTTGTTTTCCCATTTGAGATTAGAGAGTCACAAATCCAAAGAGTTATTTCTGCAGCTCATGTCAGGACGTGATGCAATTCCTAATGCAAATTAGATAGATTATATTAGACTGCCTGCAGTGTGGAAACAGGCCCTTCTGCCCAACAAGTCCACACTGACCCTCCGAAGAATAACCCACCCAGACCCATTTCCCTCTGACTAATGCACCTAACACTACGGGCAATTTAGCATGGCCAATCCACCTGACCTGCACATCTTTGGACTGTGGGAGGAAACCAGAGCGCCCGGAGGAAACCCACGCAGACACGGGGAGAATGTGCAAACTTCACTCAGACAGTTGCCTGAGGCAGGAATTGGACCCGGGACCCTGGTGCTGTGAGGCAGCAGTGCTATCTATTGAGGAGCCACCGTGCCACCTATTATCTTGGTAATTCCTAATGATCTGACAGGAATGGATGGGTGATGGATGAGAAAAGCCAGCATATTTATTTTATGTAAAAGTTTTTTAAAAATGGTATTTACTTTTTTTAAACAGAGTCCAAAGCGCCGCAAGCTGGTATGTGAGCGAGACAATGGAGAAAATTTTGTGTCACCATTTCGGAAACCGCTAGCACAGCTGACTAATCGACCTGTGTGCCTTGACAGCAGCCAGCATGTGAGTGACCAGTGCTACAAGTCATTGATTATGGGGAAGCAACTTGACAGTTTGCAGTTGTCAACTTTGCTGCAATTGGAATAGAATCTATTTAACTGCACAACTATGACACTCTATCACTAACCCAAAAATATTCTCAGCTCCTAATGGCTCACTGCCCTTTCCAACAGGATAAGGCTGAACGCACACTTTCATGGTGAGAAATGAATTGGAAATTCTTCTCTTTTAACCAAGCTGGGTGAATCTTACAATCATTTATGTGTTACAAAATGTCTCTTCAATCCGAGTACAAGCTCCTGCTCGTATTTGATGTTGTATCCAACAAGATCAGCATTTCATCGAATTAGGACAGAGGACAAGCTGTTTCTATCTTTCTTATCTCTCGCATTCTCTTTTTTGCTGTCTCTATTCTCTTTCTCTTTTTTGCTGTCTCTATCTGTGACTCTCACTTTCCAAAACCTTGTAACTAGACAAAATTAGCTATCCCTTAGACTTCCAGCTCCATTCTATCTTGATATTATATACACTTTAAATTATAAACTTTTACAAGAGGTGATATATTGACATTTCCACCACACCCCTTGGAGACCAACAATCTATCCAATGTGAGCATAATTGCCATCATCGTTAACAGGATCTTGCACCTTCTTCTCACTGAGATAACGTGGGCTTCCTTTTAATAGCCATACCATCCAAACGTCTTGTCAGGTAGAATTCACAACAGGTGAAATGATCCCTTTCATTCTTCCATTTCACCTGAAATTAGAGAGTCCAAAAATATACCGGTCTCGCCAATTCATATTTGGGACACCAGAGAAGTCAATTAAGTAAAAATGAAAGTGCAAGTCAGACTGATTGCCTGGCTTTAATGCTCGAATTGTCAAAGGTGGGGAAGAGGGTATATTTTGGGCAATATTGTTCTAGTATTTGTTGTGTCAACTGATCATGGAGTGAGGTTTCCAATTGTTCGTACTGTTCTGAACTAAGTGGCAAAAAGATGGGTTGCCTAGAAAAATGTACGAGTAGCAGAAAATAAGGACAGGATTGAGTCTGGTTACAATGCATTTCAATTTCATTATATTTTGAATTTATTTATCATAAATGTATTAGTAAGATTGATACAACATTGACATTTCTTTTTTTTTAATGCTCCTACAGGAGGCTTTCATTCGTAGCATCCTGGCCAAACCTTTCAGAGTGCCTATTCCAAACTACACAGGTATAAGCTGTTTCTTGTATAGAAAGTGTGCTTTGTGTCTATGAATAACTATTGATAGTTTCAGCTAAGTGTTAGTGTGACTAGATATGATAACTAAACTTTGTATTCTAGAGCTGATGTGCATAACTGCTTCAAAAGTAGGATCTCTTAGTTGGTCTATTAACTTTAATAAATTGTAACTGAATCACTTATGAACATAAGAAGTAGGAGCAGAAAGGCCTCAACCATTCAATAAGATCTTGGCTGATCTGCGATCTCTTTCCACATATGCTCCTCGATTTTGTGCTGTCTATTGAGAGGCCTATAGTAAATACCATCAAGGTGATCATCCTCTTATTTCTGAGTTCGACTCATATAGCTTCACTCGACAATCCACCTTTAGCTGTTTCTAGATATCCAGCACTTCCTCCTCTGTAATATGGACATTTTGCAAGATGTCACCATCTATTTCCCTACAGTGTATATCTTCCATATCTTTTTCCACAGTAAATACAGATGCAAAATACTCATTTAGTATCTCTCCCATTTTATGCTGCTCCACACAAAGGCCGCCTTGCTGATCTTTAAGGGGCCCTATTTTCTCCCTAGTTACCCTGTTGTCCTTAATGTATTTGTAAAAACTCTTTTGATTCTCCTTAATTCTATTTGCCAAAGCTATCTCATGTCCCCTTTTTGTCCTCCTGATTTCCATCTTAAGCATACTCCTTTCTTTATACTCTTCTAAGGATTCACTTGATCCATCCTGTCTATACCTGACATATGCTTCCTTTTTCTTAACCAAACCCTCAATTTCTTTAGTCATCCAGCATTCCCTATACCTACCAGCCTTCCCTTTCACCCTAACAGGAATATACTTTCTCTGGATTCCCGTTATCTCATTTCTGAAGGCTTCCCGTTTTCCAGCCATTCCTTTATCTGCGAACATCTGCCCCCAATCAGCTTTCGAAAGACCTTGCTTAATACCGTCAAAATTGGCCTTTCACCAATTTCGAACTTTTAGATCTGGTCTATCCTTTTCCATCATTATTTTAAGTTTTGCACCTTCTCTAGTAGGTACATCCACATAGTTAATCAGAAAATTGTCTTGTACACACTTAACAAATTCCTCTCTATCTAAATCCTTAATACTATGGCAGTCCCAGTCTGTGTTTGGAAATTTAAAATCCCCTACCATAATCACCCTATTATTCATACAGATAGCTAAGATCTCCTTACAAGTTTGTTTCTCAAATTCCCTACGATTTTTAGGGTATCTATAATACAATCCCATTAAGGTTATCCCTTTCTTATTTCTCTGTTCCACCCAAATAATTTCCCTGGATGTATTTCTGGGAATATCCTCCCTCAGCACAGCTGTAATGCTATCCCTTATCAAAAATGCCATTCCCCCTCCTCTCTTGCCTCCCTTTCTATCCTTCCTGTAGCATTTGTAACCTGGAACAAATTTCTGATTTAGTATGTGGATGTACCTACTAGAAAAGGTGCAAACCTTGACCTACTCTTGGGAAATATCTGGTTGGCATGGATGGATTGGACCGAAGGGTCTGTTTCCATGCTGTACATTTCTATGACTATGACAATCCCTCAGATATATTCTCACTAAATACAGCAGTTATATTTTCGTTAATCAAAAACGACACTCCCCTCCTCACTTGCCTCCTTTTCTATTGTTTCTACAGCATTTTAAACCCCAGAACATTGTACTCTCCCTCCTTCAGCCACGTTTCTGAAATAGCTCTGATATTCCAGTCCCATGTTCCAATACATGCCCTGAATTCATCTGCCGTACCTATAAGACTCCTTGCATTAAAATAAATACTGTTTAATTCTTCAGAGTTACCTTGTTCTCTGATTTGCCGATGGCTGCCTTTTCTATATCACTTGCTCTTCTTTAATTAAGAATCATCCTCATCTGTCTTCTGTTCTCACCACTCCTTAAGATCCCCTCACCCCCTACTCTCTACTAATTTAAAGGCTCCCAAATAGAACTAGCAAATCTCCCCACCAGGATATTGGTCTCCGTCCAGTTCAGGTGAAACCAGTTATTTTTGAACAAGTCTTTTCAGCCCCAGAAGAGATCCCAATGATTCAAAAATCTACCTACTGCACCATATCCTCAGTTATTGATTTTTAACTGGCCTGTCTTCTTATTCCTACTCTCATTAGCACGTGGCACCAGGAGTAAGCCAGGGATTACTACCATTGAGATTCTCCTTTTCAATCTCATACTTAATTTCCTAAATTCACTCTGCAAAGCCTCAACCCTTTCCCTGTATATGTCATTCTTGCCAAAATGTACAATAATTTCCATCTTATCACACATATCAACATGTTTGACAACATGTTGCAACTTCTTTGAGACATCCTTTACCCTGGCACCAGGGAGGCAACATACCTCCTGAATTCTCACTCACGTCCACAGAATCTCCTGTCTGTGCCCTAACAAGAGAGTCCCTGAAAGTAAGTACTCTTTTGAACCTTGAAAAACCCTGCTTAACATCAGATTCATTCTTGGTGCCCAAGATCTGGCTGCAAATTCTATTTTCTTCTGAGAGATTATCCTCTCAAACAGTATCCAAAGTGTTGTATCTTTTTGAGAGAGGAATAGCCACAGGAGACTCCTGAACTACTTTCCTGCCTCTCCTGATAGATGCCTAAATATCTGACTGACTCTGCAATGTAATCACCTTTCTATATCTACTAACCATCACAGCCTGCCTCCTGTATGCTCCTCAGTGACTCTAACTGCCTCTTCAGCGGGGTCTGATATGAGACACCGATCCTGCAGACATAGTCTCCTGGGACAGTCAGCTGTTCCCTAATCTCCCACATCCGACAGGAGGAGCAAACCAGACTAGGGGCTACCATCACTGCCCACTAAATACTTGCTCACAAAGACCCACACTTTTCTCAAATCCAATGGAAAAATAGGTTTGTGACGTTTGAAGGAAAAATATTTGCCAGGACACTGCTATTAACCTTCCTGCTCTTGTTTGATATAATGTCAAAGGATGTTTTATGTCCATCTGAGAAAGCTGACAAATTCTCAGTTGAAACTTTCATCTGAAAGATGGCACTTCTATCGGTTGCAGCATTATCGCAGTATGGCCATGTAACGTCAGATTAGATTTACGTGCTCAAGTCTCTGAACCCTCGACCTTCTCACTCAGAGGCAAGAATTGAGCCACAGCATCTCTTAAGATCAATTCCTGAGTGTGAAATTTAGGAATGACTATAAATATGGGATGCAGTCTTGGATGTATAAAATGACAAAATTGAGGTCAGGGAAGGGATGCAGAAACAAAGTGAGTGTTTTTGTTTTACTTTTGTTTAAATTGAGGGTTCGTTAAATAGTTGTTTAATGGATAGGAGTGTTAAAATGGGTGGAGAAGAAAACAATAATGGAATTGTACTAGTTGGTCCATGATGCAACAGTTTATGTTCAATATGTTTGCTTACTAAAATGGCAATAAACAAGTTTATGGAGGTAAAGCGGTGGTCACTTAATTTGGGGCCTGTTTGGAAACCATGTATACAATGTCCGTCATTACACACGAGTAGTTTTAATTCAGGTTTTACCTGGGACTGTCAGTTAGAGATGCCTTATCAAGGGTAAAAACACAAGCGTATCATAACTTCTCCAAAACATGAATACATGCGTAATGTTTGAGTATTCAGTGCTATATACACATGTACAGCTGAACAAATATATCAGTTTGACTAATATTTTCATCTCTAAGTTAGAAGATGGTAAGGTTTAAGATTGTTATTTAGTCAACTAATTCAATACAATAGTAAGGAATTACAGATTGTCAGAGGAGCTATCTTCTGGTCAGATATTGAACTGTGGTTCCATCTTTTGACGTTAAAGATCCCATGGCTGTATACAGAGAGGAACAAGTTACTCATCTGGTATCCTGGCCAACATTTAATTCTCAACAAACAACTGAATATCCATTTTATTCCTAGTCATGGAATGTTGTCAGCACAGAAAGGACTAGTGTTTATATATGTAATGGTCACTGCATTCATCTTAAATTACTGAACCCAGTACTGGATGCTGGAAATTTGAAATAATATCTGATAATGCTGTAAATACTCAGAAGTTCAGAGAGCATCTATGGAGAGAAAAACAGTAATAAAGGCCAATCAACATTATAGTGTGGAAACGGGCCATTAGGCCCAGCAAGTCCATACTGACCCTCCGAAGATTATCCCACCCAGACTCATTCCCCTACCCTATTACTCTACGTTTCCCCTGACTACCTAACCAACACATCCCTGAACACAATGGGCAATTTAGCATGGCCAATTTGCCTAACCTGCACATCTTTGGACCGTTGGAGGAAACCGGAGCACCCAGAGGAAACCCGTGCAGACACTGGGAGAATGTGCAAACTCCACGCAGACAGTTGCCCAAGGCTGGAATCGAACCTGAGTCCCTAGTGCTGTGAGGTAGCAGTGCTAACCACTGAGTCGCCGTGCCATCCCCAAACGTGATGTCACTTGACATGATGTCACTAAAACATGTTATTTTTCTAAAAGTTAATTATTAAGGAGTTGTTTGGTATTTTTCTGACAATCATCCACATTTCATCACTTTCAGGATTGTTTTGTTATTAACCATAATTTCGAGGTACGTGAAGGTTGAATTTGCTCAAGGTACTGGTTGTCATTGTTCAAAGATGTTAAAGTGTATGAAAGCTTTACTTTTTTCTGTGTCAGTGTTATGTAAAATTTGTATTTTTAACTAATTTTTTGCATGCATTGTCATATTTAAGGTTCCCTTGGGCTGAAGGCATTGGGAATTAAGCGTGCAGGAGCCAGGCGATCTCTTCATGATCCATATGAAGAAGATGCTTTGGTACTTTATGAACCTCCGCCTCTGAGTGCACATGACCAACTAAAAGCTGACAAGTGAGTAACTTCATTCCTCTTTTGACAGAGAATTTAGGAGTGTGGCCATATCCTGGTAATATCATTAACATCAACCTGATTGAGAATGCTTTGTGCAAGCAATCAACAATAGTGAGTAAAATTTGTGACAATTGATTCCTTTTCCTCATTTTGGCACATGGAACCTGTTAAATAGCTTATCTTCAAAATGTCTGATCTGTAGATCCATTCTCCAACTTGACATAAAAGCAAGGAGGGTGCAACATCTGTACACGTAGCAGACTCCAAGAAGCAGCTGGTCACCAAAGTTTTAGATGTCAGGATTATAATTGTGCCTTAAACTGTACAATTTAGTTTGGGCAGACTGTTTCAACTCTTTCCAAAGAAGCATATTGTATTCTCCATTTTGCTAATAAATATTTTGGAATGTGTGACAGAAACATTTTTTTAAAATTGGTTTTGGCTAAGGAACATTTTTAAAAATTCTGTCATGAGTCAAGAGTTTTTTTTTAACCGCTACAATTAGTTTCTTATCCTAATTTTCTCAACACTATTCAGTACAAATATTACAAATTTCACTGCTTGTTTCCTTGAGAGAGGAGCCACTCTAATTCCAACTCTGCCTGTATGGTTGTTTAAGTCTGTCTAAGCCATGGGGTAAATAGCTATTTTCAAATATGGCAGACTATTCCAATCTGGAAATCCTGACAAAGTTCTTTAAATAACCCTGAAGACCAATGTTCAAACCTAATATTAAATTTTACAATTCTATAAAAAGTACCACAGCTTCCACAGTGTTAAGAAAGTCACAGAAGCAGTCCTTAAAAAGCTATCTAAAAAGAAATTAAGTAGCTTAACATTTGCATTTTAATCTTTTGTTGCTTTGGTCTCAAAGAGAAAAATAGAAGAATTACTCCTGTAAATATGTGTTGTCATTATTACAGTCTTATTCATCTTTTGTTAAATAAATTTACTTAATACTTGAAATAAAGCCGGATGTTATGATTTTTTTACAGTTTCTGGAAAGTGAAAGTTTGATCCTATGGAAGTGCATTTTAGTGGCTAAAATAACTTAATGCAGACTTTCAGATATATTAAGACCAATGTTTTTAATTTTGAAGAAACTGTTTTCAAAAGGGAGTCCTAATGTAAATATGAAGGCTGAAACTGTTGAAGTCATAATATAAAAAACCTAAAAATGTGTTGGAATTCACTACTGGATTCATGGATTTAAAATTGTCACCATGTCAGCTGTATAAATGATGGTCTTTCTTCATAAAGGACTTTAACAGTAAGAATGAAAGTAGAGAAATCTCAGATAAGGACGTTGGCCTTGTACCCAAAATCTGACTTAACATGATTGTACTGATTTTTTAAATTAAGTAAGAATGGAAAGAAAGGATTCTAAACATATTAAATGAAACCTGATCATACAGATCTGGAGACATAGCTTTGAAAATCTTTAATACAACAAATATATTTGAAGTATTGAGACAGTAAAAGAATTAAAATTGCCTTGCAGAGCCCTTCTTACTGCTAATTTTAAACATGCAAATATCATTAAGAAAAATATATAAATAGTTACAAGAAATACAATAATGACGAGTGTCTGATAAGTAAGGAAGGTTGCCATAGTCCCAGAGTGCAGCTGTCATTAGACAGAGGCAACTGGTGGTGGTTTTACCTGAGGTTCTCCACATCTCAGGCGAAGGGAGGTGTTGAAAAGGTGAGACCTTCACGGTAACCTCAGTTGGTGCGGGAATTGAATTTGTGCTGTTGGCATCACTCTGCAACTTAAACCAGCTGTCCAGCCAGCTGAGCTTTTCTTCCAATATATTGAGGAACAATATCAAAATTGTGCAACATAATTACTGAAATTCTGTTATTGTGTTTTCTCCTGCTTTTGTCAGAGAGAAGCTACCAGTACATGTGGTGGTCGATCCTATCTTATCCTCTGTTTTAAGACCACATCAGAGAGAGGTGAGGCATATTTTGATGTTAATGGCATTTGTGGATAACAAAATGTATTCTTTGAACTACCATGCACATTAACATAAAATATTTCATTGCATAAATAAATGGACAAAACCTTAAATCATGGGATACTGGCATTAATTAAGTCCATCTTAGAATTAGAATAGGCCACATGACTGTATGATCCTGGAATCAAATATCAGGAATGGTCCTGGAATAAAACAGTGAGAATGGGGGCTTCGATTAAGCAGCAAGAGCAGGAAATTGTACTAGAGTGAAAGTTGAGATGCTCGACAGTGACCACTTAATTTCCTGGAGGACACTTCAGGCTGGCCTGGCCAGCCTTTATTGCCATCCCTAACTATCCAGTGTAATGATAGATGTTCCCTGTTGGTTCTTTGACTAGTGGGTAAGATCTCCATTGGCCACATAAAATCAGGTCATTAATGTTACTTTGTGTTGAGAATCCAAGTTAAATGTTATGGTGTCTCAGATCTTTTGAAATGTCCTCCACTGCCATGAATCTGGCCATGTGCTTATAGCTTCACTGTACTGTCAGTTGTTGATATTCACTCTGTCAACAGGAAGTGCTCCCCTGCAAAGTGAAAATAAATTAACATGACTGGTCCAAACAGATTAGATTAGATTAGTTACAGTGTGGAAACAGGCCCTTCAGCCCAACAAGTCCACACCGACCCACCGAAGCACAACCCCTTCATCTAACATTACGGGCAATTTAGCTTGGCCAATTCACCTAACCTGCACATTTTTGGACTGTGGGAGGAAACCGGAGCACCCGGAGGAAACCCACGCAGACACGGGGAGAATGTGCAAACTCCACACAGTCAGTCAGTCGTCTGAGGCGGGAACTGAACCCGGGTCTCTGGCACTGTGAGACAGCAGTGCTAACCACTGTGCCACGGTATTTTTTTTTTCACTTGTTCGTGGGATGTTGGTGTTGCTGACCAGGCCACCATTTATTGCCATCCCTCGCTAACTGAAGTCAAACACTGTGCTGAGGGTGTAAAGCCGTTTGTAGGCCAGACCAGATACGAATGGCAGATTTCCTTCCCTAAAGGTCATTAGTGAACCAGATTGGTATTTACAACAATGCTGAGTCGTTACCAAGTTGTTGTTAGGCTAGCCTTTTGTTCCAGAATTTGTATTAAATTCAGATTTCACCATCTGCTGTGCTAGGATTTGAACCCATGCCTCCAGAACATTTGTCTGAAATTCTGGGTAGTTAGTCACATGACAACTACACCACATCCCTTAACATCTTACTATAACCTGATAGTAATCCATCCTATCAGCTACAGAGATTTGTTGGCATTGAGAGATGAAATGGGAAGGGGTTTGCGGGGGAGAGTCAATTAAAAGCAAAAACAAATCCTAAAAACAGCTGAATAAATCTGAATATTCTACTCCCCTCAGGCTCTGTAACAAAAATGATCGGGGTGACCTGCTCCTGAATCTCTGGTGATGCAATTAACGACCTGACTACAAGTGGGTTTATGGGCATAGAATGAAGTTGGCACTTTACACCGTTACAAAGACCAGGCCTTAACTCCATCCTCCATCAGTCAGCAGATTAAGATTTGGATTTGATTGAAACCATGAATGTAGATGTGTATCTTTTCACTTAGGATCCCAAAAATAATTTACTGCTTGTGGCTAGTGTAAAGTATTGTTAAATGATGTCTATCTTTCAGGGTGTGAAGTTCATGTGGGATTGTGTGACAGGTCGTCGTATTTCAAATGGCTTTGGCTGCATTATGGCAGATGAGATGGGACTGGGGAAGACATTACAGTGCATTTCCTTGATGTGGACGCTCTTGCGACAAAGCCCAGATGCCAAGCCGGAAATTGAGAAAGTCATTGTTGTGACTCCATCCAGTTTGGTGAAAAACTGGTATAATGAGGTTGAGAAATGGCTGGGAGGAAGGTTACACGCATTGCCTATTGACGGAGGAACTAAGACAGAGATTGACCAGAAACTCGGTGGGTAAATTTATATTTTTTTCTTTGTCAGTCAGTTGTTTGTCAAATTAGCTCAGCTTTATTTCTGGGTCAGGTTGTAACTTTGAACGGCGTATTGAATTAACTGGGGTTGGAGGACAGTCCTGAGGGTGTACTGTCTTTTAGGTGAAATGTTGAATCAAGATCCCCTCTATCCGTCAAGGTGGATTTGTTTTGAAAGCTTCAACGAGATGATGGTATTCCAGAAAGCAGCAAATATTTCCTGGTGGCTGGCTGGCATTTATTGGTTAATGAACAACTTTATTCACAGTAGGGATTTCCAGGCAAAAGGAGATTGCAAAGGTAATGAGGAATGAGGCCATGTTTACACACCAGAGTGAGGATTTTAAATTTGAGCTGCTGGCAAACTGGAGGCTGATGTTGGTGAGCAAGGTTGATGAGTAAATGGAACTTGGTGTAAGATAGGATACAAACAGCAGGGCTTTAGATTAAGTATACAGTTTTCCTCAACTAGGAGAAGTTTTTGGATGTAGCATCATACTGATAAACCTCAAAGCTTCTGAATACTCAAAGTTGACAGATCTCCATTGTCATTTCCTGCTCTAGATAGCAATTTATATCCTGACTGACTTAACTTCATTGCCATTTTTTCTTTCTTTGCACAGCCACATTCATGAACCAGCACGGGTTACGAATTCCAACTCCAATCCTCATAATTTCTTATGAGACGTTCCGGCTACATGCTGATGTGCTCTGCAAGGGTTCTGTCGGCTTGGTCATTTGTGATGAGGTAGAATACCATGTTAAATAATTTAACTTTCCAGTTATTCTACTAAAGAAGTGCTGTTGTTTTTTGTGGAATCTGTCCAATTTGGGTCTGTTTGATGCTTGATCAGCAACATTAGCTTCTTAACTTCCTATGGTAACTGTGTCTCAATGTATGTATGTGACAGAATATACATAATTCACAGACTTACAAAACAAAAGGCAAGGTTGTTTGACACACTTGAATATGTCTCAGAGAGATGGATGATGACTAATGAAGGATTTGGATGAAGGGGGCAAAGGTATGGTTGGTAAATTTGGTGATGGCATCAAGATTGGGAGGAAAGTAAATTGTGAAGAGGACCTAAGGAGTCCACTAAAGGATGTAGATGGATTAAGTGAGTTCGCAAAGATTAGGCAAATGGAATATTTTATGGGAAAATGTGAAACTGTCCATTAAGCAGGAAGATTTTTCTTTAAAAAAGCATTATTATCTAAATAAGAGATTGCAGAACTCTGATTGCAGGGAAAATTGTATGCGAAATTGTGGAAATTATGCTTCAGGTATACAGGCCAGGGAGATCACATTTGGACTACTGTATATGGTATTAATCTGTTTAATTAAGGAAAGTTATAGATTCATTGGAAGCAGTTCAGGAAAGACTTACTTTACTCATATCTGGAACAGGTAATTTGTCTTCTGAAGACAGTTTGGATAGGCCAGTCTTGCATCTGCTAAGTTTAGAGTTGTAAGAGGCAGTGCTAATATTTAGGGTGGCTCAGTGGTTAGCACTGCTGCCTCACAGCGCCAGGGACCTGGGTTCGATTCCATCCTGGGATGATTGTCTGTGTGGAGTTTGCACATTCTTCTCATGTCTGTGTGGGTTTCCTCCCACAGTCCAAAGATGTGCAAGTGAAATGGATTGGCCATGCTATATTGCCCATACTCTCCCGGGATGGGTGGGTTGGTTGGGTTAGCCATGGGAAATGCAGGGTTACAGCAATATGATAGGGGTTTGGGTCTGTGTGGGCTGCTCTTCAGGGGGTTGAATGGCCTGCTTCCATACTGTTGGGATTCTATGATTAATAATTGTAAAAGGCAAGTCCAAGATGGCGGTGGGGGCAGGGTACGAAGTGGTCAGGCTCCAGGGCCAGTCTGCTCCAGCTTGCCTGGCCAGCAACATCCTCTTTTTAAAAAGAATTTCACTTACCTTTTGTATCAAATTCAGTTATTTCCTTTGCTGTGGTGAAGGAGGGGTGTTGTGAGGAGCTGCTGTGGCAGTGGTTCGGGCCCTGTTTCCTTGTGGCCCTGGCAGCCACAGCTTGAACAATGACTTCAGCCTCCCCTTTGAAGGCAGCGTGGTGATTGCATTTCCTCAGGTATTCGGACAATCGCTTGGACAGCCCGGTCCTTCCTCCTTGTGACTTCATCCCATAACCACTTCAGAAACTCAGGAGCCAGGAAGGGAACAAAAAAAAAGAACTTTGTCTTGACTTTCTCCCAGTTGCTTATTTTTATAATTTCTGTAATTGGTGCCAGATTTGGTAACTTATACACTTTTCACTGTATTTTCACAAATACAAGTGACAGTAAATAACTATATACACTAATAACACATGTGGTCTGTAGACAAAACTGGGAGAAATGAACCACAGGACCAATCAAAAAAGAACAAATATTCCTCCCCCACCAAGAACGTGGGACAGACATTTTGAAAGATGCGATTCCTGTAATCACAGGCTGCCACTGGTGGTGAACTGTCTGGTGAAACTTTCAGTGGGGGGCAAATCTGCCAAGGTGGGAAGTAAGTCTGTCAGACGAGCTGAGGGCAGGGAAGAGTGAGTCTGCTAGTGATGGCGTAGTAAGCCTAGTGAGTGAGGCCATGTCGAGTGTAGACAATTTGCTGGGTGGGGTCAGTACAAACAAGAGTCTGCTGGGTGAGGGAAAAGGGATGGGGTGTGAGGGAAAAGGGATGGGGTAGAAGTGAATGGCTGTAAAGGGGAGGGAGGAGAACTGAGCGGTTCCAAAGGAAGAGGGAAGGGCGATGCCAAGGGGAGCCTGACTGCCAAGGGGAGCCTGACTACCAGGGAGCTAGGAAAACTTGATGCACTTTATTGTGCTTTTTATAAAGTCATTAAAAATAACTGTCACTAACTTATGACTGTTGCCTTGTGCCATTTTAAATACCGTGTCCAGGAAATTTTTAGCTTTCCTTGTCTTTTGTGTCTTTAAGTTTAATGGAAGCTTGAAGATATTGATGAATTTGGCTTCTGTGAATCCAAATAGGCCATTTGTCAACATAAATTCAGAAGATAGTCAAGGGACGTTGGTCGGGGGGAAATACTTTGGTTTCTGTTAAGAGGTGACTAAGGTTGAAATGAAAGGATATTTCCTCCTCTGGAAGAATCTAAAAGTAAGGGTCAGTGTTTGTGTGCTCTACAAAATAAGAATTGTTCATTTAAGACAAGAGAATTGTTTTTTTTTCAGGAAGGTCATGAATTCTTGGAACATTTCCTCAAACTCATGAAGGCTAGCACTGCTGCCTCACAGTGCCAGGGACCCAGGTTCGATTCCAGCCTCAAGCATCTGTGTGTGTGTTTTTTTTCTTCCAGGTGCTCCAGTTTCCTGGCCATGCTAAATTGCCCATAGTGTTCAGGACTGCGTAGGTTAGGTGCATTAGTCAGGTGTAAATGTAGAGTTATAGAGTAGGGGAATGGGTCTGGGTGGGATAATCTTCGGAGGGTGAACTGGTTGGGCCTAATGACCGGTTTCCATACTGTAGGGATTCTATGAGAAGGTAGTGGAAGCAGAGGTAGATAGATATTTGATCTTATTGAATGGTGGAGTGGGCTCCAAACACCGAGTGGTCTACGCCTGCTTCTAATTCCTATGTTTGTAATTTATCACAAATTAACAATCCTGACATGTTGTTGCATCAGGGTTTAAATGATCAAGCTATGTCAGGGTTTTTGTTCCCATTACTGTGTGTACTTTCCCATATTGATGAATTTTTGAATGCCTAACATTTCCTGGTCTTCAGCTTGTTCCCATATCGTCTACTCCAACTTGGGTAAATTTCAAGTAATTTTCTGGGTTAAAATGTACTATACCTTCAACAGTTCTGTATGCCTCTAGAACTTCACTTTGAGGTATATTTTCTATATTGTTTGCAAAGAAACAGATTTTCTATATTGATTGCAAATAAATGTAGATTTTCTGTGTTGCAGAAGGTGGCCGGTTGACCTACTGAGTCTCTAACAACTGAAAATTGCTTACTTAGCCTAATCCCAATTTATAGCTCTTAGCACGTAGCCCAGATACACGATGTTTTAATTCAATATTTTTTTTAAAACGTATGGAAGATTTATGCCTCTATCATTCTTTCTGACAGTAGGTTTCAGACTCCCACTGCTCAGCTGAAAACATTCTTCTTAACTTCCTTCTATCAATTACTTTAAATCTCTGTAATTTCCTCAGTGGGCTCTGTGTTAATAGCTGGCTCTTCCTTTCAACTATTCCTGGGCCCCTTAACATTCTGTAACATTAATTAAATCTTTTTGTTCTAGGGATATTGTTTAAACAGCACTTATTCATAACTTATTTAAGTTCTACATCCAGCTGAGAAATTCAGAAACATCACATACAACTGATTGAGTCATAATATGTGTCTCAGTATTGGTTTCTATTTAGATTAGATTACTTACGGTGTGGAAACAGGCCCTTCCTGCCAACAAATCCACACCAACCCGCAACCCACCCAGACCCATTCCCCTACATTTACCCCTGCCCCAACACAACGGCCAATTCACCTGACCCCCACATCTTTGGACTGCGGGAGGAAACCAGAGCACCCGGAGGAAACCCACGCAGACACTGAGAGAATGCGTAAACTCCACACAGTCAGTCCCCTGAGGTGGGAATTGAACCTTGGTCTCTGGCGCTGTGAGGCAGCAGTGCTAACCACTGTGCTGCCCACATTTAGTGTGCAGCAAAGCTAATGTTTCATTAAGATTTGGTATGCTGTGGGTTGTGTGCATGTGGTTTGATAGATTTTGTAAGCTGTGTGCTCATAGAAGAAATGCAGATATTTGAGAATAGATTGCAAGATGATAAGGATATCCAAGAAGTATATTGTTATATTTTGCTATATGTATGAATCATTGACCCGTGAGAAATAAGTTTGGCAACTGTTTGGGTGTACTGTAAGCTCTGTGCCTTTCTAAAATTAAACATTTCATTTGATAAGTATTAAATTATTCTATACTTTTGCAAATTCTAAAAAGTAAAAACATGTTAAAGCCTAATAGAAATGTATAAGTGAAAATTTAGCCCAGGTTTCTTTTATTCACATCACAGGGCCACAGGTTGAAGAATTCAGACAACCTGACCTACCAGGCTCTGAACGATCTAAAAGCTAAACGACGTATATTGATCTCAGGAACTCCAATTCAGAATGACCTCCTGGAGTACTTCAGTCTTGTACATTTTATTAATGCAGGAATACTCGGTATGTATTTGTTTCCATTGTATGATTTGCACAGATCCGATTCAATTGAAATTAGACCTTTAGACTTCTGTTGGTATTTTGCATAGCTGCAAAGTTCGGTCTGTGATTGGTTTGCTGGCTCACTGTGTAACTGAATGGTAGATTTCTGTGTGACTCCACATCAGAGACATTAAAGATTGCAAAATTAATCTAGTACCTGCAAATTCACCAATTTGCAAGTTCATTCCAAAGCTAGTTAATAATTGTCTGAACCTTTCTTAAGGAACTGCACAGGAATTTAAAAAGCGATTTGAATTGCCTATCTTGAAAGGCCGGGATGCTGATGCAAGTGACAGTGAAAGACAGCATGGAGAGGAGAAACTAAAGGAGCTGATCAGCATTGTAAATAGGTAAGGGAACAGATATGTAAGCAAATAATGATTTGACAAGTGAATTACTGATGTTATGTCAGGGTAACTTGTAAATTTTTGTTTGTATTTGTTCTTGTGATGTGAGTGATACTGGCAAAGTCATATTCATATCTTATCCTGTGTAGTTTGAGAAGAAGATAGTGGGTGAGTTGCAGTTCATCCATTGTTCATTCTACAATGGCATTAGAGAGTTCCTTCATTTTATTTCTGACAATGAAGTGTTGACATCAAATATCTTGCAAAGGAATTTGGAATTAATCGTGTTCTCACGATTTCTTTTTGTTTTTGTTCGTGATAGTGATAGATATTACAGAGGAAATAGGTTCTCAAGTTTATGGATATGAAATATGTTCAAATTTGTCTTTTTCATGCTTTTAAAAATTCCTTCCTCATTTTCTTGCTAATACGTATGTGTGGTCTCAGTTAATAGGTTAAATCTGGGTTAACAAACTGTGTCTTAATTTAGATATGCACTGTTTGATTGTTTATCTGACTTATTGCACAAATACACATTTTAGGTGTTTAATTCGAAGAACATCGGATATTCTTTCCAAATACCTGCCAGTGAAGATTGAGCAGATTGTCTGTTGCAGGTGATTTCTCAAATTTAATTTTTCTTTTATTTAGTTATAGTATGCTTAATCAAAATCCCTTTGTGCAAACACAGTTGACCTACTTGTATCAGTTTAAGTTCTTCACATTGACTCAGCATGTCTGAACCAGGCCAAAGAATATTCCTTAGCTTTGACAAACAAGTAAACAGCAAAGTGAGAAAAGGGTGTTTTGCAGTGACACACAGTAGTATTAGACTCCTTCTGCATGCAGTTTAAGTCAGTGAATCCAAGAAAGGTGGACTGGTTTCGGAGATGCACAACAAAGATTCACAAGGACAATTCTGCAGCTGAGAAAGTTAAATTGTGAAGCTAGTTTGCATAAGCATGATTTGTAATCCTTTGTGTTTAGAAGGTGAAAATGGTCCAATCAAGATTTCTAAAATAATCCGGAGATTTAATAGAGTAGGCACAGAGAACTTTATTTCCCTAATTTTTGGGATGGGTGTTCAAAAGTAAACAGGAATAATCTTATGGTGAGCATCGTCATAGGAATTAGTGCACTATAACAGGTACAGCTGTTCCAATCCAGTTTTTTTTTTGAACCTGCTGAATAACTTCTCTTTTGTGAATATCAAGGGAATGCTTCTATGAAAGAGAGGTTAAAGTTAATTTGAGGAAGCTCAACTCTGCTTGTATAACTCAATGTGCTCATTAAGAAGCCTTTTGCTGTAAGAACTGTAATTTGACAATTAAAATATATTTATTTCCCCCTTAAGAAGATAGCTGCTTCAGTCATTGGAGTCTGTTTTCTTCGGGACATCCTTGCCTCCAAGGGGAAAGTGTAAAAATAATTGAGTGAATCTGCATGTCTCCTGCCACATGTCCTTCAATAACTTTAATTAAACATTTTCTTGTATCCTTCAGACTCACGCCTCTGCAGTCTGAGTTGTACAAGCTGTTCCTAAAACAAGCCAAACCAGCAATAGAAATGGAACAAGCTCACAGTGGGAAGATGAGCGTCTCCTCTCTATCTTCAATTACTTCACTAAAGAAGCTTTGTAACCGTGAGCAGAAAAATTATTGGATTTTGATTTATTGTATTTCTGTTTGAATGTCTGAAAATGTTAGATTTCTGCAGCATAATTATTATGTTTCTGTTAATTGACACTCTACTAATGTATGTCTTTAGATCAATTTGCTTTTAATGAAAAGCAAAGTTTAAAAAAGATGGTTCAAACCAACCAGGTTAGCAAGGCAGTCAGTGAAAAAGACACAATTTGGACTTTGAGTTCCTTCACGAGAATGAAATATATGAAGTAATTATACAAAGATTTTGGTTTCAACATGAGGTGCAGGCAAAGAGAGTAGGAAAAGGTAACAGCTTAGCATGAATGAGGATTCAAGAGAGCACTGAACATTGTAGTAGAACACAGTCATTGTAGCATCAGAAAAATAAAGAACATCCATCACTGAGTTGAGTTCCGGAGTACTGAGGTCATGTTGCAGTTGTATAAGACTCTGGTGTGGCCGCATCTGGAGTATTGTGTGCAGTTTTGGTCGCCATACTATAGGAAGGATGTGGAGGCACTGGAACGGGTGCAGAGGAGGTTTACCAGGATGTTGCCTGGTATGGTAGAAAGATCGTATGAGGAAAGGCTGAGGCACTTGGGGTTGTTTTCATTGGAGAAAAGAAGGTTTAGGGGTGACTTGATAGAGGTGTACAAGATGATTAGGGGTTTAGATAGGGTCGACAGTGAGAATCTTTTTCCACGTATGGAGTCAGCTATTACAAGGGGGCATAGCTTTAAATTAGGGGGGGTAGGTATAAGACAGATGTTAGGGGTAGGTTCTTTACTCAGCGAGTCGTGAGTTCATGGAATGCCCTGCCAGTAGCAGTGGTGGACTCTCCCTCATTATGGGCATTTAAGCGGGCATTGGATAGGCATATGGAGGATAGTGGGCTAGTGTAGGCTAGGTGGGCTTGGATCGGCGCAACATCGAGGGCCGAAGGGCCTGTACTGCGCTGTATTCTTCTATGTTCTATGAATTTGCTACTTTTGTGTGCACCAAGGTCCTGCTTGACTGTTTGCAGATGCAACTCTTCTAAAGTTGCTGTGTTAGACTGGTGACAATAAGCTTGCTGGACATTTCAATAATCACTTATGCTACAATGTCCTGGAAGTAGTTTACCTCTGATAGTGAATGTCAAGAAGTAGAAATGAAAATTTGATAAGTAAAATTGTACAGAAATAAAGATGCAATGTGGTCACACCTTAAAGGATGAAGATAACTAATGAGTAATTATTTTCAAGTGAGGAAGACTGCCATTTCTGTTTTTTGCTAATACTCTATTGTCATTTTGGCCTAGACCCAACATTGATCTATGAAAAATGTGTGGAAGGTGAGGAAGGATTTCAGGGAGCACTCAATCTCTTTCCATCAGGATATAGCACAAAATCTGTGGAACCTCAGTTGTCTGGTAAATCTTTAAGTCTAAATCTGACTAAGTATTTTTTCAAGGAGAAAGTGAGGACTGCAGATGCTGGAGATCAGAGCTGAAAATGTGTTGCTGGAAAAGCACAGCAGGTCCGGCAGCATCCAAGGAACAGGAGAATCGACGTTTCGGGCTCATGCCTGAAACGTCGATTCTCCTGCTCCTTGGATGCTGCCTGACCTGCTGTGCTTTTCCAGCAACACATTTTCAGCTAAGTATTTTTTCACCCTATGATCTGTATGTCCTTGTTTAATATGATGTGTTTGAACTGCTCGTAAACTAAGCTTTTCACTGTATTTAAGTGCACGTGACAATAAATAAATCAAATCAGATTTTAAGCTTGGAGAAAATCTTTTCTTAACTCAGAAACTGAATGAGATGTCAGATTTCTTTTGTAGCATCTAATTTAAATAAGTTTCAAGAATTTGCTTTGTGTAAAGATTGCCATTCCTAATAATTGTCCAGTTACTATGCTGTAAAGCTTGCATGTTGAGGATCAAATAAGGATATGAATTGGCTTGATAGTTGGGCCCCAATGATTGAATGGATTGATAACAGTTTTGTTTAGAAGAAAGGTGACTTGGGCAAGATGCTTTCAGCTGTTCTGAGTGCATGGAGTCTCTCTGAATATTCTGCATATTTCTTCCATTGTCCTCCTTGGAATGTCCTGAATTCACCAGTTTTGTAAAGGAACATGTTTGGAAGCAAACTAATAGGAACTTGGCCAAGAACTTACGAGTGACTCTCTGATACAAGCCTGGCATTAAATATTGTTTCTTCATTTGACAAAAATGTTTGATGATGAATGTTTGTTGTGGATTCTTCAGTGCAATTGTGTATCCCAAAGTACTGCAGATTAATGATGTAATCACCCGTTTGAAAATAAACTACTTAAAAATACTTTATTTCCTGGTGAGAACAGGTCAGTGCAGAATAATTAGAATATTTTTCCCTCTGATTAGTTTTCTAGGATTAGTGTTATTGGGATGATCATCATCATCTGTCTTAATAAAGGCTCAAGAATTAATGTATTTAATCTTCTGTTATTTTCATGCTCTTCACCTGTGTTCTTTTTAATTTTTTTAAAATCAAATATTTAGTGAATTCCCTTTTTCAGTGCTTGACTACTTCAGTGGCCAGAAAGGCCATGGGACTTGAAACATTAACTCCTATTTGCACTTGACAGATGCTACCTGACCTGTTGAATTTCTCTCACAATGTCTGTTTTTGTTTCAGTAACCAGACAGGGAATTCATACTGTAGTAACCCCTTTGACAAAAGCTGTCTTAATTCTGATTTTCACACTTTTAATAGTGATCCTGAATATATCTTCCTTCTGTTACTGATTCAGTACTTAGTAGAAGCGATCTATGTTTATTCTCCTAAACTTTTCACATACTGTGAGCATTAGCAACTTTTCCACCCCAACTGATATTGGGGTTAGGTCCAGCTGTAGCAAGAATCCCCAATAAATATTCATTTGCAAACATTTTTGTCTAAAGTAAAAATGGTGCCCCTTTAGAATGGCTGACTTTGCTATGGTAAAACTTTATTTTTTGCACCATTTCAGCCATTGAACGCTGTTGTTTACCCACTTGCACTGTACTGAATGCTGTACCAGCCTGCAGTACACTCAGGAAAAGTGATGCACAAGTAGTGGATTCCGGGCAGAATTTTTAACGATATTCTATTTCTGAATAAACAAAACATGACCTGCACCTTTCCCATGGGAATTTCCTATAACTATTTTCAGAAAGAAAAACCCTGAATTAACTAGATTCCACCAGTTTTTCTGCCCACACTCTCCCTGGGTTACTCCCCTATGTGTGAATCTGACCTTGAGGAAAATCTGGGGCCAGATAAGCATGTATAGTATATGGGTTACTTTATTTTAGTAATTAATCCATAGAATGGAAAGTATGCTTCTAATAAAATAATGTCAATTTTTCTGTGTTTTCTCGTTTCAGGCAAGATGCTCACCCTTGATTATATTTTGGCCATGACTCGAAGTACTAGCTCTGATAAGGTGGTGCTAGTATCAAACTACACCCAGACTCTTGATTTGTTTGAGAAGCTCTGCAGAGACAGGAGGTAGGTTGTACAACATTGCAAATATTCTACGTAGCTGATGTATTGAAGCGCTTTCCATCTCTTGTGTATTGTGGATAAGAGAGGAACTTTCAAGTTTTAACCATAAGTAACCAAATCCTAGAACATTAGTCCGAGTATTCTGGAAAAAAAGCTCCTGGAATTTAGTCAGTTGACTTAGCTGAAAATGATGATTTCTGTGATTGCAAATGGTTCTTGAAACCACAAATTTCAGATTCAGAGGTGAGTTTGTTCAATTCTGCTTCCTCTCTCATACTACAAGATCATATCAAAAAATCACTTTGGTGTTTGTGATGTCAATCTTTGGACTTGTGAGTGCTGATCCCAAATTTGGCTGCCTGAATTCTAATCCTATTCACTTTACAAACTCCCTAACCTATGTTGCTGATTTTCACCCTTGTTTTCCAATCCATTCACAGCCCCTCTGCTGCCTCATTCTGTAACCTTCACAAGCCCTATAATTTTGGCAGCTGTGCATCTTATTGTCTAGACCTTAACCTCTGGAGTTTGTTCTCTCACTCTCTTGCTGTCACAGAACATTACAGCGCAGTACAGGCCCTTCGACCCTCGATGGTTTCACAGTTCAGTGTAACAATCTAAAACCCATCTAACCTACACTATTCCATTATCATCCATATATTCATCCAATTACTATTTAAATGCCCTTAATGTTGGTGAGTCCACTACTATTGCGGGTAGGGCATTCCATTCCCTTACTACTCTCTGAGTAAAGGTCCTCCCTCTGACAACTGTCCTATATGTATCACCTCTCAATTTAAAGCTATGTGCCCTTGTGCTAGCCATCTCTGTCCATCCTTTCTAATCCTCTGATCATCTGTATGCCTCTAATAAGTCACTTCTTAACCTTCTCCTCTCTAAAGAGAACAGCCTCCAGTCCTCTGGTAAATCTCCTCTGCACCATTTCCAATGCTTCCACATCCTTCCTATAATGCGGCAACCAGAGCTGTATGCAATACTCCAAGTGCAACCGCACTGGAGTTTTATACAGCTGCAACATGACCTCATGACTCAGAAACTCAATCCCTCTACCGATAAAGGTTAACACACTGTATGCCTTCTTAACAACCCAATCAACACTGGGTGGTGACTATCAGGGATCTATGCACGTGGACACTGAGATCCCTCTGCTCATACACACCATTAGCCTAGTACTCTGTATTCCTATTACTCCTTTTCCATATTAAACTCCATTTGCCACCTCTCAATCCTGCTCTGCAGCTTATCTATATCCCTTTGTAATCTGTGACATTCTTCTGTACTGTCCACAACTCCACTGACTTTCGTGTTATCCGCAAATTTACTAACCCATTCTTCTACGCTCTCATCTAGGTCACTTATAAAAATGACAAACAGCACTGGCCTCAAAACAGATCCTTGCGATACACCATTAGTAACTGAACTCCAGGATGAACTTTTCCCATCAGCCACCACCCTCTGTCATGTTATAGCTAGCCAACTTCTGATCCAAACTGCTAAATAACCCTCAATCCCATGCCTCTGTATTTTCTGCAATAGCCTACTGTGAAGAACCTTATAAAATGCTTTACTGTTGCTCTCCCTCTCTTGCTGTTTCTGTATCCAAAGGCACAATTATGTTACCAAATATGACATGCAACTATTTACATTCTAATACAAGCTACAAGGGATTCAATAAGCTTAAATACCACGGCAGGGGGTTTTGGTCTGAGAACTGAACGGACCCCCTATTACTTTGGCAGGAAGACCTTAGATGGTAATTTTCCATTGCACCAAGGCAACAGTTGGCCCTAGCTTTAGTGCAGCCCTCAACATGTAGTCCTAGACCTTAGAATGTGCCAGTCTGCAACACTTGGTCAAGGTTAACTCTTCGTATTGGAAAACCGATAGGTTCGGGCAGACCAAAGAATGTCTTCTGCCTGGCACAGTCAATGTCTGTCTTGGTGTGCGTCATGGAGCTTCTTGGGGCAAACCACAACAAAAACCACTGCATCCCTGTCCGGACCTTGCTTGCAAAGGCACATTCTAGAAGGAGATGCATGACAGTCTGTTTCCCCGCTGCCGTTTTGAGGGTAGTGTACGGTGGTGGAGAGAGTCTGGGCATACATGAAGGATTAGAGGGGTAGTGCACTTCTCACCATTTGCCAAGCTACATCTTGGTGCTTGTTGGAAAGTTCCGGTGATGAGGTGTTCTGCCAAATGATTCTGACCGTCTGCTTTTCCCACAGGGTCTCAAGGACGTTAGTGCTACTGCTGCCTGATAGATTGGAGTCAAAGACGTTTCCTTTGCTAACTTTCCCACGAGGGACAGTTGATGTAGAATGATTCAATTTCTTGGAGTGTTCTATGGCAACAAGACCAGGCCCACCCTATCCCTAATCCCAACCCTATCACATCAGGTCAGATAGAATCTCAGTACGTAGTGACAGTTAGTGTTTGTGTATTGAAGGTTTATGCACAGCTTGATGCAGCTGCACACAAAGGCAGCCATAAGAATGAAACTGTGCAAAGGACTACAAAATGCAAATTGTTTCCTCATTTATAGAAATGATAGGATTTGGATTTATAATTTTAAAATAAAATTCTGACAAAAATGGGAAAGTGAGAAGAAAAGGGGACAAGTAGGAGTTTTTAAATAAAACTGTTTCTTGTGGTAATTTAAAGATAAAATTATTATGATGAAGATTCTGAGGGGTTTTGACAGGGTGGATTCAACTATTTCTCTAATCGACCTGTTCAGAGATGTTATTGCACCCTTCTAGAGCAGGTATGACTTGAGCCCAGGCCTCCTGGTTCAGAAGTAGAGACCCTACCACTGCACCACAAGAGGGCCAAAGGAGAATCGTTTTTCTTAGTGTTTTGAGTATTTGGAATTTCCTTCCTCAAAGGGCAGTGGAAGAAGAGTCCTTGAGTATCTTTAAGGCGGAGATAGACTCCTGATTGCCAAGACGGTGAAGGGTTATCATAGGTACCAGAAATGTGAAGTAACCTGATCGGCCATAACCTTATTGAATGGTTGAGCAGGCTCTGTGGCACCCAGAAGCCTACTCCTGCTCCTAAGTTGTGTGTTTGTACATATTGCTTTGTTACGTTAATAAGAGGATTTGATTCAGCATGGAGTATTTGAGCTAAAACCTTCATGGGAGATTGAGGGATATTAAAGTTGCCAACAGTCTGAGGATTACATTGAAACAATCTATTTTGAGTGGCAAGGCAATAAAAGCAAACAAGTAATAATGGAGATTGTGATGCAGAATCTAAAGTTGTGTGGGTAACATGATATATTGTTACTAGATTACAGCTTTAGTGACAGTGACATTATATATTATACAATGTGTGTTATAAAAAGAAAAATGAGACTGAGAGTATCCCTTTGGTTTATGTCTGTTTTAGGAAAGCTGTTTTTATTTGCTATTGTTTTACAGATCACATTACAGATGTGTGTTAATACTGTAACTGAATGAGCGGTTGAATGTTTGTTTGTTGTTTAGTATGTTTTTTTTGTTTCTTTCTGAGCCAAGTATAACTTTTCAATGTGTTTTCCTTCTGTCAGATACCTGTATGTTCGATTGGACGGTACCATGACAGTGAAAAAGAGGGCTAAAATTGTGGAACGTTTTAATAATCCCACAGTAAGTAATAGCACCGTCTTTTTGCAACATTTTATTGACCCTAGGTAATTGCTGATTCCTCTGCGTGGAGCTAATGCACCATACAACTTTAAATTGAAAGCAATGTGGTAGTAACAAATTATGGAGTTGCTTTATCTAGATACAGATGTTTTGTGAGAAGATTGTGAAGTATCTATCCATTGACACTTAGTAAACCTCTGATAACAATACTTGATGCTAAATAAATATTAAGCTAACCTACATCCTGTTTCAGGCTGGTGTGGTATTAGAGATTCCGTATTTTCAAGAGATCAAGTTCCTTTATAAGGAAATGTTCTCATTAGTAAAATGGAGCTGTGGTTAAAAGTATTCATGTCATTAACATTAGTTCAAGGTCAGCCAATTCTTGTGACATCCTTACCACACTGCCAATGAGATGTTGGGTGCTAGCTAGTTTTCTTTGCAATGAAATTGGTGATTTTCCTTTATTACAAAAATTAAGTCGTGATATTTTGAATACGTTTTAGCAAGGATAAGCTTTTTTTAAAATGAGGCAACTATTGCAGACGTGATAGATTATCTAGTTAAATTTCCTAAATAATTTATCATAGGATTCTTAAATGCTACTGTGCTGAAACGTTTGGAGAGTCTGAATCAGTGCTCTTGTTTGAAATGTTGCTATTAATGTTATGGTATTCAATCTTCCTCATTATCTAGACTGACTCTTTTATATCTAATCCAACTGCCCGCAATTCTGTTCCCACACATCATTCCAAATTGCAGGAAAAGGAGTGAGGGGAACAAATATTACAGTAATAAATTAGAAATATTTATAGCTTTTTGTTTATATTTTCATGGGATCTGAACATCAGTTGGCAAAGCCAGCATTTATTTCCCATCTCTAATTGCCCTTGAGAATTTGCTGGTGAAGGCTTTCCTTGCACTGTTACAGTTCATGTGATGTATACCATCGATGTGGTATGATGCGACTGAGAAGTGTGCCAAGCTATTTCAGAGGACAGTTAAAAGTTACCCACACTTTAGTGGGTCTGGAGTCACATGCAGGCCAGACTGGGCAAGGATGAGAGTGTTCCTGCCCTGCCAGCCATTCATGAAGGAGATGAATTAATATGACAGTCCAGTGTTTTTATGATAATTATTAATGAGACTCTTATTTTATTTCAGGCTGATTTAGATAATCAAATTTAAGTTCCCCCAGCTGCCTTTGCGGAATTTGATTTCTTGTCTCCAAACAATTACTGCTGTAACTATGCTACCATTCCACTCATTGTAGAAATGGGACGAGAAATAAGACATGAAAATAAATACTAATAAAGGAAAAAAAAGTTGGAGAGGTGGAATCTCAGTGAAGGAAAAATTTAAATATCTTGCATTTATATAGCACTTTTTCACATCCTCATGACGTCTTAATTTTAAGCTGTGTCCTCTGGTTCGGCACTCACCCATCAGTGGAAATATGTTTCCTACTGCCAGAGTGTCCAATCCTTTCATAATCTTATACGTCTCAATCAGACCCCCTCTCAGTCTTCTAAACTCAAGGGTATACAAGCCCAGTCGCTTCAGTCTTTCAGTGTAAGGTAATCCTGCAATTCCAGGAATTGACCTTGTGAATCTATGCTGCACTCCCTCAATAGCCAGAATGTTTTTTCTCAAATTTGGAGACCAGAACTGCAGTACTCCAGGTGTGGTCTCACCAGGGCCCTGTACAGCTGCAGAAGCACCTCTTTGCTTCTATACTCAATTCCTCTTGTTATGAAGGCCAGCATGCTATCAGCCTTCTTCACTACCTGCTGTACCTGCATGCTTGCCTTCATTGACTGGTGTACAAGAACACCCAGATCTCTCTGTACTGCCCCTTTACATAAATTGATTCCATTGAGGTAGTAGTCTGCCTTCCTGTTCTTGCCACCAAAGTGGATAACCATACATTTATCCACATGAAACTGCATCTGCCATGCATCTGCCCACTCACTTAACTTGACAAGGTCACCCTGTAATCTCCTAACATCCTCATCACATTTCACCCTGCCACCCAGCTTTGTATCATCAGAAAATTTGCTAATGTTATTGCTGATACCATCTTGACAAATTAAGCTTAGTATTAAAATTAGTGATGTCTGCTCACATTATTTGCACATGCTGTTGTCTTCATTACCTTCTCTCAACTGGGTTTCTCCCTGTTGGGAGAGATCACTTGTGCTTTTTTGTGACTTTTGATCATTAGAACCTAATAATGTACAAATTACAGTCAAACCTTTTGACTGTTAACAATGGTTGCACAGAAGATTTTCTCATCTTTTCAAAATAACTCCAAGTAAAATGTGCACATATTCCAGCTGATAATACTTATATTATAAAATTGAATCATAAATTTTCATTTTTGGTATTAGCTTTACAGAGGTTTTGTTTAAAATTTTCTAATAGAATCCTGAGTTTATCTTCATGTTGAGTAGCAAAGCTGGTGGCTGTGGCTTGAATCTGATTGGTGCAAATCGGTTAGTCATGTTTGATCCAGACTGGAATCCAGCTAATGATGAACAAGCGATGGCTCGTATATGGCGAGATGGACAGAAGAAAATTTGCTACATCTACAGGCTTTTGTCGGTAAGATTCTGCACTTTAGGTATTGTTCACAAAATGATACATGATCCTAAAATGTTGCATTAGAGGTTGTGATATGATGAAGAATTATGTAAGTAGATTTGATCTATCAAACTGGACGAATTGTGATAACTTATCACAATAGTGTCTTGTGATATTTCAGACAGGGACAATTGAGGAGAAGATCTTCCAGCGGCAGACTCATAAAAAAGCTCTGAGTAGCTGTGTAGTGGATGAGGAGCAAGATGTGGAACGACACTTCTCCCTTGGAGAACTTAAGGAGCTCTTTACTCTAAATGAGACCACAGCCAGTGACACGCACGAAAGGTAACTATTAAACATGACATTGGCAGCAGCTATTTTCAAATCTAATTTCAAATGTAATGACTATAGGATTTGAAATGTGGTAGTGTATTGATTTGATATTGAATCTGCTGTCCTAATGTTTGAGGCCTATGAGGAGTAAGTATAGGTGACACAGATCTTCCTATAGAAAAGGTATGACCTATCCAAAAAGGTACTTAGTTAAATTAATTGCACCGAGATAACGGGAAAGATGAGCATAGAGGGGAAAATGTAAAGCACCTCAATGGAAATTTCACTATACTAATATTTCTGGATGTAAGTTTGCTTACTGAACCGGAAGGTTCATTTTTAGACATCTCATCATCATACTAGTAAAATCATTAGTGAGCCTCCAGGGAAGCATTGGTGTTTTGGCCCGCTTTCTATTTATGTGTTTAGGGTTCCAAGGGTTGGTGATGCCATTTCCTGTTCTTTTTCTCAGAGGTTGGTAAATGGGGTTCAAATCGATGTGTTTGTTGAGAGTTCCAGTTGGAATACCATGCTTCTAAGAATTCTCGTGTGTATCTCTGTTTGGCTTGTCCTAGGATGGATGTGTTGTCCCAGTCAAAGTGGTGTTCTTCCTCATCTGTATATAAAAATACTAGTGATATCTTTTTGTTCCTCGATGTTCATGTATCCTAGTGGCTAGTTTTCTGCTGTTTGTCCAATGTAGTATTTGTTACAGTTCTTGCACGGTATTTTGTAAATGACATTCGTTTTACTTGTTGGCTGTATACAGTCGTTTAAGTCCTTTAGCTGCTGCTTTAGTGTGTTGGTGGGTTTGTGGACTACCATGATGCCAAGAGGTCTGAGTAGTCTGGCAGTCATTTCTGAGATGTCTCTGTTATAGGGGAGAGTGGCTAGGGTTTCTGGACGTGTTTTGCCTGCTTGTTTAGGTTTGTTGCTGAGAAATCGACAGACTGTGTTCGTTGGGTCCCTGTTCTTTTTGAATACACTGGATAGGTGGTTTTCTGTTCTTGGTAGTTCCTCTATGCGTGGTTGCTCGTTGAAATAATGTTCTAATGCAGCTTCGTTTGTGGCTGTGGGGATGATCACTTCTGTAGTTCAGTATTTGGTCTGTATGTGTTGTTTTCCTGTCGACGCTGGTTTGAAGTTCCATTGGCTGTTCGCTCTACTGTGACATCTAGGAATGGCAGTTTGTTGTTGTTTTCCTCTTCCTTTGTGAATTTTATGCCAGTAAAGGTATTATTGATGGTCTTGAAGGTTTCCTCTAACTTGTTTTGTTTAGTGATGACAAAAGTGTCATCCATGTAGTTGGGGGAGCTACAAACCAGCGTCTACAGGAAAACAATACATACAGTCCAAATACTGAACTACAGAAGCAATCTCCAAATACCCACAAAGGAAGCTGCATTAGAACAATATTTCAACAAGCTACCGTACATTGCAGCACAGAGGAACTACGAAGAGCAGAAGAAAACCACCTATCCAGTGTATTCAAAAAGAACAGGGACCCAATGAACATAGTCCTTTGATTTCTCAGCAACAAACTCAAACAAGCAGACAAAACACGTCCAGAAACCCTAGCTACACTCCCCTACATCAGCGACATCTCGGAAATGACTGCCACTCTACTCAGACCTCTTGGCATTATGGTAGTCTACAAACCCACCAACACACTAAAACATCAGCTAATGAACTTGAAAGACCCTATACAGACAACTAGCAAAACTAATGTCATTTATAAAATACCTTGCAAGAACTGTAACAAACACTATATTGGACAAACAGACAGAAAACTAGCCACCAGGATACATGAACATCAACTAGCCACAAAAAGACATGACTCAGTATCACTAGTATCCTTACATACAGATGAGGAAGGACACCTCTTTGACTGGGACAAAGAATCCGTCCTAGGACAAGCCAAACGGACACGCACAAGAATTCCTAGAAGCACAGTGTTCCAATCGGAACTCTATCAACACATACGTCAATTTGGATCCCATTTACCACTCTCTGAGAAAAAGAACAGGAAATGACATCACCAACCCAAGGAACCCGAAACATGTAAATAGAAAGCGGGCCATAACATCAGTGCTTCAATGGAGGTTCATTGGTGATGTTATCTAGAATGGTGACAATGTCTGAAAATGAACCTTGCAGCTCAGCAAGCAAACTTACATCCAGAGCCACAACCTGAGCTACAAATCTTAGCCAAACTCACTAACTTGTATTTCTTTCCTTAGCACGTCTCTACCACGCCTTTTTTTATAACTCAAAGACAATTGTCAAGCATCCTAGTCTCTAGAGAGTTGTATTAGCATCCCAAAATGAACGTACTGTTTCCCCTTCCTTGACTATGAGAAATAACATATTATCAATCTTGAGATCCTCTGAGGTGTTCATTTGAGATCCGCAATCATAATCTGAATTTGCAACAGTGAGGTCATAGCATTTGGTAGAGTGATATTCGCCCCTTGTCAGATGTGGGAGTTTAAAGAGAGTTTGAGGGTTATTGCGGATTATATCTGCAATAAATGCTGTTGGTTGCGAATCTTATCAGATCGAATGGATCAGTTGGAGAGACAGTTAGAAGCAATGAGGAATTTGCAACAGCAACAGTATGTGATGGATGACAGTTATAGGAAGGGGGGAAAGTCTCAGATACAGTCACATAGATGGGTTAACCCCAGGAAAGGTAAAAGAGATAGGCAGCTAGTGCAGTAGCCTTCTGTAGCTATACCCATTTCAAACAAGTATGCTGTTTTGGAAAATGTAGGGGGTGATGGATTCTCAGGGCAACGTAGCACGAACAGCCATGTTTCTGGTATTGAGACTGGCTCAGATCCAATGAGGGGTACGTTGAGTTCCAAGAGGTGAATTGTGTTAGGGGATTCTGTAGTCTGAGGTACAGACACATTTCTGTGGCCAGCAGCGAAAAATCAGAATGGTGTGCTGATTCCCTGGTGCCAGGATCAAGGATGTGTCAGAGAGGGTGCAGAATGTTCTCACGGGGGAGAGGGGCCAGCAAGAGGTCATTGTCCACATTGGAATCAATGACATAGGAAGGGAAAAGGTTGAGATTCTGAAGGAAGATTACAGAGAGTTATGCAGGAATTTAAAAAGGAGGTCCTCGAGAGTAGTAATGTCTAGATTACTCCCGGTGCTGCGAGCTAGTGAGGGCAGGAATAGGAGGATAGAGCAGATGAATGCATGGCTGAGGAGCTGGTGTATGGGAGAAGGATTCACATTTTTGGATCATTGGAATCTCTTTTGGGGTAGAAGTGACCTGTACAAGGACGGATTGCACCTTGATTGGAAGGGGACTAATATACTGGCAGGGAAATTTGCTCGAGCTGTTCGGGAAGATTTAAACTAGTATGGTGAGGGGTGGGACCCAGGGAGATAATGAGGAAAGAGATCAATCTGAAACTGGTACAGTTGAGAACAAAAGTGAGTCAAACAGTCAGGGCAGGCAGGGACAAGGTAGGACTAATAAATTAAACTGCATTTATTTCAATGCAAAGGGCCTACCGGGGAAGGCAGATGAACTCAGGGCATGGTAAGGAACATCGGACTGGGATATCATAGCAATTACAGAAATATGGCTCAAGGTTGGGTAGGACTGGCAGCTTAATGTTCCAGGATACAAATGCTACAGGAAGGATAGAAAGGGAGGCAAGAGAGGAGGGGGAGCGGCGTTTTTGATAAGGGATAGCATTATAGCCATGCTGAGGGAGGATATTCCTGGAAATACATCCAGGGAAGGTATTTGGGTGGAACTGAGAAATAAGAAAGGGATGATCACCTTATTGGGATTGTATTATAGACCCCCCCAATAGTCAGAGGGAAATTGAGAAACAAACTTGTAAGGAGATCTCAGTTATCGTAACGATAATAGGGTGGTTATGGTAGGGGTTTTTAACTTTCCAAACACCGACTGGGATTGCCATAGTGTTAAAGGTTTAGATGGAGAGGAATTTATTAAGCGCGTACAAGACAATTTTCTGATTCAGTATGTGGATGTACCTACTAGAGAAGATGCAAAACTTGACCTACTCTTGGGAAATAAGGCAGGGCAGGTGACTGAGGTGTCAGTGGGGGAGCACTTTGGGGCCAGCAACCATAATTCTATTAGATTTAAATTGGTGATGGAAAAGGATAGACCAGATCAAAAGTTGAAGTTCTAAATTTGAGGAAGGCCAATTTTGATGGTATTAGGCAAGAACTTTCGAAAGCTAATTGGGGACAGATGTTCGCAGGTAAAGAGACGGCTGGAAAATGGGAAGCCTTCAGAAATGAGTTAACGAGAATCCAGAAAAAGTATATTCCTGTTAGGGTGAAAGGAAAGACTGGTAGACATAGGGAATGCTGGATGACTAAAGAAATTGAAGGTTTGGTTAGGAAAAAGAAGGAAGCATATGTAAGGTATAGACAGGATGGATCGAGTGAATCCTTAGAGTATAAAGAAAGTAGGAGTATACTTAAGAGGGAAATCAAGAGGGCAAAAAGGGGACATGAGATAGCTTTGGCAAATAGAATTAAGGAGAATCCAAAGGATTTTTAGAAATATATTAAGGACAAAAGGGTAACTAAGGAGAGAATACGGCCACTCAAAGATCAGCAAGGTGGCCTGTGTGTGGAGCCGCTGGAGTTGGGGCAGATACCTAAACGAGCATTTTGCACCAGTATTTACTGTGGAAAAGGATATGGGAGATATAGAAAATAATGACATAGATGTGACACCTTGCAAAATGCCCATAAAGAGGAGTAAGTGCTGGATGTCTTGAAAGACATAAAGGTGTATAAATCCCCAGGATCTGATCAGATGTACTCTAGAACTCTGTGGGAAGCTAGAGAAGTGATTGCTAGGCCTCTTGCTGAGATATTTGTATCATCGATAGTCACAGGTGAGGTGCTGGAAGACCTGGAGGTTGGCAAATGTGGTGCCCCTGTTTAAGAAGGGCAGTAAGGAGAAGCCAGGGAACTATAGACCAGTGAGCCTGATGTTAGTGTGGGCAAGTTGTTGGAGGGAATCCTGAGGGACAGGATATACATGTATTTGGAAAGGCAAGGATTCATTAGTAGTAGTCACCATGGCTTTGTGAGTGGGAAATCATGCCTTACAAACATGACTGAGTTTTTTGAAGAAGTAACAGAGGATTGATGAGGGCAGAACAGTAGTTGTGATCTATATGGACTTCAGTATTTGTTCGACAAGGTTCCCCATGGGAGACTGATTAGCAAGGTTAGATCTCACGGAATAAAGGGAGAACTAGCCATTTGGATGCAGAACTGGCTCAAAGGTAGAAGACAGAGGGTGATGGTGGAGGGTTGTTTTTCAGACTGGAAGCCTGTGACCAGTGGAGTGCCACAGGGATCGGTGCTGGGTCCACTACCTTTTGTCATTTACATAAATGATTTGGATGCGTGCATAAGGGGTACAGTTAGTAAGTTTGCAGATAACACCAAAATTGGCGATGTAGTGGACAGGGAAGAAGGTCACCTCAGATTACAACAGGATCTTTATCAGATGGGCCAATGGGCCGAGAAGTGGCAGATGGAGTTTAATTCAAATAAATGCGAGGTGCTGCATTTTGGGAAAGCAAATCTTAGCAGGACTTATACCCTTAATGGTAAGGTCCTAGTGAGTGTTGCTGAACAAAGAGACCTTGGAGTGCAGGTTCATAGGTCCTTCAAATTGGAGTCACAGGTAGATAGGATAGTGAAGAAGGTGTTTGGTATGCTTTCTTTTATTGGTCAGAATATTCAGTACAGGAGTTGGGAGGTCATGTTGCGGCTGTACAGGACATTGGTTAGGCCACTGTTGGAATATTGCGTGCAATTCTGATGTCCTTCCTATCAGAAAGATGTTGTGAAACTTGAAAGGGTTCAGAAAAGATTGACAAGGATGTTGCCGGGGTTGAAGGATTTGAGCTACAGGGAGAGGCTGAACAGGCTAGGGTTGTTTTCGCTGGAGCGTCAGAGGCTGAGGAGTGACCTTATACAGGTTTACAAAATTATGAGGGGCATGGATAGGATAAATAGACAAAGTCTTTTCCCTGGGGTGGGGGAGTCCAGAACGAGAGGGCATAGGTTTAGGGTGTGAGGGGAAAGATATAAAAAGGACCTAAGAGGCAACTTTTTAACGCAGAGGATAGTATGTGTATGGAATGAGCTGCCAGAGGAAGTGGTGGAGGCTTGTACAATTGCAACATTGAAAAGGCATTTGGATGGGTATATGAATAGGAAGGGTTTGGAGGGATATGAGCTGGATCCTTGCAGGTGGGACTAGATTGAGTTGGGATATCTGGTTGGCATGGACGGGTTGGACCGAAGAGTCTGTACATCTCTATGACTCTATGACATTAGCCTAAGACATTAAAATTAAATGGAGAATTCAGGACAGCTGACAAAGGATGAACTGTGCCTTGTCAGTCATTCTCCAATTCAGGGTAATGTTCTATTATTATCTTAATTTATAAACTGCAATAGCTTTGTAAATGCTTGCATATTTGATAGTTCTCTATCAGAAGCTCACCATAATGTGACTAACAGCCTGCATCTGTTCTAAAGGTTAAAATGTCGCCGTTGTGTAAATGGACACCAGGTGCGTCGTCCTCCTGAGGGCTCAGACTGTACATCCGATCTTTCTCAGTGGAATCACTGTGCAGATAAACGTGGACTACGAGACATGGTCCTACAGTCTGCTTGGGATGCTGCCATTTCCTTTGTGTTTCATCATCACTCGCATGAGCAACAGCATGGAGTTATATAAGACGGACAATTTCAGGTACAAATTGTCGTGAAAAATGACTTCTTGTTAACCAATGGCATGTGAAATTAATTTCATGTCAGCCCAGTCTGCTTGAATACAGATTTGACTGTGCTGTGCTTTCAGTGGAGCCCATGGAATTTGAATGAGCATCAGCAGGTTCCTTGGTCTAACTTCACTTCAACCTATAATTGTAAATTGAAGCGCCACTGCCTTGTGTATGTGGTTAAACTATTCACTCTTGGAAATGCTCTTGGACATTGTTTATTTTCATTTGAAATACTACTGAGACTTCTCCCCTCTAATAGAACATGAAGGACTGGACATCATATTACACAGAGGAGATATACAATCTATTGTGAATAGAGAAGTGTTTTCCTGAACTGTTTTTGTAAATATTGTTTAAGGCATTGTTACGTTTTGATCTACAGAGGAAATCAGTGGCACTAAAGTGTGGATATAGTATTTTCAGTTTCCCTTTGAGAAAATTGATTTGACAATTAAGTCAGTTTGAGTATCTAATACAATCTTTCTTGACTGTCACCTTTGCCCTTACAAAGTCAGTTTACATTATTTCCAGTGTGTTACTGAGAAACATTGGTCTCTGGAAAATGTACATTATCATTGTATTAAATATTTTCTTCATTTTGTTTTAATGAAATTGTAGTTTTTTATTATTTTTGTTTGACTTAAAGCACTATGGAGTGAACTTTCCCATTCTTTGGAGACAGGCAGAGAGACAGGAGTAGTGGCAATGTCTGGCTAAGTCTTCAGGTGATCAGTTTTCTGTCTTTCTGCACCTCATATGCTTCCTTAACCACCTACTTTATCTACCTGTCCTAGTCCCTCCAAGGATCTATGGACATGCACACCAAGGTCCCTTTGACACACTGGAAAAACAATGTGAACTCTGTTGCCTTGTTAGTCCTCCCAAAATACATCACCTCACACATTGTTAAATTCTTTATGCCACTGCTCAGAACAATATACACAGGCTGTAGTGTAAGGATCTCCTTGCTATTTACACCAGAAATGTCTCATCTGTGAACATACCGATCATATCCTCCACATTCATGTCTTTTCTTGTCATAATAAGCATCCTCCCTGGTTAACTGTAGAACAGAGCACTGCAAATTCTCCTTCACCCTATTTTAGTTGCTGAGACTGCAAGATCTGTATTACTACCAATGAAATCAGACGTCCAAAGCACAAGGCAGAAAGTTTCCTTAATTCAAAAGAAAGGTAGATTTGTACAAAGGTATAAATTCTTGAGCATCTGAAAAACTGATTGTCAAAAGAGTATTAAAGTCCATACACTAAGGCCCCATTCATCTCTCCTATGAGAATTATTACAGGGTAAATGATATTAAGATGATCAGTACAAACAACATAACCAACAGCTAAAAAATGCCCTACAACTTCTGCATTGCAGATTACCTCTCTTGGGGAAATATTGCAAATGGCCAATACGTGGAGGCCAGTTGTAAAATTTAGTTCAGAAAATTAAGGACCATTTGTGCCAAACACACACGTTCAAAGTATCCAAAGTTGATGCAGCTGCAGAAACTCCCTCAAGCACAAAAAATTAGTGTGAACTGCCAGTTCCATGGACCTCCTTGCAGTCTCCTCAGTCATGAGGACCCACAAAAAATGATCAAAGATTTTTCTCTCATTATTAATGATCCAGCCTTTTGTATAGAGGGCACAACTTTGAAATTTGAAGATGATATAAAACTTGGTATTATGAACTATGAGGAGAATGGTGATAAACTTCAGGAAGACATGGACAGGATGTTGGAATAGGTAGACATAGTGTAAATGTATGTTGGTGACGAGTTGTGTGAAATAAGAGAGTTTGGTAGGAAGAATGAAGAAAAGCAATGTAATATAAAGGATACAATTCCAAAGTGGGCATTGGAACAGCGATCTATGAATATATTCTTTAGAACAAAGTGGAAAAACCCTAACTAAAGAATGAACCGCCCTTAATGGGACACTGTAGCAAAAAAAAAACACTACAAAGAAAATATATCAAACTGAAATAATTTTGCTGGGGCTAGATCTGTGAGTGTATGTACACAAGTTATTGATGGTGCCAGGGCAGTTTGAGAATTTGGTTAAACAGACGGAAATGATCCTGAGCTTAATAAATGAAGGCACAGAGGATAAAAGTGAATTATGAACCACCTTTATAAAACATAGGTTCAGCTTAAATCTAAACAACATATTTAAGAAAGGGCATAAAGATTTTAGGAAGGATACAAAAATGATTTACAAGAATGGCTCCAGGGCTAAGAAAGTTCAGTTACAATGATAGGCTGGAGAAGCTGAAGTTGTTTTCCCGAGGGAACAGAAAACAGATTTGATAGAGGTATTCTTGAGGGTCTGGATAGAGAGAAACTAATCCCATTGGTAGAAGAACCAAAAGCCTGAGAGGACAAATTTGAAGTGATTGGGGGAATAAAGGCACAAAGGAAAATCTTCATTGCGTTGTGAATGTTTTGGAATCTGGAACAAGGGTCAAGGAGGCAGATTTAATCGTGACTTTCAAAGGGAATTGGATAAACACCTGAGAGAAAAAAAAATAAATTGCAGAGTAACTTCAAAAGATTTGAGCAAGTGGGATTAAATTGCTCTTTCAGAGAGCTAACATGGACTCAATGAGCTGAATTGTCTTGTCTTGGGCTATGACCATTCTATGGTTCTTTATTTGCAAGTGAAAGAACAAAACAAATAATTCCTATGTCTCCAAGTTAGATTTGAACTAGTTACTGCTGCTGTGAGGAACGTAGAAACAGGAGGAGGCCACTTTGGAATCACAGAAGATTTGGCCAATCACGTCTGTATTAATCAAAAAACAACCATCCAACAGAATCAGATTTAAAATCATATCAAAATACTTCTTAAAATTGAAATATTCTGTCTCTGCTACTTTTCAGGCAATGATCTCCAATCCCCGTCGCCCTCTGTGTTTAAATATTTCCCCAAGTAATGCCTCTAAACCTTTGACTGCTTACCTTGAATCTATGCCTCCTGGTCATGTGCCCCTTAGCCAAGTGAAACAAAGCCTTCCTCCAACTCTATCTAGACTATTTTTTAAAATTAATTGGGTCTTGATTCAGCTTCTGTTGAAACAAAAGAAATTAACCTTTCCATAATGTCCTCAAAGCAAGATTTTGGTGTCCAAGTAGCAACCTCCTGGATGTCCCCCACATCCCTTCTAGTACAATTGCATCTCTTCATCCTTCAAACCTGTTCCACCATTCAATGAGATAATAACTGATTTGAAACCAACTCCATATATCTGCCTTGTCACGAAGGTGTAGAAGTGTACTGTACCTTTAAGAGAGTGAAGGACTTGGCAAGCATACGGAGTGCTAGAGAATTTACAAATGTAACATTTGGTTCAGAACAGATAGCACTGGCTGAGTTGCCATGAGACAAAAATAAATTTGAATTCGGCCAATCAGTTGAATTGTACCCCGAAAATATGAAATTCCAATCAAGTTTGAATTTAGTATATTGACAATCTTAAAAGCCAATGACACAATCCAATGCTTTGGGGATATGAGACCGGGAAAAATTGAACATTTGGGAGGAGAACTGCCGAGTCAATGACATCTACAAACTGACCAGAGAATATCTCTCTTAAAGTTATCTTTATCAATCAGTAACCTGTGTAGCAAAATCCCCGAGAAGAAAAGAGAGCAATACAGAGAAGAACCGAAAGCTGCCTGGTTTTGAGATAAGTTTCGTTTTGTAAATCTTAATTGGGGTTTTATTGGATTAGTATTGTGGGGGGGGGGGGGGGGGGGGAGAGTAAAAGATAGGTTAGAGGAAGGAGTTGTAAATAGTTGTTAGTTAATTATTCTCTGTTACACTTTAAGAAATAAAATTTTTTTTTTCCTTCTTGGCTACTCAAATTTTCAGATTATTGCATGGGATAAATCTTTTCTGTGTTTCTGGGTTAAATTAAGCAGGAGGATTTACCTCGTGTCATAACAGTTAACTGTTAAATATGTTAAACAGGTAAATCCTCCTGCATAACTTAACCCAGCAACACAGAAAAGATTTATCTCGTGTAGTAATCTGTGAAAATTTGAGTGGCCAACAACTATTTAAAGTAAAAAAAATTATTTCTTAAAGTGTAACAGAGAATAATTAACTAACAACTATTTACAACTCCTTCTTCTAACCTATCTTTTACCTTCCCCCTCTACAATACTAGTCCAATAAAATCCCTGATTAAGATTTACAAAACAAAACTTCTTATCTCAAAACCAGACAGCTTTCAGTTCTTCTCTGTATTGCTGTCTTCTTGGGGATTTTGCTTCACAGGTTACTGATCGATAAAGGTATCTTTAAGAGAGCTATTCTCTGGGCAGTTTGCAGAAGTCATTGGCTTGGCCGTTCTCCTCCCAACTGTTCAATTTTCCACAGTCTTATACCCCAAAGCATTGATTGGAATTTAGTATTTTTGGGGTATAGTTTAAACTGATTGACCAAATTCAAATTTGTTTTTGTCTCAAAGTATCTCAGCCAGTGCTATCTGTTCTGAACCAAATGTTAATTGTAAATTCTCCAGCATTTGGTGTGCTTGCCAAGTCCTTCACTCTCAAAGGTACAGTACACTTTTACACTTTCATAACAACCTTTACTCTCAAACTCTGAAACTTAGGTGAACAAAAGTATACTAATCACTGATTTAAAATTAATAATTGGTCTAAAATCAACAGCTGTTCATTGAAGATTTCCTAATTCCCACTACCCTTTGTGTGGAGGAGTTTCATAATTTCATTGCTGGAAGGTGTGGCTCCAATTATTGCACTTTGCCATCTAGTCCTAGACTCCTCCAAACAGTAGAGATTTCTCACATACCTGCTCCCTTGCAATATTGCAACCTTTCATCTGATAATCACTTTCTAAATTCCAGGGATTATAACTATATGCAATCTCTCCATCTGAAATCTTGGAGTTTATGCTTCAGTCTGGTAAATATTGTGCTCTCCTCAAGGCCAACATATCCTAAAATGCCAGAATTGCTGACAGTACTCCAAACCTGTGGTGTACTAGGTTTGCAGAGAGTTGCATAGCTACTGATCCTTTATATTCTTACCTTCTTGCATCATGCTTTGTTTGTATCTTTATAAAGTATTTTGCCAATTTTCCTATCCCTGAAATTGAATTACCAGAGTTTTACCAATATACATAATATTTACACTTCTTACCATGTGTCACTGAGAAATATGATGAGACCTATCACATACTCTTAAGTGTTCATAAATACAGTGAACAGTGTGGCCCCAAGACAAATCCTTGTGAGATACCAATTAACATATCCTGAAAATTAGCACCACTGTATCCTGCCAATTTCTCAATTTACCTTCAATTCCATGAACTTCAACTTTAGCCAAGTCTTTCATAAGGGACTTTATCAAATACCTTCTGGACATCAATTAAATAAATTTGATTGCCTGTCCCTTCCAATTCAGTTATTTTCCAGACACTGCAGGCATGATATATTCTCTCCAAACCCATACTATCATCAGCCTGAAATGTTTACTGTTCCTCTCACTAAAACTTTGGCTGACGGACTCAGTATTTCCAACAATTTCAGTTTGCAAGATTATCATTTTTTAAATTAATTTCGTAAGTTCCCTGCATAAATTCAAGGTTCTAAAAGATGAGAGACTTGACAAACAATCCAGGTCTTTTTCAATATATAATTTCAGTTACATCACACTAAACTTTAGCTACAAATTCTGTGTCTTACGATCTTACACTCCACAACCACCTGATAAAGCAGCAGCATTTCAAAATCTAGTGCTTCCAAATAAATCTGTTGGATTATAATCTGGTGTTGTGCGATTTTTAACTTCCAAAATTGAATGCTTTCTTGGAATGTCTAGCATATTATCTTCTGTAAATACATATTATTCACCATTTCTTGATTTTCACTGATATCAGTTTTCAGGGGCTTATGTTGTTCATGACCATACTAGCTTTCCCCAATATTAAAAGATTTTGTTCAATTTTGATATCACTTGCAACTTACTGTTTTCACAATTTTTAACTAACTTTTTGTCACTCTCTGGTATCCTTTTATATTTCTCCCATTCAAAAAGCATGTGGGCTTTTATTTTGAATTTGTGTTTTTCTTAGTTTTACATTGCCTACTTCCCTTTTATTTGTTTATGGCATTTAAGCGTCTTCGGAAAATAATCTGATTCTGCATCAATAATTTATTGTTGAATTCCTCAGATGTTTCCGGTTCACTGTAAACTGTCTTCCTTTTATCATATTGATATGAGATTATCCAAAACCAGAATCTTTGTAACTGTTGCCCAAAATCACAATATTAACATTACAGTTGCAAAAATGAGTTATATTGGACTTAAAATGTTGACTCTGCCTCTCTCTCTCTCCAATGATACTGCCAGACCTGCTGCATTTCTCCAGCATTTTCTGTTGAATTTTGCTTTTAATTAATGATACATGGTGGATTATATTTTTTTTATTGAACCAGCTCCCTCAGAGCAAGCTGAGTGAACAGAACCTCTGACACTCCTGTTTTTTTTTCTTTTTTTTTTACACACTACCGCCTATCTGCAGTAGTGCTTATTTTACAGGATGCATTATATATTGTGATTGTCTTCCATCTCATTGGAGGAGGATGGTCAACACTCATATATATTGCCTGATGTAGTTCAGGAACCCCATTCTGGCATGGCAATCTCTACCCATTTGCTGTAGAGTAAGACAGTGGGCAGAGAAGATGCAGTGGCCTGTTTTCTCTGGGCCTGGTTTTCATTTAATTTCTGCTCCCTCTTCCACTGCCCTACTGAACAATTAGCCTCCAGAGGTCACAGCTGTCAGTGTCAAGATCCACCATCTTTGATTGCAGGGATCTCTGTTAAGGTAATGGATGCTAGAAAGCTGTGATCCAGTGATCGATTCACCATACAGGTTATACAGCCATCATAATGGCTATGTAAAGCTAAGCTTAAATCACATTCGTGTATGCAATCAAAATAAGCTACTTTTCAGAGCAAAGAACTTTATGAACAGAACAAAGTTCACAATAATTAGAATGTTAAAACATTATCTAGAAAACAATGTTAGGGGATCAGTAGAAGTTGTTTACTAACACTGTAGCTCAACATGTTGTGAAGTGGTTGTCAACCCACCCTCAACAGAGGATAGCGCACCAGCTTCTTTCAAAAACAGAAAAACTAAAATACTTTAGTACAAATTGCTACACTAAATAAATTCTAAAACAAAAACTAAGAAACAAAACCCAATTGCATCACTCATTTTCCCTCCCAAAATCATACAAAGTTATGAAGTAGCCCATTATTTATACTGCCAGTGGTGCTCTGGACCAAGTTGGATCCTAAGCCAGCCAAGCAAGAAAGAATGATGATTTCTAAGTACATGATTGGCACATTTGTTTTTCTTGGGGTTGCATTCAGTCCTGTATAAATGCATGGAGACACTCCAATTGCAATAATCAGAATGGCGCAGGATGTACGTGAAGTAAAATAATCAAACTATCTGAAGCTAGTAATTTGTAATAGTCCAGAACAAGGCCACTGGATGTTGGAATGTCTACATTACACTGATGTGGTCAGCAAATGCTTGCGATGGCTCAGTAAGAGACTGTATTGTGATGACATGACATTTGTTTTTGAAAAGTTCAAGTGCTTCCTGAGTAAGCGCTGGCTCTCTGAAGAACAAGTTCTCGCTTATGTTTAATTCCTTCAGTTTCAGCCCACCAAATTGTTCCGATTCAGAGGTCAGAAGTAGCTTTGCAAACTTGAGTAATCCATCTCCTCGAATACAATTTGCACTTTTAAAACAAAATCATAAATGAGATTTCATTCATTTGAGTCATTAACCAATAATTCATTTTGTTGGGCCTATTATGTAATAAAGAGCTTTACTAGTAGGGTTAAACATAATTAATTCAAATATCTAGTCAGCTTTGCTTCAAAAGTAACCTCAACTATGACTCAATCTCAAAATGTGGATTTGCCAATCAGACTGTCACTCTGCTCTGTTTACGACACCATTATGGAACTGGATAGCGATCCATCGCCTTTGAAATTAGCACAAAATTAAAATACTCCACTCATTTGTTATATCTTTCAAATATTTCGGAAGACATAATAACCCATTGTTTTTCTCCGTGTATTACTGAATCATGTTAAAGTCTAAATAAATGCATATACTCTTAATGGTCTCTGCAGCTTGAAGACAGAATGTAAATCTCTGCTGGGCTAGGAAACAACAGCCATCAATGGTAGTTTACGTATAAACATAATATGCTACTCTGAAAAGTGAGGTACACCTAGGTAGAATGAAGCACATCAATTTGGTGCTGAATGAAAGTACATTCAAAACTGAGATCATCCACAATCTGGGTTACTGATCTCAGCTGTAGCAAACATTGGGAGCCTAGTCCCACTTCTACTAGAACACAAATCCTGGGCTGCCTCCCTTCATTTCAAAGTAACTAATTCCAAAACAATAAAAACAGAGGCCTGAAATTAGATGACCTAGCACATAAGCTGAGAACAACAGTGGAAGGTACAGCAAAGCAGAAATTTTGGAAAAGTGAATATAGGAAACTTATTTGAGGTTGAGTGAAGAGAAATGATCATCTCTAATTTTTATCATACTGAATGGTTAGCTACCACAAAAGGAGGGGTTTTGTTTCTGGTCCTGGAATGTGAACACAAGTAATTTCATGCCATTTTTAAAAACCTGAGAACAACCTTGAACCAAGTAATTACATCTTCTCAGCCAACTGGATTGATGAGAGCAGAGCGGTGGACGTGATCTATATGGACTTCAGTAAGATGTTCGACAAGGTTCCCCATGGGAAACTGGTTAGCAAGGTTAGATCTCTCAGAATACAGGGAGAACTAGCCATTTGGATACAGAACTGGCTCAAAGGTAGAAGATGGTGGCAGAGGGTTGTTTTTCAGACTGGAGGCCTGTGACCAGTGGAGTGCCACAAGGATCGGTGCTGGGTCCATTACTTTTCATCATTTATATAAAGGATTTGGATATGAACGTAGGAGGTATAGTTAGTATGTTTGCAGATAACTCCAAAATTGGAGGTGTAGAGGACAGCAAAGAAGGTTACCTCAGATTACTACAGGATCTTGATTAGGTGGGCCAATGGGCTGAGGAGTGGCAGATGGAGTTTAATTTAGGTAATGTGAGGTGCTGCATTTTGGGAAAGCAAGTCAGAGCAGGATTTATTCGTTCAATAGTAAGGTCCTAGGGAGTGTTGCTGAACAAAGAGACCTTGGAGCGCAGGTTCATAGCTCCTTGAAATAGAGTCGCAGGGAGATAGGATAGTGAAGATGATGTTTGGTATGTTTTCCTTTATTGGTCAGAGTATTGAGTACAGGAGTTGGGAGGTCATGTTGCGGCTGTACAGGACATTGGTTCGGCCACTTTTGGAATATTGCATGCAATTCTCGTCTCCTTCCTATTGGAAGGATGTTGTGAAACTTGAAAGGGTTCAGAAAACATTTACACGGACGTTGCCAGGGTTGGATGCTGAATAAGCTGGGGCTGTTTTCCCTGGAGCGTCGGAGGCTGAGGGGTGATCTTATAGAGGTTTACAAAATGATGAGGGACATGCATAGGCTAAATAGACAAAGTCTTTTCCCTGGTGTGGAGGGAATCCAGAACTAGAGGGCATAGGTTTAGGGGAAAGGGGGAAAAATATAAAAGGGACCTAAGGGGCAATGTTTTCACACAGAGAGTGGTGCGTATATGAAATGAACTGCCAGAGGAAGTGGTGGAGACTGGTACAATTCCAACATTTAAAAGGCATTTGGATGGGTATATGAATAGGAAGAGTTTAGAGAGATATAGGCCAAGTGCTGGCAAATAGGACTAGATTAGATTGGGATATCTGGTCAGCATAGGCAAGTTGGACTGAAGGGTCCGTTTCCATGGTGTACATCTCTATGACTATATAACTACAGAATGGTGCACATGGAATGAAGAAAGATATTCTAAAAACGATTACCTGACGTTCAGGCTAGAGATGCATGACAACGAATCCTGAGTAAAGAGTTTTGCCAACGAGAGCAAACCATCATTCCCTGGTAATCACAAGAACAGCAAAGTGATATGCAAACTAATAATTAAGAACAGCCATAACTCCAGAATTTTTGACAATTTTATTTTAAAAAAGAAATTTGAAATAAACTTATCCGTTGACTTTCTGAGGAACAGTATATGCATGAGTTTGGGGGATTGGGGGGGGGGGGGGAGAAGAGGAGGAGGAAGGTGAGTTTTGGAAAGCAATTAGTTGAAAGGAGTTCAAAATTGTTCCACCTCCAAAGAGTAAGCAAACGTATTGTTAGCTTCTCTTCAAAATCAATAAGCATCGCACATCCACTGGGTTAAAAGGAACTGTATTTCAGAAACATGCCTTCAATTGTGGTTATGAACAAATAGATATTTCCTAAATTACTATCAATCCAAAAATAGAATGCGTCAAATCTATTCATATCTAGCCAAAGCTGTGAAGTCAGTTACTGAATGTAACTGATGGTCCCAAGGCCATTTCTATTTCCACTCATCATCCACCAACAAAACATGGGCATTACATATCATAAGATCAGAAGAAATAGGAGCAGAATTAGACCATTTAGCCACCTGCCCCATTCAATAAGATCAGGGCTGATCTGGTTATGGCTGTTATTCCACTCTCCCACCTACCCACCAAAAACCCTAGCTCATTTGTTAATTGAAAAGGCAGTCTGACTCAGCCTTCAATATACTACTCACTGGAAAAGGGAATTGTAGAGACTATCAATCCTCTAGAAGAGAAAAGAAAATCCTCCTTTGTCTTAAAAAAGAGACATTTTTACTGTTAAAGTGTTCCAGCTCTGGATTTTACCATGAGGGGAAATACCATTTCAGCATCTACACAGCCAAACCCCTTCAGAATATTATGTTGCAATCAGATCACTTCTCATTCTTCTGAACTCCAACAAGCACGAATCCAACCTGTTCAATCTTTCCTTGTAAGGCAACCATTTCACAGGATTGTTTAAAGTAGTGTATGTGCTATGGCTGCAGGAAGGGAAAGCTGGAAGCATGTCTGGCACTTACTTGTATGTTTTAAGCCTTATATGGTTGTAATGTTTTATATATGAAAAGCATTCCTTGTTACTATAACTGCTGATTCCTTTACATCTTCAGAGCTAAAAACAGGACCTGTTGAAGTTCCACTTGATTTCCTGTCCTTCCAAAACAAACATGTATAGTGCTGGCAGTTCACCAATTCAATGGTAATGAAGCCATAAAAATACAGTAGGCACACAGAACAGGAACAAATACAAAAACTAAAACACGTTCTATTCATAATCAGAAGAAAACTATCAAATCAAACTGATAGCTACAAAGTATCAAAGAACATTTGAGACTTTTTGGTACTGAGAATCAAGATATTTAATCTGACTGCTAGAATTGACCAGAGGGCCGAGGGGAGTGACTAAACAACAAAAAGAGATTAGAAAAGGTTGGAACTATGCAAATAGTGGTGAATGAAGGCATATTTGTTAACTAATTTCTTTACACCGGTTTTCACAAGGGAAGACTTTTGGGCAGATTCCAAAAATGGGTCGGGCCTTCATGTCATGAAGAAACTGAAATGTTTTAATGATTACAGGCACATGGAAAACACTGCAATTGTATTGTGAAAAACAGTGGGTCAGAAATTTTTTATTAGCTATTAACCAAGTAAACATTTCCATAAATGAAATGGTAACACAAGATGTGTCAGTGTATTTGAATGCATGCTATAGGACAATGTGCCCAGCCAAAGCATTATGCATCACAGTGAAAAGAATCATTGCTCCCTCACATATCTCAAAAATGTAAGAGCATAAAACAAGATTAATCAATAATCTCACTGTAAAGGTGAGATCTTACTGGGCAACAATGATCACAGTTATAACAGAATTTCACACTTGTTTTGAAGGGGAGAAATTTGGATCTGACCTTGAACAACGATTAATAAGGGCATGAAGGCAGATTTTACTAAAGTGCATTGCTTTCTGTTTTCCAGGGTTGGTTAAATCAGTTGACTGGATATTTGGTTTGTGAAGCAGAGTAATGTCAACAGAATGGCCACAATTACTGCAGTGGCTGAGGTTACCATGAAGGACCTCCCTTCTCAACCTCTTAGAATCCCCACAGTGTGGAAATTGTTGACCCTCCAAAGAGGGTCCCCAGACCCATTCCCCTACCTTATTACTCTACATTTACACCTGCCTAATGCACCTAACCTACATATCCGTGAACACAATGGGCAATTAAGCATGGCCAATTCATCTAACCTGCACATCTTTGGTCTGTGGGAGGAAACCAGAGCACCCGGAGGAAACCCACGCAGGCACAGGGAGAATGTGCAAACTCCACACAGACAGTCGCCCGAAGTGGGAATCAAACTCGGGTCCCTGGCGGTGTGAGGCAGCAATGCTAACCACTGAGCCACCATGTCGCCCATAGAGGTCACCACGCCTCTTGGAACCCCACAGCCACAATAGTGTGGGTGACTCTTAACTATCCTCTGGGCAACTGGCGATGGGCACTAAATGCTGGCCTAGCCCATGAATGAATAAAAAAATGAAAAACTTAATGATAAACCAAAACATGTAGGAAAGTAAGCTAAGGTAAAATGTCCACTAAAGTTGGCTGTAAGAATGAAAAAAAATGCAGAGTTTGCAGAAATAGGCAGTATAAAGGGATCTGGGTTAGTAAAATCAGTATGTAAGTATAACATCTGTTTAGGAAGGCAATTAGAAAGCTCATGCCTATCGCAAAAAGGAACAAAATATAAAAATAGAGAGGTTTTACAGGAGCTGCACAGAGACTCAGTAACCCCCATCAGGAATATTGTACATCGTTCTGGCCTCATTATTTGATTAACGTATCCAGGTAATTGGATTAGTTATTCAGAGAAGTCTCGCACAACTTACACTCTTATTAAGAAAGATTGGATGTTTAGAATTTAGAAGAAGGAGTAGTAATCTTCATGAAATATGCCAAATCCTGAGAAGACTTTGTATGGTGGATACGAAAAGAATCTTTTCTCTCCTGAGGGAGATGAGAATTAAGGTTCATAGATTAAGAATAAGAGGTCTTGCTTTTATGATTGAAAGGATGTTTTCTCCCCCCTCTGTGGCTTATTAGTATGTGGAATTCTCTTCCGCAGAAAGCAGTGGAGGTGAGGAAATTTATTGAATTTATTCAAGGTTGAGTAAAATAGACAAGGGAGTCAAGGCAGCTGTTGATGGAAGGGGAGGGAAGAGTGAGAGTGTGAGTGAAAAGCGGTGAACACTAAAGGTGGAATTGCAATCATAACCAAATTAGCCTGTAATCTTTTTTTAGATTCCCTAGTGTGGAAACAGGCCCTTTGGCCCAACTGGTACACACCGACCCTCCGAGAGTAACCCATCCAGACCCATTTTCCCTCTGACTAATGTACCTAACACTATGGGCAATTTATCATGGCCAATTCACCTGACCTGCACATCTTTGGATTGTGGGAGGAAACCGGAGCACCCGGAGGAAGCCCATGCAGACACAGGGAGAAAGTGCAAACTCCACACAGACAGTTGCCCGAGGCTGGAATCGAACCTGGAACCCTGATGCTGTGAGGCAGCAGTGTTAACCACTGAGCCACCGTGCCACCTGAATGGCCTATTCCTGCTCCCAAGTCCTATAATCTCTGGACAGTTTAGATTTCCTATTCTAACTGACAACTGGAAAACAGCTGAGGAATAAACGGTAGCATGATTAAAAATGCCGTTAATTTCTCTCAATATTGTTTCAAGTTATAACATGAGACCTAAACCTCAAGTCAAGTGGGTGAGAATAAACCGAGACATACCAACCTAATCGGTTCGCAGGTAAAGACAGGAATTTGAGAGATTGATTTTGTTTCAGAGCAGTGATGATTTCTGACACAGTTTCTGCTGTTTGTCTCTCAAACAAACGACAGTTATCCAAAGTTAAACCTGTGAATATAAAGTTGAAAAAGACTTTCTTATTCATTACACCAAAGGCCTTTGCTGTGATATCATACATGTCATGTTTGCAATTCCTCAAAAAGTCAAGACATAAATGAGAGGTCTTGCGTCAATATTAAGCCTTTCACAACTTGAAATATTTTATGGTCAATTAAGTAGTTCTAAAATAATCACTGTTTTGGAGAAACAAAAAAGCCAATTTGTACATTGTCACAGAAATGTGATAAAGATGTAACAACCTATTGAGTGTTGGTTGAGATATAAACATGGGTCACAACACTGGAAAAACACCTTTGCTTTTCTTCAAATAGTACCATGGGATACTTTATGAATGCCTATGGAGGTCAAACAGGGCTTTGGTTTAAAGTTTCAACTAAAAGTAGAGAAAAATTTTGCAGTGACCTAATGTGGGCCAGTAATTGTGCACTTGTATTGTTCCTAGACTAGCAATCAAAGACATAGCAATGTTCTGGGGACATGGGTACAAATCCCAGAGAAGCAGATAGTGGAATTTGAATTAAACTTCTTTTAAAAAATCTGGAATTAAAAGTCTAATGATTGCCATGAAACCATTGTCCATTGTTGAAAAAAATCACATCTGGTTCACTAACATCCTTTAGGGAAGGAAATTGCCATCCTTACCTGGTTTGATCTACATGTGACTTCAGATCCACAGCAATGTGGTTCAAATGGCCTAATTCTCCTCCAGTATCTTATGATCCATGGTCACTCCCCCATCACCAAATAAATAAGATGGACAATAAAAGCTAGCCCAGCCAGCAACACCCACACCCCATGAATAAATGTAAAAAAAAAACAGAACCGAGAACCTCTACTGACCGATAATCGCAGTATTATGTGAACTGATCACATTCGCGCCAAGAGCACAGTGAACCCAGTTCCTGCATTCCATTTCTATATTTCAGGAAAAAGCTTGAGGGAGAAGATTACTAAATTGTGATGCGTATCTTGAAGCAGTACTTACAATTTCAAATTGTATGAGAATTTAGTGCATTACGTTGTGTTACATTTAATGAAAGATAAGCACAGTTCAGACAGTAATTACAATCGGTTTTATCCACTACAGGATTTGCTTGTTCTCACCTTTAAGAGGAGCACTGCGTAAAAGATCTAGAACTTCCTTAAAGCAAACAGCAAGGTTAACGTCTTGTATGGTAACCCAATCCAATGCAGAGAGAAAGTCTAGGAGACAAATTGACCGTTACAATCACTTAAGATGCTGCTTTTCAAAGAGAAATAACAGTTCAATATTTTGACTTGTCGGTTCAATAAAAGCTTATCATCTTAGACTTTTGCCTCATAAAATATTAGGCATCTACACCAGAAAATCACTGGAATCTCCAAGCAATGGGTCATCCAAGGGGGAATAAAGATTAATGAGCTACGCATTAGGAGTATCACAGTCAACACAGAATAGTTGGAAATCATGCAGATACAGGGCTCCTCCAGAGTCAATAAGCATTTGCTTGCTATAGGGAAAATTCCAGATGCTTTATGATTGTTGAAAGCAAAGGAATCACTGGTTCACAGGATGACATAGCATTACACAAAATTGGTTAAAATTAAAACAAAACGCCTTTGGCAAACTTATCCCTTTATTAGTGTACATTACCACGCACATGTAGTCGCATGCAACAGCTTGCCAAGGTCTTCTGGAGTTGTGAATGATGTCCTGTGCAGACACAGACGTCTGAGGAATTTCAATTCTCTTAAAACAGGCAAGAGCAAGTCAACCTGGAGAGGTTTATTAGTCCAACTCAGACTCAAATCCTCCAAATAGCTCTCTGAGAAAACACAACAGCAAACAATTAAACAAAATCCAAAACTGAACATCCACATCATAACAGAACTCATCATTCTTGTTTAAAATACATTAAAACATAGTTGTGCAATTGAGGGTTAACTACCATCAAGTTGACTAAATTATGAAAATATACATTTCAACCTATCAGCTCTTCCTATTCCACCAATTCTCCTGTCGACTGTCTGTAGCCTGATCACGATTACACAGAGAGCATGATAGGCATGTTTTTAAAATCCCCAACCAATCAGATGTCAAGTAAATCAAGACTTTTCAACCACATTTCTTTTGGAAAGTGGTGCATTTATTTCATGTTTATTTTTTAAAAATGTATTTCTCACCTGTCCCCTCTTCAACAGCCATCGACATCTCTTTCTCCAGAGCTTCGTTTTGTATTTCTAGCAGGAAGCCCAGGTTGAACGTGTGCAGGCGGGGGAAGATGCTGAGCAGGATTTTAACTAGCTTTATCATGGGAAGATGAAGGATATCATCTTTTAATACAAGAGTGGAAAGACTGTTGTCATTGCATCGAGAGAGGACATAGAGTTCCTTGAGAATCAGAAAGATGGCAGGACCTAGACCTTAAAGTGGAAGCAACAACAGAGTATAACTAATGATATCTGTGTAAAGCAGACAACATGTAAGAACAAATTACTACAGATGCTGGAATCTGTAATGAAAACAACAAATGCTAGAGATCACAGCACGTCAGGCAGCATCCATGGAGAGAGAGCAAACTAACATTTCGAATCTAGATGACTCATCATCAAATCTGAAGTGAAGTGGTGGAATGGATAGCATTTATGCTATAGTTTGGGGGCAGGTGGGGTAGTGGGTGCAGGGTGCTGATCGAAAAAAGATGTCGATAGTTCAGATGAAGTGATAACAACTAAAAGGGAAGAAATGGGAGCTGGTTCACAATTTAAAGGTGGTGAACTCAATATGAAGTCCAGAAGGCAGTAAAGTACCTCGTCTGAAGATGAGATGTTCCTCCAGTTTGCACTGTGATTGATTACAACTTTGCAGCATGTCGAGGACAGACAAGTTGGGTGTGCGAGCAAGATGCTATGTTAAAATGACCGGCTATGGGAAGGTTAGGGTCCTGCTTGTGCACAAACCGGAGGTGTTCCGCAAAGCGATCACCCAGTCTGCGTTTGGTTTCTCCAATGTGGAGTTGGCCACATTGGGTGCAGCAAATACAATATACGAGATTGGAGGAGGTTCAGGTGAAATGCTGCTTCATCTGGAAAGACAGTTTCGGCCCTTGGATGGCAAGCAGGAAGGAGGTGAAAGGGCAGGTGTTTCATGGGAAGGTGCCGTGGACAGAGGGGGTTGTGTTGGTGGCTGTGAAATGGAATAGGATGACCAGGAGGGAACAATCCCTACAAAATGCTGACAAGGGTAGTAAGGGGAAGATGTGTTTGGTGGTGGCATTCTGCAGTTGTCTGAAATGGAGGAGAATGATCCTTTGAATGCGGAGGCTGATGGGATGAAAAGTGAGGACAAGGTGAACCCAATCACACTGTTGTGAGTGATGGAAAGGGGCAAACGCAGAATCAAGGGTGATAGGTTGGATGCGAAACAGAGAGGTCAAGGAAGGGAAGGGAAATGTTGGAAATGGACCATGTGAAAGTTATAGAGGGATAGAAATTGGAACCAAGATGAATGAAGGTTTCAAAGTCATGGCAGGAGCACGGAGTGGCACCGAAGCAGTTGTCGCGTAACAAAAAAAAGTTATGGGAGGGGACCATTATAAGACTGGAACGAGGATGGTTCCACATAACCATAGAGAGGCAGGCGTAACTGGGACCCACGTGGTTGCCCATAGCAACTTCTTTCCCTTGGCAGAAGTGAGATGAATTAAAAGAGAAATTGTTCAGTGAGTGAACAAGTTCAGCCATGCAGCAGAGAGTGGTGGTGGATGGGGATTATTCAGGCCGTGCTTCCACCCTTACACCAACCCACTCACTCACAACGACGTGACCGTGTTCTCACTTTTCATCTCTCCAGCGTCCACATTCCAAAGATCATTCTCTGCAGTTTCAGACAACTCCAGCAGTACGCCACCACCAAACACATTATCCCCCCCACTCCCACTGTCTGCATTTCACTGGGATCATTCTCTCTGGGACACCCCAATACATTCCACAACCTCCAACACCCTCCCCCCATTCCCCCTCCACCAACCTTCCCATGTAACTGCAGAAGGTGCAATACTTGCCCCTTCACCTCCTCCCTGCTCACCATCCAAGATCCTAAACAGTCTTTCCAGGTGAAGTAGCATTTCACGTAAACCTCCCTCAATCTTGTATTCGCTGCACCCAATGTGGTCTACTCTGCATTGTAGAAACCAAATGCAGACTGGGTGACCGCTTTGTAGAACATCTCCTGTCTGTATGCAAGCATGACCCTGACTTTCCTGTAGCCGGTCAGTTTAACACAGCATCTTGCTCTCAAGCCCACTTGTCTGTCCTCAGCATGCTGCAATGTTCCAGTGAAACAGCGCAAACTGGAGCAACAACATCTCATCTTCAGACAAGGCACTTTATAGCCTTCTGGACTTAATATTGAGCTCAACACCTTTCAATTGTAAACCAGCTCCCATTTCTTTGCTTTCTTTTAGCTTATTATCATGTCCTCTCTCCCCTCCCCCCTTCATTGTAGGGACGGTCTGTCCTCTCAAGTCTGACAGGAGAGGCACAATTGTTCTGCCATTCTCGCATTCCGATCGTTTAATCTGAACAATCAACACCTTTTCTCCATCAGCACTCTAACCCACTATCCCTCACCACCTGCCGCCAAATTACTGGATAGCATTTCATTTTAGTTTTGAAGAAGTCATCTAGACTTGAAACATTAGCTTCCTCTCTCTCCATGGATGCTGTCTGACCTTCTGTGATCTCCAGCATTTGTTGTTTTCAAAGCAGACACCATTTACATTACCATTACTTCATATGTCATAAATTTAAATTTTTGTTGATATTTCCAGCTGAGCAAACCCCAATCTACATGCTAGTTAGGAGGCCACTGACCATTACTAACAAGTGATTTGCTGATCCTATCTAGGCTGAGGAATGGGGTGGTTACTGAAACTAGTTTAAAGAAAAGCCTTCACTAGGATATTAAAATACCAACATAACAACTTGTCAGTACAAACTGGATCAGAATAATGGCAACTTCACAATTTTTATCCCAGTGATGAACTGAAGTGAGGTAAATAATTAAGAAAATTCAAACATTAAATTTGATAACATTTCTGACAAGTAGGCATTATACTTGCAAGAAATGTTTGAAAAGAAAAATCCCAGGCAAAACCTGCAATCAGGTGCTCAGAACCTAGTGTTCAATTCCATATTTTATTTTGAGAGGGAAATAGAAGAGAAATCCTTTATCTGGATATTAAACAAAGACTTATCTTTTGCTGTTACACAAACTAGCAATAGATGAAACATTAATTCAATATAATTGTGCTTAAGGTTGGTGTAGCTCCATGCTTTGAATTTGCGATAGAACCAAAACTGCGTGATGCTTTTATTTCAGCTCTACAAACCTCACAAACTAACCATTATATTCCAAGACGAGTTTCTGGAGGGTCACCCATGAACTGAGCAACTTGGACAGCATTATGGAAGACTTGTACGTCAGTGAGACTGATGTTATTTCCAGCACTGAAACACTTCTCAGGGAAAGCTCAGGAGGGTGGGAAAGAGGTGTGCTGTCCACTTGCTCTTGGTCAAAGCAATCAAAGTTATTCAAACCATTCAACAGATTGTCATTGTTTTCAGCAGTGCCTGAGGTATTCTGCTCAGTGTCTGTTTTATTTCCACCTATCATGAAAATATAATCATAGATGTCCTCTGAGTTCTCAATTACTTCAGATAAATCAGTACTCTTTGATTGTGCAGCTGACTGGATATTCAACATATCGGTCAGTCTGGGCTTCTTACATGTTTTTTGGTTTATAAAACATGACAGTCGAGCTTCTGCGGTCCATGGGCTTGAATTGAGAAGAGAAGACTCATTTGTTGATTCAAATCCTTCAGAACACATACCAGGAGATCCTAAACACTTTGAAAAACTTTCATTTAACTTAGCATAAGTTTGCAGCTTTGCGATTGCAGCACTTTGTTTATCAGCACTATGAGTACACTCACAAACGGAAACAAGTTGTTCTGAAGTCTTAGTGATCCCATTGGATGATGTTGGATCAATAAATGTTCCTCTATTAGTTCCATGGGAGTAATTTGGGTTTCCTTCAGAACCATCGTGATACTGATCAGGAGATATAGGCTCTCTCACAACTCCACTGCATGCACAAGAATACAATAAGCCATTTAAATCTTTCTGCCCTTTGCAACAATTGTTTTCATCACAAATCTTGTCAAACGAAATTGGCTGCTGGTCTAATTGACTGCTGTGTGCAGAAGAATTTGGTTCCATTAAAACCATACCATGACTTCCAGAAGAGGATAGCGTTTTACACATTGTGCCACAGGACTTGCGCTTTTTAGGATAGGTCCTATGTGTTTCACAACAACTTGACCTATTTGCCAGACAAAGTTCCTCACACGATGTTCCTTTAGAAGTTACACAATGAGCACATGTGGACAAAACATTAACAGGAGGCATGTTACCACTTCGAGGCATGATTTTCTCACCATCATCTTTTTGAGTAGTAGTAAACGACCAGTCAGATAAAGCACAGTATGCAGTATTTTTATGGTAGCAATCCAATATATTATTTTGCGTTGTTGGCTCTACTGTTTGAACACCCATCTTTAATTTGACCTCATCACAACAATAAGCATACTGATCTTCCTTCTTCCCTTTATGCCAAAATCCTGCACTTGTCCGCAGTATGAGAGATAATAATTCAGGGTGGGGCTCATTCCAATGTGACAATATCACTTCCTTCACACTGCCATGGTGAACAAGGCTATGAAGCAACTTTAACAGTGAATGCTCTAGCAATATATCCACAGAACGCAGATGTTGAAACACGAGTTTATGTACCGAGGACGTCAAACGGGCAGAAATGCTTGGATTATCAACTAGTTCTTTCACACCTTGAAGCTTGTTGCGTATGACTAGCTTGCTTACATATTGGGATCCAAGTACCAAGGCAGAAGAGCGAGAATTAATTAAACGCCTGTCATTCAAGATATCCAACGTTCCCCACAAGACTCCATGAAAGAATGTTTGTAAAAATTTTGTTCTCCAGTTAAAATGTTCCTACAGTATTGAAAAGACTGATCAGTACACAAAATTGACAACATCCCATGATGGCAAATTTAAAGTCAACTTAAATTCTTAAGAAGAATCTTTAATTCTAGAATAGTTTTTCTCAAGCAGTTTGTGTCAATTGTTATGCTAACACAACTAGAAAATTCACAAGAGAATGTTCTCTGTCTCTATTGGAAGGGACAAGAGGTGAAATTTCCATCCAGTCATTGGATCTGGTAGGCCTACTTTTTATATTGAAATAAAGCTGATTGTGTCAAGTAATTTTGAAGCACCGATACTATGGAAAATTAACACAGAAGCAGCATAATATTGAGTTACAGGTAATCCAGATGGATATTGATCTATGCTACACAATATTAACGTTTGTTTTGGGGGGGGGGGGGGGCATGTTCACTGATGTCAAATAAATTGCAAATCTTCCAGATTATGGGCGGCACGGTGGCACAGTGGTTAGCACTGCTGCCTCACAGCGCCAGAGACCCGGGTTCAATTCCCGCCTCAGGCGACTGACTGTGTGGAGTTTGCACGTTCTCCCCGTGTCTGCGTGGGTTTCCTCCGGGTGCTCCGGTTTCCTCCCACCATCCAAAGATGTGCAGGGTCAGGTGAATTGGCCATACTAAAATTGCCTGTAGTGTTAGGTAAGGGGTAAATGTAGGGGTATGGGTGGGTTTCGCTTCGGCGGGTCGGTGTGGACTTGTTGGGCCGAAGGGCCTGTTTCCACACTGTAATCTAATCTAATCTAATCTAATATTCTCAACTTGATTTCACACCTTATGAAAATATTCACTTTTCAACTCAACCACTTCAAACTGAACTCACCATAAATTACCCTAACAAGGGCGACCTAAAAGAAAAAATATATTTTTTTTACTTGTTATAAGCTTCTTCAGAATCTGGACGATTAATTGCAGAGGAAAACCAAAAGCAAATAAATAGTCCGATAACACTTTCTATCAAAAGAATAACACTTTTTGTGAGTTTATGTTTTTACAAAATATGGAAAGACAGCAAATTTTTAAAAAATTAGATTACCTAGTGCGGAAACAGGCCCTTCGGCCCAACAAGTCCACACTGACCCTCCGAAGAGTAACCCACCCAGACCCACTTCCCTCTGTCTAACACACCTAGCACTATGGGCAATTTAGCATAGCCAATTCACCTAACCTGCACATCTTTGGACTGTGGGAGGAGCACCCGGAGGAAGCCCACGCAGACACAGGGAGAACGTGCAAACTCCATATGGACAGTTGCCCGAGGCTGGAATTGAACCTGGGACCTGGTGCTGTGAGGCAGCAGTGCTAACCACTGAGCCACTGTGCTGCATCGAATTCCCGGTTTTTAATTCATAAAAACTAACAGCATAAACTATATGAAAAAAAAAACAGATAGATGAGGACAAACATACCGTTATTACTTTAGGGTTTGTCCCAATCACATCCTTCCATAGCTGTAGCCAAAGAAATTGAGTCGAAATGCCTAGAAGGTATATCGAGGCACAAAATACAAGTATACCATTGAGATTGGAAAACTGCTGCCATTGATATCACAAGCTATAGTTAACAACAGCTACAAAGGAGAGCTGGTCAGTATCAACAAATCAAGCAGGTTGATGGAGGAAAAAGAGATACACTGTATAAAAAAATGGAACCACATCAGGTTCCAGAGTTAATACTGCATAGGTCTCATTATCTGACTTATGCCTGCAGCCACTGTGGCATTGTCGCTTAAGAAGTTTTATCAGTGACGATACTGTAATTGAACTATTTTGGCTCTTGCAGGGTTACCTTTTGAGATGAATGACTGCCGTTATAATGCTGTAACGTGGAAGGGGAGGAATACCATGATCCAAACCCATTAACCTCTACAGCAAAGAATAGATGTAGGTATTTTTTAAGCAAATATGCTTCCACCAACATAGTTGCTACTCTTATTTAAACATCCCAGGATATCTTAAAGCACAAGGACCTGATTAGAATATCAAAGTGCACCTGTTATGTTGTGTCAGCAATATCCCTTGAGGACATAATAAAAGGTTAATTGTTTATGCCATAATACTGACTAATTGAAAAGGTACAGGCCAGAAAGCTGGATAATTTTCCAGTCTTTCTTTAAACGTGCTACAGGTTCTTCAATATCATCTGAACCAGCAATACAAGCAGATGGGACTTCAACTTAACAAAACATCTACATGAAAAGCAATTAAAAATTTTTCCAAATGAACATATAGGTAAAGCAATACCAATTACCACATAAACATGAACATTAGATTAGATTACTTTACAGTGTGGAAACAGGCCCTTCGGCCCAACAAGTCCACACCGACCCGCCGAAGCGCAACCCACCCATACCCCTACATTTACCCCTTATCTAACACTACGGACAATTTAGCATGGCCAATTCACCTGACCCTGCACATCTTTGTGACTGTGGGAGGAAACCGGAGCACCCGGAGGAAACCCACGCAGACACGGGGAGAATGCGCAAACTCCACACAGTCAGTCGCCTGAGGCGGGAATTGAACCCAGGTCTCTGGCGCTGTGAGGCAGCAGTGCTAACCACTGTGCCACCGTGCCGCCCACAAATATACATTAGAATTTCAGTACATCCCTTGTTCTTACTTCTGATGCAAAGGTGTAATAGATACTGAGCAGAGCAATTAATTTTTGAAACCACTTTGCTAATTGTGCATTATTCAACACAACCAGGAGTTTACAAAAGAATTCAAATGTTCAAAAACCTGATTAGATACACATATCTAAATTATCCTTCCATTTTCTGAAATATTAAGGAAAAGCCACAACATCAGATGTTGTGTTTGGACTACTTGTTCTGATTACAACCAGTCAACCAATTTGGTATATGCATCTTCAGGAGAAATCCCTCCAGATCCTTTTCTTTGATGAAGTTATGAGCATTAACAGTTAAATACATCGTCATAAAGGAAAAAAAAAGTTGATGTTCATAGATTCAAACAGTACAGAAATTCTTCAGTCCAACTTGGAATGACATCCCAACTCCTGTACTCAATGCTCTGACCAAAGAAGGCAAACATGCCAATGCCTTCTTCACCACCCTGTGTACCTGTGATACTACTTTCAAGTTAAATTTAATAATAAATTGTAAATTTTAATTTTTAAAAAATCCCAATCCACTAAACATTGCAATTTCCCAAATTCTGAGAATTTCCCAAAGAGTTGTTTAATGGCAGTTCAAAAATTGAGGATGAAATTCCTGCAGTAATTTTACCTTTCTTTACAGAAACCTCTTCAATCCTTTCCAGGTCATATATGTTAAGGTAATTCAACAACTCTCGAAGAATTGCAGTTGGCAAACCTGCGTATGTAACAAAACACAGCTTGGAGATTTAAAAAGTGGCAGTTAAAAAGCAAGTGCAAACTTTCAGATGAAATTAAATAGCTCTTAAATTTCACTGAAGATAGACTTTTGTGACCAGTGCAGTCACCAGTAAAAGCAAATCAGATTTATACACCTCCACTTGATTTTATTTATAGTAGCTTCTTTGCTTATCACCTTGTTAAAGAAAAGGTAATATGAGCAAATTTGTTTTGATCTTTCTCTCTCAGTTTGACAAAGATCATTTGTAACTTTGCTCTGACTGGCCTTATATTAAAATGTTGACATTTTGAGTAAATGAGACAAAGATATATGGAGGGGCAGATACTGTTGAAGAAATGGGGAGGCTGCAGATGGACTTGGAGACTGCGCAAAGAAATGGCAGATGGAATACAACATAGGAAAACGTGAGATCATGAAGTTAGGTAGGAAAAATACAAAGAACAAAGAAGATTTACAGCCCAGGAACCGGCCCTTCAAGCTTGAGCCGATCCAAATGTACTGTCTAAACCTGTCGGTCAATTCCTAAGCATTTGCATCCCTGTCCCGACGCATCTTAAATGAATCCACCATGCCTGCCTCGACCACCTCTGCTGGCAACGTGTTCCAAACGCCCACCACCCTCTGTGTGAAGTACTTGCCGCGTGTATCCCCATTAAACTTTCCACCTCTCACCTTGAAAGCATGACCTCTCATTATTGAATCCTTCATTCTGGGAAAAAGCTTGTCTTTATCCACTCTGTCTATATCCTTCATGATTTTGTAAACCTCAATCAGGTCCCCCCTCAATCTCCTTTTTTCTTGTGAAAATAAACCTAACCTACACAACCTCTCTTCATAGCTAGCACCTTCCGTACCAGGCAACATCCTCGTAAACCTTCTCTGCCGCCTCTCCAAAGCGTCCACATCCTTTTGGTAATGTGGCGACCAGAACTGTACACAATATTCTAAATGCGGCAGAACCAACATCCTGTACAATTTTAACATGACTTGCCAGCTCTTATACTCAATACCCTGTTCAATGAAGGCAAATATACTATATGCCTTCTTGGCCACTCTATCCACCTGTGCAGCAACCCTCAGGGTACAATGGACCTGCAATCCCAGATTTCAGATTTCTCTGCCCATCAACTTTTCCCAAGGCTCTTCCATTCATTGTATAATTCGTTCTAGAATTAGATTTGCCTAAATGCATCACCTCACATTTGTCTGGATTGAAAACCATCTGCCACTTTTCTGCACAACTCTTCAGTCTATCTATATCCTCCTGTATTCTCTGACAGTCCCTTATGCTTTCTGCTACTCCACCAATCTTTGTGTCATCTGCAAACTTGCTGATCAGACCAACAGTGCCCTCTTCTAGATCATTTATGTATATTACAAACAACAGTGGCCCCAATACTGACCCCTGAGGAACACCACTGGTCACCTTTCTCCATCTCGAGAAACTCCCTTAAACTACTACTCTCTGTCTCCTGTTGCTCAACCAGTTCTTTATCTACCTAGCTAGAACACCCTGCACACCATGTGACTTCACTTTCTCCATTAGTCTACAATGGGGAACCTTATCAAACACCTTAATAAAGTCCACGTATATGACATCAACAACCCTTCCTTCATCTAACAACTTGGTCACTTGCTCAAAGAATTCTATCAAGTTGGTAAGGCACGATCTCCCCCGCACAAAACCATGTTGCCTATCACTGATAAGCTCATTCTTTTCCAAATATAAATAGATCCTATCTCTTAGTACCCTCTCCAGCAACTTCCCCACCACCGATGTCAGGCTCACTGGTCTGTAGTTACCCAGAATATCCTTACTATCCTTCTTGTACAGCGGGACAACATAGGCTACCCTCCAGTCCTCCACCACCTCACCTGTATTTAAGGATGCCACAAAGATATCTGTCATGCCCCAGCTATTTCCTATCTCACCTCCCTCAGCAACCTGGGATAGATCTCATCCGGTCCTGGAGATTTGTCCACCTTAATAACCTCTAGCATACCCAACACATCTTCCCTACGTATGCCAATATGATCCAGACTAATCAAACTTCTATCTCTAATCTTAAGATTCATCATGTTCCTCTCCTCAGTGAACACTAATGCAAAGTAATCATTCAGAATCTCACCCATTCTCTCAGGTTTGACACACAGCCTTCCTTCATTATCTTTTAGTGGACCAATCCTTTCTCTAGTTACCCACTTGCTTCTTATATAAGAATAAAATGCTTTGGGATTTTCCTTAATTCTGCTTGCTAAAGCTATTTCATGACGTCTTTTGGCCCGCTTGATTCCTTGTTTAAGACTTGTCCTAATCTTCCGATATTCTTCCAGGGCCCGTTCTGTTCTTAGCTGCCTAGACCTTATGTACGCTTCCCTTTTCCTCTTGGTTAGTTGTACAATTTCTCCTGTCATCCACGGTTCACGAATCTTGCCCTTCCTATCCTTTGCCTTCAATGGGACATGCCTATCCTGCACTACTGTTAACCTATCTTTGAAAGCCTCCCACATCTCAAATGTGGACTTCCCTTCAAATAGCTGTGTCCAATCCACATTTCCCAGCTCCTGCCTAATTTTGAAATCATTGGTTTTGGCCCAGTTTAGTACTCTTCCCTGAGGACCACTCTCTTCTTTATCTACGAATATTCTAAAACTTACAGAAGGCTGTGGAGACCAAATAATTAAGTGTCTTTAAGACAGAGATAGGTTTTTGATTAGTAAGTGGATCAAGTGTTATAGGGAGAAGGCAAGGCAATGGGATTGAGAAATACATAATCCATGGTCGAATGATGGAGCAGACTCGATGGGCCGAATTCTGCTCCTGTATCTTATAATCCTACAAAATCTAAACCTCAGAGATTCAATAAAGTGGTGCTTTAATTACAGCTCCAAGTCTTACCGCAGACCCCCTGCTCCAGCTTGACCATGTTCTTGCTGATATTCTTTGCACAGATGTTATATAAAGTGGGCACATGGCGGCTGAGGGTCTCTTCTTCCTCCTCCTCCTGTTTGCCCGGCTCCATCCCCCTGGACCACGACCTTACACCGTCTCTACGTCGCCATTTTGAGAAGGTCACTGTCGAGCTGAGCGGCTCCAGGTTCCGTCAACTGAATGAAGTCCGTCACCTCGATATGTTTGAGACATGGGATTATTTTTAATAGCGTAGTACACACTCGCAATGTCATTCAGTAGCGGTGATAATTCACGATTACATTCCAGTGCTGTGTTTAGTCATAACTGATAAATGGTAACCACAGAAGCATTTATTTGCCCTTCATGTTCGACGTTTGGAAGGTGGAATGTTTCAGCTGGTTCTCAGTTTCCCCTCGGCCCCATGAGAAGAGCACGGGGGGAGGCGGGTAAGATGGCGGCGGTAAGAGAGCTCTGGTCTTTCACTAACCGGAGTCTGGTTGTCAGGAGCCGATGTCATCTCCCCCTCGGGCTTGGTGTAGTGTCCGATCATCTCCGCACTTTCTCCATCTCCAGCGTTTTAAACCAAGCCGAAAAAGAGCAGGAACTGCAGAAAAATCCTTTCTATTGCAAGTATAAGACCAAGATCCAGGACCTGCGGAGGTGAGGGAGACGCTGTTTTCACCTGCTCTGGTTTACTATGTGATATACATCCGCATTTACAAACTAATGCCAGATTGTGCTGGTCTGGATTAACACTAATTACCCAGTGGAGAAAGTGAGGTCTGCAGATGCTGGAGATCAAAGTTGAAACTTTATTGCTGGAACAGCACAGCAGGTCAGGCAGCATCCACTAATTACCCAGTGCCAATCTCCTGCCTTTTCCCCGAAACCTGTAAGCCATTTCTATCCAAATAGTCATCCAGTGCCCTCTTAAATCCCTCATTTGAACCTGCCCCCACCACATTTCGAGTTAATGCATTCCATATCCTAGCTACTCACTGTGTGAAAAAGTTCTTTTTTCCTCATATCACTTTGTTTACAAATTTACACTGAAACTACAGCAGACCAAGTCATTTAACCAAACTGTTCTTTGCTAGTGGAGAAAGTGAGGTCTGCAGATGCTGGAGATCAGAGCTGAAAATGTGTTGCTGGAAAAGCGCAGCAGGTCAGGGAGCATCCAGGGAACAGGAGAATCGACGTTTTGGGCATAAACCCTTCAAGGGCTTATGCCCGAAACGTCGATTCTCCTGTTCCCTGGATGCTGCCTGACCTGCTGCGCTTTTCCAGCAACACATTTTCATTTCTGTTCTTTGCTAGTGTTCATATTCCACACCTCATTGAGTCATAGTGATGTACAGCATGGAAACAGACCCTTTGGTCCAACCCGTGCATGCCAACCAGATATCCCAACCCAATCTAGTCCCACCTGCCAGCACTTGGCCCATATCCCTCCAAACCCTTCCCATTCATATACCCATGCAAATGCCTCTTAAATGTTGCAATTGTACCAGCCTCCACCACATCCTCTGGCAGCTCATTCCATACACGCACCACCCTCTGCGTGAAAAAGTTGCCCCTTAGGTCTCTTTTATATCTTTCCCCTCTCACCTTAAACCTATGTCCTCCAATTCTGGACTCCCCGACCCCAGGGAAAAGACTTTATCTATTTATCCTATCCATGCTCCTCATAATTTTGTAAACCTCTATAAGGTCACCTCTCAGCCTCCAACGATCCAGGGAAAACAGCCCAGCCTGTTCAGCCTCTCCCTGTAGCTCAAATCCTCCAACCCTGGCAACATCCTTGTAAATCTTTTCTGAACCCTTTCAAGTTTCACACATCTTTCCGAAAGGAAGGAGACCAGAATTGCACGCAACATTCCAACAGTGGCCTAACCAATGTCCTGTACAGTCACAACATGACCTCCCAACTCCTGTACTTAATACTCTGACCAATAAAGGAAAGCATACCAAACACCTTTTCACTATCCTATCTACCTGTGACTCCACTTTCAAGGACCTCCCATCTAAAACCTTCGTTCCCCCAGATCCTGTGTTTGCTTATCTTTCAGGTATTAACAATGGGTGATACTATTGACCAATAATGTAACTAGAAGAAGTTTTCCTCCTCCCTCTACAACTGCCTGACCTGCTGTGCTTTTCCAGCACCACTCTAATCTAGACTCTGGTTTCCAGCATCTGCAGTCCTTGGTTTTCCCCAATAATGTAACTAGACCACCCATAAAATACTGCATACAAGAAGATCAGAGACTGGAAATTTTATGGGTGAGAACTCTATCCTAAATCCCCAAAAACTGCCCACCATCTAAAAAGTAAAATGAAGAGTGTGATAGAATAGTGTCCACTTGTTTGGGTGAGTGCAACTCCAAGAAGCTCCTTAACAAAGCAGCTCGCTTGATTGTCACCACCTTCAACATTTATTCCCTTTCTACACGTAACTCAGTAAACGATCTGCAAGATGTGCTGTGGCAACTGACGGTAGACAAGCAGGAGGCTGGAAGAACACAGCAAGCCAGGCAGCATTAATCGAAAGCTGATTGGAGGCAAATGATCACAGGTAAAGGGACGGCTGGAAAATGGGAAGCCTTCAGAAATGAGATAATGAGAATCCAGAGAAAGTATATTCCTGTCAGGGTGAAAGGGAAGGCTGGTAGGTGTAAGGAATGCTGGATGACTAAAGAAATTGAGGATTTGGTTAAGAAAAAAAAGGAAGCATATGTCAGGTATAGACAGGATAGATCGAGTGAATCCTTAGAAGAGTATAAAGAAAGTAGGAGTAATACTTAAGAGGGAAATCAGGAGGGCAAAACGGGGACATGAGATAGCTTTGGCAAATAGAATTAAGGAGAATCCAAAGGATTTTTATAAATATATTAAGGACAAAAGGGCAACTAGGGAGAGAATAGGGTCCCTCAAAGATCAGCAAGGCAGCCTTTGTGTGGAGCCACAGAAAATGGGGGAGATACTAAATGAATATTTTGCATCAGTATTTACTGTGGGAAAGGGTATGGAAGATGTAGACTGTATAGGGAAATAGATGGTGACATCTTGCAAAATGTCCAGATTACAGAGGAGTAAGTGCTGGATGTCTTGAAACGGTTAAGGTGGATAAATCCCCAGGACCTGATCAGGTGTACCCGAGAACTATGTGGGAAGCTAGAGAAGTGATTGTTGGACCTCTTACTGAGATATTTGTATCATCGATAGTCACAGGTGAAGTGCCGGAAGACTGGAGGTTGGCAAACGTGGTGCCACTGTTTAAGAAGGGCGGTAAAGACAAGCCAGGAAACTATAGACCGGTGAGCTTGACCTCGGTGGTGGGCAAGTTATTGGAGGGAATCCTGAGGGACAGGATGTACATGTATTTGGAAAGGCAAGGACTGATTAGGGATAGTCAGCATGGCTTTGTGCGTGGAAAATCATGTCTCTCAAACTTGATTGAGTTTTTTGAAGTGTTAACAAAGAAGATTGATGAGGGCAGAGCAGTAGATGTGATCTATATGGACTTCAGTAAGGCGTTAGACAAGGTTCCCCATGGGAGACTGATTAGCAAGGTTAGATCTCATGGAACAAAGGGAGAACTAGCCATTTGGATGCAGAACTGGCTCAAAGGTAGAAGACAGTGGGTGGTGGTTTAGGGTTGTTTTTCAGACTGGAGGCTGTGACCTGTGGAGTGCTAGAAGGATCGGTGCTGGGCCCTCTACTTTTTGTCATTTACATAAATGATTTGGATGCGAGCATAAGAGGTACATTTAGTAAGTTTGCAGATGACACCAAAATTGGAGGTGTCATGGACAGCGAAGAGGGTTATCTCAGATTACAACAGGATCTGGACCAGATGGGTCAATGGGCTGAGAAGTGGCAGATGGAGTTTAATTCAGATAAATGCGCGGTGCTGCATTTTGGGAAAGCAAATCTTAGCAGGACTTATACACTTAATGGTAAGGTCCTAGGGAGTGTTGCTGAACAGAGAGAATTTGGAGTGCAGGTTCAAAGCTCCTTGAAAGTGGAGTTGCAGGTAGATAGGATAGTGAAGAAGGCATTTGGTATACTTTCCTTTATTGGTCAGAGGATTGAGTACAGGAGTTGGGAGGTCATGTACAGGACATTGGTCAGGCCACTGTTGGAATATTGCGTGCAATTCCGGTCCCCTTCCTATCGGAAATATGTTGTGAAACTTGAAAGGGTTCAGAAAAGATTTACAAGGATGTTACCAGGGTTGGAGTATCTGAGCTATAGGGAGAGGCTGAACAGGCTGGGCTGTTTTCCCTGGAGTGTCGGAGGCTGAGGGGTGACTTTATAGAGGTTTACAAAATTATGAGGAGCATGGATAGGATAAATAGATAAAGTCTTTTCCCTGGGGTCGGGGAGTCCAGAATCGGAGGGCATAGGTTTAAGGTGAGAGGGGAAAGATATAAAAGAGACCTAAGGGGCAACATTTTCACGCAGAGGGTGGTGCGTGTATGGAATGAGCTGCCAGAGGATGTGGTGGAGGCTGGTACAATTGCAACATTGAAAAGGCATTTGGATGGGTATATGAATAGGAAGGGTTTGAAGTGGTGTGGGCCGGGTGCTGGCAGGTGGGACTAGACTGGGTTGGGATATCTGGTCGGCATGGACGGGTTGGACCAAAGGGTCTGTTTCCATGCTTTACATCTCTATGCCTCTATGACTATGACTCTAAGAGGTGGAAAAGTGAACGTTTCGGGTGTAGTCCTTCTTCAGGATTGGGGGTGGGTGTAAGGGGAACTTCAGATATCGGGGGTGGGGGAGGTGTGGCCGGGTGGTGAAGTAGGAATAGGTGAACGCAGGTGGACTTCTCCATTTCCTGATGCTGCCCGGCCTGCTGTTTTCTTCTAGCCTTCTGCTCGTCTGCCGTGGATTCTGGCATAGGCAGTTTTTTTTGTCTCTAATCTAGTAACTCACCCAAACTCCTTCCAAATCCATGGCTAGAAGGACAAGGAAACAGATATATGGGAACACCACAACTTAAAAGTTCTACTCCAAGCTGCACCCTGACCCCATTCCATCCGTGTTACTGGGTCAGATTCCTGGAAGTCACTTTCTCTCGGCCAGTTAGGAATCTGTGTTGGCTCCTATCCCATAAATGTTTTTTTTAAATTATGCAATAAGGCACCTCTTTACATGTGAGTATTTTTGGATCTTAGGATGAAACCAGATGAATATGAGGCTTGTGTGGCAAAGATAGAAGAGGTGAAGAAACAGCCATTGGGACATTCAAAGCAGGGTGAATTTATCAGACTCATGGAAGAAAAGGCAAGATTCTATAAGATTTTCTTTATTAAAATATGTTTAACCGAATTGTGTTAAAAGGTAAGTTGGTTATGAACCTAATCAATTAGGTCATTAATTATAAATTTCCTGAAATTGTTTTTCACAAGTTCAGTGTTTCTATTTCCCTTGAACATTTGTAGTAGTACAGTTGCTTTTTGGGGATGTGTTTGGATGGGAATATGCAACGGAAATCCATTGCTGTGCATCACTTGAATGTTAAAGAAAAAAGTGTTCGACATCAAACTATACAAGAGAAAAAGTGAGGACTGCAGATGCTGGGGAAATCAGAGTCAAAAGGTGTGGTGCTGGAAAATCATAGCAAGTCAGGCAGTAGCTGAGGAGCAGGAGAGTCGACATTTCAGGAATAAGCCCTCCATCAGGAATGTGAGGTTGAGGGGAAAGGAGGCTGTGAGATAAATAGGAGGGTGGGAATGGGGGGAAGGTAACTGGGAATGTGATAGGTAGGTGCAGATGGGACATGGGACTGATAGGTCAGAGGGGAAGGTGGAGCAGAACGGTAGGAAGAAAGATGGACAGATAGGATAGTGCCAAGTTGGAGGGTTGGATCTGGGAGAAGGTGGGGGAGGGGAATTGACGAAACTGGTGAAGTTGACGTTGATGTCATGTGGTTGGAGGGTCCCAAGCGGATCATGAGTTCTTCCTCCAGTCGGGTAGCTTGGATTTGGCAGTGGAGACGGCCCAGGACTTGCATGTCCTCAGTGGAGTGGGAGGGGGAGTCGAAGTGGTCGGCCACAGAGCAGTGATGTTGGTTGGTGCATGTGTTCCCTGAAACATTCTGCGATTTGACATTTTGTCTCCCCAATGTAGAGGAGACCCCATTGAGAGCAACGGACATGGTAGATGAGGTGTTTCAATGTGCAGGAAATCTCTGCCGATGTGAAAGGATCCTTTGGGGCCTTGGATGGAGGTGAGGGGGAAGGTGTGGGCGCAGATTTTACACTCCTTGCAGTGGCAAGGGAAAGTGCCAGGAGCGGTGGTTTGGTGGGGGCCGTGGACCTAATGAGGCAGTCGCAGAGAGAATGGTCTCTGCGGAACATAGATATGGGTGGGGAGGAAATTATATCTCTGGTGATGGAGTAAGCGAGTTTTGACTGTAGGTGGCAGAAATGGCGGAGGATAATGTATTGTATCCAGAGATTAGTGGGGTGGAAGCTGAGGATTAGTGGGGGGATCCATCCTTGTTGTGGTTGAAGGGGTGGGATTCAAAGACGGAGGTGTGGGAAGTGGAGGAGATGCGCTGGAGGTGTCGTTGACCACGTGGGAAGGGAAATTGCGGTCCTTGAGGAAGGAGACCATCTGTGATATTCTGGAGTGGAATTGGTCCTCCTGAGAGCAGATGCGGCAGAAGTGGAGGAATTGGGAGTAAGGGATAACATTCTTACAGGAATGGGGGTGGAAGGAGGTTTGGTTAAGGTAGCTGTGGGAATCAGTGGGTTTGAAGTAGATGTCCATGTGAGTCGGTCACTGGAGACTGAGAGGTCCACCGCACTAATCACCAGATACAGTGCATTATCCTCCACCATTTCCACCACCTACAATCAGACCCCAATACTAGAGATATAGTTCCCTTCCCACCCCTTTCAGCATTCCAAGAGAGACCATTCCCTCTGCAACTCCCTCATTAGATCCATGACTCGACCAACCCACCCTTCACTCCTGGCACCTTCCGTTGACGCTGCATGAGGTGTGAAACCTCTGCCCACAGCAACCCCTCACCTCTGTCCAAGGCCCGAAAGGATCCTTTAACATCTGACAGAGATTTTCCTGCATATCGAAACATCTGATCTACCCTGTCCATTGCTCTCAATGTGGTCTCCTCTACGTTGGGGAGACAGGGTGCCAACTCGCAGAACATTTCAGGGAACATATCTGGGATACACACACCAAACCACACCACCACCCTGTGGCCAACAACTTGAACTTCCCCATCCCACTCCATCAAGGACATGCAAATCCTGGGCCTTCCACTGCCATATCCAAGCTACCTGACGACTGGAGGCAGAATGCTTCATCTTCCGTCTTGGGACTCTCCAACTACATGGCATCACCGTCAACTTCACCAGTTTCCTTATCTCCCCTCCCTCTACCTCATCCCAGATCCAACCCTCCAACTTGGCACCACTCTCTTGAACTGTCCTACCTGTCCATCTTCCTTCCCACCTATCTGCTCCACCTCCCCTCCGACCTATCACTATCACCATTTGCATCTACCTATCGCTTTCCCAGCTACCTTACCCCATCAGTACCCTCCTATTTCTCTCTGTCTCCTTTTCCAAAGCCCCCCTCCACATTCCTGACGAAGGGCTTTTGCCCGAAACATTGACTCTCCTGCTCCTAGGATGCTGCCTAACTTGCTGTGCTTTTCCAGTGCCACGCTTTTTGAATCAAATTGTTCAAGCTCTTGTTTTAAGGACCGTATGAAACTGGGAGTTGTGGTGGTGGTGCTGACACGTGATTGAAATTTTCTTAAGATTTTATTTAATTTCAGTGCCAAAACTTCAATGCTATTTGTACCTGTGAATACAGTGGTAGAGCTGAAAATGCCTCTTATGTTCTGAATGTAGAACAACATTTTAGAACATAAAGTTATTAACTTAGTAAGTACCACTTAGTTTTCTATACTTTGTTTTCTGTTTAAGATTTGATAAATATTTAACATATGGATATTTCAAATATTGTAACTTCTGTAACTTCAGTTAAATCTGTGACATTTTTAATAGCAGTTTTCACCATATTGCTAAACTACTATTGTGCTTTATTTAAATTTAATTTGTAATTCCTGTTGTAGACTTTGAACATCTCTTTGCATATTACAGATATCACTTAACAAAAGAATGAAAATTGCTCCTGTGCAGTGCCTGAAAACTGCTAGTGTTGTGTCAAGAGTAATTGAGTTATCTTGTAGATAAATAATTGGAAATATGGGCTCTGCTCCATTTTTATATAATCCAGAGCTTGTTGACATCAATTAAAGAACAGCACTTGTTGAAGGCAGTCCAGAGAGTTTGTAGATGTTTGAGTGGCAAGTTGTCATTGGCTGCCTGATCCATTGTAGCACCTTATATATTTTAGGTCAAGCTACTTTATGATTTTTCAATAGATTGAAGAATTGAGTTGCAGAATTTAAAGCAGAAATTAAATTCAATTTTATACAGAAAATTAAGACAGGAAGAATGGATTAGTGAAAGAGCTTGTTTTAGAGTCATAGAGATGTACAGCATGGAAACAGACTCTTCGGTCCAACCTGTCCATGCTGACCAGACATCCCAGACATCCCAATCTAGTTGCACCTGCCAGCACCTGGCCCATATCCCTCCAAACCCTTCCTATTCATATACCCTTCCAAATGACTCTTAAATGTTGCAATTGTACCAGCCTACACCACTTCCTCTGGCAGCTCATTCCATACATGTACCACCCTCTGCGTGAAAAGGTTGCCCCTGAGGTCCCTTTTATATCTTTCCCCTTTCACCCTAAACCTATGCTGTCTAGTTCTGGACTCCCCGACCCCAGGGAAGAGACTTTGCCTATTTATCCTATCCATGCCCCTCATAATTTTGTAAACCTCTATAAGGTCAGCCCTCAGCCTCCGACGCTCCAGGGAAAACAGCCCCAGCCTATTCAGCCTCTCCCTGTAGCTCAAATCCTCCAACCCTGGCAACATCCTTGTAAATCTTTTCTGAACTCTTTCCAGTTTCATAACATCTTTCCGATAGGAAGGAGACCAGAATTGCACGCAACATTCCAACAGTGGCCTAACCAATGTCCTGTACAGCCGCAACATGTCCTCCCAACTCCTGAACTCAATATTCTGACCAATAAAGGAAAGCATACCAAATGCCTTCTTCACTATCCTATCTACCTGCGACTCCACTTTCAAGGAGCTATGAACCTGCACTCCAAATTCTCTTTGTTCAGCAACACTCCCTAGGACTTACCATTAAGTGTATAAATCCTGCTAAGATTTGCTTTCCCAAAATGCAGCACCTCTCATTTATCTGAATTAAACTCCATCTGCCACTTCTCAGCCCATTGGCCCATCTGGTCCAGATCCTGTTGTAATCTGAGGTAACCCTCTTTGCTGACCATGACACCTCCAATTTTGGTGTCATCGGCAAACTTACTAACTGTACCTCTTATGCTCGCATCCAAATCATTTATGTAAATGACAAAAGGTAGAGGACCCAGCACCAATCCTTGTGGCACTCTATTGGCCTCCAGTCTGAAAAACAACCCTCCACCACCACCCTCTGTCTTCTACCTTTGAGCCAGTTCTGTATCCAAATGGCAAGTTTTCCCTGTATTCCTTGAGATCTAACCTTGCTAATCAGTCTCCCATGGGGAACCTTGTCGAATGCCTTACTGAAGTCCATATAGATCACATCTACTGCTCTGCCCTCATCAATTCCTTTGTTACTTCTTCAAAAAACTCAATCTTTGTGAGACATGATTTCCCATGCACAAAGCCATGTTGACTATCCCTAATCAGTCCTTGCCTTTCCAAATACATGTACATCCTGTCCCTCAGGATTCCCTCCAACCACTTGCCCACCACCGAGGTCAAGCTCACCGGTCTATAGTTCCCTGGCTTGTCTTTACCGCCCTTCTTAAACAGTGGCACCACGTTTGCCAACCTCCAGTCTTCCGGCACCTCACCTGTGACTATCGATGATACAAATATTTCAGCAAGAGGCCCAGCAATCACTTCTCTAGCTTCCCACAGAGTTCTCGGGTACACCTGATCAGGTCCTGGGGATTTATCCACCTTAACCGTTTCAAGACTCCAGCACTTACTCCTCTGTAATCTGGGCATTTTGCAAGATGTCACCATCTATTTCCCTGCAGTCTGTATCTTCCATATCCTTTTCCACAGTAAATACTGATGCAAAATATTCATTTAGTATCTCCCCCATTTTCTGTGGCTCCACATAACGGCCACCTTGCTGATCTTTGAGGGGCCCTATTCTCTCCCTAGTTACCCTTTTGTCCTTAATATATTTGTAAAAACCCTTTGGATTCTCCTTAATTCTATTTGCCAAAGCTATCTCATTTCCCCTTTTTGCACTCTTGATTTCCCTCTTAAGTATACTCCTACTTCCTTTATACTCTTCTAAGGATTCATTCGATCTATCCTGTCTATACCAGACATATGATTCCTTCTTTTTCTTAACCAAAACCTCAATTTCTTTAGTCATCCCCTATACCTACCAGCCTTCCCTTTCACCCTGACAGGAATATACTTTCTCTGGATTCTCATTATCTCATTTCTGAAGGCTTCCCATTTTCCAGCCGTCCCTTTACCTGCGAACATCTGCTTCCAATCAGCTTTCGAAAGTTCTTGCCTAATACCGTCAAAATTGGCCTTTCTCCAATTTAGAACTTCAACTTTTGATCTGGTCTATCCTTTTCCATCACTATTTTAAAACGAATAAAATTATGGTCGCTGGCCCCAAAGTGCTCCCCCACTGACACCTCAGTCACCTGCCCTGCCTTATTTCCCAAGAGTAGGTCAAGATTTGCACCTTCTCTGGCCGGTGCATCCACATACTGAATTGGAAAATTGTCTTGTACACACTTAAGAAATTCCCCTCCATCTAAACCTTTAACACTATGGCAGTCCCAGTCAATGTTTGGAAAGTTAAAATCCCTGACCATAACTACCCTATTATTCTTACAGATAGCTGAGATCTCCTTACAAGTTTGTTTCTCAATTTCCCTCTGACTATTAGGGGGTATTTAATACAATCCCAATAAGGGGATCATCCCTTTCTTATTTCTCAGTTCCACCCAAATAACTTCAGGAATATCCTCCCTCAGCACAGCTGTAATGCTATCCTTTATCAAAAATGCCACTCTCCCTCCTCTCTTGCCTCCCTTTCTATCCTTCCTGTAGCATTTATATTCTGGAACATTAAGCAGCCATGTCTCCGTAATTGCTATGATATCTCAGTCCCATGTTCCTAACCATGTCCTGAGTTCATCTGCCTTCCCTGGTAGGCCCCTTGCATTGAAATAAATGCAGGTTAATTTATAAGTCCTACCTTGTCTCTGCCTGCCCTGACTGTTTGACTCACTTTTGTTCTCAACTGTACCAGTCTCAGATTGATCTCTTTCCTCACTATCTCCTGGGACACCGCCCCCCCCCTCCCCGCCCAATCCTCCCAAGCAGTTCTAGCAAATTCCCTGCCAGTATATTAGTCCCCTTCCAATTTAGGTGCAATCCGTCCTTCTTGTACAGGTCACTTCTATCCTAAAAGAGATTCCAATGATCCAAAAATGTGAATCCTTCTCCCTTACACCAGCTCCTCATCCATGCATTCATCTGCTCTGTCCTCCTATTCCTGCCCTCACTAGCTCGTAGCACTGGGAGTAATCCAGATATTACTTGAGGATCTCCTTTTTAAATTACTGCCTGACTCTCTGTAATCTCCTTTCAGAATCTCAACCTTTTCCCTTCCTGTATCATTGTTTCTAATGTGGACAATGACCTCTTGCTGGCCCCTCTCCCCCGTGAGAACATTCTGTACCCTTTGTGAGACATCCTTGATCCTGGCACCAGGGAAACAACACACCATTCTGCTATTTCTCTGCTGGCCACAGAAACGTCTGTACCTCGGACTACAGAATCCCCTAACACAATTGATCTCTTGGAAGCCGACGTACCCCTCGTTGCATTAGAGCCAGTCTCAATACCAGAAACTTGGCTGTTCATGCTATTTCCCCAGAGAATCCATCACCCCCTACATTTTCCAAAACAGCATACCTGTTTGAAATGGGTATACCCACAAAAAACTCCTGCCCTAGGTGGCTACCTCTCTTACCCTTCAGGGAGTTAACCCATCTATATGACTGTGTCTGAGACATCCCCCCCCCATAACTGCCATCCATCATATCCTGTTGCTGTTGCAAATTCCTCATCGCTTCTATCTGTCTTTCCAACCGATCCACTCTATATGATAAGATTCGCATCCAACAGCATTTTTGGCAGATATAATCCACAGTAACCCTTAAACTCCCTTTAAACTCCCACATCTGACAAGAAGTACATATCATTTCAAAGGCCATTTTTGCTCCTTCACAATCTACAGACCCAGAAAATAACACCATCTTATTCCTCTACAAAACACTGCACCATAATAGCTGTGGCTTATATTTTGAGTTTAATCAAGTGACTTATCTCCAAAAACACATAATCAAGAAAGAACCCACTGTACTCACTAATGCAGCCTTTCTCTTGGACAGACTTAAAACAACAATTAATTTATCTTGTTCTGTGTTGTGAACTTTGGCCAAACAGGTTCCTCCAAGATTAGTTGTGAAATTCACAGTTTGTTAATTTTCCCAAATGCACTCCGATGTCCAGCGGCCCATGAATTCAAAAACAGGAAAGGCAGTAACTATGCAGGTTCTCTCTCTCTCTCTCTCTCTCTCTCTCCTGCACTGTCCTCACCATGTGCTTCCTTTGTCTGTTCTTCTCCCTTTTAAAACTGCTGTTGTTTTGACTTTTTTTTTCCCAAAGTTCCAAATCAATGCAACAGCAAATGAAACAGTAATTGCTGCCCCTGGAATTTGAGGAAATCACCTCCAGCACCTAAATCTAGTTCAGTTCTCAAGACTTGTAAAATAAAATTTTCAATGCTGTAGAGATTGTTGGACAAAGTTATGATTTAACACCTTTTTAGAAAATTATTTGTATCGGAATGCAGTGGTCCTAACTTTATTATGTGTTTCACGTCTACCTGATGGGTAGTGACTGTAACTTCACATCCTTACATGGATACAGCCTATAAAGGAGCAGAGTCACTTCGACTTCAGGATTTCTGCATTCAATTGTATGTGTTTGGATCGGAAGTTGTTATGTGTTTTACTTCATGATAATGTTGAGCAATTAGACATTATTGTCAACGTAAAATGTAGGTCTATTATTATTGATTTCGGAGAAAATCTTCCAAATTAGGTCCTCTAATGGAAATCAATGCAGCTTAAACTATATTGTAATACAATTACTTTTGTTGAGGTTAAATTTAAATGTTTTTCATAAATAACTATTTGGATGGTTCACAGGCTTTCATAGACCAACTAGCAGGCACAGTTTAGTTGTTACATCAGGACAGAGAAAGACAAAACAGTTTCGTCCATTAGTCACTTTGCATTATAGGCACAGTGGTTAGCACTGCTGCCTCACAGCGCCAGAGACCCGGGTTCAATTCCCAACTCAGGCGACTGACTGTGTGGAGTTTGTACATTCTCCCCGTGTCTGCGTGGGTTTCCTCCGGGTGCTCCGGTTTCCTCCCACAGTCCAAAGATGTGTAGGTCAGGTGAATTGGCCATGCTAAATTGCCCGTAGTGTTCGATAAAGGGGTACATGTAGGGGAATGGGTGAGTTGCGCTTCGGCGGGTCGGTGTGGACTTGTTGGGCCAAAGGGCCTGTTTCCACACTGTAAGTAATCTAATCTAATGTACCAATTCTGGACCTGTGTCATCCCGTTCCCCCCGCAGTCAAAGCAAAACGCTCGGAGGCACAGTTTTACCTCCTTCACATTTATTCTGAGCCCTGGAGGGAAATCGAGCGATCATCCATGTGCACAGGGACATGGGTTCCCGGTCTTCTCTCTCAAACAGCAGTTTCTTAATGAATTATATAGTCATTTTTCAGGGAGGAGCATCCAATAAGGCAACACAAATATTGATTGGGTGACCGTTACAATTAGCAAGTGTCAATAGCAAAGATTAAGCCACCTGCTGTTACACAATGAGTGTTCTTAACCTTCACATAATGAATGCCTTTCACCTTGTTAAACTGACCGTACATACTGAATGTTTCCAATATTGTTAAATGGTTCTACATAATGAATGCTTTTCCACCTTGTTAACCCATTACCCTTGCCTCCAGCACCCCATTGTTAACAGCACGTTCTTATCAGGTCTGAGTCATGCTCAGCTGAACCTCTTGTTCCTTAAAACTCAGAACTTAACTCTTTCCCTACCTGCTTATACCCCATACACAGTCTCATCTGCACCAGAGTTCTTCAATACAAGACAGACTTCATGCATGAAAATTACCTTTTAGAATGACTTGTTTTTGAATACAAGAATACTTTATGTGCAAATTACTTTGCAATGCTTTGTTACATGCTCTTTGAGTTTAAATTATTTTTCAGTGGAATGTGTCAGTAATTCGAAAGTGTGAAATTAAACCACTGTTTATTCTCAAGGAATCATTTGCAAGTGTGAAATTAAACCACTGTTTATTCTCAAGGAATCATTTGCAAGTGTGAAATTAAACCACTGTTTATTCTCAAGGAATTATTTGTAAGTGTGAAATTAAACCACTGTTTATTCTCAAGGAATTATTTGCAAGTGTCTTTTAATTAAAGGGCTAGATGTCTAGATTTGAGCAGCAGAGTAGATTAGATTAACTTCCCTACAGTGTGGAAAAAGGCCCTTCGGCCCAACCAGTCCACACCGACTCTCTGAAGAGTAACTCACCCAGACCCATTTCCCTCTGACTAATTGACCTAACACTATGGGGCAATTTTGCGTGGCCAATTCACCTGATCTACACATCTTTGGACTGTGGGAGGAAATCGGAGCACCCGGAGAAAACCCACGCAGACACGGAGAATGTGCAAACTTCACACAGACAGTCACCCGAGGCTGGAATCAAACCTGGTACCCTCGTGCTGTGAGGCAGCAGTGCTAACCACTGAGCCACTGTGCTGCCCCCGTCCACTGGTATCTTTGTCAAATATACGTATTTAAAAAGTGCTGGATCCTGGGAGATCCAGATCCTGGTTGTATTTGAGATTTATTGTTGATTTTTCTTTCATAGTCAAAAAGACTGGGTGAAAGAGCCACTGGAAAGAAAATTGGTTTCAGTAAGGACAAGGTAAGGGTGTCTATTTTATTGAACATTAAAAGTATTCAGTTTGACAGAGAAATATACTTATTGCTGTCATATATATTTGAACCATGAGATTAACCATTAACTATTGAATGTTTCACAGTTCTGCTTTGTAATATTTTAGCTCTGTTTAGTGAAATTGACAGATTACCACTTGTCCTTACAGAATAATGCAAAAGAATCTTGTGCAAATTAGATTAAAATGATTTTGCAATTGTAAACTTAAATTGGATTAAGTTGAATCAATGCTAATTCTATAGTTATTTATCTCAGTATATTGAACACCTCATAAATATGCAAATAATGTAGATGTTGGAATTTTCCTCCCTCCACAGTAAATAGAAGTGAATTGCTATCCAAAAGAAGGTTCAAACATTCTCTCAACTCTAGTGTACCAGTAGCCTACATCCATGAAAGAATTAAAAAAGAAACTTAGTGGAATTTGTTTATAAACCAGCAATTATTTTTAGATGGATCACTCTGTGCCACAAACCATGGAACTAGTATACATTTCAGGGAGGAAAGATAAAGATGGTTTCGTGAGAAATATAGCTTTCACTACTTCTTAAAAAAAATAATTGGTAGCAATTACTTCTTCAAACTAATATAAATTAGCTTTCTATCTTCAGTTGCCTTAATTACTTTCATTTTGAGTTGATTTGTCAGAAGTTTGTTTGTTTTTGTTTTTCATTCAGACCCTTCAGTCCATCCTAAATTTGGATATGATGAAAGAAAAGACTGCAGATGAAATCAGACAGGTAAGTATTTAAGAATTTAGATTTTCTTAAGAAAACTAAATACCAATTACTTAATGAAAGCATCTTACTTGCTTTGCCATTAACAAAGAAGCTTTGTACTTCTTATAATAAAATACAACTTTTAACATTTTTGTGAAAATACACAAGAGAACAAAATTCAATATTCAATCGATAAAAGCTAGAGTTTCTAAGCAATCTGAAATCTGGCACCTGACTGTTATCAATTCAACCCCATTATGGAAGGAAATAGAGTTTTAAAGGATCAACAAAATGTTCAGCTTTTGAAAGTTAAAGCAGGCTCATTGGACCAAGATTGTGTATGTTTTATTTTGTCTGTTTGATAGAAGAAAACATTGCTCTGCCATTAACAAATACAATATGTACTAATGTAAAAGGAGTGTTTCTAAGACTTAATTTTTTTAGTCAAAGTGTACAGTCGACTTATACTTGAGTAACATTTTGAAATGTTCAAATCCCCTCCCCTCCCATTGTTCTGCTATCAGTGTTATCACATTGAAGGTTATTCCCATCAACCTCCTGCCAAACATAGTACTAAAGGAGTCAAAGGTATTTTATTATTACATATTTACTTATATAAAATAATGACCTCCATGACATTTAGTTCACTGTGCTATAGAAATTTGTCAGATTCATCAAAAACAGAAGCCTAGACACTATTTCATTCAATTCTTTCACAGTAACAGTAGAGAGTAGAATAATACTTAGCAGAAGTGCAAAAGCAAAAAACACATTTTTCGACTTTAGAATAGACTACTGAGTCTCAATCTGCATCTTGAATGATATCATCATTTTCCTGTAGCCATCAACCATCATTCCACAAATAATCATTATCTGTGCCATCAGGTGCACTGGGCACATTACTCTTTTTTTAAAAATGATTTGACTCTCATCTCTGTTCCCATTTCCTCCTAGACTTTACAAAACAATTGACACAGGATTTCTGTTACTGTAGCCCTTTGTTTCACAGACTGACTATCTCTGTGTTGAATTAGGCAGCAAAAGACTGAGATATAGGTGCGATTGTGAATCTGTAGTGTAACACAAACTCCAGTTTGCACATTTATTCTGGAATTCTTTCCTTTTCCTAAGCCAACACCTCACTGTGAAGAACTTGTTTTTTATTCTTTTTTTAAAAGATCCATCACAAAATCCGCCAATTAACTAATTAAACAAATAAAAAATAACGAGCTGTCCTTCTGGTTCTGGTTTAAGCTTAAAGGAACTTGAATGTTTGGATGCTGTAACCCCTTGCTGAATATCTGGTATCCACCAATCATCCACACATTATTCTGTTTTTTCATTCATGCTCTCCTTGAGGGCTTGTTTAGAGAGCAATCCAGTGTTTGAACAAGGCTGGTTAGACCAGAATGAATCATTGCAATATCACTTTGTGATCTGATTTCAGCATCACTAATGTGTAATCTAAACATATCAGGGATGGATATCTTCAGCTGCCCCATCTCTGACTCTTCCCTTCCTTGACTACATTGTTTCAATTTCTGAAGATGCCACTAATACAAACCCATCAATTCCCAGTTTCCTTTACTGCACTTCCTCATACCCTGCTTTCTGTAAAGGCTCTATTCCATTCTCAGAGATTTTCCATCTGTGTCATTTCTGTTCCAAAATGTCACCTTCCACAGAAATATTTTTAAGACAAGTCCTCTTTCCTTAACTGAGGATTCCCCCATCCTCACCATAGTTCAGAGGTCCTTCAGCCATGTCTGACTCACTTGCTTTTCTGCCCTCACCTCGTCTGCTCTCTCCCAGATCAGCAATAGGATTTCCCTCCTCCTTATTTTCTACCCTGATAGTCTCTCCACCATGGCACTTTGCATTTAATCATAGAAGATGTAACACTTGTTCTTTTGCTGCTCCCCTCCTCACAGTGAAGCGTGATTTACTGTTACTACCATCAATGAAGTCTGCTGCATTCGCTGCTCCCAGTGCAATTTTTACTGTATTGGCATGTCCAAACACAGACTGAGTGACCAATTTGTGGAAAACCTCTGCTCTGTCTGTAGGAAAGTTTTTTTTCCAGTTGCTTGTCATTTTCATCCACCCTCTTGCTCTTATGTCAACATTTCCATCCAAGGCCTGCTGCAGTGTTTCAGCGAGGCCCAAACGTAAGCTGGAGGGACAACACTGAGTTTCCACCTTGGTATTTTACGACTTCCGGTCTCAATATTGAGTTCAACCACTAAGTGAACACTGCCCTCGATTTTGGTTACACCCCTTCCCCACATCTCCCCTCCCAGTGAAGTAAACCTATTTTTGACTATCCACAGAAATCATTAAAGAGATGCAAAAGAGGTGTTAGAGGATGGTGGTTGATGGAAAATGTTCATCCTGGAGTTCAGTTACTAGAGTACCACAAGGATCTGTTTTGGGGTCACTGCTGTTGGTTGTTTTTATAAACTACCTGGATGAGGGCTTAGAAGGATGGGTTAGTAAATTTGTGGATAACAGTAAGGTCAGTACAGTTGTGGATCGTGCCAAAGGGTATTGTAGGTTACAGAGGGATAAGCTGCAGAACTGGGCTGAGAGGTGGCAAATGGAGTTTAATGCAGAAAAGTGTGAGGTGAATCACTTTGGAAGGTGTAACAGAGTACTGAGCGAATGGTAAGATTCTTCATAGTGTAGATGAGCACAGAGAGATCTCAGTGTCCATGTACATAGATCCCTCAAAGTTGCCACCCAGGTTGATCGGGTTGTGAAGAAGGCATACAGTTAGCTTTTATTAGTAAAGGGATTGCATTTCAGAACCATGAGGTCATGCTGCAGCTGTACAAAGCTCTCGTGTAGTCACACTTGGAGTATTGTGTGCAGTTCTGGTCACCGCATTATAGGAAGTGTCACAAATTTGGTTCCTTTTTTCTAAATACTGTTCCTTTTCTCAAGGATATTATGTCCTTGATTTTTCTCAATGTAGTAAGCCACTCCCAGATCTGATTAGCCTAGTTTGGTATCGAGTAAAGGGTATTGAGAGACCTTTTGGTCATATGTAAACAGATGAGACTTCAGGCCAAATTGATCATGTTTTAGAAGTGACCTGTATAATGAAAGGGGAGTGGTCAGCTCTCTAGCTGAGCAGTTCCATGAGCTATGTGGACTCTCTCTTCTCTCTCTCCTCTCTTCTTTCTCTCTCCTCTCTTCTTTCTCTCTCCTCTCTTCTTCCTCTCTCTCTTGTTCCATTTGTTTACTGGTTTTTAAGGGCGTTTGCATATTTGGACTATTGTGTATATTCGGAACAGCACAGTTAAGTTTGGATAGACTGAGTTCTGTAGGCATTCTTTATTCTGTTCTTTGTGTTTCATTGTGTAATTTTGTGAATAAATTTTTGTCTGTTTTAAAACCTGGTAGTCAACCTAGCTAGCTTAACCCAGATAATTCCCACTGTACACTTACCAAAACAAATTGCAAAGTTATGGACTGGGCTGCCTGCTTAAGAATGTTTTGAGTGATCTGGCCTCGTCCATAACAGAAGGATGTGGAAGCTTTGGAAGGGGTTCAGAGGAGATTTACTAGGATGTTGCCTGGTGTAGAGAGAAGGTCTTACGAAGAAAGGTTGAGGGACTTGAGGCTGTTTTCGTTAGAGAGAAGGTTGAGAGGTGACTTAATTGAGATATATAAGTTAATCAGGGGGTGAGATAGGGTGGACAGTGATAGCTAACACAAGGGGGCATAGCTTCAAATTGAGAGGTGATAAATATAGGACAGATGTCAGAGGTAGTTTCTTTACTCGGAGAGTAGTAGGGGAGTGAAACGCACTGCCTGCAACAGCTACAGACTCGCCAACTTTACCGGAATTTAAATGGTCATTGGATAAGCATATGGACGAGAATGGAATAGTGTAGGTTAGATGGGCTTCAGATTGGTTTCACAGGTCGGCGCAACATCAAGGGCTGAAGGGCCTGTACTGCACTGTAATGTTCTATGTTCTATCAAGATTATCCCTTTATTATCATCAGCATTTCTTTGTCTTTTGGTTGAGGCATCCTCACCAGTTTTACATTCCATCTTCTTTCCCCTTTGTCAACAACATAATAGTTATTTTTCAGCCGTTTTCAGCTCTAAAGAAGAGGTGTTCTGAACTTGAAATGTTAACTCTCCATAGATGCACCATTTGCTGAGTTTCTCCAGTACTTTGGTTTTATCCAGATGGGAAGACATTTTTTTTATTAATCCTTCTGATCAAAAACTACAAACTTTGCTCAGAAATACTTTCAAGTTGCCTTCAACTGGCCATCCTTTTATTTTGAATACCCCTTTGGGGAATTGATGTCTTGCTCAATTCTTCTTTTGAATATTGCCATTGGCTCAACTGTACAACTGCGAATCCACTCCTTTCATGGATAGTTATCCTAACACTGTTTTCTCTCCAATTTTGCTCACCATTTCACTTGATAACATCTCAAAATTCACAGGAATTTTGTTCATGTTCTGAATACAGGCTAATCTGTATCCATTCTGTTGTCAGTGTTTGTATATACAGCTGCTGAAACTTGATCGTCACACCTGTCATTAGTTTCTGCAGGAAGTTGCTAGAAATCTTTGCTGTCTGAAGCATTACAAAATTGTATCTCTTCATACACTTGGTACGTCATCCAGGTTTGTTTTTGAAACCTGCAATCCCTAACTTTTTTGCTTGTTTCAGGGAAAGGATTTATATTGATCGTTGAGAAACTGAGATACTTCACTTGAGTATCTTCCAACTGTAGCGACGTGCTAAGCTTTCTTCTGTGTGTGCATTTATTCTTGGGCGTCTGCCTAAGCTTCCTCCATCTCTTATGGTGTCCGATATCTTGAATTCTTTCGTTGCTGTATAATTATTTGTCTGATCTACAATCTAAGAGAATTTAAGTTTGGGCTGTGTTTCTACTGTTTTTTTTCTTGATACCATATTGCCATATTAGAGGGTGGGATTTGCAGGACTGCATTATACACCAGTTAGGTGGTAGCTTGACATCATGTACTGATGTACAGTGACGTGAGCTGCCTTCAATGGTATGCAATTTGATGCTGGGAGAAAGTGAGGACTGCACATGCTGGAGATAAGAGTCGAAAAATGTGGTGTTAGAAAATCACCGCAGGTCAGGTAGCATCTGAGGAGCAGGAGAATGGATGGGCAATAAGCCCTTCACCAGTTTCCTCATCTGTTTGATGCTGTCAGCTTGCACCAAGGTGAGCATAACTGCAGTGGCAAGTAGGTGGGAAGTACCAAGTTTGGATTTGTTTTAGTTAAAAGACAGGTATTGACATGTTTACAACAGCAGCTTTAAAAAAGATTTCAAGCTTACAACAAAAATTGAAAGTGTTTGTGCATTTTCACTACAACTCTAGTAATGTTGTGAAGCAGTTTCACATTGAAGCAGTAAAGTTGCACTGTAAATATTGATCTGAACCTTGTGTGATGTGAAATAAGAGGCCTGTGGAAATTTGGAACTCTACCCAAAGACTCTGACTGCTGAGTTAATTAAAATTTCCAAGGCCGTATTTTGTGACAGCTGGAACTGCTGCTACTTACAAACAAAACAAATATTCATTCTTTCTAATGATCTAAATGAAGGCAATCTAAAATCTTAAGTGAATTGCAGCTGCAAGTAGCTCAGGATTACAAGAGAAGTGTAATGTTCTTACTTTCTCCTGAACAGAGATAATTTTAATCCATCACAGACTGGATCCAAATCTTTTCAGATTGTATAGCTCAGGTATAACATTGTGACAAAATGGCGCCATTTAGGACTGAGCTCTAAGAAAGCTGCCCATAAAAATTTGGCTATCTTTGTGGGGTGGTTTTTAACCATTCGCCGTTATAATTCAATTCTGAAATCCACTATAGGGGATCATTAGCCTTCAGTAATGGTAATGTCATCAAGTAGCTAAGCAGCTAGTCATGTCAAAGTTTCTCAGAAAGCAAGCAAAGTCACTTCCTTCACTTGGCAATCACTTGACAGAGAATGAGACAATGAGACGTACACATGAGATTAAGATGGAAGATGAAATTTTTAAATAAAACTAAGTCTTTGTAATCTGTTTTTCTCATAGTTGATAATTTCACATTCAACAAATATAAAACTAGTCTTTCAGGAGTAAAAAGGTTGTTCAATAATTATGGCTTAGTATAATATTAAAAACCTTGTTACACTGCATTGAAACATGAGAGATCCTGAAGGGAATTGGCAGGCTGGATACTGAGAGGATGTCTCCCCCGTTAGAGATGCTAGGTACAGTTTAAAAATCTATTGAAAAATAAATAAAATGTAATTTAAGACAGGCTTTTTTTTAAATCAATGGGGACATTGGTCTTCAGAATTCTCTTCCCCTGAGCTAATGGAGGTAGTGTCATGAGTAATTTTAAGGTGAATTAGTTTTATTCTGGATTAATAAGAGACTCATAAGATATGGAGGGGGGGGGGGGGGGGGTGGAAGTAGAATCACGGAATTCCTACAGTGCAGAAAGAGACCATTCAGCCCATCAAGTCTGCAGCGATCCTCTGAAGAGCATCCCACCCAGAGACACTCCATAACTCTGCATGGGTTTTTACCAAGGCAAAACCACCTAGTCTGCACCACTCTGGATGCTCCTGGGCAATTTAGCTTGGCCAATCCACCTAAACACATCTGTGGATGGTGGGAGTAAACTCCACACAGTCACCCAAGGCTGGAATTTAACTTAGGTCCCTAGTGCTGTGAGGCAGCAATACTAACCACTGAGCCACTGTGCTACACTTGAGGTGAAGTTGAGGCCACAGTCATATCAGCCAGGTTCTCGTCAGATGGTGGATCAGGCTCACGAGGGCAAATGGCAAGATGTAATCACATTCAGCGATTTACAACATAAATAATTAACATCTGGAAGTTCACTTCAGATGCAGTGATTTCTAATATTTCAATCTGTAGAGAATTCAATAGCATATTTGTGAAGGAGCATGACATCACTGACAGCAGTTCCTAGATTTTCACGTGTAACTGCGTGTATAGAGGCCACAGCTGCTGTCAGTTTCAGTTTTGTAATGATGGTGAAATTTAACAGTTTTGCCATCATTATAACTGCAAAATGTGGAACATTGCCTTTACATGGGAAAACATTTTTATCCTGCCTACATCTTGTGCAGATAAAGAAAAATCTTTTTTTTTCCAATGTATATATCCTGTTGACTTATTTTTTGTTTGGACTATGTAGCTGATTAGTGCAGATGTGCCATTGTGTCAGTTTCCTGGTATAGATTTTGTTGGGAGAGAATGTTGTATGTTTTGAGGAAGAGCATTTGCTTTGTTCAAAAATCTGTTTTAACCTTGGAGATATCCTTAATATGTTCCAATCACATTAATTTCTTTTTTTTCCAGATTTGGAATCAGTATTTTGCCCTGAAGAATACCATCTCTGCTGTAATTCCTGTGAGTATGGCTTAGATTTAAGCTTCATGTATGAAGATTGATTATTTTTGGCAATGTATTTACATATTTTGTGATTTTTGTTTCCTGAAAGGGTACAACATTTGATCTCATGCACAGCAGATCTCAGCAATGCCCCACTGTGAGTAAACTGTATTGTTCAGTGTCAACGTGTTGACATCTTTATTTTAAAATGATACTTGACTCTGATAAGTTGAAATTGTGAAAGAAAGCATATTGGTTTGGTGCAAATGTTGTTTATGTTTTGTATTTTTCTGATTTGGAAGCATTTAATTTGGTAAATTGGTGACAACAGTTGTTGAAACGCATCCCAAGCATGAAGGCAGAAGTATTTAAAACCTTGCATTTGACAGACATGTCTCATAATTAACATTACGTTTCTGGCACTTTTTACTGATCTGCTGTTTCTATCATACATGCTGATTATGTTTTTTTTTGTTACGATTAAATTTACCTACTGAATCCTCCAGAGGCTCTTGCCCCGAGAATCTTGAGTCCTTTTACTCCATGTTGCTTTGCAGCTAAAATTCAGTTTTGATTTGATACCGCTTGCCTCTGGAACTGTCATTCTCTCCTATTGAAAGTATTAATTAACAAATTTATTTTTGTTAGGTAAGAATATCAAGGCCCCTTGAGTTGTAAGGAAGCCATAGTCTTTTGAATGGTGGAGCTAACTCCAGGGGTGCAATAGCCTTTTTTTGTTTCTAATGTTCCACATTTAGCAGTATCTACTACTTATCATAGGTTCAACAGATTATTCCTGAGAAATATTTTCTATAGCGATGCATAAACGAAATTAGTAGTTGAAGGTTGGGGGTGGTGGGAGGAGGGGAACTGAAAAGTGAAGAAATCCACATTCTCGAGATCCTGGAAAATGAGGAAATATGTCCTGGGGATGGTTGAATGGCAGAGGAAGAACAGTGTATACACAACTGAAAAGGAACACGATGGCAAAATCCAAATAAGAATAAATCATATTAGTACTGTTCAAAGCTACTTTAGGAGAAATTTAGAGTGGGAGACTGGAATCTTCTTCAAGCCACCTGTTTTGTATTTTGCCCAAATGTATAGAATAAATCAGAAGAATCCCACCAAACGTGGGAACAGTGTTCACATGTATGAATTACTTAGTACAAAATAGGAAATCATGCTCTTGTTATCCAGTAATTAAGCAGATAGTGAGTCCAAGATATTGTCTGGGAACAATAAGGTTGACTTTCCCTTTTTATACTTCTCTTTTGCATTTCGTCTCTGTATTGCAGTCCAGGTTCAAAGCTTTAGAGATTTATGATTTTGTTTCCCAGTTTATTTGATATTTTGAAGAATCACCTGACAAAAGAGAAAATGTTCTAATGTTGCTGCCTAAATTCTACAAGGTTTTCACCCCTCGAAGCTGTGAGGCTTATCATTTATTGGTATAAATTCAGAATTCCAGGCTGTACATTATCACTTGTCCATGTTAAAAAAAAAGTAAATCTATCAGAAAAGTCCACGTGTTGATATCTATCCTGTTCTGTTCCAGTTCTTGTATGCTTTGCCAAGACAAACAGGTTATGAGTTCTTTGTGGGTCAGTGGTCTGCGACTGAACTTCACTTTTCCTCTTTAATTAATATTCAGGTATGTAACTGTAGGCAAGAACTTCCAGCCAGTAAACATGATGGAACATACCTGGCTTGGCAGTTCTTTTGTGTTGATGTGTTAATAGTTAGTCTTGATATCTATACCCGCTGTCAAATTCCCTCTATATTTAGTTACTTTAAAAAGGGGTATTGCTTTAAACTTTCTCTCTGATTAATACAATGATTATCAAATATCACATAAGAAGGGTCGAAAGTGCATTTACATTGTGCATTTGCAACCTCTCATGCTAGATGGTCAGCACAAAACAATTACAGTTAAAATATTAATTGGGAGCAAGAGTAGACCACTTATCTCATCAGCCTTCTCTGCCATTCATGGCTAATCTGATTATGGCCTCAACTCCACATTCCTGCCTACGCCAATAACATTTGTTTCCCTTGTTAGCCAAGAATCTATTTACTTGTTTAAAATGTTCAATGACCCTTCCTCTGCTGCTTTCTAGTGAGAAGAATTCCAAAGCCACTCAGTACTCAGAAATAAAGTCCCCTTTAAAATCTATATCTTACATGGAAGCCTCCTTATTCTTAAACTGTGTTCCCTCCTTGTCTCTCCCACAAGAGAACATCCATTCAGAATCTACCCTGACAAATATCCTTAGAATGTTATTGAAATATATATGACTGGCATTCCGCTGAACGCCAGTGGAAACAAACCATCCTGTCCTACCGTCCTTCTTGAGATAAACCCCACCTCCATCCCTCAGCTATCGGTTGAGAGAATTTTCTCTGTCTTATAACGCGGTGCAATCCTTACTTAAATGAGGAAATTAATATGAACATAGTAGTCCAGATATGATCTCACACATATCCTATACTGAAAATCAATATACAATTGAAGCAAAACATTCCTATTTTTATGTTCCTTACAATAAATGATAACATACAATTTGCTTTACCAATAATTTGTTCTACCTACATATTAACATTTTGTTATTTATGGGAACCGAGATTCCTCTTCACCTTTAGTTCTGCCAGCTCTGTCCACTTCCCTTGTCAGAACCATGTTGACTGTTCCTGATTACATTAAGTTTCTCTAAGTGCTTGTTATATATCCGATTCACAGAATAACAGATCTCAGCATTTTCCCAATGTAGATGTTAAGCTAACTGGCCTATAGTTTCCTGCCTTGTCTCCTTCCTTTATGAAATAGACTAGTTACACACACTATGTCAAATCTGATGGAACCTTTTACAAAATCTAGAGTATTTTGGTGAAAGAAAGATGAACCAATCTTATGTCAGCCCCTACCTCTTATTAAGATCCTAGGCTGAATTCCCATCAAAATCTGGGAAGTTGTCACCTTTTAGTTCTAATAATTATCTCCTTCCCTTTTCCTTGGTGACTTGTAACTTTCTAGTTCTTCCCTTGTTTTTATCCCCGAATCATAATTATTGATAAGAGATAATTTCTGTCTACTGTTGTGAAATTGGATGTAAAATATGCGATCAGTTCATCCATCATTCATATTAATATCTGTCTATATTTAATTCCGAGATTCGCTCTGTGTAGAACCGAAGATCACTTCACTTGCTCTTTTCAATTAAAAACAAATGCTTTGAGAAACTCTTGCCATCTGTCAAAATATTTCTAGTTTGCTTCCTTTTATTAATCTTTGAGTAGTTCTTTGCTGTTCTTTCAATTCTGTCCAATCTTCTGACCTGCCTCCTCTTTATGGAATTATACACATTTTCTTTCAATTTGGTACTGCCTTCAACTTTCTTAGTCAGCCACATATCCTTCCCTTAGAGCCATTCTTTATACATCCCAGTTGGTCCCTTAAATGGCTGCCACTGTACCTGTACTGACTATTCCTTAATCTGATTTCCCAACTTGTTTCATCCACTGGTATCTTTATGCCCTTTATAATTGTTCTCTTTAAGTTTAAAATATTAGTCTTAGATGAAGGCAATTAGGTGAGCATGCAGTACTGTATCACTGTTTAAAAATAAATCAGTATGGCCACACTAATTCCCTTTGTTTTAAATTTGTTTTTTGTTCTGCTGTTTGTCTGCAGACCTCCAATATACGACAAGCTTCTTAATCCTTTTTTTTTCCCAATGTTTTCTTTTCTTGGCTTTCAGTCTTTGGGGGAAAATTCACCAAGCCAGCTTATAATCTATCATTACCCGGATCTGCAGAAGGAGAAGGGCATTGTACTACTTACTGCAGAAATAGACACAACGTTTCTGGTAAGAAATATATTTTTAATATGCAGAAAATATGGCAATTAGCTCATTCCTAGGTATGCTGTTAAGCATTGATTGTTATAGAGTTAGGTAAATATAGAGAAAACACTGGGGCTAGAATTATCCTAAACTGATATTGGAGTTTATTATTTCAGGGTTACAGAGAAATTAATACCACTGTTCTTTTACATTAAAAAGTAGTACTCACCATTGTGTACATTCTGTTTTGGAAAGATAAAACATATACCATGACCAATTTCTTTTTAAAAATGTTAGTCTTTATCAGTGGTGCTGTACTGACTTTCAAATATATCATGAGGTGCGAATAAGTGCTCTTGTTCAATTCTGTCTGATTTAACAGTTATCTCCCACAGATGGCACTGTCAGCTATCTTTAAGAGATGCATAGTATCAACAATATATATCCCTCCAACACAAAATCAATTGGTATAACCACTTGATGTAAAATTTCATAAAATGTATTAAGGTAACCTTGGGATGCTCACGAAAGAAGCTTCAGGGAATACTTGCACTCAATTTCTTTCTCATCCTCCTGTGGTCAAGCACTTTATTAACCATTACTATGTACATTCCTGTATGCCAGCTGAGACTGGGTATACATCAGAACAAGTGAAGCAGACAATAATGCAAGTGCATGCTGTGCCACAGCATACTGGTTTTAATATGCGAGCAAAACTGTTGTGTGTAATGAAATGAAAAGCATAATTCAAGATTAAGAAGAATAAAACATGAGGGCTTGACGTTTGTTCACTTGTTGATTTCTTCAGTTGTGACAGTTAATATAAATTAATGGCAAAAAGTGTTCTTTTTAAAACTACAAAAAATTTATAGATTAGAATTTTTTTTTAAAGTTGTCTTTGTTAACGACAATACTTTGCCAGTCTGAACAATGAACATGTGTAAAACTTGCCCTGCTGAAATACCTCTGGTTGAACCCTTCTTTAATGGGAAAAAGAGGATGGGTAGGTTTTGCAATGCAACAAAATGTATAAAAGGAAGGAGCAACTGACAGCATTACAATTGAAAAAGCAAAGTCTTAATGGTAGCATTTACTGAACTTTGTGTTTTCTGACTTACAGAATGTACAAGAGGCACAGTGTCTAGCAAATGAAGCACAACTGTTTTATGCCACGGATTGCGAAAAGATCTTCAATCTGGTGGAGACATTTAATCATAAACCCAATGATTTCAAACACATGTCAGTCATAGCTGAGATTGAGCAATGTGGAATGGGAGGAACTTTGAGAAACCAGAGTGCAGAGATGTAACTTTGAAGAAGAGGATGAGACATAAATGCATATAACTTTGATATAGACCCAAAAAGATTGGCACTGACACTGTATATTGCTGCTTTTGCTCACCAGTTTTTGTGAACAACATTATCTGGAACAACATGATTGATGCAGCAACCAAAGATCTCATCTCATCCCCATTACCCACGAGTGGCAACTCCTCATTGAAATGCATAAAGTTTAGAACCTTGAATGTGGTGAAGTAATGGTTGATATTAAAGTTCCATAATACACAGCAAGCGAAGTGTTAAATATTAAGTTTTTCAATTTTCTGAAAATCTTAAAGCATAAGAAATGGGAACAGGAACAGGAATGAACTATATGCCTCCTTGACCTTTCTCAGCCATTTAATAAGACTGTGGTTGATCTGAAACCTAATTTCCACTTGTGTACCTAATTCACATATTTGTTGATCCAAAAATCTTAGCATTGCCTATACTCAACAACTTGAGTATCAACAGTCCCTGTTTGGAGAATTTGTTAGCTTCTTAACCCGCTGAGGAAGACATTCTCTTCATCATTGTCCAAATGGTCATCTCCCTCTCCTCTGAATTCCTAGCAAAGAAAGCAGCTTTTGGGCACCCATTCTGTTAGACTTTTTCATACCTTTTAAATATTTCATTTAACATTCTTCTAATTTCCAGAGGACATTGGCTAATTCAGCACAGTATTTCATCATTGATCAATCCTCACATCCCAGGAGTCAACTTGGTGAACCTTCATTTTCACCCCCTTATTAGAAAAATGTGTCTTTCCACCTGACATAGAGTCATAGAGATGTACAGCATGGAAAGTGACCCTTCGGTCAAACCCATCCAGGCCGACCAGATATCCCAACTCAATCTAGTCCCACCAGCCAGCACCCGGCCCATATCCTCATATACCCATCCAAATGCCTTTCAATGTTGCAATTGTACCAGCCTCCACCACTTCCTCTGGCAGCTCATTCCATATGCATACCACCCTCTGTGTGAAATAGTTGCCCCTTAGGTCTCTTTTATATCTTTCCTCTCTCACCCTAAACCTATGCCCTTTAGTTCTGGACTCCCTAACCCCAGGGAAAAGACTTTGCCTATTTACCCTATCCATGCCCCTCATAATTTTGTAAACCTCTATAAGGTCACCCCTCCGACGCTCCAGGGAAAACAGCCTCTCCCTGTAGCTCAAATCTTCCACCCCTGGCAACATCCTTATAAATCTTTTCTGAACCCTTTCAAGTTTCACAACATCTTTCTGATAGGAAGGGGACCAGAATTGCACGCAATATTCCAACAGTGGCCTAACCAATGTCCTGTACAGCTGCAACATGATCTCCCAACTCCTGTACTCAATACTCTGACCAATAAAGGAAAGCATACCAAAAGCCGCCTTCACTGTCCTATCTACCTGCCATTCCACTTTCAAGGAGCTCTGAACCTGCACTCCAAGGTCTCTTTGTTCAGCAACACTCTCTAGGACCTTACCATTAAGTGTATAAGTCCTGTTGTGGTTCTGTTCGCCAAGCTGGGAATTTGTGTTGCAGACGTTTCGTTCCCTGTCCAGGTGACATCCTCAGTGCTTGGGAGCCTCCTGTGAAGCGCTTCTGTGATCTTTCCTCCGGCATTTGTAGTGGTTTGAATCTGTCGCTTCCGGTTGTCAGTTCCAGCTGTCCGTTGCAGTGGCCAGTAAATTGGGTCCAGGTCAATGTGCTTATTGATTGAATCTGTGGATGAGTGCCATGCCTCTAGGAATTCCCTGGCTGTTCTCTGTTTGGGGTGTCCTATAATAGTAGTGTTGTCCCAGTCGAATTCATGTTGCTTGTCATCTGCGTGTGTGGCTACTAAGGATAGCTGGAACTGACAACCGGAAGTGACAGATTCAAACCACTACAAATGCCGGAGGAAAGATCACAGAAGCGCTTCACCGGAGGCTCCCAAGCACTAAGGATGTCACCTAGACAGGGGACGAAACGTATGCAACACAAATTCCCAGCTCGGCGAACACAACCACAACAACGAGCACCCGAGCTACAAATTTTCTCTCAAACTTTGTATAAGTCCTGCTAAGATTTGCTTTCCCAAAATGCAGCACCTTCATTTATCTGAATTAAACTCCATCTGCCACTTCTCAGCCCATTGGCCCATCTGATCAAGATCCTGTTGTAATCTGAGGTAACCTTCTTCGCTGTCCACTACACCTCCAATTTTGGAGTCATCTGCAAACTTACTAACTGTACGCAATTTCAGCTATAATCTCACACAGCTATATACAGTTGCAGCAAAACTTCCTTCCTCTTGATAATCCAACCCTCTTGCAATAAGAACAAAACACCATTTGTTGCCTTAATTGTTTGCTGCACCTGCATGTTAACTTTTTGTTGTACAAGAAAACCCCAATGCTGAAAGTCAATAGTTTCCCACTACATAAAACAAAAATCTTTCTATTTCTACAAAGGCAAATAACCTTGCATTTCCCTATATTGTACTCAATCTGCCAGATTCTTACTCATTCACTTATCTAACCATACCCCTTTGCATATTCTTTGTGACCTCCTTGTGGCCTACTTTCCCACCTAGCTTTGTATTGTCAGGAGGCTTGAATATGTTATACATGGTCCTTCATCTGAATCATTATTAAACAAAGATTTTCATTTAAATAGCAACCCCAGACATTCACATGGATTGTAAGAACCGGAGTCCACAGCACTGATCCTTTCAGCACCCACTAGTAATCTGCAAATCTGAAAATGTTTATTCCTCGACTCTTTTCAGCTTTCAGCTCTTTGTGTATTCGTTGGGTACGTCTTAAATATATTTAAAATTTCTGCTTTAAAGACATAGTTACCTTGTAATTTAATGCTAGGAAATCTGCTAAAGTGCAATGGAAGTGACTTTCCTGTGATAAAACATTCAGTTCAACATCTCAATTGAGGAATTGCAAGCACAAACCACTCTCCTTCCATTTGATGGCACTAGGTATTTATGAAGCACTTATTGACTTCTAGCTCCTTACTTTGACGAGAGTTTTGAATCAATAGAGAAAAATTAACCATACGTTTTAGTATTTGAAATTACTATATGGTTATTATAATTCCATTGGACAGTATGTTAAAAAGTGCTTTGTACGTGTGTTTGATTTGAGTTTAGCATATTGATATGCATATTGAGAATGTCAAATTGTTCCTTTGAACATCCTGTGAGGAGAATGTGAGGACTGCAGATGCTGGAGAGCAGAGTCGAGAATTAGGATGAAGGGCTTATGCCCAAAACGTTGATTCTCCTGCTTCTCGGATACTACCTGACCGGCTGTGCTTTTCCAGCATCACACTCTCGACTCTGAACATCCTGTATGTCAGGTTCACTCTAAACTAGGCTTCTCAGATGAAAGGACACAGTTGTAACTTGCCGTGGCAGTCATTTTCCAAACAATTTCAGAGATGCGCTGAAATTACCTTGAGCTAATTCTAGTAGAAGATAATGAAGACATTTTATTTTGAATAGTTCCAAATAAGTGCAGATATTTTTACAACCTAATAAAGTGAAATTTATGACAGCTTTTGCAGTCAAGATAAAGTGAGGTGTCAAATTATTCTGGATATTGCAAGATCTAGTTGTGTGGGACGATGGACAAATAAGCAACTAATCAACACTGTATTAATAATGTGTGCCCTCAGCCAGATGCATTTCAGCAATTGGCAAGTTGCTGTTGATCAATAACCTTTACTACCACAAAGAAGGGCAGCAGATGCATGAGAATGCCACCATCCTGAATATTACCCCTCGAGAATCACATCATGCTGAGATGGGAACAGAATTGTTTCTTTGCGGTCACTGGTTCAAAAGCCTGGAAGTCCATTTCTAATAGCACTAAATGTACTTATACCACTTAGTCTTAAGTAGTTTAAGAAGATAGCTCACCACCACCTCAAGACAACTACGAATGAACCAAAATGCCATTCTGGGCAGGAACACTCATTTAATTGCAAAGTAAAAATAGAAATCATAATACATTATTTCAAATTTGCATCTGAAAACTTCCTTTTGTTCAGATGTTCTTTTCCTATTTTAACATTGTTTAATGTGAATTCTGTTTGTTCATACTGATCCATATGATTAACAATTCTAACTTATTAAATAAATATTTGGAAGTCTGCATTTTTCTGCAAACTTGCAATTTTGTTAACATTTTCCTTGTGGGTATATCTTTTCTGTCCAGCAAGTTTGACAAGTGGCCAACGGAGTAGGGAAGGTGGTGCTGTCATGATAAACAGTGCTGGACTAGTTTTCCAGAACCTCTGATTAATGTTCTTAGAATATGGTTTAGAATCACACCATAGCAAATGGTGAAATATGAAAATCTGGATTTTAAAAAAGCCTCATGATAACCACATAACCATTGTCAATTGTCATAAAAACATAATTCACTGATATCCTTCAGGGAATGAAATCTGTCATCTCTACCTTGTGTGTACTACATATGACTCCAGATCCACAGCAATGTAATTTACACTTGACTGCTCGCTGGGCAATTAGGCTTGGGCAATAAATACTGACCCGTATAATTTTTTTTTAAAGTGTTACTCAGAGTCTCTGTCATGCTGCTTTGTTTTGGTATCCAAATGGTCATTTTGTTTTCTTCCTTACCTTCATTCTGAAACAGTAGATCTATGCTAAGCCATTCAGATATCTCTAGCAATTGCATAATTTTCATTTGAAAAGTTTAAAGTTAGGTTTCTTATATGTGATAAATTTGTTCTGATTTCACATTTTGCTGAGGGAAATAAAAGCCCTTTTCTGTTTTGTATGGGGTTATTTGCTTCCCAGTGTATTAACATAATTATGTTAAACTGGTAGGCAAATGAGTCCAATACCAATCTAAAATCACTGAGTATTAACTTGGAAAACAGTTTTAAAAGTATAGGTATCTAACACATTTAACTTTGTCTGTGGGGACATAATTACAATTTGTTGCTGTTAGCAAAAAAAGGATTCATCTCTGTTAATTAGCTCTGTTATATTATTAATGTATCTCTCATTTTCATCCAACCTTTGTTTTATCACTTCTCTAATTAGGGTTCATACTCTCCAGGTTCAAATGATTACAGAAATTCTCACCTGAATGGTAAAACACAGGTCTTTGTCTCGCTGTTGTCACTGTTGGCTTTAGGTTTTTTTTCATGGCTTTAATTGATTTTTTTTAGTCAAAGAAATATCCAGTCTAGCACACAATTTAATGAATTATCAAAGAATTTTTCTTCCTCTAAGTTCTTCCACCTCTATATGTAGCAATATTTTATCTTAAAAAAAATCAGGTAGGTCATCACCCATCCCTTTTAACTACTGATGTTGATCTTGAGCTAGCTGCTAAATGGTATGCAGTAATGGCCTTAGAATGACTCACCCATCAGTTATCTCTGTGGAAATATTTGTCATACTGATAAAAGAAGTAGATGGGCTAGATATAGGACTTCTCTGTCAATCTACTAGCTTGTAAAATGACCATTAGGTTGTAGAAAAGCCATCAACTTTAATCTTTGTTAAAAACCTAATATGAAAGTGATTCATTAACAGGCCAATTGACACAGCTTTCCATACATTGGGTATTTCAACACATAGTAAACACAAGACTGGTACTTGGTAACTGTTGGGTCTGTCATGAGCCAGTTAAAAGCTAGGCAAAAGTGAGGACTGCAGATGCTGCCAGAGACAATTTACCTTCAGTACATAAACCATCATTTATTGAGATTAAATAAAGGGTGGGGTGAGGAAGTCCAAAACTAGAGGGCAAAGGTTTTCGGCAGGAGGGGATCTAAGGGGCAACTTTTTCACACAAAGGGTGGTGCGTGTATGGAATGAGCTGCCAGAGGAAGTGGTGGAGGCTGATACGATCACAACATTTAAAAGGCATCTGGATGGGTATATGAATAGGAAGGGTGTAGAGAGTTATGGACTAAATGGTATGCAGTAATGGCCTTAGAATGACTCACCCATCAGTTATCTCTGTGGAAATATTTGTCATACTGATAAAAGAAGTAGATGGGCTAGATATAGGACTTCTCTGTCAATCTACTAGCTTGTAAAATGACCATTAGGTTGTAGAAAAGCCATCAACTTTAATCTTTGTTAAAAACCTAATATGAAAGTGATTCATTAACAGGCCAATTGACACAGCTGGTAAATGAGACTAGATTAGGATATCTAGTTGGCATGGATGAGTGGGACCAAAGGGTCTGTGCTGTACAGCTCTATGACCCTCTTGCACAATTGCAATAACCCCATAGAATGGATCATTCAGGGTAATTTGGATACAGTACCACAAACACTTTTTGGAGGCAGCAGTGACTCCTTTGCAACAAAATAGGCCTTGAAAGGAGAAAGGTGATAGTAAACCCCAGCTTTAACCGGCAGCAAGATTTGGAGGCTCATTTTAGATACTTTTAATCAAACTGTGAAGACACGATAACTCTCTGGAGCAGGTGGGAATTGAACCCAGGCATTCTGGCCGTGGAGGCCCACTTCACAGGTGATAGCCAATTAAGTGGATACTGCTGTTCAATAAATGTCCTGCCCTAAAGATAAAGTTGCCATAGTCCTACCAGACATAGAACGGTTCTTTAGTTACACGATTTGTGGTGGTCACCACACTTCAGTTGAGAGAGAGGTTGAGAAGAAAAGTCTTTTATGGCTACCTCAGCTTTTGCATTAATCAAAACCGCACTGTTGGCATCACACTGCATTGCAAACTAGCCATCCAGCCAACTGAGCTAACCAACCCTATATTGCCCTCAACAGAGCCTTTGCAACTGAACATTCTCAGGTTGCAGTGGCCACCATTAGGACACATCAAGAGGATCATGGGGAATTGATGGATGTGTGCCCTCGATGTGAGTCAATGTGTATCAAAGCCACTCTGATAAACAAACAATTGAATGCTTTCCTGTGCTGAAAGGCTCCAAAACTCTTTCTGGAATTCCCTGGAAGAAAATGCTTTATCTTACCTCTCATTGCAAGATTGTCTTTTTAATTAACATATTGTCCCCAGGATGGCAGGAATGCAAGCCACACAGCTACACAAAAAGACATTAAATCAAAAGTACTCTTCTAGCTTCCCTATGTCAGATTCATCATCTTGAAGTAAGATTGGACTCAACCACCAAATTACTAGAATTAATTCCATTTTAAAGTATTTATTGATTTTGGGTGGCCAGCAATGGTCCATTTGTTAGCATCGCTTTCATCTTCTTAAAAGCTGTCTGGCATTCTTTTTCTTCAAAGCGATCATTTTTACTCTACTTGCTTTTTCAAAAAATCTGTTTAAGTCGCAGCCAATTCAACGGCCTTTTCTCTCACTGGCCTCCCCAGCTGTAGACTCTGCTCAGGCAGTGGAGACTGCGCTGGCTGGGCCATGTCCACCCCATGGAGGATGGCTGCGCCCCAAAGGATATCCTCTATGGAGAGCTCAAATCCGGGAAGAGACTAACTGGACGTCCCCAGCTGCGCTACAAGGATGTCTACATGAGGGACATGAAGGTGCTTGATATCATGACGGAGTCCTGGGAAAGGTTTGCAGCTGACCGCATGAGATGGAGAAACACCCTGAACCAACACATTAAAACAGGGGAAAAGAAGCTGATGATCGCTATAGTAGACAAGCAGGCATGAAGGAAGGAGTGCAGCAGCTCTACAGATCAATGACCACATAGAGATGTGACGTCTGCAACCAGGCCTGTCACTCCAGTATTGGCCTCTTCAGTCACAAGCGATGTTGCTTCGGGAAAGCAGAAAGCTAAAACGAGGATGCGGCCCATGGTTAGCCATGACCGAAAGGGGCCTCACACAGCCACGGTGCTCAGGTTAGGCACAAAAAGTTAATAGAACATTCCCAAAAATCTCACCATTACAATTATCGTCTGAAGAATAGGAAATTTTATTAAACCCTTTAATCTTAGAATTTATGTACCCAAGAATAATAACATTATATTGTAAACTCTCACCACAGAAATTGTAACAGGCTCCTATCAAATAGTTTCAAACAAATAATATATTACAGATTACAGTATATGGAAAATCCTGTCATTTACATATATGCATCTAACCTATGTACAAAACTATAAAGCTGAACTGAAACAAATGCAAGTATGTGTATCAAATGGGATTTACAAAATTTAGTGATTTTGTTTTCTCTTACACCCTTCCTTTAACTCTGCAATGAATGTTTCAGTGAAGTGCACAGCCCAAGTGTCACTCTTTACATCGTCTCTAGGTATTGTCACAATTTACTGAGGTAGCACACTGGAAATCAAGCCCAGTTACTCCCAGTTGTCACAAAAGTTAGTTACTTTTTAAAAATACACGAAATCATCAAGGTACCTACTTTTTAGACCTAGTCTGACAGAAAGCATGGATGAGGTTTCTGTACTTTTACAGATATTTAGATTCTAACCACAGCTGAACAATTAAACTAAATTAAATCAACTCTCCAAAGTAAAACTGTAAACCCTTTCTAAATGTGTCCTTACAAACATTAGCAGAGACATCAAGAAGGAGAAAAACAAAGACATTGGGCTGAGGGAATACTGGAAAAATAATTCCATAGTCTTTGTTCACAAGAATGTTGGATAGAATCTTGCTGATCTGAAGGTTTCTCCTTAACCTTCATTTTACTGAACGTTTCCACTGGTTCACAAGAGGCACAGGGTGACTGGTTCACTTATGAAAGGTTTCTGACTTATGCAATTCGAAGTCACAACTTGCTGCATCTACTGAAAGGAGGATAATTTGGTTTTCTGCTGGTTTAAAGTGACCTACCACAGACAACTGAGAGACAGAGAGATTTTTGGCCACTGCATACCTTCTGGACTGACCAGCCTCTTTCTGACTCATTTTCTTTTGAGTTTTTGAGCTACCTAACACCAATCACATCAGTTGTTGATAGGCAGAGGGCCTTTGTCATTGAGAACTGGCCACTAGTCTACACCAATCAGCTTCACTTATGAACAATCCTTTGGGCTGCAGTTTGTCTGCACATGGCTGGAACCCACAGCTATTCAAACAGGATTCACAAAAGGTAGTAAATTGCTTACTTTCAAAACAAGTAGCCAGCTTTGTAAATCCCTGCATTTCAAAGCAGTTCCTTTGCATTGCAGTCTACGGTTTTAAAAAACACAAAAATAAAAAAAAAGACACAGTCTTCACAGCGTAATTCTACCTTTAAATTTGGGGTAACTTCTCTTTGTACGTTAACAATAATACTTCCTTACTGAACAAAACCTTTTCATTATTTTCAAATATGCTTTCAATATTGAATCTTTGTTGAATGACAAGGAGCATTTTTTTGTGTTCTAATACAATTGTGTTGCTTCTCTGCTAGACTCGATCTCTGCACTATCCCATCCAACTGTGCCTTAGTTATATTCTTCCACATGATATTCATGGCTCCCTAAGTCGGGATTTTGATTTTCCTTCCCAGCACTTGTCATTCATGGCAATTTGCAAACCACACCCCTTCCATTATTTTGGGGTTTTAAACAGTGTTTTGAAAACTGCTGATTTGCCATGGCTTCCTGCAGTTATATCTCAACATTGGCAACTTCTGTTTTGGTGTCAAATACATTGATCCTTCGATATCATTTTGTAGTCCTCTTCTTTCCATTGAAAGATATTATTTGGCAATTCTTTAGGCTGTATGGTCTCCAGGGTCTCTATACCGTCTAATATTGATATGGACACACGAGTCCTTCTACTTGAAACTATCTTTTGCTCAACTGAATTGCAAGTAGGTATATGCACAGAAACAGCTTCAAATTGGAGCACTTCTTCCCAAATGGTGGAAAATCCATGCAACCCACTAAGTCATTTCCCAGTATAAAATCTATAGGTGGAATCTAATAGGATTCTGAGTGCCATTGTCTGAGGTGAGATGTATGGCAGAAACAAACAAGAAGACCAACAAGCCCAATCTTGGCCTCCAAATCATCTCATTCCATCTTTTATGCTTTTCATAAATGGGTGGTGAGATTCTCACTAGACATCAGAGGGATAAACACTTGTTGGATGGTTTGTTAGCGATACATGCATCACTGCAATGATATACATCATCACAATGTGGCCTCCCATCTTTCAAAACAAGGTAGACATTGGAAAAAACCTGACAAAAAAACCAAAGCGGTTACCTGGCAGATTCAGCTCGCCACTTGCTCCAATAGCCCAGTTGAATACACCCCTCATTCATGGACATTAGTATCTGGCAACTGCCAATCTATCACAACAATCCTGGCACTTCCCCTATGCACGGGCAGTATGGTCTGGAAGCATAGACTTGTATTGCAGGGTGCACCAGTGACTGGCATTGAACAGCTGTAGTAGGGACACTTTGTGCAGAGGGACAAACAGTCAGCTCAGAAACTGGAATGGGCTGCATCTCAGGGATGTTCACTTTCCCTTAGTGCTCACCCACTTCACACTTACTGCAGTCTCATAGCATCCCTGCCCTGCCTTGCCTTGCCATGACAATGAGCACAGTCCCGAAACAAACACCTTTTCTTGCTGTTAAGCAGTCCTCTGTCTAGATACGGGGTCACACCTCTTGCAGAACAGCAATGTTCTACATTAGGGACATGCACGAACTATGTTCCAACAGCTTAGGTGGTCAACACACTGCATATATTGTAAGCGGGCAGCCATGTCTCAATGTCTTAGGGGAGCAGTCATTAATGAAGTCTATGGCATCCCCTTGTCAGCTAGGGAGTCTCCACAGTAAGTCACCAGCAGCCTCCCACATCAGTCCAGGGGATTGGCCACGGTCAGTTATCCACTCAGGGTTTCATTGGTCAGAGACTCCATGTCTCTGTTATCTGTGGTCAGGAGATTCTGGTTTCAAGATGGAGGCAGTGAATCACTGAGCCACACATGGTCACCTCATAGGCAGGTGTAGGCACATGTAGTAGAGGGACTGTGTTGGATCTTGGAAACGATTTAAGCCTGTGGGGTTAAAAGCATGGGCCACTAAGAAGGTGATGTGTATATGTGGGAGCTTCACTGACATGGTCAGGTTGAGGCTGGAAGTCACTTGAGGAGGCGGACTCACTGTCACCTTCCATGATGCTAGAAATCAAAAGTGCACAATGAGGAAGAAAGTGTCTGCGCCCACAGTCAGGGTGGGTGAGGTAAGATAATGTGAGGGAGAGAGCTGCAGCAAACACCAGTCACAGGGCTTTTAAAGGGAAAGAAACTTGTTCACAAGCCCATGTATTATCCTTGGCTCCTCCATTGCCACAATGAACCAGAGAGAAAATTGGAGCAACAACACCTCCTCCTGGGCATCCTACAGTCTGGAGGACTCAACATTGAGTTCTCCAATTTCAAATAAGCCCCCTTCCCATCACCCAACTCCCTTCCCAGCCCCCCACCTCCCCACCTTCCATTCTTCTGACCGACCCTTCCTTCCAGTTACCAACTGGATTCATCCCTCCCATCGACCAACCTGTTCGTACCCTCTACCTGTGTTCATCTATCCCTACCTCACCATCTGCTCACCCCTCCCCCAACCACCCCCCATTTTTCTGCAGCTCCCCTTACACCCACCCCAGTCCTGAAGAATGGTTACACCCAAAACATTGACTTTTCCACCTCCTGATACTGCCTGACTTGCTGTGTTCTTCCAGCTTCCTGCTTGTCTACCTTTAATTCCAGTATCTGCAGTGTTTTTGTCTCTAACCATGTATTATACAACAGACAGGCACACAGATTGCCTACTGCCTGGCCATCCTACAGCACCAACCCTCTCTGTTTGGCATAGCCACTGCTGGAGAACTCTTTGACAGCTACTCCTTTGGGCACAGATGCAGTCAAACATTAGGGATGTTGAACATGGAAGGGAAAAGGTTTCACTGAGACCCAACGCCCGAATGTATGTGATGCTCGCCCTGCTTTCAGATGGTGCAGTGGCCTCTCAGCACTGACCTCTGTCCTTAGAGCCTCACTGTCACCATGAAGTGCTGATGAATGGTGTGAAGATGTGTTTACACTGAGACTCACAAACACGTGAAAGCTAACGTTAGGAACATTTGTTCAGAAACTGAAAGTAAGAGTCAAGACATTTTTACCTGTGCCACCAAAGTACTCTCAATGGGCTTTTTTCTTTCTCAACCTCCCACTATGTGTTAGTGTAGTCCCTGATTCCACAGCTAAGGTTGAGGGAACCTCCTTGGTGGTTGAGCCCATTGGCCCTCTATGTTTGATCATGTGACCCTAGAAGTGTTTGTGTCTGGATGGACCAGGCATGACAAAGGTTTTCTTGCTAGGACACTTCCAAGGGTCAAGGGGACAGGCAAGGTGCATAGATGGAAGGCCCGATCACCTCTGCAGTGTCCTGAGTGGAAAATGCAGAAGCTCCTTTGTGTGATTCCAGCTCTGGCCAGGTGCCTATGACATCACTCTGTCTACTTGTGAGGAGGGGCACCTGGACTGGCATTAAGATCAGAAGAAATTAGTTATTGATGAGAAATATGATACGTATCTGCCTGAGCTGCTGCCTCTTTGACTTTAGATATCTGACACTCATCCAACTAGGACATATTAAATACTTCTTGAATTATCCACATCTTCCATTCACTCTCCCATCCTTTTCACGTTCACAGGAAGGACAGAGAAAAGGTTTAGATTTATAGATTGTCAATCATCTCCCATGCTTGTCTATCTTTTACAATTCTCCGATTTTCAACATGAATTCACATTACTGGAAGAAGTGATTTTTTAAATTCTTCTAAGAATGGGAAAGCTTCATACATGGCTTTAACCCATGGCCATATCACACAGCCAAAATGTCTTTATCCTTTTAAATTCAGTGTGTTGCATTAAGTTGCAAAGCTTTTATCTTTTTTGTCACGAACTAACTCATACTCATCCAAAATAGCCCTTTACTGTGCCATGCAAGCGTCTTCTGAATGTAATGCATAAATCACAAATTCTTGCTGTCAATCTGCTTTACAAGGATAACGTCCAGTTTCCTTTGGAACTTCATTTGCTTTTACTCCTTTCTTGAATTACATAAAACATTTCCTCAAATTTTGGTAAGGCTTTGGTCCCTAATCAGGGACTACACTAACATATAGTGGGAGGTTGAGAAGGAAAAAAGCCCATTGAGAGTACTTTGGTGGCACAGATAAAAATATCTTGTGTCTTACTTTCAGTTTCTGAACAAATGTTCCTAACGTTAGCTTTCATGTGTTTGTGAGTCTCAGTGTACACACTAAACACATCTTCACACCATCCGTCAGCACTTCATGCCCTTTGGGTTATGGTATGTATCTTCTCATTGGAATCTTCCTCTGTTACTGAGTTTTATTTCAAATAAAGCCCTCTAAACCAGTATTCTCTTTCTCTCTCGTCTGAAATGCTCTTTCTTTTTGACTGAGTTCCAGTTTCTTAAATGCCCTTTCTTTTACCTCCCCACGCTCTCTGGAATTCTCTTCCCTTTCCTTTCTCCTCTCTCAGAAGTTCAAGTTCAAGTTATTTTTAAATTTTCATCACCATTTCCACCTCAAGCTGCTTATTTCTTTTTCAGACTCAAGCTGTCTTAACAGTAATTGAATTCTTGCTTACTCAATTGACTCACCTCTTTGTGTACCTGGTCCTTTTTGTACATCCAACAATCCCAAAGGCTGAGTAGATACTTCAATTATCTCTACCTCTTTTGGAGTACTGTGCCCAGTTCTGATCTCCCTATTATAGGAAGGATATTATCAAGCTGCTCTGAGGAATGGTTACTTGACCCGAAACATTAACTCTGAGTTCTCTCCACAGATACTGTCAGAACTACTGAGCTTTTCGAGCAATTTCTAATTTTGTCTATCATCAAACTGGAGCGGGTACAGAAGAGATTTACCAGGATGTTGCCAGGAATGGAGGGTTTGAGTTATAAGGAGAGGCTGGATAGGCTGGGACGTTTTTCACTGGAGCGTAAGAGGGTGAGAGGTGACCTTATAAAGGTTTATAAAATATTGAGGGGTATAGATCAGGTGAATGGCAGATATCCTTTCCCTAGGGTGGGTGATTTCAAGACTAGGGGGCATAGTTTTAAGGTAAGGGGAGAAAGATTTAAAAAGACATGAGGGACAATGTGTGGAATGAACTTCCAGAGGAGGTCGTGCATGTAGGGACAGTTACAATGTTTAAAAGATAAGTATATGATTAAGAAATACTTGGAGGGATATGGTCCAAGCACAAGCAAGTGGAACTAGTTCAGTTTGGGATTATGGTCAGCATGGCCTGGTTGGGCCTGGCTCTCTTTCAGTGCTGCATGGTTCTATGGCTTTTAATTTTTGTGGGAAATTCAACTTTTATCTCTTTTGTCAATTATGCGAGCTTATGCTTAACTGGCCCTTGCAAACCAGTCAGGGATACTGCAGGAAAAAATGCCATTTCAAAATTTCCCAAACAAAACAGAAAAATAAAATCCTCATGCACCAGTCGCTGAAGGCAAGCACGCAGGTGCAGCAAGCAGTGAAGAAGGCAAAAGGTACGTTGGTCTTCATTGCGAGAGATTTTGAGTACAGGAGCAGGGATGTGTTGTTGCAGTTATACAGGGCCTTGGTGAGGCCACACCTCGAATATTGTGTGTAGGTTTGGTCTCCTTTTCTGGGGAAGGATGATCTTGCTCCCAAGGAAGGGCAGTAAAGGTTTACCCGGCTGATTCCGGGAATGGCAGGACTGACACATGAGGAGAGATTGACTAGCTTAGGATTGTTTTTTTTTTGGAGTTCAGTGGAATTAGGGGAGATCTCATAGTGACTTATAAGATTCTAATAGGGCTAGACAGGGTAGATGCAGAGAGGATGTTCTTGATGGTGAGTATGTCCAGTACCAGGGCTTACAGTCTGAGGATTTGTGGTAGACCATTTAGGATGGAGATGAGGAGACACTTCTTTACCCAAGGAGAGGTGAACCTGTGGAATCATTACCACAGGAAGTAGTTGATGCCAAAACATTGAATCTATTCAAGATATAGCACTTAGGGTGAATGGGATCAAAGGTGAAAACAGGATTAGCCTATTGAGTTGGAAGATCAGCCCTGACCGTGATAAATGGCAGAGCAGGCTTGAAGGATCGAATGGTCTCCTCCTGCTTCTATCTTCTATGTTTCTATGAAAACACAAAAAAGACGTGTTAAATTATCAGAATTAAGTGGCACTCGATCAAGAGGATTTACTTCCTCTTGAATTTTGGAACTACTAGGTAAACTAGACTTGATTCTTCTAATTCCATATAGTTTTTTTTTGTGTATGCCACTATTTAGAAGAAAACAATGACAATATTCAGTTTGGAATGTGTGTGATTGAGTAGTTAAATATCCATAATGTCCAGTATTTGAAGCTCTTCAGGCAAGCCTTCCACTTTCCAACTTCGGTAAGCTTCAGCTCTTCCAAAACTCTTCTTTTTTACCTCTACTAATTCACAAAATGTCACATTTATCCACACAACTGTATTCAGTGACTTACACATGGTACAAAAAAAGCTCAATACTAAAGTTGTCCTCCTTGTTTTCAAATCCATTCATGGTATTGTCTCTAACCTCCTCATCACTGTTACTCTCTTTGAAAGCTTTACCAATTCTGATTCAGTGTATTCCCAATTTCCATCACATTATTATCACAAGTTGTATCTTCAGTTATCTAGACACTGGAACTTTATTTCTGTTAAGAAGTTCCGACTTACAGCTTTTGATCACATGACATCTTTTATGACTTGCTGTTAAATTTGGTCTGATAAATCTGTGAAATATTTGGAATATTTTACTCCATTAAAGATATGATATGAATACAAGTTGTTTTACTAATGGAAGAATAGAGCAAATGTCTTCAATTTCAAGTGAGATTATTATAGGGTTGTGCAATAATTATCCATATTAGCACATTCTAGATCTGCATAGGTTAATTGCAAAGTCTAAATTTTAATTTTCAAAGATCGATTGAATTTAATAGATTCATAGAGAATTAATGCAGAGGCTGTGAAATGATAATTGCTGCAATTCCCAAACACAATTATCTACAGTCCTGAGCTAACACAGGAAGGAAATACATTTCAGCAGAGAGCATTCAAGGCAAGTAATTTTAGAATCAATGGAATAATACATCTGAGCTTCCGCTCAAAGAGAACTATAGTGTTCCCAAATTGCCCAGAATCTATGTTTAAGTTTTCTTAGAAACAAAAGTATTTATTACATTTTGACCTGTAATGTATGTGCCATTGCTGGGTCTGTGGGTAGGAGAGGCTGCCCTCTGAGAAAAAGCAGGATATGAGAGTTTAGTGAAAAAACAGTGAGGATCTGAGAAAGAAGTCCACACTGTTAGATTAAACAGCTGCTAATAATTATTAAACCCAGCAGTTTTGTCAAACCTTTCACGAGTCTCTGATTTACTGTATTTCAAATAGCTTTTCTTCCCTGACTCATCTTTTGGAGAAAATGGTAAAGGAATAAATGGTACAGAATGAATTTGGCACATCTCCAATATACAAACTGCAGTATACTGGAGTTGGGATGGTATCATGGTTTCTCAGACACCAAGCTTTCAAAGCTGGCCTGTATTAAGAGTAGAACTGAAGACAAGGAGGAGAAAATGGGAGGTCATACTACTTTAGGGTTGAGAAAGAGGTGGAAGTGTTCATACCATCATTTAGGTGTTCATTTGAAGAATGATATCATCAGTCACCATGAACTGTCTCTCTCTCCATACCAGGTAGCCAAGGAATGATTTTTAATGAAGAGCAGAACAAAACAAATGGACAACTACAAAGCTCTGGGATGGAGCAGAGGAGAGAGACAGAATGAACCAAATGGTCTTTTACCATGCAATCTATGATCTGATGATCCTGTATATAAAATCACTTCATGATTACAACTTAGTTCCTGATCTGTAAATAATCTGCTGTATAAAAATAACTTTTATTTCCTGTTCATTCTGACAAAAACTTTGAAACTGTTTTAATTTCTACATAGCATGGATTACTTCAAATTGTATTGGTAAGTATTCTGAGATAGCTAGTTGTAATCTTCAATAGCTCAGTGATTAAATAGTTCAATGCTAAATGCCAAAGACCATTTGAAGAAAGCTCAAACTCTAGGTGACACTACATAAAATATATTGAGAAATGTAGCACTGCCCAGGAGCAGGCGAATCTTAATTACTGTAATGCGATCAATGAAAATATCACAGAGCTTCTAGCACTTTTCCAATCATTGCATTATGAGAAAGTAATCATATGAAAACTTTAATGCTTACAGTCAATGAATTGGGTTTACTAAAATTAAAAATGAAATATTTAAACTTGTCAATATAAGTTTGATTACATTAAGCTTTTAAATACTACCTTTGATTTGCAAAATAATGCAAGATATATTACTGCATAGAATATTCTATATATTGCCTTGCCAGATTAGATTTTAATTTGGTGAAATGAGAAACAACTGTTAAACTGGCAAACAATGCTAAATATATTTCCCTGCCTGAGTAAGGAGCTGTAAATAAGCAAATCTCAGAGAAAAACAAGATCATACATTTTGAAAGCTATATCACTTACAGTCTGGTGGAAAGATCAAATATTGATGTCCCAGAAACTGTCTCCTGCCATCCAGCCTTTTTCATGACCAACCAAATGTGAGTGCCCACTGGAATTAACCTCATTGCAAAGGTACCGCATAAAATGCCAAGCTAACCACCTTCTAGAATCAATATAATGATGATTGTTGCTGGTATAGTCCCAGGAGAGTATAGACACTAATGGTTTTGTAAATAAAATGCAGGAATCAATTGTCTCACTGAAGTAGTCAGACTCTGGAGATAAATGGAGGTGCCACTCCCAAACTCCAGATGAATGTTGTCATCATAGTGGTTGGGTCATAGTCCTGATGATTAGGCTTTAAATTGTATAGGGACCCCACCTTAAGTAGATTACAGGACCCCAGGCCACATTTTACGAGAGCCAGACAACAAATTAGTTGACATCAACACTGTTATCTTTTTGACAGGCATTTACCACTTTCCAGGAGTTGTCCTAGAAGCAGTGGTAATGGCTGAGACGACACCTGGCAGAAGAGGATGCCATGGAAATGCGCCACCGACTCAGCCATGTGCATGGGGCTAGTGGATTGGTGGGGTTCAGTGGATTGCTTCAGGTTAACCATTGCTGGTGGCTACAGAGTATCCAAATAGGAATTACCGCACCACCACCACCTCCATGTCAGGTTATTGTCCCATCCACATCTCTGACAATCCTAAAGCACTGGTGAAATTAGCCCTGAAACAATCTACTATTTTCCAATGGCCTGTCTATCCCCTCTGTTAAAGATATTAATGCAAAACGGAAATGTGGACAAAATACACAAGTCATGGACATTTTTGTTTTCCAAAGATTGTTAACTATTTTTGCATTAGTTTCCTCCCTCATTTTTTCTTGACGGGGAGTAACTGTCTGCTGGCATCTAAGTATTGGTAGAACATGGGATCAGGAGGTGACTATTCAATCCCTCGAAATTGTTGTGCTATTTAATTAGATTATGCTTGCTCACCTGTGTGTAACCCTTAATACCCTCAGCTATCAAAGATATATTAGTCTCAGCACTGAAATCTTCAGCTGATCCAGCTGCAGCAACCTTTTGTGTGAGAGATTTATTAACTTCTGCTACTCTCTGCACTGGAATTTATGGAGAACTGTGGCCTCCATTAGTCTAGCCAAAAAAGATTAGAGAGGGGAGCCCACTCTTGATCCCAATTGCTTCCTACAGCAATTTGAATTGAACTGAATTAAATTAGCTTTATTGTCACATGTACTGAAATGAGTACAATGAAACGTTTATAGATGGTGCATTAGATTGCCATCTTACGTACCTAGGTACAGATGCTTAAGATCAAAGTCTTAGGAAGTAAAACAAAAATTAGAAAATTAAAGAAACAAATATCCAGCATTATAGGTGATAGGAATACATTAGAAAAATAAAGAAGTAAAAAGTTCAGAATATCAGTCTTTCCAACCCCAGTCCATGCCGGCACCTAGCTGCAAGGGAGACATCCACGACTTGCTTTAAAGCAAGACTTCCACCCCTATCTTGAGAAGGAGGCTTGCAGTGACTCCAGGCAGTCTTCAGGTAGGACCAGGGTCAGTGGCCTCGGCAGAGAGGGAATAAGTTGAATGTTATTTGGGAGAGAGTTATTGAATTTTGACCCAATAACAATGATGAAAAGGGGAGACAATTCCATGTCCAGATGGTATCTGATTTGGAGGGTAAGTTTTAGGAGGTGTGGTTCCCACATGTCTGCTGTCCTCCTTTTAGGTAATAGATGTTGTTATGAACTCATAGTACAACGGTCTTGCTTGTATTGTGTCTGTATTGAATCAGCTGTACATTTGCATGCATTATCATTTAAACTGAATTATCCAATTTACTACTAAGCATACAATTGTTTCCATCAGTTTGTGCATGCAAATTGAACACATAGTCTTTAAGTAATGCTGGTTTCTTCATATTACACATGCGCACTATCGTATCTGTTTATTTAAATGATATTCTTTCTCCAGGGCATATCATTCCCATGTCATTTGGAGTCACTATAATCGTTGTTCCATTCCATTGTTGAGTGCTGCTGGGATTGATGGTTGATCTGTGGTGTGCATAGATTGTGAGTCCACATCTGCTGATTGGCACCAGCAGTGAAGGAACAGCTTGTTTAGTTCTGTGCATGTACTTGCGGTTGAGACTGTATATCTGGTCATTCATTTCCACCATGTACAATCGAGGTGACAAATGCTCTAAGCAGGTCCCAATCCCATACCTGTTAGTGCATTGACACTTCAGCCGGACCCAAAGGGTACCTGTACTGCCATATTGACTTGCTCTATCTCAGACAGCCTGCCGATCTGAGATAGAGGTGAAGGAACATCTCAGTGAACAGCACAACAAGACATACGGCATGCCCCAGCAGACTAGGGGGCTAGATGGAGGTAAAGTTTGATGTTGCCAATCTCGACATTGGTGGGATGGATTGAAATGGGCTACTGGAGGTCAGTGAGATAAAAGTGAACAAGGAGGCCTGGCAACCAAATGGCACCCAGTAATGATGGTGTCCACTGCAAACCACATTCCCTGTAATCACTTGCCTTTCTCTAAGTGCAAAATGCAACTGGAAAGTGGCTGGAAGAGCACCCAAACTGAATGAATCAGTTTCAGATTTAAAGGTGGAAGCTAGACATTAAGAGATTGAAGGAGCAAATGCATGAAGCACAGATTTGCAAATGCCAGCTACCCCATTTAATTTGCAAACTTTTCTTCACAGAAGTGGAATGCATGCAGAATGACAGTGCTGCTGAGTAAAATGTTGAATTTGCTTTACATGGACTTTCAGAAGGCTTTTGATAGAGTCTCATGTAACAGATTAGTTTTCAAAATTAAAGCGCATGGGATTGAGGTAGTGCACTAATATGGATAGGGAACTGGTTGTCAGACAGGAAGCCAAGAATGGGAATAAATGAGTCTTTTTCACAGAGCCATCCAGTGACTGGTGGGGTACCAGAGGGATCAGTTACTCCAATATATATTAATGATTTAGATGAGGGAACTAAATAAAATATTTCTCTCATACACACAGTACTGCCTCTGTCTCATATACAGTTACACACACATACAGACACACACAGACACACATTTGCTCTCTCTCTATATATATCTCTCACTCACATACATACTCTCTCACACATATATTTCCTTTCTCACGCATACATCCCATCTCTCTCTCACACTTGACATACACACTCCCTCTTTTTCAAACACACACTCCCTCTCTCTCACAAATGTACTCCATGCCTCTCACACATGTGCACACATGCACATCCCCCCTCTCCCTCTCTATCACACTCAGTTAAACTCATTCACAGACTGGAGGAGAAAGTGAGGTCTGCAGATGCTGGAGATCAGAGCTGAAAATGTGTTGCTGGAAAAGCGCAGCAGGTCAGGCAGCATCCAGGGAACAGGAGAATCGACGTTTCGGGCATAAGCCCTTCTTCATTCCTGAAGAAGGGCTTATGCCCGAAACGTCGATTCTCCTGTTCCCTGGATGCTGCCTGACCTGCTGCGCTTTTCCAGCAACACATTTTCAGCTCATTCACAGACTCCCTCCCTTACTCTCTCCATGGCCTGAAGGTCTCAATATTTTCCTGCTGTTGACATTGTGGCAAAGTTACACCTCTTCCTGCCTCAGAGACCTTCTGCCTGGTGGCTGGGTGTGCACTGTAGCTGCCAATTCTATCTTCATGGCCTCCTCGCTTGTACTCACAACTCACGTTCTATTAAGGGCCGCATCTGGAGAGTGAATAGATCATGTGGAAATTAGATTGATACCTGAATGAACAGGTTGTCTTGTGAGAAGTTTGACACTCTGGACTTGCTTTCACTGGAGTTTAAAGAAGTAAGACTGAAGTGTGTGAGATCCTTAATGGTCTTGACAAATGGATGTGGAAAGGATGTTTCCTCCTGTGAACGAGGGGGACACTGTTTAAAAGTTAGGTGTCACTCTACCAAGATAGAGATGAGGAGAAAATTATTTTCCGAGTGAATTGCCTCTGCCCCAGAAGATAGTGGATGATTTTAATGGATTATTTAAATAGATTCTTATTCGGCAAGAGAATCAAATGTTATTGGGGGCACATGGGAGTATGGAACTTCAAACCAAACAGAACAGCCATGATCTTATTGAATGGCAGAGCAGGCTTGAGGGGCCAAATAGCCCATTCCTGCTATTAATTTGCCTGTTCGCAAAGAGAAGCTACTCATCTGCATACTGTTTGTTGATCAACCAATTGCAGATGGGGTTTCTTACATATTTGGTGCTGACAGGTGTACCAGTGAGCCTCTCAACATCAAATATGGGGAGGAAGCAGCCCAGTGATTGTGTAAGCAGCTGTACAACAATTGTCAAAGGCATTCTTTCACCTGTTATTCTGTGTGTTTTAGACAAGGCTACCTTGGCTGGCCACATTATAGCCTATAGGCTGCCTGTTGGACAAGCCTGCTGTAAACGTAAAGTTATAATAAAACAAAGAACTGCGGATGCTGGCGATCTGAAACAAAGACAGAAATTGCTGGAGAAACTCAGCAGGGTTGGCAGCATCTGTGCGAAGAAAGCAGAGTTAATGCTTTGTGTCCAGTGACTCTTCATCAGAACTGTTAGTAATGGAAAAAAAAATCTGGTGTTTATGCTAATGCAAAAGTGGGGGAGGGGGAAGAGGGGAGAAGTGAATGGATAGGTGGAGGAGGAACCTAGAGAGAGTACGAAGGGGTAGGTAACAAGGAGATAATGGATAGTGGACTGGGACCGAATAAAAGCATAAAAAGATCATATCTGGTCGGTGCAGACCAGTTCCATATTGTATAGTTCTATGACTATATGCACACAGGTATATCTCCCCAAAATGTTGCTCTCAGCAATGTGAAGAATAATATCATTCTATTAGCTGTCTTTGCTGTTCTTTGTGCTGTAGCAGACCCCAGAGTGGTGTCCTGTTCTGACTCTCTTGCTTTCACTTGCTTATTTTCCTTTCACTCCTGGATTTAGAAACTAAACTAACATTGAGTTAAAATGGGATACGGGCCAGGAGCAGACAGGTGGGACTAGTTTAGTTTGGGATTATGTTCAGCATGGACTGGTAGGACCAAAGGGTCTGTTTCTGTGCTGTATATCTCTAAGACTCTATGTTCAACTCTTTCCTTTCTCCATGATCTTTATTAAAAGGCTTTTTAAAATTCATATATAAGGCGGCACGGTGGCACAGTGGCACAGTGGTTAGCACTGCTGCCTCACAATGCCAAAGACCCGGGTTCAATTCCCGCTTCAGGCGACTGACTGTGTGGAGTTTGCACATTCTCCCCGTGTCTGCGTGGTTTTCCTCCGGGTGCTCTGGTTTCCTCCCACAGTCCAAAAATGTGCAGGTTAGGTGAATTGACCATGCTAAATTGCCCGTAGCATTAGGTGTAGGGGAATGGGTTTGGGTGGGTGGCGGGTCGGTGTGGACTTGTTGGGCCGAAGGGCCTGTTTCCACACTGTAAGTAATCTATGAAAGTTAAGTGGAGGTTGGTTTAGCTCAATTGGTTGGATGACTGGAGAGTGACGCCAACAGTTTGGGTTCAGTTCCTGCACCGGCTGAGGTTATCATGAAGAATTCTCCTATTCAACCTCTCCCCTGGCCTGAGGTATAGTGACCCTTCATGTTAAAACACCACAAGTCATTTGTCTCTCATGAGAGAACAGTTGTATGTCTGTGAAGACTATGGTGACTTTTTCTTTATAGAAGTCATTCTGTCTAATCCCTGTCTCTCCCTTGCCCCCTTCCTGAACTTTATGGAACATAAATGAAAAGTTACAACTGTTGTTGACTAGTATGTTGTCATCTTTAAAATTCTCTTTCCCACCAACAGCTGCAAACACACCCAGCTTCTCTGTTTACAATATATTCAAATTGCATTTTATCTCAGGAGCAAATATTAAAAGCTCAAGAAAAAATCCCAATAATGGTACTGAGAGAGAAAAATTCAACAGATTTGTAGATCGAGGTTAAAACAAATTGTCTACCTTGGAAATCTCCTGTGGAAAATGTGTAGAATTCATTATGTGACAGTATAAATGGCTAAACATTTATGCTATTTCTCCAAGGCATGTACCAATCTCCCAATAACGTAAAACAAGATGAAGTACCATCTTCACATTGAGGTACTGACATGTTCTGTGGGACTACTATTGTGCTAAATGGGGCAGACAATGAATAGAAGTAGCAATTCCAAACGTGGCACTCACGAGGTGCTGTTCCACCAGCAGCAGTAGAAATATATTTAGCTACAATCTGTAACCTCAAGGTGCAGCCTATGTCCACTCTGCCATTATCATCAAGCGCGCACACATTCGGGATACCACCCACGCCATCCACCTCCTCCAAGACTTCCATTTCCCTGCGCCGCTATGCCTCATCTTCACCATGGACATCCAGTCCCCATACAACCTCCATCCACCACAAGCAGGGCCTCCATTTCTTCTGCTCCCAACATCCCCACCAGTACCCTTCCATTGACGCTCTAATTAGTTTGGCTGAACTGGTCCTCACCCTCAACAATTTCTCCTTCGAATCCTCCCACTTTCTCCAGATGAAAGCGATAGCCATGGGCACCCGCATGGGCCCCAGCTATGCCTGTCTCTTCGTCATCTATGTGGAACAGTCCCTATCTTCCATAGTTATACCAGCACCACTCTCCACCTCTTCCTCCACTATATTGATAACTGCATTGGCGCCACCTCGTGCTCCCACAAGGAGGTTGAACAGTTCATCAACTTCACCAACACATTCCACCCCAACCTTAACTTCACCTGATCCATCTCAGACATCTCCCTCACCTTCCTGGACCTCTCCATCTCCATCAACGGTGACCAACTCAACACTGACATTTTCTACAAAACCACCGATTTCCACAGCTACCTGGATTACACCTCCTCCCACCCTGCCCCCTGCAAAAATGCTGTCCCTTATTCCCAATTCCTCTGCCTCCGCCACATCTGCTCCCAGGAGGACCAGTTCCACCACAAAACACACCAGATGGCCTCCTTGTTTAAAGACCGCAATTTCCCACCCCACATGGTTGGTGATGTCCTCCAGCTCATCTCATCCATTTCCCGCACCTCCGCCTTCCAACCCCACCCCTCCAACCACACCAAAGACAGAACCCCTCTAGTCCTCACCTTCCACTGCACCAATCTCCGGATACTTCGCATCACCCTCCACCATTTCCGCCACCTACATACAGACCCCACCACCAGAGATATCTTTCCCTCCCTATTCCTATCCACTTTCTGTAAAGACCATTTCCTCTGCGACTACCTCGTTAAGTCCACGCCCCCCCAACAACCCACCCTCCCCTCCCGGCACCTTCCGCTGCCACTGCAGGAGTTGCAAAACCTGCACCCACACCTCCAACTTAACTCTGTTCAAGGCCCCAAAGGAGCCTTCCACATCCATCAAAGTTTCACCTGCACTTCCACAAATGTCATTTGCTGTATCCATTGCTCCCAATGCGGTCTCATCTACATCGGGGAGACAGGACGCCGACTCACAGAGCATTTCAGAGAACATCTCCGGGACACTCGCACCAATCAACCCTACCGCCCCGTGGCCAAACACTTCAACTCCCCCTCCCAATCCGCCAAGGACATGCAGGACATTCTCCATCACCACTCCCTTACCACCCGACACCTGGAGGAAGAACGCCTCATCTTCTACCTCGGGACCCTCCAACCCCATGGTATCAATGTGGATTTCACCAGTTTCCTGATGTCCCCTCCCCCCACCTTATCCCAGTTCCAACCTTCCAGCTCAGCACTGCCCCCGTGACCTGTCCTCCCTATCCTCTCCACCCTCCCCTCTGACCTATCACCTTTACCCCCACCTCCATCCACCTATTGCACTCTCAGCTACCTTCCCCCCAGCCCTGCCCCCTTCCTATTTATCTCTCCATCCCTGAGGCTCCCAGCCTCACTCCTGATGAAGGGCTTTTGCCCGAAACATCAATTTTCCTGCTCCTCGGATGCTGCCTGACCTGCTGTGCTTTTCCAGCACCACACTCTCAATCCTGGTTCAATGAAGAGTGCTGGAGGGCATGGCAGGAACAGCAGCAAGCATACTTAAAAATGATGTATCAATCTGTACTTCAAATAGTGAGAACAGCAGGCGATAGAGCTAAGCAATCCCACAACCAATAGATTGGATCTCAGGTCTGCAATTTTGCACATCCAGTCATGAATGGTAGTGCACATTAAACAAGTAACAGCAGGAGAGGCTCCACAAATATAAACATTCTCAATGATGTGGAGCCCAGCACATCAGTGCAAAAGATAATTCTCATGACCCCAACTGTTGGAATACTGAACAAATCAGATTAGATTACTTACAGTGTGGAAACAGGCCCTTCGGCCCAACAAGTCCACACCGCCCTGCCGAAGCGCAACTCACCCATACCCCTACATTTACCCCTTACCTAACACTACGGGTAATTTAGCATGGCCAATTCACCTCACCTGCACATCGTTGGACTGTGGGAGGAAACCGGAGCACCCGGAGGAAACCCACGCAGACATGGGGAGAATGTGCAAACTCCACACAGTCAGTCGCCTGAGGCGGGACTTGAACCCGGGTCTCTGGCGCTGTGAGGCAGCAGTGCTAACCACTGTGCCACCGTGCCACCCACTGTGCCACCGTGCCACCCACCGATCCTAGAGTGAAACCTGGTTTAACACACCATCAGTTTTATTTTTGAAATTTGTTTACCTTGGTGGTGAGTTGCTGAACATATTCACAAGAGGCTGCCAATGTACTTTTAACAATGAATATCAAAGCTTATTACACACAACAGGAAAAACATGAACTATTTTAGACAATATACGATCTATTCAAAATGGTTTTATATCAAAAATTGAGATTAAACTCTTCTACCTTCAACAACAACCTTACAGATACTCACTGAAGGGACAACCTGTTTCCATCTAAAGTTATCCAGTGCACACAGCAGCAGTTAGGTTCTTTTCAGGAAACATTTGCATTTACTTGATGCTATGTCTTTACTTAATGTCTGTTCTTGAGACCCTTAAATAAACTGCTAACACAGCTCATTTATTATCTAACATGTTTATTGACTATGAGCCCTTAAATGCTTCTTCCAGTCTTCAATTTCTGCTTCTTTTAGAGTCATAGTCATAGAGATGTATAGCATGGAAACAGACCCTTCGGTCCAACTCATCCATGCTGACCCAATCTAGTCCCACCTGCCAGTACCCGGCCCATATCCCTCCAAACCCTTCCTATTTATATACCCATCCAAATGCCTCTTAAATGTTGCAATTGTACCAGCCTCCACCACATCCTCTGGCAGCTCATTCTATACACGTACCGCCCTCTGCGTGAAAAAGTTGCCCCTTAAGTCTCTTTTATATCTTTCTCTCTCACCTTAAACCTCACATGGGGTGGCCATGTTGGTAAGGGATGATATTCAATCCCTTGCGTGGGGCGACCTAGAATCAGGGGATGTAGAGTCAGTGTAGATAGAGCTGAGAAATACTAAGGGTAAAAAGACCCTCTTGGGAATTATCTACAGGCCCCCAAACAGTAGTCTGGATGTCGGATGTAAGTTAAATCAGGAGCTGAAATTGGCCTGTCGCAAAGATGTTACTACAGTTGTTATGGGGGATTTCAACATGCACGTAGACTGGGAGAATCAGGATGGTATTGGACCTCAAGAAAGAGACTTTGTGGAGTGCCTCAGAGATGGATTCTTAGAACAGCTGGTGCTGGAGCCGACCAGGGAGAAGGCAATTCTGGATCTGGTATTGTGCAATGAACCAGAATTGGTCAGGGACCTTGAAGTGAAGGAGCCATTGGGAAGTAATGACCATAATACAATGAGTTTCAATCTGCAATTTGAGAGGGAGAGGGTACAATGGGAAGTGACAATGTTTCGGTTGAATAAAGGGAACTATGGAGCTTTAAGGGAGGAGCTGGCCAAAGTTCAATAGCAGGGATGACCGTGGAGGAACAATGGCGGATATTTCTGTGTATAATGCAGAAGTTGCAGGATCAGTTCATTCCAAAAAGGAAAAAAGATCCAAGAAGGAGGCATGAGTGGTCGTGGCTGACGAGAGAAGTTAAGAAACATATAAAGTTAAAAGAGAAAAAGTATAACTTAGCAAAGATAAGTGGGAAAACTGAGGACTGGGAAGCTTTTAAAGAACAGCAGAGGATTACTAAGAAGGAAATGCGTAGAGAAAAAATGAGGTACGAAGGTAAACTGGCCAATAATATAAAAGAGGATAGTAAAAGTTTTTTTAGGTATGTGAAAGGCAAAAAAATGGTTAAGACTAAAATTGGGCCTTTGAAGACAGAAATATGGGAATATATTACGGGGAACAAAGAAATGGCAGAAGAATTGAATTAATACTTTAGATCTGTGTTCACTGGGGAAGACACAAGCAATCTCCCTGAGGTAACAGTGGCTGAAGGACCTGAACTGAAGGGAATTTATATTTGCCAGGAATTGGTGTTGGAGAGACTGTTAGGTCTGAAGGTTGATAAGTCCCCGGGGCCTGATGGTCTACATCTCAGGGTACTGAAGGAGGTGGCTCGAGAAATCGTGGATGCGTTGGTGATTATTTTCCAGAATTCGATAGATTCGGGATCAGTTCCTGCGGATTGGAGGGTGGCTAATGTCATACCACATTTTAAGAAAGGTGGGAGAGAGAAAGCAGGAAATTATAGACCAGTTAGTCTGACCTCAGTGGTGGGAAAGATGCTGGAATCTATTATAAAGGATGAAATTATGACACATCTGGATAGTAGTAACAGGATAGGTCAGAGTCAGCATGGATTTATGAAGAGGAAATCATGCTTGACTAATCTTCTTGAATTTTTTGAGGATGTAACTGAAGATGGACAAGGGAGATCCAGTAGATGTAGTATACCTGGACTTTCAGAAAGCTTTTGATAAAGTCCCACATAGGAGGTTAGTGGGCAAAATTAGGGCGCATGGTATTGGGGGCAAAGTACTAACTTGGATTGAAAGTTGGTTGGCTGATAGGAAACATTCCTGAAGAAGGGCCTGTGCCCGAAACGTCGAATCTCCTGTTCCCTGGATGCTTCCTGACCTGCTGTGCTGTTCCAGCAATAAAGTTTCAACTTTGATCTCCAGCATCTGCAGACCTCACTTTCTCCTGATAGGAAACAAAGAATAGTGATAAACGGCTCCATTTCGGAATGGCAGGCAGTGACCAGTGGGGTACTGCAGGGATCAGTACTGGGACCGCAGCTTTTTACAATATATGTTAATAATATAGAAGATGGTATTAGTAATAACATTAGCAAATTTGCTGATGATACTAAGCTGGGTGGCAGGGTGAAATGTGATGAGGATGTTAGGAGATTACAGGGTGACCTGGACAAGTTAGGTGAGTGGTCAGATGCATGCAGATGCAGTTTAATGTGGATAAATGTATGGTAATCCACTTTGGTGGCAAGAACAGGAAGGCAGATTATTACCTAAATGGAATCAATTTAGATAAAGGGGCAGTACAGAGAGATCTGGGTGTTCTTGTACACCAGTCAATGAAGGTAAGTATGCAGGTACAGCAGGTAGTGAAGAAGGCTAATAGCATGCTGGCCTTCATAACAAGAGGGATTGAGTATAGAAGCAAAGAGGTTCTTCTGCAGCTGTACAGGGCCCTGGTGAGACCACACCTGGAGTACTGTGTGCAGTTCTGGTCTCCAAATTTGAGGAAAGACATTCTGGCTATTGAGGGAGTGCAGCGTAGGTTCACAAGGTCAATTCCTGGAATGGCGGGATTACCTTACATTGAAAGACTGGAACGACTAGGCTTGTATACCCTTGAGTTTAGAAGACTGAGAGGGGATATGATTGAGACATATAAGATTATTAAACGATTGGACACTCTGGAGACAGGAAACATGTTTCCGCTGATGGGTGAGTGCCGAACCAGAGGACACAGCTTAAAAATATGGGTTAGACCATTTAGGGTGGAGATGAGGAGAAACTTCTTCACCCAGAGAGTGGTAGCTGTGCGGAATGCTGTGCCCCAGAGGGCAGTGGAGGCCCAGTCTCTGGATTCATTTAAGAAAGAGTTGGATAGAGCTCTCAAGGATTGTGGAATCAAGGGTTATGGAGATAAAGCAGGAACAGGATACTGATTAAGGATGATCAGCCATGATCATATTGAATGGTGGTGCAGGCTCGAAGGGCAGAATGGATTACTCCTGCACCTATTGTCTATTGTCTATTGTCTATGCCCTCTAGTTCTGGACTCCCCGACCCCAGGGAAAAGACTTTGTCTATTCATCCTATCCATGTCCCTCATAATTTTGTAAACCTCTATAAGGTCACCCCTCAGCCTCTGACGCTCCAGGGAAAACAGCCCCAGCCTGTTCAGCCTCTCCCTGTAGCTCAAATCCTCCAACCCTGGAACATCCTTGTCAATCTTTTCTGAACCCTTTCAAGTTTTACAACATCTTTCTGATAGGAAGGAGACCAGAATTGTATGCAATATTCCAATAGTGGCCTAACCAATGTCCTGTACAGCCACAACATTACCTCCCAACTCCTGTACTCAATACTCTGACCAATAAAGGAAAGCATACCAAATGCCTTCTTCACTATCCTATCTACCTGCGACTCCACTTTCAAGGAGCTATGAACCTGCACTCCAAGGTCTCTTTGTTCAGCAACACTCCCTAGGACCTTACCATTAAGTGAATAAGTGATGCTAAGATTTGCTTTCCCAAAATGCAGCACCTCGCATTTATCTGAATTAAGCTCCATCTGCCACTTCTCAGCTCATTGGCCCATCTGGTCCAGATCCTGTTGTAATCTGAGGTAACCCTCTTCGCTAGCCACTATTTTGGTGTCAAGTTTGGTGTCATCTGCAAACTTACTAACTGTACCTCTTATGCTCGCATCCAAATCATTTATGTAAATGACAAAAAGTAGAGGGCCCAGCATCGATCTTTATGGCACTCCACTGGTCACAGGCCTCCAGTCTGAAAAACAACCCTCCACCACCACCCTCTTCCTTCTACCTTTGAGCCAGTTCTGTATCCAAATGGCTAGTTCTCCCTGTATTCCATGAGATCTAACCCTGCTAACCAGTCTTCCTTCTGTCCTGATTGTTTTTGAGACTGCTAAACTGCACTGCTGATGCTACTGCTGTTTTTCTCTCTGAAAGAAACATGCACACCGATTGACTGTCCTGTTTTTCTAAAACAATTTGTTTCTGTCTCTGTCTCCATGTGTCAGAGGACACTATGTTGCTTGGTGATTTCACATCTTTTGATTCTCCCTTCCACACATTTCTAAGGCAGTGAATTATTCAAAATCAGCATTTTAAAAAGCCTTATTTAAATGCACTTAAATAAATTTCAGGTTAGCCAACATCACTCACAAAACTCAAAATGAAACTATGTCTCCCCTTCTTAACATAATAGAAAAAAATAAATTTAAAGCTATTCATGATTTTATTCACCTTTGAACCCATTGCCAAATAATAATAACATATCTTGAACTTGCATCATACCTTCCTGTTGAAAAAGATACCTTTCAGTGGCATTTTTATGTTTCAATGTTTTCATTATATTTATTGTACTTATATACATTTTACTTTGACACTTAATGGTAGGGTTCACATTAAATGCACAAGGACTTTCCATAAAAATCATTTCTCTGAAACGTTCCGCAAGTAGGCGGCCTGTCTCCCCAATGTATAGGAGGCCACATCGGGTGCAGTGGATGTGTGTGGAGGTGCAGGAGAATTTATGACAGATATGGGAGGATCCCTTGGGGCCTTGGAGGGAAATGAGGGGGGAGGTGTGGGCGTAAGTTTTGCATTTCTTGTGGTCGCAGGGGAAGGTGCCGGGAGTGGAGGTTGGGTTGGTGGGGGGTGTGGACCTGACAAGGGAGTCGCGGAGGGAGTGGTCTTTCCAGAACGCTGATAGGGGAGGGGAGGGAAATATATCGTTGGTGTTGGGGTCTGTTTGGAGGTGGCGAAAATGATGGAGGATGATACGATGTATCTGGAGGTTGGTGGGGTGGTAGGTGAGGACCAGTGGGGTTCTGTCCTGGTGGCGATTGGAGGGGCGGGGTTCAAGGGCGGAGGAGCGGGAAGTGGAGGAGATGTGGTGGAGAGCATCGTCAACCATGTCTGAGGGAAAATTATGGTCTTTGAAAAAGGAGGCGAAGGAATTGGGAATATATTGGGATGGTGTTTTTATAGGGGGCAGGGTGGGAGGAGGTGTAATCTTTTCTTTTTAAGGGTTGTAGTCTTTGGAATTCCCTTCCTCAAAAGCCAGTGAATACAAATCTTTAGATGCTTTTAAGGCAGAAATAGTTAGATTCTTGATTACTAAGGGGATGAAAGATTTTCGAGGATAAGCAAGAATGTAGAGGTTAACGATCAGATCAGCCATGGTCTTATTGATTGCTGGAGCAGGCGTGAAAGGCTGGGTGGCCTAGTCTTATTCCTCGTTTGTAGGTCTTGATAAAGAATCTGACATCACTACAACATCATCTTTTCTATCAGTGTGAATGATTTTCAATTTGTATGGTTGCACAATTAATTTTAAATGAGATAGTTGCTAATTATTGAAATGAAACCTTTCAAAAAAGGGGAGGATTATAATCTGTATAAACAACAGTTTCTGCAGAGTTGCTCGATCTGTAGACTTCAAAGTGTGGTCGAAGCATGCTCAACTCAAAGTCTCTGTCTCCACTGCTGAATATTTCTTTTGATGTAAATTTAGCTTGAGAGAGAAAAAGCTGACTAACTGTTCAATCCCCATCTTGTCATTCTGTGATAACACTACACCAATGCATTGCATTATTGCTTAGCATAAATTGGTGCTGCTAAATCCAGTGTAGTAGTGAATGCAGAGTTTTAGTGATTAATGTAGCCCTCCAATCATAGAATTCGATATGAATCCACCTTTGTTACCATGTTGACATAATAAAAATTTATACACAATTATTATAGACCATCTGTTTTTGAACTAGGTTCAAATCCACATACTAAGGGAGCTCCAGTTACCAAGACTCAGTTCAATAATATAATTTGACCATACCAAAGTTGATTGTTTCCCTCACTTGAGCTAATTTCTCTGGATTGAGTCTTTAAGGATGTTGTATATTGGGAACACATCTCCTACATTTACACTATTTAAAGCAAAATATAGTTTTTCTGGCCTATTTATAGAAATCAATTTAAAACTCTAAACTTTTCTGAATCATTCTGATAGTTTCTGAGAGAAATCATACTTTTACATCAAACTTTTCAAGCACTTGTGTATTATCCAATTTGAATACTAAGTGTAAATTTTTGAATTTTCAATTTCGGATTCAATCTCAAATCATTGTGATATATTTATTTCATTCCTTATTTCTTTTACCACTGTAAGTACACTTGTTTACTTTTGATTTGATAAGGTCCAGTGAATCTTACTTTTAATGATTTCCCCACAGATAGCTAACATTGCTAATATCCTGTCTCCAACAACAAGCTTCCAAGCTTTGACTTTTTTTCAATCACCTCCAGTTTTCATTGTTTGTTGACTACTTTTCAAATTCTTTTTGGCCAGCCCTCATGTTTCCCTTGGAAACTTGTTACGTAGACCAGGAGTTTAGTTTCAGAGATTATGTTTATATTTTTTTCTTTAATTAATTTAAGGAATTGACACACTTCATGTACATGTACTAGTACAAAACAACTGAATCCTGTGGACAGAGTAGTGGCATCCCTAATCACAAATATTATCAGATGAATTCATTAGCCCTAATCATTAAACAATCTTGACAGCAATCTGTAATGATAGATTTTTAAGTATAATGTTCATGGATGATAATCTAATTGGTCAGGTCATTTCTGGTATATTGTGTTCAATTCTGGTATCCCTGCTATATGAAAGATGTTGTGAAACCTGAAAGGATTTAGAAAAGATTTACAAGCTTGTTGCCATGGTTGGAGGGTTTGAGCTACAGCGAGAGGCTGAATATGCTGGGGTTATTTTATTTGGAATGGTGGAGGCTGAGGGGTGATCTTATAGACATTTATAAAATCATGAGATGCATAGATAGGGTGAATAGTCAAGGTCTTTTCCCCAGGGTAGGGCAGCCCAAAACTAGAAATCATAGGTTTAAGGTGAGAAAGGAAAGATTTAAAAGGGACCTAAGGGGTAACCTTTTCATGTAGAAGGTAGTGCATGTATGGAATGAACTGCCTGAGGAAGTGGTGGAGGCTGGTACAATGACAACAGTTAAAAGGATGGGTTTAGAGGGATTTGGGCCAAATGCTAGCAGGTGGGACTAGATTAATGCAGATTATTTGGTTAGCATGGGCGAGTTGGACTGAACTATCTATTTCCATGCTGTTCCATGCTATGACTCTAAATATTGGGATGGAACAAAGAAATGTGGATTCTGGAAACCTGAACCAAAAATAAAAATTGATGGAGAAATTCAGCAAGTCCGGCAGCATCTGTGAAGAGAAACCATTATCTACGTTTTGCGTCCAGTGACCCTTCTTCAGATTAATATTGGGGTCTGTGTTTAAACTGTAGCCTTGAACTCACAGCTTGTTGATTTTTACATGGCCATTTTCCCACATGTAAGTATCTGTGGGAGATATCATGGATTTTCCAGAACTGCAACATCTCTGATCTTTGGTATTTAATGCTCATCTAAGTAAATCATAAGGATTAGTGGAATCCTATTTCAGAATCAGAACATAGAACATAGAACAGTACAGCACAGAACAGGCCCTTCAGCCCACGATGTTGTGCCGAACATTGATCCTCATGTATGGTAAACCTAATGTACGAACCCTCAAATTTCTGTGACCATATGCATGTCCAGTAGTCTCTTAAATGTCCCCAGTGACCTCGCTTCCACAACTGCTGCTGGCAACGCATTCCATGCTCTCACAACTCTCTGCATAAAGAACCTGCCTCTGACATTCCTTCTAAACTTTCCGCCAAACAGCTTAAAACTATGACTCCTCGTTTTAACAATTTCTGCCCTAGGAAAAAGTCTCTGGCTATCAACTCTATCTATGCCTCTCATTATCTTGTACACCTCAAATTCTTCCACAGTTATCATTTCCCTCATGTTCTCTTTTTTTCTTTAGCTTCAGTGGTCAAAACTACTGATCACACAACATTTCTTATACTGTTGCACATTCTACAAACTTCTGATTCTTTCTGCAAGCCCTGAATTTTAATAGGATAAACTTCAGGGACTACCTCAAAAACATAGTACATTTCCCACTTAAAAATTTCATGGTCTGCAGATTAGTCTTCTGACAAACTAGTGTAGCTGTAGTTATTCATGACTGTCTGTAACATCAAGGTGCAAACATTTCTTGACGACTTCAACTTCACAGCCATCTTTCCAAATGAGGTGATATATCTTTCAACTCCATCCACCGTATAATTAGACAGCAAGCACAGACTTTTAGGTAAATCAAATCCCTCACTGGAATCAGAATCATCCTCTGAGCAACTATCTCTTCTTTCTTCCCTTACCCTAAGATTTTCTCTTGCCAATTCAAATCAATCAGACAAGTTATTTTAAAATGTAAGATTTTAAAAACTGTAATTCTTTGGAGGCAAAGCTGTTTAAATTCCATTTCTTTTTCTTTCTCAGTCTTCTTTTTTCATTTTTCTTTCATTTCCTTAGTCCCCTCTTTCCAAAGACAAAACTGACATTTGGTTTGAATTCTACCAAAGCCACTCAGCTCCTTACCTTATTCCAGCTTTAGTCCAAACCTGGACAGAGGAGTTAAACTCTAGAGATGAGGTGAGAGTGACTGACCTCAACATCAAAATAGCATTTGACTATGACGTCACAGAACCCAAGCAAAGTCAGTTTCAACAGGAATCAGGGTGTAGTTCACTGCTGGTTGGAGTCAAAGCTGGCACAAAGAAATATGTATGTGGTGAAAACAAAAAAATGCTGACGTTCATAACAGGTCAGACAGCATCCATAGAGAGAGAGAGAGCAAACTAGCATTTTGAGTCTAGTTGACTATTGGCAACCAATCATCTCAGGCCCAGGACATCACTGCAGGATTTTCTTGGGGTAATTCCCTAACCAACCTTCAGCTATTTCATCAATTACATTCCCTCCATCATAACGTCTGAAGTGGGGAACACCATTCTCTCTAAGTTGCTTCCTGGCTGCATGGGTCTCTGTGGCTTGTGGGTAGAATGGCTTCTACACAGGAATCAACGATGTGACTGGCGTGCCATTACTTATCATCATGCACAAGTCATCAGGTTAGGTGCACACACCGTCAGCCACATGGTGAGAAAATGTGCAACCATCAGCAAAATGTTAAGCTCCCTTCGCGACTTCTCAGATACTGAAGCAGACATGGTCCAAATGCAGCAAGAAATAGACAACCTTCAAACTTCAGTTAATAGTTGGAAGGTATTACCTTACAAATAGCAGGCAATGACCATCTCTAATAGGAGAGCATCTAGCCATCTTCCTCTGACATTCAATAGCATTATCATCAGTGAATTCCCCTTCATCAATATCCTGGGGTTATGATTGTCCAGAAAGCGATCTGGATTAACCATATAGTTACTGAGGTGACAAGAGCATGTCAGATACTAGGACATCTGTGACAGCTAACTCACCAATTGTTTCCCAAATATCTGTCCACCATCTGTAAGGCACAGGTCAGAACTGTGATCTTTGCTTGCTTGGATGAGTGCAGTTCCAACAACATTTACGAAACTCAACAATCCACTGCAAAGTAACCTACTTGTTGATCAGCACCCACTCCACTACAGCAAACACTCATTCTCTCTACCACCAATGCCCAGTGGCAGAAATGTTTACAATCTACATGATGCATTGCAGGAACGTGTGGATACTCTTCCAACCTTCCAAACCTGTAGCCTTGACAACCTAGAAGGACAAGGGCAGAAGGTACATGGGAACACCACCACCTGTAAGTTTCTCTCCAAGTCACTCATCAACCTGAATTGGAACTATATCACTGTCCCTTCACTGTTGCTGGATCAAAATCTTGTATCTTCCTTCCAACGATACTGTGGATGTTACCTACTTTACATGGTCTACACCTGTAAATGGTAACTCACTAGCAATTACCTGTAACTAAGGATCAGGATTAAATGCTAGCCGTGCCAGTGTTACATTCCATAGAAATGTAATAAAAAAAGTGTGGGAGATTTCTGCACAATAATAGTGATTCAAAGTTAGGCCTGTGATAAATGTTAAGTTGAAGAGAAATATGTAAATAGATATAGAATGGAATCCAACATAAACATTTAATCATTATTGTGAAATATTTATACCTGTTTTTGAGTTTTAAAACTTAGTTTATCCCTTATTTTGAAGAATAAGAGAAAACATTGTCAAGATTTTCACAATACATTTTGATTAAATGGTGGAAACATGCTTTCCAGACTAGACAATTCTCCTGAGGCTTTCTAAGAGAAAAAGACATAAAAATTGTAGCAGCGTTATGACAACAGAAAGGTAAATTACACATTCTAAGTGTATGCAAACTTTAGTTTTTTTGTGTGTAAGGGTTGTATTTTTGCCTCTGACGCACAAATATTGCAAATGTCACTTTTTTAAAGCATCGATGTATATTACAGCTGCTCAGTGTTTCAGTGAAAGCATTGTGCGAGGACTGTATTCACATAAATTAACTACTACCACTTTCTCATAACTGTTATCAGATGAATCTGACTGTTATATGAGATTTCAAAATGCTGAGTATTTTATAAAACTTGCGAGAGGCAGAATGCTAAGGGCGTGGCTCCTTGTCTTCTTTCACCCCGACATGCCTGGTCTGATGTTCGACAGTGGACGAAAATGAAGAAGGCTTAAAAATGACATTTAGCAGTTCGACAGCAAAATGTTTGGGCTGAAGTGGTGCTGAAACCACACTACCCTTTTACATCTTTGATAATTTGCTCCTTTCAATCGAGCCAAACATACCAAGGAACTATTTCCTTCAACATTTTTAAAAACACAATACATTTATGTGGGGAAGGGGGTAAATTTGTCTCAGGATGTGACATCATCAACAGGAAAACAGGAGAGTAAGCAGCTCTGATGTAACCCTCCCCTGTCCCAGCACTCTAGTGAAAAGTGTTAGATTGAGTATGCAGAGAGGAAAACACCAAACTGCGGTTGTGTTAAATTGAGCCTATAACAATATCATCTCCTCCCCCCCCCCCCCGTTCCAGCTTCCTGTAACAACTGTGAAGATCCTGCAGACGAGAGAGAGAGAGAAACACATTGTTGGGTAAGTGATGAAAGTTTCAAGTTTTTCGTACTAAAGTTCTATTCTATATCTGATTTTAAAAAAAAACTTCTTAAAGTGAAAAACTTACTGTTTTCATAATAAATGATCTAAACGTGCCAGCTTTGTGAATACCAGCTGCAGGGAATCAACTGTCCATTTATCTGGAACGCAGGCTAAGCAGAAAGACAGCTGTTTCAGTCCGTTTAGACACACAGTGAATTAACAACTTCTTTTCGCAATAAGAAAAGAAAGGGAGGGAGAACGACAACTTGCTTAAAATGTTAACAAGCCGAGAATGCTACTTTTATTTTTTCTTTAAAAAAGCACAGTTCTATCTCTAGGATTTCACAAATTATTACAATTGGATTTTTGCCCAAGGACACCAAACAGACACTATACGCTGGAGGAAACTGAATAGATAGGATACAGATCAAGATCCATGACCTTCCATACGAATTCCACCGTGCTATTATTTTACAAAAGAGCATAAAAATGTCAAAACTTGTGTCTGGTTGGCCAGGCGATGCCAATGAGGAGTAAAAAGGAAAGTGAAAACTGCCAGAATGCGTAAGTTTTTTTCAACGTGATGTATCTTGCTTCCTCCTTCTCCTTGCATACAAAATCTAAATTCAAAATACTTTAAGTAATCACATGCTTTGTCAGACGCTAAGTAGGAATTAGCAAGAACAGCTAGATTTGACAGACGTGTTCAATTTTGAAGAGACCTTTAAAATTAGGGCAGTTGCAGGAAGGTGGGTGAAATAACTGCATGAGGCCAGTAACCAATCACCAAGTCACCCTTTATTTACATGTGGCGAGTGCTTAACACTGATCCAGCTTTCTCTGAGGAAGCAGAACTCTGACACTCATCTTTTTATCTGTCAGTCAAGGCTCCCCGATTGAGGCTGGTAACCTGGGGCAATCAGGGATCACATACTCAATGAGATCCATTCAGTCTTCATGCCAATCACTTCACTGAAGTACCATAAGAAGGAGCTCCATAGTCTAGAGCCATGACAAATTTGGTGCCAATAGCAGAGTGAAGGGAAAGCCATGAAAACTCAACTAGAGGTCGACAAAGGGTAAATGTAAACTGTGACACAGAGGTTAGATTGAATGAGCATTTTGTAGTCAAGGTGTTTGTGACTGGAGAGCTAATGGGGATCAGTGAGAATGGAATGACATGCACTGACCAATGGGTAAATACAGGTCTTCAGCCTGTCCCCTACAATTGTAACCATATATAATAAATGACTTGTATACTGTATACAACATCTATACCTTTAATAATTTATAGACAGAGTTATTGATGTGGAGTCCAAGGTGAACACATTGCAGGATACCAGAGAGGGGAACAGTCAGTTGGGAACTTTGATCCAGGCGACAATCATGCCCCTTAGGTTAGGAAATAGTGAAGATCTAGTGAGCGGGATGTATGCGTGTGTGATTCCAGCTAAAGTGCTGGAGGAATTAAACCTGGCCATTATCCAACATGAGATTCGTCTGGCCTGTGTGGATGAGGGCAAAATCTGCAGCTAGTGAACAAACGGGTCATGGCACTGGTGTACAGGAGGTAATTTAAGTAGGAGTTGAACAATAAATATCATGCCTATTATGGACCGTTTAGACCGAGGACGTTTTAGTACCCTCTGTAGACATGAACAAGATTTTCAAATGTTATGCTGTCTGCTCAGTGCAGGGGTTGATGACACCTTTTTATGGCTGGAGCAGAACCTGAAGCGGGAAAGTGAAAATCTAGGTGTTACGGTCCAGGTAGGAACCAATGACATTTAAAGAATAAGGGATGAGATACTTCTGGGATAGTACTGTACACAAGCAAAATACTGGAAATTGGAAATATAAAACAAATACTGAGAACACCTATGTTCTGATGAAAGGTCATAGACCCGAAATGTTAACTCTATTTCTTTCTTTACCAATGCTGCCAGAATTGCTGATTATTTCCAGCATAATCTGTGTTTACTTCTGTGGGGGAAGTTTGAACAGATAAGATTAAAATGAATAACCTGAACCTCAGAAGATGATAATCTGTGGAATATTGGTGTATGTTAAACAGGCAAAACATTGAATATGTGGCTCAAAGAATGGTTGTGGAGACAGATTTTGATTTCAGTGGGCACAAGCCACCGGCACCGTTACTGGGAAAAGAGGGAACTGTTATGTTGGGACACATTTCACCAAATCTGGGCTAGGACCATGACTTGGGAAATTATACCATTACAGCTTTAAACTAATAAGTTAATTGTGAGCTTTCCATTGAGTATCTTAGAAATTCAGATAAAAAGGTAAGCAGCATTTCATCAATTTGGGTTGAGATGTTCAGAATATAAGAGACAAAAAGTTTAATAGTAATAGTGCATCAGTGAATAAGGCCAAATTATAGAAAAGTGATATAAAGGTAAAAATGGTGAGTGTCTTATCTGAATGCATAAAATATTTGTGACAAATGAATGGCACATATAGTGCAAATTAATGAGTTTGACAGCTGTTATGTGGCTGCATAGTGGCTAAGGTTAGAAACTACATATTTGAGGGTACTTGATGTTTTGAAAAGGCAGTCAAAATGGAAAAAAACTATAATTCCACAAGAAATAGGAAGAAGAGTAGGCTGTTCGACTTATTGATCCTGCTCCGCCATTCAATGTGATCATATCTGATCCCACACTCCTCACATTTACTTTCCTGCACTTTCCCTTTAATCCTTGGTTCCCCTATTGATCAAGAATCTCACCCATAAATATACACATGGATGCTGTCCACCTCCCAGCACAGCTATGTGCGACTTGGAGTTCCAAAGACTATCAATACTCAGGGGAAATTCTTCCTCATCTCAGTTTTAGTTGATACCCTTAATTCTGAGACTATGCCCTCTGGTCCTAGACTCTCCCATGGGGGGAAAATGTCATCTCAGCACTTACTCTGTCAAGCCGCTTACGAATTCTTTATGGTTTGGTGAGATCACCTCTCATTATTTTAAATTCCGATGAGTGGAGTCCTAATCTGTCTATTCTTTGCTTATAAGTCAATCCCTTTGTACCAGGAATCATCCTCATGAACCTACTTGAACTGCCTCCTATTAAATAATATCTTAAATAAGAGGACCAAAACTGCTGACATTACTCCGGGTGTAGTCTCACCTTTTATACTCCAAACCCCTTGAAGTAAATGGAGGAGGGTTAACTGACGGATGACATAAAGACATTAAGGTGGAACAATCTTGGCTCAGCAGAACACCAAGTGCAATCAGTATAGTCACTTAAGAAGTAATAAATCTCAGAAAGGCAAAATATTAGCTCCCTAACAATAGCTATCCTGATTGATTAGTATACTGTCAATCTAAGAGCAGCTTGTATCAAAGATATGTAGAATCCCTACAGTGTGGAAGCAGGCCTTTTGGCCCATCGACCCTCCGAAGAGTAACCCACCAAGACCCATTCCCCTACCTTTATACCTACCCCTGATTAATGCCCCTTACCTATACATCCTTGAACACTATGGGCAACTTAGCATGGCCAGTTCACCTAACCTGCACATCTTTGGATTGTGGGAGGAAACACACGGGGAGAATGTGCAAACTCCACACAGCCTGAGGCTGGAATTGAACCTGGGTCCATGGCGCTGTGAGACAGCAATGCTAACCACTAAGCCACCGTGCCACCCCTAAAATAATGCAATAATCACTGGAAACCTAAGTTTTCATACAAATTTAATAAACAAAATTAGCAAACACTAATTTGGAAGTAAAGTTCAAGGAAACTATTTTGGAACCAACAAGTAAAGCATTTATTTTAGATCTTGTTTTGTTTTTATGAGACAGAATAATCTGAAACTAAGGCATTCTCTGGAAAGAGTGATTACAGAATTTCACATTGAACTTGAGAGTTTAATAAACAAATTCATTTTCATAATTAGAACTTAAAGTCAAGTCAAATACATAGAAACTTGGTAAATTAGGTAATGTAGTTTAGGAGATTAAACTGTATGACAATAGTCACAAGTTACACAACACCAGATGACAGCCAGACAGGTTTATTTGAAATCACAAACGTTTGGAGCAGTGTCTGACTGAATCTGATGAAGGGTTGTGATTCCAAATACACCTGTTAGGCTACAATCTGCATTCATGTGACTTCTGACCTTGTCCAACGCCAGCACCTCCACATCATCTATGACAATAGATGAGGAGTGGTGAACATTTTACAATAAATGTTTCATAATTCTCAACAAATGCATTTTGGAAAAGCAAATTAGAGCAAGACTTATACACTTAATGGGAAGGCCCTGGGGAATATTGCTGAACAAAGACACCTTGGAGTGCAGGTTCATAGTTCTCTGAAAGTGGAATCGCAGGTAGATAGGATAGAGAAGATGGTGTTTGGTATGCTTTCCTTTATTGGTCAGAGCATTGAGTACGGGAGTTGGGAGGACATTTTCCGGTTGTACAGGACACTGGTTAGGCCGCTTTTGGAATAATGCATGCAATTCTGGTCTCCTTCCTATTGGAAGGATGTTGTGAAACTTGAAAGCTTTCAGAAAAGATTTACAAGGATGTTGCCTGATTTGGAGGATTTGAATTATAGGATGAGGCTGAAAAGGCTGTGGTTGTTTTTCCTGGAGTGTCAGAGGCTGAGGGGTGATCTTTATAGAGGTTTATAAAATCATGAGCAGCATGGATAGTATAAATAGGCAAGGTCTTTTCCCTGGGGTGGAGGGAGTCCAGAATTAGATGGCATAGGTTTAGGGTGAGAGGGGAAAAAATTAAACTGGACCTAAGGGGCAATGTTTTCACACAGAGGCTGGTGCGTGTATGGAATAAGCTGCCAGAGGAAGTGATAGAGGCTGCTACAATAAGAACATTTAAAAGGCATCTGGATGGGTATGTGAACAGGAAGGGTTTGGAGGAATATGGGCTGGTGGGACTAGATCGGGTTGGGATATCTGGTCAGCATGGATGAGTTGGACCGAAAGGACTGTTTTCGCGCTGTACATCTCTATAATAAATCTATATTCCATTGAGAAATGAAATCTTCACAGGAAGAGAGTCACATTTGTCTGTAACTAAAATCGTTAAGGCAAATAATATATTAAACTAAGGAACTTACAATATTGCCAAGAAGCATAGTGATTGGGAAAAAAAATTGGATACCAACTAAAGTTGACCAAAAAGTTTACAATAAGGGACAAAATAGGATAGGAGGGTATGTAAAATGGAAGTGAGTAGCTAAATAAATGTAGATTCCATGGAAGCAGCGACAGTGGAAGTCTGATGGGAAATAAGGAAATGGCAGAGAGGTCAATTGTATATTATGTGCCTGGCTTCACTGTAGGAGATACAGAAGAAATACTAGAAATATTGGGAAACCAATAGCTAATTAAATAGAAAAACTTAAGGTATTTCCTGTTTCATCATTTAGTAGTACAGAATATGAGTTTTGCTGGAAAAAAACTGATGCTTCTGTATAGCCTTGGCGTCCAGACAACCAATCAATCTTCTCTCATACAGAATACATGTTGTTTTCCCTTTCACTTTGCTAAATGTTCTGGTGAATGCAAGATAAAATCCTTCAACAAAGTGTATATTTTGTTAGCAACAATAAATAAAGGGATATTGGAATATTTGGTGCTAAAAGTTATAAAATCTAGATTATACATGGGGATTAGAAGTCGACAATTATTGTTCCAATATTTAATAATTGTGCGAGGGATAGGTTAAATAATTATAGACCTGGTAAGTCTGACCTTGGGCTGTGGGCAAATTAATGGAATCAATTATTGAGAGATGAGATAACTGTAACTGGAAGAGAGACAGATTATTTGGGGATAGTCAGCATAGATTTATTACAGAAAGGTTATGTCTTATTGAATTAATTGATTTTTTTCTAAAACTAAGTAGCATGAAAGGTTGGTGAAAGTAGTGCAGTAGATGTTGTCAACATGAATTTAAGTATGGCATTTGACAAGGTCTGATATGGCACACTGTTGAGAGAAATTATACTATAATAAGTTCAATTTATCCTTCTCTCTGGTTTGCTCCAGAACACATTGTTCGAAGAAACTATGTAGAAAGTGTACTATGAAGTTCTCATCCAGGCTACTATTGCCAATCTAATCCTTCCAGTTTATGTAAATGAAAATCATTTATTGCTGGTCCTTTATCACAAACACTCGATACTTTATACTTCGCATAAATTGTGGTTGTTAGAGATGTGATTCCTGTTAGTTTTTTACCAGCTTTTTATCACAAACATTCAATATCTCTTCCAGTGCCTAAACTGTGGTTACTGTTAGGGAGCCTGACGATCATTCTCACTTGTGACTTCCTTGCTCTCCTATTCCTCATCTGCACCCAAACTGTTTCTACATTCTGATTTCCTGAACCAAACTCACCTATAACTATTGAACCAATTCCATCTTTGATTAACAATGTTACACCTCTACCTTTTTTATTTAATTTCCTATCCTTTTTAAATATCATGTACTCCTCACTATTCATAGAACCCCTACAGTGTGGAAGCAGACCATTTGGCCCATCAAGTCCACACCAAACCTCTGAAAGCATCCCCCGCCACTCAATCACCCTGCATTTCCCATGGCTAACCCACCTAACCTGCACATCCCTGGACACTTTAGGCAGTTTAGCATGGCCAATCCATCTAACCTGTGCATCTTTGGACTGTGGGAGAAAACCAGAGGAAACCAATACAGACACAGGGAGAACATGCAAACACCACACAGACAGTCACCCGAGGGCGGAGTTGAACCCAGATCGCTGGCACTATGAAGCAGCAGTGCTAGTCACCATGCTGCCCGAACCAGGACCCAACCTTGTCCTCCTGCAGCTAGGTCTCTGTAAAAGCAAAAAAAGTACTTATTTACTTTAATGCATGCAATTACTTCATTTACTTTATTATGAATGCAATGCATGTTCAGATATAGAGCTTTTCCAGTGGGGGAAAGCTACACTTTTTTTTTAAACAAAGCAATACTTAGAAATGAACATACTGGTTCTTCATTTTGAAGGTTACAAGATGGGTTATATGGACCGGTATGTTCCATTAGCAAGCTTTACTGGCTTTTCCTTCTGAGTTAGTGTGTGCTTCCAGTCGAACGCATCGGAGTTCTAAGCAGTGGTCCCTGTAATTTCTTTATCTTCCATATGGTCCTCCAAGGTCCATGCGTAGCAGTGAGTTCTGGAACTGGAAATCAATGCTGCATTTCGCATCAGCATGCCAATTGTTGGTGTGGCAATATGCCAATGTGGAATGTCAGAGTGAGGGAACATTGTTCCTGGGCTGTGATTTAATGCTCAAAATAAGCACAGTGTCATTGAATTTCTGGCATACCCTTGTGTAAGTAAAGGTTTTGGACTAATGGGCTCATGTTCATCTTTATTTCTTTTTGGCTTCGTATCCTAATAGGTATCAAATTATTTCATATTAAATAGTTAATTAAATGTTGTTACTTGACATAGTTTGAAAACAAATTTTACTGTAACTTCCCTCAGTCAATCACCCATTATGTTAACCAACTTTCACAGACTCAGTTCCAGTTGAAATATGTATGTCAATTACAATAATTCTCAGAATAACTTTGATTTTAACGTTAAAGCATACAAAACAAACCAGTTGTAATTAAATCTATTTCGGGTAGTTTGGAGATATTCTGGTTTTTATTCTGCATTCATTTTAAAGCAGAAGCCAAATCGAGGAGGATTATCTTGTGTTCAAAAGCTTAACTTATAATGGAAAACGTTGTGCGCAGAAGAATAATATTTTGTTAAAATATAGAGTTAATGTTAACACCTTTTGGGGAAAGCCTTTTTAACTTTTCTCTAGTGATGCTAGTCAATGTGGCACAAAGCAGCCTAATTGGGAATAACAGGGTTAGAATGTAGTCTAAACCCTTGGGAATCCTTGAAACCAGAGCATTCAAAATGCCACAAAAGTAATGTATTGCCTTCCAGGGCCATCTGAAGTAGCCCTACTGTTTCCAGTGTAGCTGCATCAAGGTCATGTTCTCTTCTGAAAGATCCCAAAGTAACTTGATTCTAGAGTCTCCATTTAAAGAAGGTCAGATTAGTTTCTAATAAATCAAACCATGAACAGAAATTTTTGGTTACAGTATGTTAGTTTGAAGTGTGTTAAGATTGTATTGGCAGAATGGTAACAGTGCAAATTAGATTGAAATAACCTTTTATGTCCAATGAAATCCTCCAATTTTGACAATTTTGCTTCAACGTTTGCCCCTGCCTAATTGGCTGGATGCAAACTTCATGTTAGCTTTGCACAGAGTAATATGAACAGTTTTCATCTCCTTATTTAAGGAAGGAGTTATTTGCATTGAAAGTGGTACAGCAAAGATTTGCTATATTAGCTCCTGGCGTGGGAAGGTTGTTCAGGCACAAAGTAAGTTGGGCCGATACTCCCAGAAGGTTAGAAGAATGAGTGTTCTCGTTGAAACATGTAGGACTCTAAGATTTCCTCTGGGTGCTCCGGTTTTCTCCCAGAGTCCAAAAATGTGAAGGTTAGGTGAATTGGCCATGCTAAATTGTCCGTAGTGTTAGGTGAAGGGGTAAATGTAGGGGAATGGGTCGGTGTGGACTTGTTGGGCCGAAGGGCCTGTTTCCACACTGTAAGTAATCTAATCATATTTTCCCTGGACTGGAAAACCTAGAAAACTGAGGCATAGTGTTTTGCCACACTGGGGTGACCATCTGAACACTGAGCCCTGCTCAGAGTCATCACTAAAGTTAAGATTTTATAAAAGTGCACAAAATTCCTCTTTTTTTCTTCTTCCTGTCTTTTAGACCCAGGTTGGTAGCACAAACTAGGTGTCTGTACTGAATGAGAATGATTGACTGTTTATTGCAAGAAATAATTTCTAGCTCCAGATAAAGTTATTAACCATTGACTTATAACTCCACTAGCCAAAACCTTTAATCGATGCATAGGACTTCTTCTACAGACAGACAAGCACAAAAATAAATGGGTATTCTGGTGGAGGGAAAGACTGTGAAGGCAGTTTAGTGATTCTTGCCCTTGTCCTTGTCCATGGCTGACGTGGCCCTTCTGCTAATGTGAACACTGCTCCTTAATCTTCCTTTTGCAAATACTTTCACTTGATTGCAGGAGGCATAGGGTGACTGGTTCACACTTATAAGGGTCTCTAACTTATGAATTAAAAATCACAGCTTACAGATGAAGGGAAAAAAACCTTGTAATGTTCAGGTTTGAGATGCTTTTTACTGCAGAGCAAGTACAGCTGCTTTCATTGAACCATAGATATGTACAGCACAGAAACAGACCCTTCAGTCCAACTTGTCCATGCCGACCAGATATCCCAACCCAATCTAGTCCCACCTGTCAGCACCCGGCCCATATCCCTCCAAGTCCTTCCTATTCATATACTCATTCAGATGCCTTTTAAATGTTGCAATTGTACTAGCCTCCACCACTTCCTCTGGCCACGCACTCACGCACTCACGCACACACCTCACAGCGCCAGAGACCCAGGTTCAATTCCCGCCTCGGGCGACTGACCGTGTGGAGTTTGCACATTCTCCCTGTGTCTGCGTGGGTTTCCTCCGAGTGCTCCAGTTTCCTCCCACAGTCCAAAAATGTGCAGGTTAAGTGAATTGGCCATGCTAAATTGCCCGTAGTGTTAGGTGAAGGGGTAAATGTAGGGGAATGGGTTTGGGTGGGTAGCGCTTCGGTGGGTCGATGTGGACTTGTTGGGCCAAAGGGCCTATTTCCACACTGTAAGTAATCTAATTTTAAAATAGCTACTTGTTACTGATCAAATCTCCTCTCGTACACAGCCCTGTGGCTCCAGCTCATCTGTAAGTCAGCTTTCACTTCGCATTTACAATGACTGCCAGCAATTGCTGGTAATGTTTTCTTAAAAATAAAGTGCTGTAATCCTTAAACACTCCTTGGCTTCTAAAGCAATTATTTTCCAATTTCAGTTCATAATCAAAAGTACAGAAAAATAATAAGATACGGTCTTTACTATAAGCTTTGGAAAGGGGTTGATCATTTAGAACTGAGATGAAGAGAAATTTCATCATACTGAGGATTGTGAATCTTTTCAATTCTCTACCAGAAGTTGTCAATGATTATGTGGTTGACTGTATTTGAGACTGAGATAAATAGTTACTTTTGATTTCTCAGTCAATCAAGGGTGCTGGGGAATGGATATAAATGGATTGTTCCAAGATCTCCTATTCTGCTGTTACACATCTATTATGTGCTTAAAAGAAAATCCTAAATTCACAAAGTCTGTCAAGTTTTCCTCTGTGTCTTGGAAACTGCATGTGTGAATGTGTCACACTGTACTCTAAGCTATGACATTACACATCTCAAAGTGAAAAGCTCCTTGAGATCTGTTTAGTTTGCAAATTGCAGTAGATTTTCCTCAACTTATTTCTTTGTTGTATTGGTTTATGGTAATGTTTTACAAATGAAGGACTATGTGAATTTAAAATGGAGACTGAATGGGTGCTGCCTAACCCAATTATCACCAATCTCTAGCCCTAGTTCACCTGTAGTGCAGAGTATACTACATGAGAGAATGGCTTCACAAAAATGCAGAACAGTACAGCACAGAAACAGGCTCTTCAGCCCAACATGTCTGCACAAGCCATTCTAAACTAATCCCATCTGCCTGAACATGGTCTGTATCCCTCTATTCCCTACCTGCTCATGTCCCGGAATGTCCTGGAAGATTGTCTAGTCTACAATGTCAAAATACCAGGTTGCCTGTCTGTTTTTGCCTCTCACAGACAATGAGAAATGAATGTGCTCTGTTAATATGTTAGCTTATACCTTAAAGCTGCATATTGGTGGATTTTAAATCCTGACAAATTGGAAGCTTTACCAGGAGTTGGTATGTTAATCAATTTGGATAGCTTGTGAAAATATCACTGGAGCCAGTCTTAAATAATAAATGCTTCTGCTGTTTTACAGAATACACAGATGGCTGCAGCAAGTTGTGGAGAACAAACGAATTAAAATATCTGAAGCTCTAAGATACTATTGGCTTAAACCAAGAAAAAAACAAACTTTTGTTTGTATATTGGACCCCTTTTTGTTTTTAAAAGGAGAGATTGGTATCCCTTTGTATTTTTTTGAAAGATGGCCCTTTGCCTGAAGCAAGTCTTTAATAAAGACAGGACTTTTCGACCCCGAAAGAAGTTTGAGCCTGGAACCCAACGCTTTGAGCTCTTCAAGAAGGCGCAGGCCTCACTTAAATCTGGTGTCGATCTCAAGACTGTAGTTCAGCTACCTGCAGGGGAAAACCTCAATGACTGGATTGCAGTCAACACCGTAGATTTCTTCAATCGCATTAACCTCATCTATGGTACCATTTGTGAGTATTGCACCGAAAGGAGCTGTCCCGTCATGTCTGGTGGTCTCAAGTATGAGTACAGGTGGCAGGATGAGCACAAGTATAAGAAACCAACCAAAGTAACTGCTCCACAGTATATGAATTTGCTCATGGACTGGATTGAGGCCTTGATCAATAATGAGGAAAACTTCCCCACTCGTGTTGGTAAGATTTTGAGATTAAAAATAAGAATTTTTGATAGACTTTAAATGATGAGCGTTACATTCTTATTGGTCGAATCAACTAATTGCTCAGCATTGTAGTGTATACTGTTTTAAAATCATTTTGAAGTAGAACTGCTGGTTACGAACCACCATCACACGTGGTTCTAATACTAAGGCGGTAATCTGATTTGTTGTCTTAACGTCATCAGCTCCCTCACCATTAATATTTGGTGAACCAGTATCATTCAGCGAGCATATTTACAAAGTACACTCCCAGAGTGAGTAACAACCATCACTTGGAAGACAAAATAGACATGGCAGTACAACAAAATGAAAAAGCATTTGCTGTATGAGTAACTATTTTCAGAGCCATTGATTTGAGTTGATTAAGAGAATATAAAACACTGGCATCAGAAAAATAGGTTAGGTATTCAAAAATAAGCTGTAATATGAAAAAAATGCTGTATTTATTGTGCAGTCTAAGCTGATATATGGCTCTGATATTTATAAACAAACTGAAAAGTTAGTGTTTTAGAAATGGTTGATAGGAAAATTCTTATTTTGTTCATGGTTTTGAAAGATTATGAAAATTAGGTTAGACCAGATGTTAGTAATTTCTTTTGCCAATGTGAATCCCACATGTTAAATTCCAGAATCATGAGACTTTTAAAGTTTCTGTAAAAAAGAAAAAATCTTTTAAATGGTTGAAATACAATTTTGACTAAAACTTTCCACTAGTTAATGAAATTCAATAGTCAGTTGAGAAATGAAAATAATTTGAATTGGTTAAATGGAGTTAATGAGTATTTCTATAAACAAATGGACCGCCAAATAGGTTTTAAGGGTACAGTGTATAAGATTCTAATTGGTATTCTGTTTGCTTGGTGTACCCTTTGGTATACATTTTGCCCAGGTTGACATTGCATCTTCTGGTTCAGAGAATTGATTGGCATCTTGCCTCCTGGCATTGTGTGTGTATGTGTGTTATTACAAACGTGAAGCAACCAATACTTCAAATAATCACACATCATGTTTTCCCCTTTCCACAGAATGCTTGTCTTTTTTTCAGATCATCTATCAATTTAAAATATGTGAATGAGGGGATTCAATGATTGCATCCTATCAACCTTTTGCATAGTGGATTGACATTGTATTAGATTAGATTAGATTACATTAGATTAGATTAGATTACATTACAGTGTGGAAACAGGCCCTTCGGCCCAACAAGTCCACACCGACCCGCCGAAGCGCAACCCACCCATACCCCTACATTTACCCCTTACCTAACACTATGGGCAATTTAGCATGGCCAATTCACCTGACCTGCACATCTTTGGACTGTGGGAGGAAACCGGAGCACCCGGAGGAAACCCACGCAGACACGGGGAGAACGTGCAAACTCCACACAGTCAGTCGCCTGAGGCGGGAATTGAACCCAGGTCTCTGGCGCTGTGAGGCAGCAGTGCTAACCACTGTGCCACCGTGCCGCCCTGGCAGCAAGTTATTAATTCTTTCATTATTTGCATACTTGGTGAACCTGCCCTAAAAACAAAATTGTCTTCGGATAACTCCATAATTGTGAACTCACCCTGAGAATGAATCTAATTTGTTTTTGTATGCTTTCTGGAATTATCCTTTTAAGTAATGGAATTCCACTAATGGGGGCTGACAGAAACCACTTCAACTGCCCAATTCTATTAATGCAAAGGATGTTGAAGATTTGCACTGTTAAATAGATTTATAAAGCAATGCAAACTGAATGTTAAATATTTTGTCTCAGATCTTGGAGAAAAAGTGTTGGTGGGACAGAAAATGATATCTAATTTTGTAGCCAGTGCTTCTTTTTGATTTCAAAGAGAATCAAATTAAAGCTAATATTTGAACACAACTGGAATTATGCAACTTATCTCAGGTAATTTAAATGAATTAGGTGTCCAAAATTAAACATGTTCCATCAAAGGTGCAGTTGCATGGCCTTTTATTCTGGTTTTCACATGTTGCTATTTTAGGGGTGGAGTATTTATGAAGATTATGCAGGGATTCTATCTCTTGTGACAGTCTTAATTCTCAGACCACTGAGAAATGGTCAACCAAGAGATTATACTTTGAATGGAGAAGAAGCTTTCACACTGTATAATCACCTGTTTTCCATTGTTTTTATGTACTAGTCCTCTTCAGAGACTATTCAAAAGATTATCACTATTACTACTACTACCAGTTTATCCTGCCTTTTGCGGTACCTAATCATTATTCCACCACTATTTACTGCCATGGAAACTGGCCTCTGTGAACTTTAATCACTGGCACCCAAAGTACACATTATGGTTGCTTTTTCTTCACTGACAAGTTAATACTTGGGTGCTTTTTTAAAGGTATAATTTGAGTAAAATAAGACTACGCAATCAGTCCGTAAAACTGATACCTGTGTTCCAGAGAATTTTTTTTTTTTACGACAAGGCTTTATTCTCTGGAGTGTTGGAGGCTAAGAGGTGACCTTTCAGAGGTTTATAAAATCATGAGGGGCGTGGATAGGGTGAATGGTCCAGGCCTTTTCCCTCGGCTGGGGGAATCCAATACTACAAGGCATAGGTTTAAGGTGAGAGGGGAAAGATTTAAACAAGGACCTGAAGGATAACCTTTTCATGCAGAAGGTGGTCTGTGTATGGAAAATTCTGCCAGAGGAAATGGAGGCTTGGACAATTACAGCATTTAAAAGACATCTGAATGAGGCTATGAAACAGAAGGGTTTAGAGAGATTTGAGCTAAATGCTGGTAAATGAGACTGTCAGATTAGGATTTCTGGTCAGTGTGGACAAGTTGTATTGAACAGCTTGTTTACATGCTGTATGGCTCTATGACTCCATAATGTATCTACTTTACATGAATATTGAAGCAAGATTGATTGACTTATAGACATTATAATTATTTCCCATATATCTAATACTAGAAACTTATGGTTCCTATTCAATTCATAATATTGAATATTTACCATCTTTTGCCATTTTCAAATGAAATGTAATGTTAATAGGTAATGCCAATACAAATTTATGAAAGGAAAATGATAATTGACAAATACATTAAAGTGTATTCAGGCTGCAACTCACGAGTAAATAATGGGGAATTAGTGGATAATTGAGTTTTCAGAATTGGGAGAATTGGTCAAGGACAACAATAGATTGTTACATAAGAAAAGGATTCATGGCATGGAAGTAGTACATTTTATCATGAATTGAGGATTGGTTCCTGACATAAAGCAGATGTAAAATGTTAGACAACTTTTTTGTTTTCAAGATAGTAAGGTGTAATTAATGGAGTGCCACAAGGAACATCTTTTGGGCCTTTATGATGTATATTGACTGTGATATATTCAAGTTTATTGATAGTGAAAAGCTAATTAGGAAAGGACGATCTAAAGTTACTTCAAAAGCATGATGGTAAGATAACAAGAAGTATAATGTGGCAAGTGTGAAATTATCCACTTTGTAAGAAGAATGGAAAGCAGATGTTTTTTAAAGGTGAAACTAATAAGTATTGGGACCCAAGGATTTGACTGTCCTTGCATAAGAATCACAAGGTTAACATGCAAATAATGTGCACTTAGGAAGGCAAATGGTATACATGTTTTCATGTCAAGAAAGCACACTCTCTAAGCAAGTCTTGATAAGACCACACTTGGAATATTGTGTATATTTTTTGGTTTGTGAGATGAAAACTGTCCTATGAAAAGAGATTGACTGGACTGTGTGCTTAAATTGGTGAGAGGTTTCAAAAAAAATAATGTGATCTCTTTGAACCATAGACAATTCTAAAAGGCTTGTCAAGATAGTAGGTGGGAGGCTGTTTGGCCTGACTTGGTCATAGAATTGGCCATTTAGCACTACTGAGGTGAAATTTCTTCATTCAAAGGCTTGAGTTATGGACCAGACTAGAGACCCCTTCAAAATAATTTAAAAGGTAGCCTAAACCCTAACTTTTATTTTAAAGGCAAATGCAAAGTGTCTGTTCCAGATGCAGTGTGACTGGTCAAACTACACAATGTTAAACAAAACACGATTTAGTTAAACACTGTAGTTAAAATACAGCCAAAGAAAGGGGAATTTAGAATAACTAATGAGAAACTTGACAGCATAATTGATACAATAACGTTTACTAAGTAACTGTTCCGATATAGTAACATCTCATAAACACACCCCTTGGCAAGTAAAGAAAATTCAAACACAGATTCTCACATGCAGTTCTCCAATCCAGGAGGGGAAAAAAACATAGAGAAAATTCAGAAAGACTAGCAGCTTGAAGCTTCCAAGTCCATTGAGATTCCAATAGCTTCTAATGCCACCCAGAAATTCAGTGAGAGCTGGCCACACCTATTTGAGCTATATTTTTTAAAAAATCCCAAAGGCCTTCCAAGATGTTTACTCAAGTAGTCTTCAGTAACCAACTCTTCGCCTCTCATTCAATCTGTCTTCTAAAGCAAATGGGGACAAAATAACACTTGTGCATGTTTATAATTCTGTACTCCAGTAGATTGAGGACATTTAGTTGATGACAATATTCAAGATTGTGATCAACGCACTTTAGGGATCTAAGGAATTGGTGGCTTTAGGAATAGAATGGGAAAGTAGTTGATTGAAAAGTTATGCCATGATGCTACTGACCGTGGAGCAGATTTAATGGGTCATGCAGCCTACTCCTGGTCTTGTATCTTGTGTCTTTTCTGAGGATGAATGCACTAACCTTCCCAACTCTGCCATTCTGCCTGTATCTGACTGTATCCAGTCGATCCAGAATGCTGCTGCTGATAATGGGATGATGCTGTCTGCAGCTGTGTCAATGAGGAACAGAGTTGCTTCAGCTGAGTTGTATTCTTTTTTGCCGAACTGTACCCTCCACCTAACATACTGCAAACACTGGTGTAGCACTGCTTTCAGTATTGGGAGAAGACAGGCATAAGGGATTCACAAGTGAATAATGGCATTTATATGTAATTAAAAATTGCAGAGAGATCTGGGTATCCTAGTGCATGAATTGCTGAAGTTTAGTATGCAGGTACAGCAAGTAATCAGAAAGCTAATAAATGTTACTTTACTGTGAGGGGAATTGAATGCAAGAGTAAGGATGTTATGCTTCAGTTATACAGGCATTGAGACCATTTCTGGAATACTGTGTACAGTACTGATCAGTGTATTTACAGAAAGAGTTAATGAGTTGGAAGCAGTACAGAGAAGGTTTACAAGACTAATACCTGGAATGAGGAAACGCTAAACAGGCTAGGCCTATATCATCTGGAGTTTAGCACAGTCAGAGATGACTTAATCGAAATATGCAAGATCCTGAGGGGACCTGACTTGGGTGGATGTCGAAAATATATTTCTTTTTGTGGGAGAATTAAGAACTAGGGGTCATAGTTTAAAAACATGAGTTTAAAAGTTAATATGCAGAAACTTTAAATATTATAGACTTTTAATTACCAAGGGAATGGAAGATTATTGGGAATGTAAAGTTATGATTAAAATCAGATCAGCCATGATCTCACTGAGTGGTAGAGCAGGCTCGAAGGGTTTGTTAGTAAAATATGGCATGGTTTCATTTCCAAATTTGTTTTGGAATGTTTATTTTGTTGTGGCTTTTATTTTTGCCTTGGTGTCAATTATGTGATGGTCAGTGGGAGAGAAGGGATATGGGGTTTTGGTGAACTGTGAATTGGATTTGTGGTTACACAAAGTGAGAAGAAGTAGGAAGAGGCTGTATAGATCACTGCTTTTCATCCCCATTGTCCTTTTCCTTTCCATTTTTGAGCAGCTTGTCCTGTCCAGGTTGCTTTTGTTCATTCTTCAAGTCAAACTGTATTCGAAATGGAGGCCACAATAGTGTACTCGTGGCTGGCAGCAACTCATCAGTGGAGAAGGAATAAAACCTAAGAGGCAATTGAGTACTTTCTTTGGTTAGAGTGTCAAAGTATTAGGACCTCTCAATGACTCTGTTGTGATCTTCAGGAACAGGTTGGCTCACATTGAGGTAGATACCGCTGCTGATCTTTGCATCTGTTGAATGCCTAACTTGGCTGTGTGAATGACCTTCGTCCTGTCTTAGGAAAGATGATTCTGAGTCTATTCCAATGTACCTGTTCAGGGAAGATGGGATCACAGGAATTTCTGAAGTGTTGTTCTTAGTTCAGGAAGCTCAGATTTTCAGGAGTACGACTGACATGTTTTTGGGTGTGGTGACAGAAAAATAAATGGTTAATTAAGCAATGGTTCAATTTATAGTTGATAAACTAATGAGGTTGCTTCATATAAAAAGGCACTGCAAGTAATTCATGCTAGTGGTTCTGTGAGTTTAATGTAAAACTACAGTAGACCCTGTACCTGCTGGGAATACGTTCCAAGACCTACCGCGCAAGCCCGAAATTGCGGATAAGAGCAAACCCATTCATTTAAAGGGAAATTTACCTTCTCAGCAGGGCCTGGTCCCTGGTTCTGGAAGGTTCCCTATAATATGTTTGGGCCGTGGTAAACTGCGGAAAATGATTCCATGGATACGGGGGTCACCCTTTATAAGAAATGTTTGTTACAAATGGAGACTTCACACTTATTGATTAAAGTGTTCACTTAAGTTTAGATTAGAGTGGTGCTGGAAAAGCACAGCAGGCCAGGCAGCATCCAAGGAGCAGGAAAATTGATGTTTTTCAGGCAAAAGCCCTTCAGAAATTCCTTATTAAGGGCTTTTGCCCGAAACGTCGATTTTCCTGCTCCTCAGATGCTGCCTGACCTGCTGTGCTTTTCCAGCACCACTCTAATCTAGACTCTGATTTCCAGCATCTTCAGTCCTCACTTTTGCCTTGTTCACTTGTTACCCATCAATTTACTGATTTTTAAATGATTTGGTAATTAGAACTCAAACTTTATAAACGACCTGGATGAGGGCATAGAAGAGTGGGTTAGTAAATTTGCAGACGACAGGACGTTGTGGATAGTGACAAAGGATGTTGCAGGTTACAGAGAGACATAGATAAGTTGCAGAGCTGGGCTGAGAGGTGGCAAATGGAGTTTAATGCGGACAAGTGTGAGGTGATTCACTTTGGTCGGAGTAACCGGAATGCAAGGTACTGGGCTAATGGTAAGATTCTTGTAAGTGTAGGTGAGCAGAGAGATCTCGGTGTCCAGGTACACAGATCCTTGAAAGTTGCCACCCAGGTTGACCGGGTTGTTAAGAAGGCATACAGTGTTTTAGCTTTTATTAATAGAGGGATCAAGTTCTGAAACCATGAGGTTATGCTACAGCTGTACAAAACTCTAATGCGGCTGCACTTGGAGTATTGTGTACAGTTCTGGTCACCGCATTATAAGAAGGATGTAGAAGCTTTGGAAAGGGTGCAGAGGAGATTTACTAGGATGTTGCCTGGTATGGAGTGAAGGTCTTACGAGGAAAGGCTGAGGGACTCAGAGAGTAGTAAAGGTATGGAATGCTTTGCCTACAACGGTAGTAGTTTCACCAACTTTATGTACATTTAAGCCGTCATTGGACAAGCATATGGACGTACATGGAATAGTGTAGGTTAGATGGGCTTCAGGTTGGTATGACAGTTTGGCACAACATCGAGGGCCGAAGGGCCTGTACTGCGCTGTTATGTTCTATGTTCTATGTTTGGATTTGAATACAGACCATAGTGACAAGTGGTGGAAGGTTCCCCTCTGTGCAAAAAATCTCACTGCTTAACCAAGGAGTAATTTAATCTGATCTGTCTCTCTGAGGTATCTGATGTGATCACATTTACAGATTTACATTTTAAAAAGGAAATGTATCTTGTTTTATAACATTGAATCCAAAACGTCAGTTTGATGGACATCTTTTTGTGGTACAGTATGGGTCCTCTAATCAGTGTTTAGTGATCCTACCTCCAAGGCAGAATGCCTGACTTTAAGTCCACAGAGGTATGTTCATAAAGTAGCCAGACGGGTTGAGATTCAATACGTAAATCCATCCAGTACTGATCAATGTAATTACAGAAGGATGTTAATGAGTTAGAAGCAGTTGGTAAGAGCAGGTCGGTCTCCTGATCAGCCATGCTTGATGTAGAATGATGGCCCTCAAGCTATCAAGCTATCGTCTGGCAGGCTGAATGTCTGTTTTAAGAAAAGCTAGCTGTGAAAACACATGCCTTGTCGGTTTCATGTCACTGGGCATGGGAAGAGAAATAGAGGAGAATTCCAGCATCCATTCTGCTGTTAATGTGATCCTTCTGGTGCATAGCTGGTACTGAGTGAACAGTCGACTGTGAGAACAGATGGAAATACTCCAGGGGGCATTTTCTTTCAGGGTAATACTACTGAAAACTTTCAAGCATTCGATGATATGCACCATTATGATTTGGTCCTGTTGAGTAAGACACAGTAGTGATCATTAAGGGAAGGACAACAACTGCTTATTATAATGACATGCAGTATTTTTAAAACTTAGGATCTGTTTCTGTGTTGTATGATTCTTCGATCCAACTCCTCCACGCCAACCAGGTAACCCAATCCGACTTAGTCTCGTTTGCCAGAATTTGGCATATCTCTCTCTCAACCCTTTCTACTCATGTACTCATCCACTTCCTTTTATATGTTTTAATTGTACCCATCTCCTCCACTTCCTCTGGCAGCTTGTTCTGTGGACGCCCCACCCTCTGTGTGAAAAAGTTACTCCTCAGATCCTTTTTAAATCTTTCCCCTTTGACCTTATACCTATCCCATTCCCCACCCTAGAAAAAAAACCTGGGCCATTCATCCTATCCATGCCCCTCATGATTTTATGAATTTCCACAAGGTTACCCCTCAGCCTCTGACACTATAGGAAAATGAAGTCTCAGCCTATTCAGCCTCTCCCATTAACTCAAACCCTCTGCTCTAAGCACCATCTTTGTAAATCTTTTTTGTAGCCTCTAAAGTTTAACAACATCCTTTCTTTGTTTCAAAATAAATTACGTCAATGTACACTGATATTTAGCAAACACAAGATTTCTTCAATGAAATCAATGCACCTGAGATAACATGAATAGTAAAGCTAATAAACATTAATTTGGAGTGAAATATCAAAGAACTAATTCCCTCAATTAGAAATGCCTACAATTACAATGTGGAGTACAGCAAATTGGGGCTTCAACAGACTTTGGGATAGAAATTTATCTGGGCCTGTTTCATTCCCAGATTTGGCAATGTGTGTAGTATATGAATGAGTCAACAGGGCACAGCATAAATGGAAATAGCTTCTCAGGTATGAGCAACATATTTAGATCAAGCTGTTTGCATCTCCACAAGTAAATTGCTTAAGACTGACATCAATGTTGAGACTAGTATTCCTTGATATTCCTGAGAAAGTCTGGGTATAAAATGGCAGAAGTGGGTACTGCAGATGCTAGAGATTAGAGTCAAGATTAGAGTGGTGCTGGAAAAGTCTCTCACCGTCCTCATCACCTGTCCCACCTGTCAATCTTCCTTTCCACCTATATGCTCCACCCTCTTCTCTGACCTATTATCTTTACCCGCACCTCCATCCACCTTTGCACTCTCAGCTACCTTCTCCCCAGCCCCACCCCCTCCCATTTATTTCTCCACCCCTGAGGTGCACTGCCTCATTCCTGAGAAAGGGCTTTTGCCCGAAATGTCGATTTTCCTGCTCCTAAGATGCTGCCTAACCTGCTGTTCTTTTCCAGCACAACTCCAATCTTGGATATAAGATGGGTCAACACTTATGCATGTAGAATCACGTGAACACTTCTGTTCCAGTTGGTGATTCTCTGATTTGGTCCTAGATTCAATAGAACACATTCTGAACTGTGCTGATGGAATATTTGAAAATGGATGAAATATTTGATTAATCTATTAAGTCCAATATCAACTTGACTTTCGTTAAAATAACAATTGTAAAGTGTAAAGCATTTAAAATTAATTAAAAGTTGTCATTTAATGCACAAATTCAAATCTTTCTGGAAGTATATTTAGATGTAGATATTTAGACTTGACTTGGCTATTTCTCTAAAGTCCAACTTTTTTTTAAAGAATTCTTGTTATTTAATTTCAGTGAAAACATTCAAAAAAAGTGAATGCACTAACTAGGGAACAACACCAGCCTGAAATGTCCTTGGGCAACTTTTATTCCAGAATTGTGACTTTGCTACTTTTTGTTTTGCATTATTATGTAATTACTTTCTAATTAGTACATCTGGTTAACTGACTTCTGAATGCACCACAGGAGATGAGAGGATCATTTCCTGACTGTGTTAAGGTGCTAATCTGTGATTATCATGGTCACTGTCTGAGTAAGAGGTCAGTGAGAGCCAAACACTAACTGCTCAAAGGAAGGCACATTTCTGTGTGAAATGAGGCAGTAGCATTAAGATTATATAATTATTTGTGGTAAAATTTTCTAATTATCGACTTGTATAAAATCAAATCCATTTATATACTGAGTTTTGTTTTATGATAAAGTAGTTATGAAATCTAAATATATTTTAAACAGTGGGTGTTTTACATTCTTTAATATTTCAGATAAGATGTCGAGCTTAGGGTATAATGTTCAAGCTTATATGTTGTTTTTGAGTGAAATTTGGCAATTTGAAGTAATTGTGTGTAATTTGTCAGTGGAGTGCCATTGATCACTATCCATTACAAGTGTCCAACTCTATTTGGTCAGTGGAGAAAATTATTTTCTTCTTTTGATGTTTAGTTCGCAGGGTAAATCCCTCCTCAGCTTTGTTGATTATAAAAATTACATCTCGGGTATATATTTTAAAAAAGACTTCAATTTAACCAAATATCTATAATGAAAGAGCAGAAATTCCTCATTTTAGATTTCTCAAGCAATCCTTTCCCTCAAAAGGGCATTGCATCGATTCTTTCTATTTAGAGTCACAGAGTCATAGAGATGTACAGCATGGACACAGACCCTTCGGTCCAACCCATCCATGCCGATCAGATATCCCAATCTAGTCCCACTTGTCAGCACACGGCCCAAATCCCTCCAAACCCTTCCTATTCAGATACCCATCCAAATGCCTTTTCAATGTTGCAATTGTACCAGCTTCACCACTTCCTGTGGCAGCTCATTCCATACACATATCACCCTCTGTGTGAAAAACTTGCCCCTTGGTCTCTTTTATATCTTTCCCCTCTCACCCTAAACCTATGCCCTCTAGTTCTGGACTCCCTGACCCCAGGGAAAAGACTTTGCCTATTTACCCTATCCATGCCCCTCATAATTTTGTAAACCTCTATAAGGTCACCCCTCAGCCTCCGATGCTCCAGGGAAAACAGCCCCAGCCTGACCAGTCTCTCCCTATAGCTCAAATCCTCCAACCCTGGCAACATCCTTGTCAATCTTTTCTGAACCCTTTCAAGTTTCACAATATCTTTCCGAAAGGAAGGAGACCAGAATTGCACGCAATATTCCAAAAGTGGCCTAACCAATGTTCTGTACAGCCACAACATGACCTCCCAACTCCTGTACTCAATACTCTGACCAATAAAGGAAAGCATACCAAACGCCTTCTTAACTATCCTATCTACCTGTGACTCCACTTTCAAGGAGCTATGAACCTGCACTCCAAGGTCTCTTTGTTCAGCAACACTCCCTAGGACCCTACCATTAAGTGTATAAGTCATGCTAAGATTTGCTTTCCCAAAATGCAGCACCTTGCATTTATCTGAATTAAACTTCATCTGCCACTTCTCAGCCCATTGGCCCATCTGGTCCAGATCCTGTTGTAATCTGAGCTAACCCTCTTCACTGTCCACTACACCTCCAATTTTGGTGTCATCAGCAAATGTACTACCTGTACCTATTATGCTCGCTTCCAAATCATTTATGTAAATGGCAAAAGTAGAGGACCCAGCACCGATCCTTGTGGCACTCCACTGGTCACAGGCCTCCAGTCTGAAAAGCAAGCCTCCACCACCACCCTCTGTCTTGTACCATTGAGCCAGTTCTGTATCCAAGTGGCTAGTTCTCCCTGTATTCTGTGAGATCTAACCTTGCTAATCAGTCTCCCATGGGGAACCTTACTGAAGTCCATATAGATCACAGGTTCAATTCCTGCCTCAGGCGACTGACTGTGTGGAGTTTGCACGTTCTCCCCGTGTCTGCGTGGGTTTCCTCCGGGTGCTCCGGTTTCCTCCCACATCACAAAGATGTGCAGGGTCAGGTGAATTGGCCATACTAAATTGCCCGTAGTGTTAGGTAAAGGGTAAATGTAGGGGTATGGGTGGGTTTCGCTTCGGCGGGTCGGTGTGGACTTGTTGGGCCGAAGGGCCTGTTTCTACACTGTAATCTAATCTAATCTAATCTAATCTAATCTAACATCTACTGCTCTGCCCTCCTCAATCCTCTTTGTTTCTTCCTCAAAAAACTCAATCAAGTTTGTGAGACATGATAGCCATGTTGACTATCCCTAATCAGTCCTTGCTTTTCCAAATACGTGTACATCCTGTCCCTCAGGATTCCCTCCAACAACTTGCCCACCACCGACGTCAGACTCATTGGTCTATAGTTTCCTGGCTTGTCCTTACCACCCTTCTTAAACAGTGGCACCACGTTAGCCAACCTCCAGTCTTCCGGCACCTCACTTGTGACTATCAATGATACAGATATCTCAGCAAGAGGCCCAGCAATCACTTCTCTAGCTTCCCACAGAGTTCTAGAGTACACTCGGTCAGGTCCTGGGGATTTACCCACCTTTACCCTTTTCAAGACATCCAGCACTTCCTCCTCTGTAATATGGACATTTTGCAAGATGTCACCATCTATTTCCCTACAGTCTATGCAGTTTAATAAGCAATAGGACTGTGAAGCAGTAAAAAGAAAACTTATTTGATAAAATTACTATACCTGCTCTCATGAAATTTGTTTTATGGCTGGCATTATTAGTATTCAAAGAATAGCTTAGCATAAACACCTGTTTTCCTATTTCTGTGAAAGCAACATTAAAAATAAGTAGATTTATTCAGGAAAATATGCATTTGTAAGGCATTGACGTCAGCTTTTAAGCTACAGGGACAGAGGTAAATAAGCCCATAAGATAGAAGAGCAGAAATTAGGCCATTCGGCCCATCGAGTCCGCTCTGCCTTTCAATTGCGGCTGATAGGTTTCTCAACCCCACTATCCAGCTTTCTCCCCATAACCCTTGATCCCCTAGATATTCAAGAACTTATTGATCTCAGTCTTAAATATACTCAATGACCTGGCCTCCACAGCCTTCTCTGGCATGAATTCCATAGATTCACCACTCTCTGGCTGAAGAGGTTTCTTCTTATCTCTGTTCTAAAATGTCTTCCATTTACTCCAAAACCATGCCCTCATGTCCTAGTCTCTCCTACCAATGAAAACATCTTCCCAACGTCTACTCTGTCCAGGCCATTCAGTAATTTGTATGTTTCAATTAGAACCCTCCTCATCCCCTAAGCTCCCATGTATAAACCAGAGTCCTCAAACGTTCCTCATATGTTAAGATTTTCATTCCTGGGATGATTCTAGTGAACCTCCTCTGAACACACTCCAGGGCCAGCATATCTTTCCTGATATATTGAGCCTAAAACTGCGCACAATACTCAAAATGTGGTCTGACTGGAGCCTTATATAGCCTCTGAAGTACATCCCTGCTTTTATATTCAAGTCCTCTCAAAATAAATGCCATTGTTGCACTTGCCTTCCTAACTACTGACTCAACCTGCAAGTTTAGCTTGAGAGAATCCTGGACTAGAATGCCCAAGTCTCTTTGCACTGAGACTTCTGAATTTTCTTCCCATTTAGGAAATAGTCCATGCCTCTATTCTTCCTTCCAAAGTGCATGTCCTCACACTTTCCCACGTTGTACTCCATCTGCCACTTCTTTGCCTACTCTCCTAACCTGTCCAAATCCTTCTGCAGCCTCCTTGCCTCCTCAATGCTACCTGCCCCTCTACCTATTGTTTTATTATCTGCAAACTTAGCCAGAATGCCCTCAGTTCCCTTATCTAGATTGTTAATGTATAAAGTGAAAAGTTGTGGTCCCAACACTGAGGCTTGCAGAACGCCTCTTGTCACCAGCTACCATCCTGAAAAGGACCCTTTTATCTGCACTCTGTCTGCTTTCTGTCAGACAGCCAAACTTCTATCCATGCTAGCACCTTGCCTCTGACGCCATGGGCCCTTAACTTACTCAGTAGCCTCCTGTGCCGTACCTTGTCAAAGGCCTTCTTTAATTCCAGGTAGATAAAATTCATTGGCTCTCTTTGATGTAATCTCTCATTACTTCCTCAAAGAATTCTAACAGCTTTGCCAGGCGTGACCTCTCCTTGATGAAACCATGTTATCTTTGCTCTATTTTGCCATACACTTCCAAGTATTCAGAAATCTCATACTTCACAATGGAATCCAGGATCTTACCCACAACTGAGGTTAGGCTAATTGGTCTGTAATTTTCCATCTTTTGTCTTAGTCCCTTTTTAAACAGGGATGTCACATTAGCAATTTTTCAGTCTTCTGGGAGCCTCGCTGATTCTAGCAATTTCTGAAAGATCACCACTAACACTTCCATTATCTCTTCAGCTATTTCCGCTAGAACTCTGGGGTATAGTCCATCTGGTCCAGGTGATTTATCCACCTTCAGGCCATTCAGTTTTTCTAGCACCTTCTCCTTGGTGATGACCACCATAGTCGGCTCTGCCCCCTCACTCTTTTGAATTTTTGGGTTATTACTTGTGTCTTCCACCATGAAGACTGACACCAAGTAATTATTTAGTTCCTCAACCATTTCCTTGTTCCCCACTACTGTTTGTCCATGTGAACTTGTTCATATCTGGCACATATAATAGAAAAGGAATGTGCTTTTAAAAACCTGATGCATAGGAATCTAGACATCCTGGTACGTGAATTATAACAAATTAGTTTGCCAAAATAGCAAATCTTTGGGAAGTTGAATGGAATGTAAGTGTTTATTTTAAGGGGAATGGAACAAAAAGTAGGGAGGTTTTACTCTAGTTGTACAGTGCACTGGTGAAACCACATCTGTTCAGTTTTGGTCTCCTTATTTTGATAAAATGAAGTTACTTCAGAAGCCGTTTGGAGATGGTGCAGTGAACTCATTACTGGATGAAGGTCTTACTTTATGAAGAAAGTTTGAGCAGGTCAGGCCTAAACGCATTGGAATTCAGAAGAACGAGATGTGATTTTTAACAAAATATATGCATTTGAAAGGATTGGATACCAGAAGGATATGGGAGAAACTAAAATTAGGGACATAGTTGAAGAATAAGAGGCCTTTCTTTTAAGATGAATGAGGACTTGTTTTCTCTGAGGCTTGTAGTGTCTTCAGGTGGTAGTTGAAATTGTTAAGTTTACTTGATGTAGAGATTGATCTTTTGATTGATAAAGCCATCGAGGATCATGGAGTGCAATAGGAAAGTAGAGCCGAGACTACAACCAGAGTGGCGGAGCATCTTATTAAATGGCAGAGCAGGCTTGAAGAGCTAAATGGCTTACTCCTGTTGCTGCAACATTCTGTGTGAAGTTGTGGGAGCTGTGGCTATCTTCATACTGCTTATTCATGGTCCCTTTTCCTGCCTGGCTCCTTGGCCTATTCTGCTGAAAGGCTGCCAATCCTACCATCATTCATTCGTAGTACCCATGGCTCAGTTTTAACAAGTAAAAGGTTGGAGGTTTTATGTTCCATTCCAAGGATTTGAGCACACAATATCCACTGCACTAACTGGAGGTGCCATTGTTTGGATGATAAGTTAAACTGAGACTCCACAACCCTTTCAAATAGATGTGAAAGATCCCACAACATTGTTTTGAAGAACAGAAGTGGAGTTGTCCCCACATCTGGCCAATATATTATTCCTCAGTCTACATAATTAGATTAAAAATCACACAACACCAGGTTATAGTCTAACAGGTTTAATTGGAAGCACGTTAGCTTTCGGAGCGACACTCCTTCATCGGGTGATTGTCCTGAAGGAGCGTCGCTCCAAAAGCTAGTGTGCTTCCAATTAAACCTGTTGGACTATAACCTGGTGTTGTGTGATTTTTAACTTTGTACAGCCCAGTCCAACACCGGCATCTCCGAATCATACATAATTAGAGGTTTTCTGATGCTTTGTCACATTGTTGTTTATTAGATCTGACCGCGTGTGAGTTGGTTGCTGCACCTCCTGCATTGAAACAGTAACAAAGTACACCATTATTTGCAGAAGGGCTTTGGGCTGTCCTAAAGCATTTTCCTTGATACCCCACTCTTGACATCCAGGATCCCTAGACTTGCTGCCCTTGCCCTTCATTCTTAGAAAAACACACTGGCCCTGAATTCTCACTACCCTACTTGCAAATGGCTCCCACTTTCCAAGTGTGGATTGTACCTTCAAGTACTTGCTCCTAGTCTATGTTTGCTAGTTCCTGCCTAATTATATTGCAATTGGCCTTCTGCCAATTTAGACACAAACTTTTGTATTATCCTTATTCCTTTACATGATGACCTTTAAACTTAGAGTTATGGTCACTGTCCCCAAGTTTTCACCCATTGAACCTTGAACTATTTGACCAGTTTCATTCCCTAGGATTAGGTCCAGCACTGCCCCATCTCAAAAAGGTCTACCGAATTGCATAAAATGTTCTCCAGGATGCACTTTTAAAATTCCACCCTGTTCTAATCCTTTCATATCCAGTTAATCCCAGTTAATGTTAAGAAACCTCTACAACTATAACCCTGTTTCTTGTAATTTGCGTACAGATTTGCTCCTCTATCTCCCTGTGAGGAGGCCTGCATTATAATCCCAGCAAGGTAATTGCCTCTTTTTTTATTTCTAAACTCTACCCAGATGACCTCATTTGAAGACCCATCAAGGACTTCCTCCTGCATTACTGCAAGTGATAGCTTTCTTTATCAATAATGCAAATTCCATCTTTCTTACTCCCCCCCCCCCCCCCCCCCCCCCACCCTTGACTTGAAGGTTGAGGAGAGCAGAATGACAAAGGCTTGCTGTATCCTTTCTATTATGTTCATTTTTTTTCACTCTTTGCTACTGAAAGTAACTGTTAATGTACATCCTGGCTTTGTATATTTCTGAATTTGTTCCTTCCGAACTGAATACTTTACAACCGTGAAATAAACAAGATAAACAAGATTTTCACCCTTTTCTGGAAAGGGTGAAAATAGATAAGTCCCCTGGGCCTGATGGCATTTATCCTAGGATTCTCTGGGAAGCAAGGGAGGAGATTGCAGAGCCATTGGCCTTGATTTTTATGTCCTCTTTGTCTACAGGAGTAGTGCCAGAAGACTGGAGGATAGCAAATGTGGTTCCCTTGTTCAAAAAGGGGAGTAGGGATAACCCTAGTAACTATAGGCCGGTGAGTCTCACTTCTGTTGTGGGCAAAATCTTAGAGAATTGTAAGGGATAGGATTTATGAACATCTGGATAGGAATAATGTGATCAAGGATAGTCAGCATGGTTTTGTGAAGGGCAGGTCGTGCCTCACAAACCTTATTGAATTCTTTGAGAAGGTGACTAAGGAGGTGGACGAGGGGAAGGCGGTAGATGTGGTGTATATGGATTTTAGTAAGGCGTTTGATAAGGTTCCCCATGGTAGACTACTGCAAAAAATACGGAGGTATGGCATTGAGGGTGAGTTGGAGGTTTGGATTAGGAGTTGGCTGGCTGGAAGAAGACAGAGGGTAGTAGTTGATGGCAAAGGTTCATCTTGGAGTGCCGTCACTAGCGGTGTTTGGCAAGGATCTGTTTTGGGACCATTGCTGTTTGTCATTTTTATAAATGACCTGGAGGAGGGGTTAGAAGGTTGGGTGAGCAAGTTTGCGGATGATACAAAAGTCGGAGGAGTTGTAGACAGTGAGGAAGGATGTGGCAGGTTACAGCGGGATATAGATAAGCTGCAGAACTGGGCAGAAAGGTGGCAAATGGAGTTCAATGTAGCTAAGTGTGAGGTGATTCACTTTGGTAAGAGTAACAAAAAGATGGGGTACTGGGCTAATGGTCAGATACTTGGTAGTGTGGTTGAGCAGAGGGATCTTGGTGTCCATGTACACAGATCTTTGAAAGTTGCCACCCAGGTAAATAGTGTGGTGAAGAAGGCATATGGCGTACTGGCTTTTATTGGTAGAGGAATTGAGTTCCGGAGTACTGAGGTCATGTTGCAGTTGTATAAGACTCTGGTGCGGCCGCATCTGGAGTATTGGTCGCCATACTATAGGAAGGATGTGGAGGCACTGGAACAGGTGCAGAGGAGGTTTACCAGGATGTTGCCTGGTATGGTAGAAAGATCGTATGAGGAAAGGCTGAGGCACTTGGGGTTGTTTTCATTGGAGAAAAGAAGGTTTAGAGGTGACCTGATAGAGGTGTACAAGATGATTAGGGGTTTAGATAGGGTCGACAGTGAGAATCTTTTTCCACGTATGGAGTCAGCTATTGCAAGGGGGCATAGCTTTAAATTAAGGGGGGGGAGATATAGGAGAGATGTTAGGGGTAGGTTCTTTACTCAGCGAGTCGTGAGTTCATGGAATGCCCTGCCAGTAGCAGTGGTGGACTCTCTCCCTCATTATGGGCATTTAAGCGGGCATTGGATAGGCATATGGAGGATAGTGGGCTAGTGTAGGTTAGGTGGGCTTGGATCGGCGCAACATTGAGGGCCGAAGGGCCTGTACTGCGCTGTATTCTTCTATGTTCTATGTACTATATGCACATTTCTTGAAACTGACTCATTTGGTTTGTTTCAGTCTTTTGGTATTCTCAATGCTATCTGTTTCATTGATTCCATTTCAGTTCCCTGGATTTGCCTCAATCTCTGGTCAGATGATCACAGCTCTGTATTTAGGTCAATATTTGTTCTTTCCAAAAAACATGTTTTAGTCCATGAAAGATCTTGGATATGATAATCAGATGATGGATGTTCTAGTGATTGTAATGAGGTCAGCCAGCTGGACATCATAGAATATGAGTTCCCTGATTGGGGCTGTTGATTTGGTCCAATCAGGGAGCCTTGGCTGACATTTAAAAATGGTGAGTGTCAGAGAAACTGACACTCGGGTGCTTGACTCTCTCTAACGCAGTACCATAGTCAAGGACTATCAATGTCTAAATAACGGGTGACTTGGTGACTGGATACAAGCCTCTGGAGTTATTTCAGGCATTGAATATTGACAGTCCATTTTTACTGTGATTGTAACAATGGCACCCATAGAGATGTACCGCACGGAAACAGACCCTTTGGTCCAACCCGTCCATGCCGACCAGATATCCCAACCCAATCTAGTCCCAACTGCCAGCATCTGGCCCATATCCCTCCAAACCCTTCCTATTCAGATACCCATCCAAATGCCTTTTAAATGTTGCAATTGTACCAGCCTCCACCACTTTCGCTGGCTCATTCCATACACGCACCACCCTCTGCGTGAAAATGTTGCCCCGTAGGTCTCTTTTGTATCTTTCCCCTCTCACCCTAAACCTATATCCTCTAGTTCTGGACTCCCCGACCCCAGGGAAAAAACTTTGCCTGTTTATTCTACCCAAGCCCCTCATAATTTTGTAAACCTCTATAAGGTCACCCCTCAGCCTCTGACGCTCCAGGGAAAACAGCCCCAGCCTGTTCAGCCTCTCGCTATAGCTCAAACCTCCTAAGTTTCACAATTTCATGTTAATCAACCACCTGTTCAATCAAGCAAAGACACCTAGAGATGTAGATGCATAGTTCCGTGAAAGTGCCATAGAGCCATGGAGACCTACAACGGAGACAGACCCTTTGGCCCAAGCTCATCCATGCCGATCAAAATGTCCATCCAGGCTAACCCTATTTCCCTGTACATGGCCCATATCCCTCTATACTCTTTCTATCGATGTATTTGTCAAAATGTCTTTTAAATGTTGTTAATGTACCCTTCTGCTGGGAGCTCATTCCCTATGTGTTCCACCCTCTGTGTAAAAAACAAAAAAATTACTCCTCAGGTTCCCTTTAATCTTTTTTCTCCTCTACCCTTGAACTGATGCTCTCGAGTCTTTGATTCCTTAACCCTCGGAAAAAGACTGAGTGCATTCACCCTTTCCATGCCCCTTATAATCTTATAATCTATGAGATCCCACCTCAGTCTCCTATGCTCTAAAGAAAAAAGTCCTAGCTTGTCCAATCTCTCCCTATAGCTTAGACCATTGGGTCCTGGCAATACCATTGTAAATTTCTTCAGCGCTCTTTCCAGTTTAATAGCATCCTTCCTATAGCAAGGTGACCAAAACTGTACACAATACTCCCAAGTGCGGCCTCACCAACATCCTGTACAACTGCCACATAGCTTCTCAACTTCTATACTCAGAGTCATGATGATGAAGGCCGGTGTGACAAAAAGCCTTCTTCACTGCCCTGTCTACCTATGACTCCACTTTCAGAGGACCATGCAAGTGAACTCCAAGGTCCCTCTGTTCCACTACACCCCTTAAAGCCTTACCGTTCACCATGAAACTCCTACATTAATTTGATTTTCCAAATGCAAAACCTCACATGTATCACCAGAACAGCCTTTGTTATCCGAACATCAATTATCCAAATTTCAGATTATCCAAACAAGATCTCAAGGTTCCATAAATTTTTTTATTAAATTTAAATAAACGTACAGCGGGAGCAGGAACAGGGCCGCCACGGGAACCTTGATCAATTATCCAAACAAAATACTCCCCACCTGCCTCGTTCAGATTATCACGGTTTTTCTGTATATATTAACCTCCATTTGCTAATTCTCGGCCCACTTCCTCAGTTGATCAAGGTTCTGCTGCAATTTCTCTTAATGTTCCTCATTTTCCACGATACTGCCTATTTTAGTGTCATCTGCAAACTTACTAATCACTCCTTGTACATTCTCCTCCAAATCATTAATACAGATAACAAACAACAATGGGCCTGGCACTGACCTCTGAGGCACTCCATTAGACACAGGTCTCCAGTCAAACAAGCATCCTTTCACAATTACCCTCTGCTTCCTACCATTAAGCCAATTGTGTATCCAATTTGGCAGCTTCCCCTGGATTCCATGTGATCTAAACTTCCTGAGTAGCCTACCTTGTGGAACTTAATCAAAGGTAGATTAGATTAGATTATTAGATTACAGTGTGGAAACCGGCCCTTCGGCTCAACAAGTCCACACTGACCCTCCAAAGTGTAACCCACTCAGTGCCATTTCCCTCTGGCTAATGCACCTAACATTATGAGAAATTTAGCATGGCCTGCACATCTTTGGACTTACTGAAATCTACATAGACTACATCTACCACCCTGCCTTTGTCTATATTCCTGGTCACTTCATTAAAGAACTCTGACAAACTTGGGAGGTATGATCTCTACACACAAAGCCATGCTGATCATTCCTAATTAAACCCTGTCTTTCCAAATACACGTATATCTTATCTATCAAAATCTTGTCAAGTAATTTACCTACCACTTAGGCTTACTGGTCTATAGTTCCCAGGTTTTTCTTTGCAGCCCTTCTTGAATAAGGGCACAAATTCACTACCCTCTAGTCTTTTGGGAGCTGACCAGTGGTTAATGATGATGCAAAACAATCAGCCAGGGTCTCCACAACTTCTTCTATAGCCTCTTGCAGTGTTAGCATGGACAGCAGGGAAACAGACTCTTCGGTCCACCTTGTCAATGCCGATAGAGTCTTGGATATATCTGGTCAGGACCAGGAGATTTACCCACTTCACACATTCTAATACATCCATAACTTCCTCTACTGTGATTATGGACTGTCCCCAAGATATGACCACTAACTTCCTCAAGTTCCCAAGTCTTCATGTCTTTTTCCACTGTAAACACAGAAGAAATATTAATTGAGGATCTCGCCCATCTCCTGTGGTTCTATACATACATGTCCACTTTGGTCCTTGTGGCATCCTATTCTCTCTAGTTATTCTTTTTCCTTTAATATACTTAAAGAACCTCTTTGGATTTACCATAATCTTCTCAGCCAAGGCTATCTCATGCCCTCTTTTTGCCCTCGTGATTTCCTTCAACAGTAGATTCCTGTATCCCCTATATATCTCCAGGGATTCCCTTGATCCCAGGAGCCTATACATGAACCATACCTCCTTTTTTTCTGGTCAAAGCCAAGATATCTGTTGTCATCCAGTGTTCACTATGCTTATCAACTTTGCCTTTCACCCTTACAGGAATATATAGACCTTGAACTCTAGCTATCTCACTTTTAAAGGCCTCCCATTTGCCAGTGGTCCCTTTGCCTACAAACAAGATACTCTAGTCAACCCCTGCAAGCTCCTGTCTAATTCCAACAAAATTCACCTTGACCCAATTTAGAACTTGAACTTTTGGACCAGTTTTGTCCCTCTCCATAACTATTTTAAAATTAATAGACCTATGGTCACTGGTCCCAAAGTGCTTCCCCACTGTCACCTCAATCAGCTGTCCTGCCCTATTTCCCAGAAGTAGGTCAGGTTTTGCCTTTTCCTGAGTAGGACCCTGTATATACTGCTCGAGGAAACGTTCCTGAATGCACTTAACAAATTCAACCCCACCTAAAACCTTTAATGCTCTGGCAGTCCCAGTCTGTGAGGAAAATTAAAATCCCTGACTATGACAGCCCTATTGCTCCTGAATGTCTCCCCAGTCTCCCTGCATATTTGTTCCTCTAAACTGAAAGTGAAGTCACAGATAGACAGGGTAGTGAAGAAGACATTTGAACACTTGCCTTCATTGGTTAAAATATTGAATTTAGGAGTTGGGATATTATATTGTGGCCATACAGGACATTGTTGAGGCTGCTTTTAGAATACTGCATTCAATTCTGGTTGAACTTCCATAGGAAGGATGTTATTAAACTTGAGAGGGTGCAGAAAGGTTTTACAAGGATGCTGTTGGGACTGGAGGGTGTGACGAAGCTGTTCCTGTAACAAGGTTAGGTTGTCCTTGGTTTTTCTCTTCAGGAGGTTGGGAAAAAACAGGTTCTGAAAAGTCTGAGTTTGGATGGGTTTTAGGGCCAATTTCTTTCAGCTAACAGATACTGCCTCAGGCAGAGGGCATTCAAGCTTTTTAAAAAAAACTTGTACAATGAAAGGGGTGTGGCCAGTTCTCCCAGCACAGCTTTTCACTGGTTTGGTTTTTTTAAGCAGTAGTTGTTGGAAACTCTGGAATTCAGAAGCAAGCTCAGGTTGATTCTCCCTCTGACTCCTATCCTGTCAGAATTGGGTTTTGTGCCAAGTGTTAGTTATGGGTATTGTTGCAAGTATTTTTAGATCAGTGTCATTAAGTGGGATGATCTGTTGGGTTTTTGGATAGGATAAATTACTCGATATGCTGTTTTCTGTTCTTCGTGTTTCATTCGGTAAGCTTGTAAATAAATTCTGTTTTGTTTAAAACTAAGTGATTTGACTAGCTGATTCTCCCCTGGAATACCCACTTTACACCTGCTGAAAACAACTAGCAAAGTAGGAGTCTGGGCTACTTTGTTGAAAGGTTTTGAGGGGTCTGGCCTGATCAAAAAACAAGGGTTTGAGTTATAGGGAGAGGCTGAATAGGCCAGACCTTTTTCATTGGAGCTGAGGGGTGACCTCATAGAGGCTTTTAAAATCATGAGGGTGAATAGCCAAGGTCCTTTTTTCTAGGGTGAGGGAGTCCATAACTGGAGGGTGTAGGTTTAAGGTGAGGGGGAAAGATTCAAAAAGGATCTGAGAGGTAACTTTCTCACACAGAGGGTGATGCGTGTATGGAACAAGTGTAAGTGATGGAGGTAGGTACAATTAAAAGACATTTGGAAGGATATATGAATAGAGCAACTTTAGAGGGATATGGATCAAATACTGGGAAATGGGAATAGGTTAGATTGGAATGTCTAGTCGGCATGGACAGGTTGGACAAAAGGGTCTGTTTCTGGGATGTATGGCACTATCTGGTGTCATATGATATCATTTTATGTTGTGGACCATTCTCTTTTGTGTGAAGCAAACAAATGTAACCACATACTACCTTTCTCTAATGTCCTAAGGCAACTGGGAGCCAAACCCATCAATCAGGTTGACTTGGTGATCGATTATATATTGATCATTAAAATGTTATGAGCAGGTCACAATCGAAAAGGTTGATGGAGTACTGGTGTTTATAGTTGGACAATTAGGAAGGAGAAAGTAGAAGTTATGCTTCAGTGATACAGTGCCTTTGTTAGACTACACCTGGGGTAATGTGAACGGTTCTGGATATCACACCTCAAATAATATTTTGGCCTTGGTGGGTGTGACGTCTGCTTTTATCACAATGATATCTGGACTCCGAAAGTTAAATAATGAGGCAACATTGCACAAATTAATGGGATATTTCCTAGAATTTTGAACATAGAAGTGGTCTCATTAAAGTTTTCAAGCTGTCATACAGAGCAATTGCATAGGTTGGGACAAACAATTTCTGGTGGGTTTTCAAGTCTTGGACAAGAGACATATGCCTAACTCTTTTTAGACTTTCAGGCGTGAAATTAGGAACCACTTCTACATGCAAAGGGATGAGAGAAGTTTTAAATTATTTTCTACAAACATTTTTCTGCTTGATTGATAGTTAATTCTGTCAGTATCACGTATAAAATTATGTAAAGGGTTAACAGGTTGGTATAAAAAGTCAAGTCACAGAACAACCATGGTCTTATTGAATGGCAGATAGGAACAGCAGTATGCAATTTAGCCCTATGTTTCTGATTTAGCTTTTCCCTATAACCCTGCAAATTTGTTATTTTCGTATTCATGTTCAATTGCCTTTTGAAGGTTCTTGTTGTGTCTGATTTCACCACTATTTTGAGGTATTCCAGATCACAGATACTCTGAAGAAAATTATTCCTATTGCCCTGCCTAATTCTTTTGCCAAAGTATTTTAGCTCTGAGCTCTGGATATCTGCTTACTCATCTTTCTGCATTCTTAGTACAAGCACACCCAAGAATCTTTGAAAATTAACATTTACTAGTTTCACACCTTTTAAACAAGTTCTGCTTGTCTAATATTACAACAAAAGTGAATAATTTCAATCTTCACTGCATCTGCTATCTTGTTGCCTGGTCACTTTACCTACCTATATCTCTTTGCAGCCTTTTTGTGTCCTACCCACAGTTTACCTTGCCACCTTAATCAACAAATATAGATACATTACAGTTCACTGAAGTCATTAGTATAGATTGTAAATGGCTGTGGCCTCAGGTAGAGCAAATCAGGGCAGGTCTTGTACAATTAATGGCAAGGTCCTGGGAAGTGTTGCCAAACAAAGAGACTTTGGAGTGCAGGTTCATAATTCCTTGAAAGTAGAGTCTCGAGCAGACAGGACAGTGAAGGTGATTGGTGCGTTTGCCTTTATTGAATTGAATTGAATTGAATTGAATTTATTGTCACGTGTACTGAGGCACAGTGAAAAGCTTTGTCTTGTGAGCAATATAGGTCGATCACATAGTTAGGTAGCATAGATAGTAAATAATAGGTAAACAGCGGTAAAAACAATAACACAGGTACAGATGAATGTTAATATGAGTCCATTTAGTATTCTAACAACAGTAGGGTAGAAACTGTTGCGAAACCGGCTGGTGCGTGTGTTCAGGCTTCTGTACCTTTTCCCTGATGGTAGAGGTTGTAGAAAAACATTGCCATGGTGGAATGGATCTTTAAGAATGCTGGCGGCCTTTCCTTGACCATAGGCATGTATTATTGGTCAGTACACTGAGGGTAGGCGTTGGGAGGTCATGTTGTGGCTGTACAGGACATTGGTTAAGCCACTTCTGGAATACTGTGCTCTCCTTGCTATTGGAAAATTGTTGTTAAACTTGAAAAGGTTCAGAAAAGATTTACAATGATGTTGGAGGATTTGAGCTATAGGGAGAGGCTTATTAGGCTGGGGTAGGTTTCCCTCGAGCGTCGGAAGCTGAGGAGTGACCTGTAGAGGTTTATAAAATCCAGGGTACAGGAGTCCAAAACTAGAGGGCATAGGTTTAAGGTGAGAGGGGAAAGATTTAAAAGGGACCTAAGGGGCAACTTTTTCATGCAGAGGGTGGTGCATTTATGGAATAAACTGCCGGAGGAAGTGGTGGAGGCTGGTACAATTACAACATTTAAAAGGCACCTGGATGCGTACATGAATAATTAGAGGAATATGGGCCAAATACTGGCAAATAGGACAAGATTAAATTAGGGTATCTGGACACGTTGGAATGAAGGGTCTGTTCCCATGATTTCCTAATTACTCTGTCAAAATCCATCATTCTTCTGAATATTACTACCTTGTCTCCACTTGTTGTTCTGTTTTGCTATGACAACACTTCCAGTTTTTCCAATCTGTCCATACCAGTAAACTCTTTCAAATTTGACATCATCATGGCAACCTTCTCTGTAGCCTCACTAGAGCCTTGACAGCCCTCTTTAAGATGTGGTGCCCAACGTTTCTCCTCCTATGTACCATCAGACCAAGGGGAAAGAGCAGGCAAAATACAATTAATTGGATAGCTCTACCAAAAAATTGGCAGAGGCATAAATGACAACATGATGTCCTTCTATTTCATATCGTTCTATGACTTCATATCCATTGAGACCAGAACGGTAACCTTTCAAGGTTTAGCATGACTTGCTTGTTTTGAATTCAATGCCTTTTAGAGCCAAGTATCACATGCACTTCCTGAACTGCCTTAACTTGCCTTGGCACTTTGAAGAATTAGTTAATATGGACCCACCCCAGGTTTCTTTGTTCATTCACTGCCCTCGAAAATGTGCTGATTTCTGTAACTCCATTGTTTCTCTCCCAAAGTGCATCACTGAACATTTACCTGCCCTAAGTTGCCTCCGCCTATCTCAGCAGACTATCAATGCATTCTGGAATTCAGCTAGTATCCTGCTTTCAGTTTTCTGCATTAGAGTTCTGTATCCTATTTTGCAAGAAATGCAATTGTCCTAAGATCCACTCTTGTAAAATTCCACTGCATCCATCTCTCCGATGAGACAAACGTATTTTTGCCATTCCTGTCTCATATACTTCAGCCGATTATGTAACCAAGTTACCATTGCCCCTTTAACACAATTTGCTTTTATTTTTTGAAGAGGTTTGTTGGGTATTACTTTCTCAAAATTTTTTGAGCATATATGTATATATACATATATATTGTATAATATATAGGTAGCTACCTTCTTCAATTCTCTTGTTGTTTCAACATAAAACTCAAGAATACATGGGTCTTCTGTCATTAGTGAAATAAATACTTGCTCACAACACAATGGAGCACATTGTTTACAGGATAATGTAACATTTCATTTTCACACTTGAGACTAGTGACAAAGTTTGATTCATCTTGATTATCACCATCTGCTCCACAAGTGATTGGTGAGAAAATACTCTGACTTCTTTATATTTTACAAATAATTCCCATCTGCATGTTGCAATGTGGGTTTCTCCTCAGCACAAACAATATGTTTGTTGTAAAAACAAATGATTATTTACACAAAGCAGAGGAGGGATTAATTGAAATTAATTGTTTGAACAAGGTACTAACTAGACTCTGAAAGCGGGTTTGGAGATCATGCATGGATGAAAACTGTTGCCTGCAACTCTTGTGGCATATGGAAACTTCAGGATGTATTATACATTGTGGGAGACTATATGTGTAGAAAACGTTTCCAGCTGCTTCAGGTCGAGCTCAGGTTTTCCAGCTTTGAGGGGCAACCGGAATCATGTGCAAAGCAACTGGGAACCGGAGTGTTTCGTGGATTCTGCAGTCCAGGAGGTGACCACACTACAGGCTATGTGTTCTGGACAGTAGATTGCTGGCCATCCGGATGAATAGGAATGGCAGCTGTCCTTGTGTATATGCCACCTTCAAGCCAATACTCTGTACTGGAGATTGCTGGAGGTGATGATACATTGAGTTAGAACCACAGCACTAATGGGTAAGCTAGTGCACAGGAGGGAATGACTTGGAATGTTGCAACCACAGAGTCTGAACAAAGTATATCATGGTGAGGGTGCATGATATTCTGCACGGTGAATGGAATGAGTTAAAAATTGAGGTGCATGACACGACCATTGCCATTGAGGCTCTTCAGTTAAACTTTTAGGATTTAGGAAGGAAATTAAAAACTAGGACCTTTTAAAGATGGTAAACTCAGGTGTTCCCTGCATTCAGTGCTAGGACTTTTGCTTTATTGTTAAGTATGTAAATAAGTTAGATACTGGTCAATAGAGCAAAATTTGACAATTCCAACTTGGAGGTGTGACTGCAACAGGACATAGGTAGCTGAGCAAAACAGGCAGGCAGAAATTGGAGCAGTACAGTGGTTCAGTTAGCACTGCTGCCTCATAGCATCATAGGTCCAGGTTCAATTCCAGCCTTGTACGACTGTCTGTGTGGAGTTTGCATGTTCTCCCCATATCTGATTTTGCCCATAGTGTCCAAGGATGTGCAAGTTGGGTAGTTTAGTCGTTGTAAATGCAGGGTTATGGGGATACAGTAATGTGACTGGTCTGGATGGGATGCTCTTCAGTGGGTTGTGCCGACTCGATGGGCCATATGGCCTGCTTCCGCACTGTAGGAATTCTATGATTCTAAGTGGCCAATGGAATTTATCGCAAAGAAATTTGAGGTGATACATTTTGATAGAAGGTATAGGGAGATGCAGTATAGACATAATGGAACAGCTCTAAAGAGTATGCAAAGACTGAGGAACCTGGAAGTTAAGGTGCATACCTCTTCAAAGGTGACAGGATATGTTGAGAGCGCATTTAGCCAAGCCTGTGGGAGCTTGGGTCTTATTAACAGAGATACCAAATTAAAAACAGGCAAATTATTTTTAAATGTTTATAAATCTCCGCTTTGACTACGCATACTGCTTCCAGTTTTGATCATCACCAAGTAGGGAGAATGTGAAGGCTCTTGAAAGGGCACAGAGAAATTTTACCAGAATAGTTTCTGGCATGGGATTTTTAACTACAAGGTTAGGACAACCCCAGCTTAGGACAAGCTGGGGTTGTTCCCCATTGGTCAAAGGAGGTTGCGGGGAGATTTCATAGAGGTGAGCTTGATTATGACCATTTGAGACACGGTAAACAATAAGAAAAAGCTGTCCCCATTAGCTAATAGTACAGGACAGGGGGTTGGGGGGTGGTAGGGGCATGGATATTTTTTTCAGACAAGAGAAGCGGAGGGGGTATGAAAGGATTTTATTTAATGCAGTGAGTGGTACTACCTTGGAATTCAACCTTGTGAGGGTTGTGGATATGGAGGTGATCAATCAGATCAGATATGATCTTATTGAATAATGGAACTGTCTAGAGGGACTAAATAGCCCACTGCTGCTTTTAATTCAGGAACACATGTACAACATGGTGGGATTTGAGGGGATGCAAAATATTTTTGAGGATCACACAGAGGGTGGTACGTGTATAGAATGAGCTGCCAAAGAAAGTGGTGGAGGCTGGTACAATTGTAACATTTAAGAGGCATCTGGATGGGTACATGAATAGAAAGGGTTTGGAGGGATATGGGCCGGGTGCTGGAGGTGGGACTAGATTGGATTGGGATATTTGGTCGGCATGGACGAATTGGACTGAAGGGTCTGCTTCCATGCTGTACATCTCTATGATTCTATGATAGTGGAACATTGGGTTATATTTATAGGGAACCATTGGGTTATATTTATAGGAAACAATGAGCAGGTTGGGTCTCCTTTCTTTTTAATTAAGAACATTTGAGGAGAAACCTAAAAAAGTCTTTAAAGTTAAGAGGTTTCATTGGAGTTGACACAAAGCGTGAATTTTCCCCATGACAAAGAAACAATTCCAAAAATTGATTTTGGAATCCAAACTCCTTCCATTGGAAAAGTGAAAGTCAATATTACACATCACCACAGGAAATGATGTCTCTGACCCAAGGAAACCTAAACACACAAATAAAGGTCGGGCCATACCACCAGTGCTTCATCCAGAGGCTCACTGATGTTACCTAGTATGGTGAAGAAACGTCAGAAACCGAACCTTACAGCTCAGCGAGCAAACCTACATCCAGAACCTCAACACGAGCTACAAATCTTCTCAAAACTCACTAATCAATTATTTTAAAGTCAGGATCAACCTCTGCCTTCTTCCAGTAGACCTTCGGGCAGTGCTTGGAGTTCTTGGCTGAGAGCCTGGAAAATTGGCTGGATCAAAGACAAATTTACTGGAACATTCTGCACATGTTCGTTATTGAGAAAAATCTGATGAATATTATGTTGGATAGAGTTATAGAAAGTAGTGGAGTGAATTGCTCATCGCAACCTTGCCACAACACAGTGTTTGTTTTTGTAGAAACAGAAAACGTGTGAGAACTGTATCTCTGTTCAAGTTATGAACTTACTTTCACCCTATCCTGCATCATTGCTATAGAACCACTGCCCACTCAGTGTGCCTATGACATTAATGTAAGGTTTGCCAATGTCACTTTGCTGCAACTATAATTTACACTGACTATGTTTCCAGTACTTCCATACCCTCCCCTCCACCTCTTTGGTAAGAGTAGGGGATTCATTGGGGTGTTACTTTGCACAAAGATGGTTAAATGCTGAAAACTGTATCCTTTGTATGTTAATGAAGGTAGTTTGACAGTACTCTCATCTGGATTTGCAGCTGTGCTACTCAATCACCTAAATGGATAAAAAGGAAACTGTAAAATAATTGTATTATTTTAAATAAATTGTACATGAGGGAAAACAAAACTCTTTACTTTTAACTTTGTCTCCTCTTCCATAGGTGTTCCTTTCCCCAAGAATTTTATGCAACTCTGTAAGAAGATTCTCACGAGACTTTTCCGAGTCTTTGTTCATGTTTACATCCACCACTTTGATCGGATTACTGCCATGGGAGCAGAAGCCCACGTCAATACCTGCTACAAGCATTTTTACTACTTTGTGACAGAGTTTGACTTGACTGATGAGCGGGAGTTGGAGCCTCTGGTATGTATGTTTTGATTGTATGTGCTTCTGAGTCATACCGTGACTTCATGTTTCTGTTGGCTTTATTTTGATGAAATAATCTTGCATTTTGCTAATTGTGACGTAGAAATGTTCAGCTGCCGTTAGTGATGGATGTTTATGGATATAGAATATAAGACCCATTTGGCATCATGGGCCTTGCCACCATTCCTGAAGAAGGGCTCATGCCCGAAATGTCGATTGTCCTGTTCTTTGGATGCTGCCTGACCTGCTGCGCTTTTCCAGCAACACATTTTCAGCTCTTGCCATCAATCAATACGTTTATGGCTGACATGTTTGTGTTTTTGAATTTCACATTCTTATCTATCTCCAATGATCTTTGATTCCACTGACTAAGAAAACATTTATCCACCTCTGTCTCAGAAATGTTTAATGACCCAAGTTCACCACCTTCTGAGGAAGAGTTCTGAGGACACCCAGAACTCAGAGATAAAGAAATTCCTCTTGGCTCTGTTTTGAAAGGGTGACCTCTGATTTTAAAATAGAGACCCAAGGTAGGGAATGGCTCACAATTAGAAACATTCCTCCACATATACCTTGTCAAGACCATTCAGGATCTTGTACTCTTCAATCAAGTCACCCCTCATTTTCCTAAACGCCAATCAAGGCCAGCCAGTCCAACCTATCCTTAAGACAATCCATTCATTCTGGGTCTCAATCTAGTAATCTTGCTCTGAAGTGCCTTTGATGTATTTACATGTTTTCTTAAATAAGGAGACCACATTGCACTCAAAATACTGTGCACACTATTTGATATGTAGTCTTACTAAAGCTGTATATAACTGAAGTATAATATCCTTCCTTTTATGTCCTTTCATAACAAAGGATAGCATCTTATTAGCCTTGAGCCTCCTTGATTTATGTGCTGAAACTGCATGCTAAATTCCTGAGACTCATGCACTAGAACACCCAAGTACCTCTATATCTCAGATTTCATTCTCCATTCAAGTGATACACTTGTTAAACGTTTTCCTGCTAAAGTGAACAACTTCATATTTTCCCACAATATACACCATCTACCAGAGTTTTGCTCAATAGCTCTACTAGTCTAGATCCTTCTCAAACCCCCTCATATCTTCACCACAACATATTTTCCTATCAATTTTAGCAAATTCAGTTACCAAGCCGTCACTTCCCTCATTATAAATCATATAAATTTGATGCCCCAGTAATAACCTGTGTGGAACTGCATTCATCAAAGACCCAGTTACGTGTGCTCTATTTTCTGCTGAACATCTAAATCTTCTGTCCATGCTAATACATTATCCCTAACGCTATGAAGTTTATTTTGTGCTCTATGTATTGTTGTGGCAAATTCCTTTGGAAATCTAAGTACAGGTCATCTACTGACCCCCATTTATCCACAGAAAGTTATTTCTTCAAAGTAAACAAAATTAGTTAAACATTATTTTTTTTTCACAACACTATACTCATTCTTCCCAATTATCTGGAGTTTTTCTAAGTGTGGCCCTATAATCTCTTTAATAATTGATTCCAACACCTTTTCTATGACGGACATCAAACTCAGTGGTCTATTGTCACCTCTCTTTCTGACCCTACGAGAGCCTTTCTGCACCCGGGGATTTGTCTGCTCTAAACTCCATTACTTTGCTCATTACTGCTTACCTGCTGATTGTAATTTCACTAAATTGCTTTCTCTCTTTCCAATGGCAACATTTAGAAGGCATTTGGATGGGTATATAAATAGGAAGGGTTTGGAGGGAAATGGGCCGGGTGCTGGCAGGTGGGACTAGATTGGGTTGGGATATCTGGACGAGTTGGACCGAAGGGTCTATTTCTGTGCTGTACATCTCTGACTCTATGACTTTTTAATTTACAGTTGTTACTGGAATGTTTTTTGTATCCTCTGCAATGAAGACAATGCAAAATATTTGTTCTGCCTTTTATTACTTACTATTAACTCCCCATTCCGACTCACTAGAAGTCCAACTTTCTCTTTTCCTTTTGAATACCTGTAGAACTCTTGCCATCCATTCTTACATTTGTAGCTAGCTTTCTCTCATATTGTTTTTATTAGCCTGATTTAACCTCTACCATTCTTTATATTCTGATCAATTATCTGACCTGCCATTTACCTTTTCTGCAATTGCCTGCTATTTCCCTAACTTTAGTTAATCATGAATGGTGGGTCCTCCTGTGAAACCTTCCTTTTAAAGTAGGTACATATTTATTTAGAGGATTCTGAATGCCTGCCATTGCATCTTTGTTGATCTATCCCTTAGTCAAGTATGCTAGTTCATATTTTGGTTTTCATGCCCACATAGTCACCCTTGCTTTAGTTTAAAATACTCTTGAAAGACACAATCATCTCCCTTTCGGACTAGATATAAAATTCAATCAAATTATGGTTACTGCTACTGAGGGGTATCTTTACTGTGAGGTCTTGAATTAGTCCTGTCACAGTACACAATGCAGTACCACGTCCAATATAACATGATCTCTGGTTGGTTCAAGAATGTGCCACTTGAAGAAATTATCTTGAAGCCATTCTATAAATTCATCATAGCCACTGCAGCCAACCTGTTTGTTCCAGTCTATGTGCAGATTATTACCATTTCTTTATCATATCCGTTCTGTATTTCTTCTTGTATTCTTTGTCATAAACTATCTGTTACTGTTAGGAGGCTAATAGATCACTCCCAGTAGTGACTTCTTTCCCCTATACCTCATCTCCACTCAAACTGTTTGTACATCCTGATCTTCTGAACCAAGGTTATCTCTAATTATTACACCAATGCCATCCTTCATGAGAAGTGCTACCCCATTCACCTATTCTTGTTGAATGTTGCGTACTCCTCAATATTGTGGACCCATTTTTGTCATCCTGCAACCACATTGCTGCAATAGTAATATATTTACATTTTCAGTCTCAAGTGGGAACTCCTACCTTCCAGAAAATCCTGTGTTGTGTGTTTGCACAAAACTAATAAAGGTTTAGTTGTGGGGCTGCCCAGTCAGAGCAGCTATGTAAATTAATTAGCAGCACTTTATCCAATTATATGGTTATATCATGTCACAGTATAAAGTGTGTTCTAACAAAGCACCACAAGAATTCCAATGCTTCACACTGTCTTGCTGGGCCAAATTGTCAACCCATTCCCTGGTGTACAATTTTAATACAATTGTTAACCTCTTTAAAACAAATTGATTTAATGCCACTAACACAACACAAGATGATCCTACATGAATTATTATGCAGTGCATTGTCAAAGGATGTTAATCCCATACCACTACTGCATTGGCTGCTGTCCATTCTGCATATTTACTATCATCAAGTGACTTCTGGAATAGTGTACTACAGTGGAATATCTTTAACAGCAGTAAAGATCAGGAAGGATGATTTCATCTGATCCAAATAACAGCCGATTTGTTTTGCCTTATATTATCTAATGTTTCAACAATCATAGGATCAATCTGGAATGCAGGACAACACCTTACTTCTTTTCTCAACTGCAAACCACCTGAACCCACCGGTAGGCCATCCTGTTTCAGGTTGGGACTTTGGTGTCAGGGTTGTCTGCAGTTTCCAGACAGATGGCCTGTTCACAAGTCGCCTGAAAAATACCAGTTGGTCTCCAGTGCTTGGCTTTTAAGTTGTTCTGACAAGCTCACCTTCAATTCTGCCCATTGAACCAGCCGGCAGAAACATGACTCTGAGATAAGTCACAGCGAGCAGGTGAGCCAACTGGGAAAAATTACATGCCAACCTTTTTTCATTCTCACCCCCCCCCCCCCCGCCCCATAACTAATCTGTCAGCAAAGTCCTGTCCTCCTCTTGCTGTCTCTTCCACCCTTGCCTCTAAAATGTGGAAGGAGTAAATAGATTGCTGTTCCACTGAGATTAAAATTACCCACTTTGTAGTTTTTCCTGATATGTTTTTTCTCCAGCTAGACATCTCCACCTGGTGCAACAAACCTCATGTTATCTCCTGAAACATTCTAAACGTGGGTATGTGGTACTGGTGCATCCAACAGATGTTTTATTTCAGCCGATTAATATATACAAATAATACTTCTCAAGCTATACGGTTACAAAGAGTAACATTCTTCTATTCATGTGTCATTTGGTCCATGTTAGGATGGAGTCTGAAAATTTTATACTCTCAGGTCACATGCTGTAAAACAGTGATGGTATCATGAGTATGTCTCTGAAATGTTGACATATTAGATGAGAGACATAACATAACATGTATCACATCCTTTCCTTTCTCTAACTCAGTGAAACCTCCTCAAAGATTTTTTTCATTCCCTAAACCTATTTACAACTTTCTGTAGCTTCTCTCTTGCCTGCTACCTTGTCCTATCTTAGTCCCAACATACTCTCCTTCTATCCTTTCGACCCTATTCCTACCAAACAGCCAAAAATCCAACTTCTCTTTCTGATACTGTAAACAAAAAATGCTGGAAATGATAGCGGATCAGACAGCGTCCATAGAGAGAGAGCAAGTTAACATTTTGACTCAAGTTGACTGTGAGGAAGAGTCATCTAGACTCAATATTAGCTTGCTCTCTCTCCATGGATGGTGCCTGACCCATTGTGTTTTCAGTACAGATTAGATTAGATTCCTTACAGTATGGAAACAGGCCCTTCGGTCCAACAAGTCCACACTGACCCTCAAAGAGTAACCCACCCAGAGCCATACCCTTATATTTACCCCTGACTTAATGCAGCTAACATTATGGGTAATTTAGCATGGCCAATTCACCTAACCTGCACTTCTTTGGACTGTGGGAGGAAACCGGAGCACCCGGAGGAAACTTACGCAGACATGGGAAGAATGTGCAAACTCCAAATAGACAGTCCGCCAGAGGTGGGAATCAAACCCGGGTCCCTGGTGCTGTGAGGCACCAGTGCTAACCACTGAGCCACCATGCTGCCCCAAATTCTCTACAGTATGGGAGGGAATACAGATTCCAGCATCTGCAGGAATTTGCTTCTTCCCTTTCTAATAACCTGTAACATAATATTGTTAATAGTTCCCTCAAATCCTGCATCTTTTCCTTCAAATCTACCAACGTTCTCCTCAAAGAACAATACTTGGTGACCTCCTACAGGTAGTTCATATGCTACCCATAACACTTCCTACCTGTATGATACGAACAACACAATCTGGTGCACGTTGGCCCATTTCTCCTGTGCACTAACCTGCCGTGGTCTCCATTTCTGTCTTAGGATTCTATCTTTCAGATAATAACCCTCATGAATATTCTCTGCCTCCTTTTCGGAGTACACATCCACATATATATCGTTTATCATCTTGTCTTTCTGTTGCAAGTCTCTTAGCTTTTCAGGACTAAACTCTTCTGTCTGACCCTCTGCCTGTTCAGGTTTTTCCTGCATCATTATGTCAAACTGGGTGTCTGCTAACTGAACGTCAACTCTTTCATCTTTCTCTTTAGTTTTTGCTTCGTGTTGTGACTTATGATAGTAGGATCTTGTTACTACACAGTCTGGGAAAATACCAAGATATTTTTCTTTTAACTCCTCAGTTTCTTGGTCTTCCTTGGGCTTCTCCACAAGGGGTGTCACTCCCACCTTGGACCCTGTTAAATCATTCCCAAGAACAAACTGAATTCCTGGATCTGACACTCTGTCAATCACTCCCACTATAACTTCCCCAGTCTTGAGTTGGCACTCCAACCTGGTCTTATTTAGGGGAATGCAAAATCTCTGTCCATCTATCCCGCAAATTACCACATTCTCAGGTAACAGATCAGAAAGAGTACAAATTTGCTGATCTCTTACTAATAGAGACTGGTTAGACCTTGTATCTCTCAAAATTATAACTTCTTTCCCTTCTCTCCTTGTTCTTTCTGAGTAAACTTTACCCACAGAAGTGAAGTCTTTATAGAGATCAGGCACTAACTCCATACCCAGCCCTTGTCTAGGCCGTGCACTCTCCTGCAGCTCCTCTGCTCTTCTTGGGGTTTCCTTTACTACATTCACTAATGCCACTGGCTTAGCTTCTTTTACCGCATATTTTCCCACAGTGCCTTTCTTTAACAACCAGCACAGTGACTTTGTGTGTCCCACTTTACCACAGTGGAAACACCTGAGGCTTTTCACCTCCTTCTCACCCTCTTGGGCTTCTTTTTTATCCTGTGGTAAACACCAGTGCTCTTTACTCTGTTTTGTAGTGTAGCATCTCCCCTCCTCCCAACTTCTATCCCTCACGGGATGAAATTCTGGCTGGATGCTTCTCTTATGCACCAGCATGTATTCATCTGCTAACTCTGTTGCCCTTTTCACTTCCTGAATTTTCTGTTCATCCATGTGAATTGTTACCATCTCTGGAAGTGAGTTTTTAAACTCTTCCAGCAGAATAATCTCTGTTAGAACCTCCTGGGTCTTATCTATCTTTAAGGCCTGCACCCATCAATTAAAATGAACTCAATGTAAGTCTGACCTGGTTCCTTCTTGTGTTTCTGAACCGCTGTCTATACGCTTCTGGTACCAATTCATAAGCTCTTAAAATAGCCTGTTTACCTCTTCATAATCTCTTGACTCCTCATCTGACAGTGCGGCAAATACCTCACCATCTCTGCCTACCAGTTTAGTCTGAACTAGCATTACTCATAAATCCTCAGACCATCCCAACTGCCTAGCCAATTTTTCAAATGAAATAAAGAAGGCTTTGACATCTTTCTCCTCAAATGTGGCAGAGTTTTGACATATTTGTATATATTACCGCTTTCTCTTTTAATCTCCATCATGTTGACTTTTCTGACTAAGTCACAACTTCTCAAGTTCAAATTCTCTCTTTTTGCTCAGCAAAGAACGTCCCCTCTCTCTTTTTCCTCTCTCTCTCTCTTTGTCTCTTTGTTTATCTTCTATTTCCTCAATTGTAATTTAGGTTTTTCTAATTCCACTGCACTTTTTTTTTAGATTAGATTACTTACAGTGTGGAAACAGGCCCTTCAGCCCAACAAGTCCACACTGACCCGCCGAAGCGCAACCCACCCATTTCCCTACATTTACCCCTTTACCTAACACTATGGGCAATTTAGCATGGCCAATTCACCTGACCTGCACATCTTTGGAAACTTGTCTGTTTCTCTGACATCTCTAAGTGTTTGAGTAATTCCCGTACAATTTCAGCTTTACTTTTGTCCTTGGTTAATCCCAAATGTAACCTTTTTGCTAATTCTAAGAGTATGGTAATTTCTTTTCCTTCTAAACTTGGAAAATTTGGGAATCATCTTCAAACCCCAGAACATCTTTAACAATTTTAAGAGCCATTTCTCTCACTTTTTTAATTTATCCAATCACAAGTAACTGAAATTAAACTAATTGTCTCACCTATGTTTTATTTAAAGATCTAGGATACTAACCAGTAAGTGTTTAATACTTGGCTTTTTTTCCCTACCTCAAATCTATTCATATCTGTCCAAATCTCAGGCTGGATCTGTCTAAACCTGCTCAAATCGCGAATCCGAGACCCAAACTGTTCAAATCCTGGCAACGAGCCCCCAAACAATAACAACACTGGGTAAACCCCTCTACTAGTTTAAACCTGACACAAAGAAGCTATAATCTATTAAATTTCGAGAGGCAAAGAACTATCCCAGAGGTCACTATTTAAAGTAAAAATTAACAATTTTATTCTTTAATTCCAACAGAGAATATTAAACAACAGCTTTTTACAACTCCTTTCTCTTGAACCTATCTTTTACCTCTCACTCTACAATACCAGTCTGATAAATTCCCTCTTAAATTTACAGCAAATCAGTTTCAAACCCAGTTGTCAACTTCGGATGTTGAACTTTATCTGTAGATTTCTCTAAGTTGGCTTCAGTCTTCTGCTGCAAAATTTCTTACGGACAGGTACCTTTCAAAGTGCTATTTTGCTGGCAGTTGTTGGTGCTTGGTAGCTCTTTGCTTCTCCCTAACTGTTCAAAACGTCTGGTTTTATACCCCAAAACATCAGATCATTCCATTGGTTTGATGTCATCAAAACATTAAATTCAAATTCGTTTGGAGTTTGGTATCTGAGGCATATTTAAACTGGCTGAATTTGAATTTGATTTTGTACCAAGGCAACACAGCACCAGCTATTTGTGTCATCAAATGTTACATTTTTAAATTGTTCAGCACACTCTGTGCTTTCAGTCCTTGCCAGTTTCCTCTCTCTCTTAAAGGTATAGTATTCCTACACTTATATAACAAGATAATTTTAGATATGCCAAGAAATGTGATTTGGTTTAAGTAAGAAAAATAATTAAAGGCTGACTTCGAAGTTGTTATTCAAGCTACCAGCGCCCTTAAACTAGGTGATATTAAAAAAAGTTGACATAAAGAAAGGCCAATGGAAGAGTTCCAGGAAAAACTTTGTAAGTATGAAAATATTGTGGTACAACAATAGTTCTAATTGCAAAAGCTGTAATTTATTACCAGTAAATTGAACTGGAACAGGGGAGGGTGGTATTGACATGGTTATGAATTAATATATAGTAGTACTGCAGGTGTTGGCCTTCTTTCTGAATCCATGTTTTGTTATGTATTTTATTTATAATGTGCAGCATAAATACTGCAATACTATCTATGTTTAGACACTCAAAGTTTATTACTGAATGTGGCTCTCCTATCACCACTGAATTATGCCATTCTTGGGTGTTCTTCAGGTTTGTCTTCATTTATTGAAAGTCCCTTCAGTAGTAATAGCATTATTAAATTTGCTTTGCTGGGGCCAGTGGAAAAGTTTGATTTTGAGTCAATGACTATGGCCCAGACATATGGCCCAATGGTGCAAGTTGAACCATCTAGTAATTAGTAATAAAATCTATTGCCATCATTTAACAGTAGCTTGTTTTGAACTCAAAAATGTGTGTTGTTAGATTTTCTTTAACTGGTAATGAAAGGGAAGAGTTGCATAGTTTAAGTGCTATCAAATAGGATAAAAAGTAGAATGCAAAATCCCAATCGAGGTCATTAATGTGTGCAAGGTTTTATTGATTATTGATAATGAAAAGTAAGTGGCAAAGGGACTCAATCAATGAATCCCTTGTAAATAAAGCAATAAAGACAGTCATTAAAAAGTGGTGGACAAAGTTGCAAATTAATTGAAAACAATATCATAAAGAAGAAACTTTGTAAAGTAAAGAATAAATTTATTGTCCATGTTGACTATGCTGTCTGGTTTCTGTGATGTCTGCTAGTTGTAGAAGGTCTCGAGTACCAGTGGACAACAGACAAAAGCAAAAAGGGATTGCATTAACCTGCACCAACCTTGCATTAACCATTCGCAATCACAGGATGTATCAGTGCATTTCATAGTTAATTAAGCATTTAGAGGATCGTTTGATAACTTCAAGAAGCTAAACAATTAATCGCAAATGTAATTGAAACAACTATTTTATGCAACTTAATGGAAGAGTCCTGTCTGGTTTGGATGTAAGTTATTATTTATATAATAATTGTACTTAATACTTTTGAAATTCTTTTCACTTTTAATTTGAGCCTTTTAAACTGAAAATATTTTGCAAAAGCTAGTATAGTATAAATGTATTGGAATGCCAAAATACAACCAGCATACACACATTGAGAAATGTTACTAGATGTCTCTGGGGCAAAATTTATGTTCCAGAATGGGGCAAGTATGGAAGTGGACAGAGCACAAATTTGCTGCACAGACTGATCTTGTACTGTTGCTGGCAAACCAGTAGGTCAGGAACTCCATATGCGCCAATATTGTGGTTCTGACTCAAAATGGAGAACTGTGCCTTTATTTTTAATAGTTTGAGTTTTCAGGTACATCCTTTTAACCTTTTCAATCTAATTACCTAAAGCGGTAGCAGTGTAATCATATTGTTGTTGATTATGTTGAGTGCCTTGGGACACTGTAAAAGATGAAAGCTATTGTTGGTGGTGCTGTGACGTTCATTGTGTCTGATGCAGTGCAGAATTCCCCAATTGCCTGGCTGTTTCAGTAATTGAATGTACTCAAAAATGCCCCTGAACTGCAAAATCTCCTTTTTAATAAGTTTTTTTTCTGTTCTTTTTCTCCCTGACAGAAAGTGATGACAGAGAAAATTTGCCATTGATCCCAGCTTGAGAGAGGCATCGCAGCAAGTCTCTCCAGTGACATAAAAATTGAGCCATTTACTGCCTTGAACAGAAGATTACCAGGAAGTCAAATGCTACAATCTGAATCCTTGTGAAGATTTCCCATGGGAAATCATTAAAAGCATAAGTTAAGAATTCCTAAAAATACTTCATGGGAATAGATTGATGGTGATGGAATACATACTGCATTTAGATGGCTATCACTCACATCCTCCCTCTTTGTTCTCAAATCTGATGCAATCCAGTCAATTGAAAGTAGTTCAGCTCTCCACAAATGTACTTAGATTCCCAAACAAACGTTTCCATGCTGTACATCTCTATGACTCTATGACCTGGTTGAACACTGACACAGGCCAATAGATCCTTGTCACTTCATTAGGACTGTTTGTTCCTAAATTACTTGGTTTATAAAATGTTCTTGACTTAATTGAGGATTCCTATGACAATATATTTAAAAACTAAGTGGCCGCCATCATCCACTCCTCATATTTCTGATGTCACATTGGCAATGGATGTACATTTCATCAGAGTACCTCCTGGAGCATTTAGATACTACAGAGCAAAAATATACTGCTTTAGCATCAGCTGCCAGGAATCAGAAACTATATTGACTGCAAACCAAAAGTTTTCAGACGTGTGCAAGACTATTGAGGTTCCATCCTGCCATGACACAAGGGGATTAAGGATATGCTATCAAGATCAACCAATACCATTCCAGCTCTGGATCATCCAGGATTTGATCTGTGTCCTATGAGCACTGGGCATAAAATACCAGCGGCCCTACACCATCTGTGGTAAAAGGACAGATTAGTTTTTACTCAGTTAGTGTAATAATTCAAAATATCCTCATTTTTAGTTTATAAATTAATTCTTGTCTCCCATACAGTGAACAGTCTAATGCAGTAGAATTACTAGGAGTCCAAGGATGATACTGCAGACTTTTAAATTTTTACCAAAACAGTAACATGGCAGGAAACTCGGATACAGAAGTTGTACATTATTTTGTCAAGAAGAAAAATTATTCATCTGTGATACATCAAGAGCTGAAGGGCTTATACCCAAAACATTGATTCTCCTATGCCTCGGATGCTGCCTGACCTGCTGTGCTTTTCCAGCACCACACTCTCGACTCTGATCTCCAGCGTCTGCAGTGCTCACTTTCTCCCATGTCAAAAGCTGACTCTGAGAATACAGAAATGAGATTTGACAGGAATAAAATGTTTGCTTTTATTGAATATTTAATGTTCTTTTAGACTATTTAAAATTGAGGCAATTTAGTCTCACACTGTCAGATCAGAGTAACATGCCAGCTTTTGCACTTTCAAAATCTGTCAAATAACTGCTTGAAGTCACCTCATATGAAACTTAGTCAAAATGTGTGGTGCTGGAAAAGCACAGCAGGTCAGACAGGAGAATTGATGTTTCGGCCCGAAACGTCAATTCTCCTGTTCCTGGATGCTGTCTGACCCACTGTGGTTTTCTAGCATCACACTTTTCGACTCTGATCTCCGGTATCTGCAGTCCTCGTTTTCTCCTAGTATGAAATTTACCCAACTTTTGAATCGGATGCAAGTTACTTTTGAACCTTTGTTTTAAATGTACCACACTTAGTGGGTTTTGTTTAAAATTCAAAATAGCTGTCGGCCCTTGTATACAAAAAATGGCAATGAATGTGTCACAGTCATGCCTTTAGATAAATGTCAACCAATAGATTCCAGTATTTTATAGAAAATAAATGCCAACTGCATTTTGTTTTAACCTTGGAATATTTTACTGTGACTTACACTAAACATCTGAAGAATGTCAGTTCTTTGAGAATGACATTTAATCAAAATGATAAATCTGTTGGAGTTATTTTCTATACAGTCAGTTGAATGGGTAAGAATATAAGAAATGGGAGCAGAAGTCTATATTGACCCTTGAGCCACCTCCACAATTCAGTTTGATCATGGCAGACCTTCTGCCTCAACTTCACTTTCCTGCTCACACATCACATCCCTTTTCCTGATGGTACAAAAATCTATCACCTGAAACACACTCAACAATACATCCAAAATTCCAAATTTTCACAACTGTCTTGAGTACAGGAATATCTTTTAATCTCATTGTCCCCTCAACCTCTCAATGTTGACCCTTCAGAATTTTTTTTGATTTAATGAAATCACCTCTTAATTTTTCTAAACTCAACTTACTCCAACTTTCATCTTAGGGACCAACCCAGTAACCACAGGCTAACTGCTGAATAAGCGATGCTGTTTGTAATTAAGCTTCTGCACAACATATAACACACTGTCTGTTCGTTGAAAATGAATCCACACAAATTACTGAAAATACTGTTGTTTAGCCTGAAGAGAAATAAGTAATACAAATTTATTTACAGCACTGTGCTCCAACTGGCTTGATGCTTTTATTATCCCTGAATTAAATGATTTAGTTTGATTGGGAACAAATCCAGGAATATCTATCCTAATATTTTGCTCAAATATTGAAAACTTTTTTTTATAACTTAGATGTAATGTCACTTCTGTGACTTGAAGAAGACATAGTTTGTCAAAACAGTTTATCATTGCAAAGAATGAATCTTCACAACAAAACTGAAGATCAACTTTACTAGTCACTCCTCCCTTGTTGTTTTTGGTTGAGGAACAGACATTCCCCACGATAAGGGGAGAACCTCATTATATGTTTTCATATCATACAAGATAATCTTTCATGCCTGTTTGAACAACTGGATGGAGCCTTGGTTTGATGTCTCATTGCAGACACTGCACATTTATCAAGGAAACATTCCTTCAGTTCTTCCATTAGAGTAATATAACTGAGCCATGCTAACAGAACCTATACAGCCTTCTCTTCAGAATTACTGATGAGACCAGATTTGGCAATGTGGAGATAGGGCTTCTCATTTCTCGAGTATGCCAAGCTTCACTGTCTTCTGTGGATCCTTTTGTGACTGAAGATTGATGCAGTATCAGCAGGGACATTCACAATAATAACAATGTAAGATTTTGTATAGGATGTAGATAGCTTTGACTATCTTAGGATATCCATCAAAACAGTTTTATGGGAATAGCATGTCACAATAATGAAATATTTTCATTTTGAAAAGCAACTGGGAATAATTTTCAACATGTATCAATCACATTCCAATAAACATTGTGGAGTACTTCACTGAAGTACAGTTTAGATTGCCAGTCAATAAGATTTTATAGTTTTGAGTTTGATTTGAGAGCCATGAACCGTACATCAGTTGCAGGTGTACATCATCGGAGGAAGACTCCACTTTGTTATATTGTCTTATTCATTGTGTGTCACAGCTGATGACTAAGATGAAATTAGTCCTAAAGTAAATCCGTTTATCTAAGGACTTGATGGGAACTCAGAAAAATTGTATTCTGAAAAGTGTATACGTTATTTCTTTTTCATTGTTTTATAGATGTATATAGAATGAATGTTTTGTAATTTTTTTTAACTGTGGTAATTGGATGATTTAAATTCTTGCTTAAAGTTCAATGCTGTTAAGATGGACTTACTGTGTCAAAGTTTAAAGTTACTGTTTAAAGTTACTTTCAGTCACCAGTTTTGCCTTTACCCTAGTTTTTCATTTCTTTGAAGAATTACCATTGCAACTAATAATTCACTCAATTTGTAAATGCAAGCCTCAATACTGAGTGCAAATAGGTTTCTCAGGAATGGCAGATTTCATGTCCAAGCCTGATATTTTTCTTATATACATGCACACTTCCATCAGAGGTAGTTGGATTTCAATCAAGAGCACAAAATATGGTTAGTTTTGCTTTTCCAAATACGGGGTTAGGGTAAGGCTGATTGTGTCCTAAGAACAAAAGAAATAGGAGCAAGAGTAGGCCATCGACCCTTGGTGCCTACTCTGCCATTCAATAAGATCATGGTTGATCTTTTCATGGACTCTGCTCCACTTACCTGCCCGCTCACCATAACCCTTAATTACTTTACTGTTCAAAACTCCATCCCTCTTTGCATTAAAAACATACAACAAGGTAGCCTCAACTGCTTCACTGGGCAGGGAATTTCACAGATTCACAACCGTTTAGGTGAAGACATTGCTCCTCAACTCTGTCCTAAATCTGTTCCCCCTTATTTTGAGGCTATGCCCCCAGTTCTAGTTTCACCCGCAAGTGGAAACAACCTCCCTGCTTCTATCTTATCTATTCCCTTCATAATTGTATGCTTCTTTAAGATCACCCCATTCTTCTAAATTCCAATGTTTTATGGTCCCAGTTTACTCCATCTTTTCTTAAAAGCCAACCCTTTCAACTCCAGAATCAACCTTGTGAATCACCTCTGCATCCTCTCCAATGCCAGTACATCCTTTCTCAAGTAAGGAGATCAAAGCCAACTAACTCAGCTCAGATTTGATAAGTGATAGTGATTAAGGTGCTGACATTTGCTACGTGAAATTGCTGAGGCATTACAGACATTCCAGTACTTAAGTAAAAGCAAAATTAATGCAGATACTGGAAAGCTAAAATAAAAACCAAATGCTGGTGAAACTCAGCAGAATTGGCAGTATCTGTGGAGAGGGAAACAGTATTAACATTTCAAGTCCAATATGACTTCTTCAGAGCAAGGTTTTAAGAATCCTATTCGGCTCAAAACTTTGAACTCTTTCTCTCTCCACAGATGTTGCCAGACCTGCTGAGTCCCTTTAGCATTTTCTGTTTTTAATCCCATCAATTTACTTTCAAACATTACTTTCAAACTAAATGTTTAAAAGTTCATTTATTTAAGTAGATTTTTTGTTTCATTTAAAGAACTGACATGATCCATTTTAAAATCAGATGCGTTCAATGGATGCCTTATAAAACATCCCTTTCTCCATTAAATTCCTGAACATTAAAATATAATTCTTGATGAAGCCTCATCAGTTTAATTTTATTTTGTACAGAATATTATTTCATATTGGCTTTTTGATGGAAGTTTGAGTTTATTTTCTTCTTTTATATAAACAAGATGACATTTGAGATTTTTCTAGAAGTGTTGCTTTTGATATCAATGATGCTGAAATAAGGAAACTTGAAACTACAAGGGTCATCTTCTGAAAATGAATGATCTGGAGTGATTCTGAATTATTTTTCTATAAGAACAAATGCTAGATTGAAGATGAATAGAATTTGTATACATTGTAAGGAACTTAGTTTTCGAAATGGACTAAATAAAAAATCTACTGGTTGTAACAGTAATTAAGATATTGCAGACATTCCAATTATGTCTCTCCAACTTGTGCATTGTACTTTTAGTAGTTTTTGTTTTGGGGCTTTATTGTTCTATTTGTTTTAAAATAGAGCTGTTTGTAATTTTAATTTATAGATTATTGGTTTTCTACCAATTTGAACAGAATTGCTTAAAACTATGGGCTGAATTTCTTTTTGATAGTGCTTTTTTGAGCAAGATTCGTGGCGCCCGTCTATCATGAACCATACTGATTTTTCTCGTGCAATCTTCTGCTCTTAATGAAATATGCAACTGGATTCTTTGGGGCCCGTCTCATGAAATCACTTGGCAGGAGAGGCCAAGTGCTTGTCACTGCAGGGACTTTGCTGTGTTCTTACTGCTAGTGGCCATGGCACACTGGCCATGTGCATCCATGTAGGTGGGCATCCAATATGTACAAGCTCCTAAGAATACCAGCAGTGTATTTGCACCCCACTTACAGAATGCTTGTGCAATTCAATAATGCACCTTGAGCTGCAGCAATAGTAAAGGTCCAGTGAGGACACTTTGCGCTTAGGAATACACATCAAGCTCATAGACTGGACCTGGCTGCATCTCCAGGTTCTTTGCTTGCTGTTGTACTGCTCCCTCACTCTCAGCCTAGCTGGATGCACACAATATCCCTGCCTTTCAATGCTTTGCCTTTTTGAGCTTTTCCCCTCAGTCAGACATACCAGGCTCATATCACTTCTGTCTTGCCTTCATGTTTAGACCAGACAGAAAGCCAGGAAATTTGTCGTGGTTATCAGCAGTCCTCACTCAAGCGGAGGCAGGTAGCCTGTGATCAAAGGATACCTACACAGTAGATCAGATGTTCAAGGTGATCAGAGTAAGGATCCTCTTCACATAAAGGCAAACCACCACCCAACTTACATCTTTCTGCCCTACTATGCACTGGTTTCCTCCTGGAAGGAGAAAGAGGCGAATATTACAGGAGAGGAAAGTGGGTGGCATAATTGATGCAGGTGGGAGGTGTCCCAGGTGAGTGAGTTGGCAGGTTGAGTGGTGTTGATTCTGGATTAGTGGTGCTGGAAGAGCACAGCTGTTCAGGCAGCATCCAAGGAGCAGCGAAATCGACATTTCGGGCAAAAGGCTTTCATCAGGAAAGCTGAATGAGCATGAGTCAGGGAGATATTGCAATAGCGAGAGTGGTAGAGTGTGGGCCTTTCTGGGACATGGGTACAACAGCAGGGTGAATGTGAGGTATCACAATGATGGAAGCACATACACTGGTGGAGTGGAGAAGGTCACTGACTTTCTTCCTTCACTGTTGGACATACCTCCAGATGGTTGAAACTCCAATAACCTGGGTGGCAACCTTGAATCAGGCTAGTGGGAACTGATGTTGTGGCCCCCAGTGCTGGTCCTGGGCGAAAGGCAGTGCAGACAGGGAATGGCCCTATCCAGCAGCATCTCCCAGTTCCTAACTGCAAAGTGGGATGCCAATTTCCTTATCTGGCAAGTATGGGGAAAAGGTCAGGAACATGAATGGCAGCTGCAGACTGACAGTGCTTGTCCAGGTGCAAAGCAGGCTTTTAAAGATGGTGCGGGTGCAAGAGTGCCAGTGTTTTGAGGAGCATCTACCGAGTGGTGAGTTCTGGTAAGATGTGGATAGAATTGGACAAAACGAATGTAGTAGGGTGAGGTATTAGGTAGTTAATGAGGCGAGTTGTGAAATATACATAGACCTCTGGCGAGGATCCCTCCAATAACCTTGACACAATTCACTCTTAGCCAAAAAAAACCCTATAAAATTCAGCTTGTTATTTTTTTTATTCATTCACAGGATAAGAGTGTCACTGGCTAGGCCAGCATGTTTTTTCCCCAATCCCTTAAGTGTCAACCACACTGTTGTGGGGCTGGAGTTAATTTAGACCAGACCGTACTAGGTAAGGATGACAGTTTCCTTCCTTAAAGGGCATTAGTGAACCAGATGGGGTTTTCGACAATCAGCAATGGATTCCCGATCATTAGACTCTTACTTCCGATTTTTATTGAATTCAAATTCCACTAATGTGCCATGATGGGATTTGAACCTAAGTCCCTAGAACATTAACTGGGTCTCTACATTAACAGTCCAGGGATAATAACCACTAAGTCCTCAACTCCCCCTAATCTCTAGCAAATGATTAAATAAAGTCAGAGTCATATAGCACCTCTTCTGGCAGCTTATTTCATTCAAGCCTCTGCCTGATAAAGTTGTCTCTTAGGTTCCCTTTAAATCTTTCTCCTCTCACTTTAAACCCAATGCCCTCTAGTTTTGGGACTCCCCCACCCTGGGGAAAAGACCTTGGCTATTCACCTCATACACGCCTCTCATGATGTGATAAACCTCAGTAAGGTGACTCCTCAGCCTCTGACACTCCAAGGAAAATACCCCAGTCTAATCAGTATCCCTATAGCTCAAACCCTCCAATCCTTGTAAATTTTTTCTCAACTCTTTCAAGTTTCACAATATCTTTCCTTTAGCAGGGAGACCAAAACTGAATACAGTATTCCTTAAGTGGTCTAACCAATGTCCTGTACAGCTGAAGCATAACCTCCCAACTCCTATACTCAATGCACTGATCAATAAAGGGAAGCGTATCAAATCTCTCCTTCACTACTCTGTCTACCTGCAACTCCACTTTCAAGGAACAATGAACCTGCACTCCAAGGTCTCTTTTCTTTTTGGCAACACTCCCCAGGATTTTACCATTAAATGTATAAGTCCTGCCCTCATTTGCCTTACCAAAATGCAATGTCTCACATTTATCTAAATTAAATCCTTACAAATTTGTTTCTCAATTTCCTGCAGACGACTGGGGGGGTATAATACAATCCCAACAAGGTGATCATCCCTTTCTTATTTCTCAGTTCCACCCGAATAACGTCACTGGATGAACTCCTAGGAATATCCTCCTAAGTACAGCCATAATGATAAACCAAAAGGCCACACTCCTTTCTATCCTTCCTAAGCATCTATACCCTGGACTATTAAGCTGCCAGTCCTGTCCTTCCCTGAGCTATGTCTGTAATAGTTATGATATCCCAGACCCAACCGCACCCTGAGTTCATCTGCTTTACCTGTCAAGTCTCTTGCATTGAAATAAATGTAATTTATCAGTCTTAAGCTTGTTCTCTGCCTTGCTCTTGCCTGCCTTGACTATTTGACTTGCTTCTCTTCTGAACTGGAGAAGCATCAGATTTGTTTCTTTTCTCACTATCTCTCTTGGATCTCCACACACACACCCCCAACACTTTACTAGTTTAAAGCCTTCTGAGTAGCACTAGCAAATCTCCTTGCCACAATATTGATATTTGTCCCCTTCCAATTCTGGTGCAACCTGTCCTTATACAGTTCATTTCTACCCAAAAGAGATTCTAATGATGCAAAAAAGGTGATTCCCTGCCCCCTACACCAGCTTCTCAGTCACTCATTCATCTGCTCTGTCCTCTGATTCCTCACTAGCACGTGACACCAGGAGTAATCCAGATATCACTACCTTGCTACTTGACTGCATCTTCACCTTGATTATGTTTACTCAGGTTAGATTATCTCATAATGTCTGACAACAGAAAATATTATTTCCTACACTTGACATTAAAACAAAACATATGGAACTCTTAAGGACCTATAACTGCATTTAAGTAATCAAAGGTTAAGACAGGAATTGGAGATCCAGTACATCCATTTCCAAATATTACTTTTTAAACACTTTTTCATCTGAGATTGTTGAGGAACATAATCTTTTTCCCTAATATTGAATGTTCTACATCACTGTTGACAGTAGCAAAATAAATCATGATCAAGGATGAGCAGTATTTAATCTTGTCAGTACAACAGATTATTTTCTGACAAATTCATTACGCAGCTTACTGTTTTAAATGTTGAGTGGCACAACACAGGCTAGCTTACAAAGTCTAGATAATTAGCACTCAAATTTGCTGAAAACAATATTTTGGATTATAGTCATGACTTTTTTTTTTGTCTTCTTAGATGTATCAAACCTGGTATTTCCATCATTTTTGGCTTTAACTTTTAATGGTTGGAGCTAATTTCAATGAAAATTGTTCATCTGCTTAGCTCACACAATATCATAAAGCATTGTTCCAAACATCTGTCAAAGCATGAGATAAATCTTATCCTTCTGTCGCCTCAGGACTCGAGGGTTTGAGCAACAAGTGAATAGGCTGTTTTTTTTTCCCCTGGAACGTCAGAGGCTGAGGGGTGACCTTCTGAGGTTTATAAAATCATGAGTGGCAAGGATAGGTTGAATGACCAAGGTCTTTTTCCTAGGGTGGGGAAGTCCAAAACTAGAGGGCATAGATTTAAGTTGAGAGGGGAAAGACTTAAAAAGTACCTGAGGGGTAACTTTTTCATGCAGAGGGTAGTGCATGTATGGAATGAGCTGCCAAATGGTGAAGGCTTGTACAATTATAACATTCATAAGGCACCTATACGAGTATATGAATAGGAAGGGATTTGAGGGATATGGTCCAAATGCTGGCAAATGGGATTAGATAAATTAATCTAGTTAGCATGGACCAAATGGTCTTCTATGCTGTACAATTCTCTGTCGTAAAGGAGTTATTACCACATTGCACATAATATCAGGCACTGTATGCCCATAATACATGATAGATGGGCTGTTACAGAAACAGAAATTGCTAGAGAAACTCAATAGGTCTGGCAGTTTCTGTGGTGAGAGAAACAGAGCTAATGTTTTGATTCCAGTGACACTTAAGAAGGTCTGTTTACCATAAGACATAGGTAGAGACAAAAAAAAACTGCAGATGCTGGAATCCAAAGTAGACAACCAGGAGGCTGGAAGAACACAGCAAGCCAGGTAGCATTAGGAGGTGGAGAAGTCAAAGTTTCAGGTACAGCCCTTCTTCAGGATCCGAAACGTTGACTTCTCCACTTCCTAAATGCTGCCTGGTTTGCTGTGTTCTTCCAACCTCCTGCTTGCCCAAATAAGACATTGGAGCAGAAATTAGTCCATTCTGCCCATCGAGTCAGCTCTGCCATTTAATCATGGATGATAATTTTCTCAAACTCATCCTCCTGCTTTCTCCCCGTAACCCTTGATCCCCTTGTCAATCAAGAACCTATCTATGTCTGTCTTAACTTGACTCAATGGTCTTGCCTCCACTGCTTTCTCTTTTTGTTTTAGATCTTCAGCATCCGCAGTTCTAGTCATAGTCTGGTCCTATTGATAAAATATAGTAAACCCAAAACTACTAGGAGATTATACTCTCTCACTACAGAGGTAATGCAATAAGCTTATGTTTCCCTATTCAACGCACTCGGAGATTATCACACGCCTATGAAGCATGGTGGGACTTGAACCCGGTGCCTCCTATCTCAGAGGTAGGGCACCACCACTGCACTGCCAGTCCCCCCTGATGGACAAGTCAACCAACGGAAAACCGCCCTGACCTCTGAGGACGTGCACGCGCGGGATCCTTCACCTTAACAAGATGGCGCCCAGGAGCAGTCCAATTCCCTTCCCAAGAGGGCGGCGGGACGGTGGCCGGGAGGCGTCTCGACAGCTCCCTGTGCTCCTGGAATTTCGACTAACCAGTCGCGGCCCGCCGGGAGAGAGGAAGACAGCAGAGCCGGGCGTCCCGTCCCTGCGGCTTGAGGTAAAAGACCGATCGGAGTTTGTGCCTTACTGTGAGACGGGAGGATGTGGGTTTGTGTGTGTGTGGGCTGGGCTGGACTGGACTGGACTGGGGAGGGTGGCGGATAGCTCCCGCCAGCCGGCTCCTCGGCCACCGCTCGACAACTTTTTCTCCCAGTCCCTCACACACAACGGACACGGTTTGGGATTAGATTGTCAGAAGCTCTTCCTCTCTTTAATTTTTGTTGATCTGTTTGATTTATTTGTAGTTTCCCTCCATCATGAGTTTTTTTTTTCTCCCTTTCCTCTGTGACTGCAGGAACTCAAGACTGTTTATGTTCAGTTAAAAATAGCAAAGGGACTAGGTTTCCCCTGAGGGAAAGGAGTCTTCACTTTACATTCAGACAATTCTCGATCTTTTGCTGGTTGGGAATTTACCACCATCGTGATCCCCTTTGATTTTCAAATATATTCTTCCCCATCTCAATGGAAATAAAGCCTCATCGCCTCAGCACTGGCTGAGCTGCTATATCTCTGAACCCAATTCTTCTGTTTTTATTTGTAAAAAGAAGTGTGCCAACCTTTAAAAGTAACACTGTCGGAAGGGAACATTGCAGGAGAGGAAACGGTTAAAATTTCGGGTCACTCTGGGCGAGGAAATCGATGAGTTTTAGTCTGTTGTAACTCATGATGCAGCTCACTGGGACAGTTTCACTATTCAGTGATCACAGTGGGACTGGTATTTCCTCAATGCAGTTTTTAAATTTTATTTAAGGCGTCTCTTTGTAACAAAGCGGCTGCAATCTTATTTTCATGGTATGCATTTTCATATGTTAAATGAGGTTTATTTGAAACCTATTTCAGTTCATAACTGGATCTGCTGGCGATAAGTTCCAAGGCGCGTGAAATTTGCTGTCGCACCCACTGGGTAAGTTGCCAAAGTTGTTTGTAAATAATGTTTCGAGGACATAAACTCTGCTAAATGCTATGTGCGCAAAACAGAAACGATTTAAGTTCTGGTACTTTTGTATTGGATTACTGAAATAGATTCTGGCGAAAAGTAAATGTAGATTTAAAAAGTGGCTCATTCCTAGGCAATAAAATAGCATGAACGATCTCCGAAGGGTTGTAGTCGGAGTGCAAAATTCAGGGCTGTTCAAAATGCATTTATATTGCAACACGATTGTTAGCTGCAGTTCAAGTTTCAGCCGAGCAATATAAATGAGCGTTACATGCTGTCCATTTAAAAAAAAACAGGCGTCTACATGAATACATGATTATACGACTGGAGGGAGAGAGGTGTTTGAAAGTTATTGTCTAAATGGTTAAACAAACTGATTTAAAATTGGTCCAGCATACTTAGCGTTTTTGACAACACTGAATTTACGCTGTATGTTGCTGAGTATAATCCCACTTTATTGCTGAATCCTGATTAACGCTAAATTTAAATTCCGTAGTTGTAAACCACTTGTCCCACACGCACTAAACTTGCATTATACGAATGGTGTATTCATGCTCGAGAAGTGTATCTTGCCCGATATAGCCAAATCTTTTGTCTAATTAGTAATTAAACGGAATTTGTACTAATTGTAGCATGGGTGTCTATCCAAGGTGTGAAAAATGCACATACTAGGACACGGGAATGTTGTACTTTGTTTAAAAACAATTTCTAAAAGGTTCATTTTTCTCCTCTTAACGTTCAGATGTTCAACAGGTGGATCCCCGAACTGTCAGCTGTGCTTTGGGGATTTTTGCTTAGAAATTCAGTGTGAGTGTTAGATTTTCTTTCAGATTTAGGGTTTGCCATATTGGCTACTACTAACATTTCTTAGTGATATTTTATAGCCATGAGGGATAAATTAGATGTTTTTGTGAGAATACTTATGGTGGATTTTCAGTGATGCGAAATGTTGTTTTGACCTGAAGCCCCCCAACACTGTGCAGACCCAGTTGTCTCAGGTGGTAAGACTTCTGCATTACCACTCACCTAGCTGCTGCTCCCACGAGTGGGGTATCTGTGTTGGGCTTTCACATCTTTACAATTTACATCAGTGGCATAGATGAAGGAAACGATGGCATGGCAGCTAAATTTGCAGACTACAAAAATACAGGTTTTTAAAAAAAGTATGTTCGGAAGAAGGGACTGCACGGTTGCTTAGTGGTTGGCACTGCTGCCCCACAGTGCCAGGGATCCAGGTTTGATTCCAGACTTGGGTGCCTGTGTGTGACGTTTGCATATTCTCCCCGAATCTGCATGGATCTTCTCCAGGTGCTTTGGTTTCTTTCCACAGTCCAAAGGTGTGCATGTTAAGTGGGTTTGCCATGCTAAATTGCCAATAGTGTCCATGGATTAGCCATTGAAAATGGAGGGTTACAGGGTTAGTTTGGACTGGGTGGGATTCTCTTAGAAGGGTCAGTGTGGACTCAATGGGCTGAATGGCTTGCTCCTACACCTTAGGGATTCTATAAGTACTAAGGAATTTGCAGATGTACATAGATTAAATGGGTAAAAATCCAGCAGGTGGAATGTGATGCAGGAAAATGTGAAGGAAGAATAAAAGAAACAGAATATTACTTAAGCAGAGAACTGTAGAATTTGAGGTGTAGAGGGATTAGATGTTCTAGTATAAGTCAAAAAATGTTAGTGTACAGATAAAGCACATAACGAAAAAGTCTAATGAGGTGATTTCCTTAATTGAGAGGAATTGAGCACAAAAAGAGGGATTACCGGAGTTTGATTTGCTTTTCTAATCATCTGCTATACTTGTATCCCGGTCTTTAGTACTTCATGCACCCAGACACCAACACTCTGTGTATAATTGTATTCTTCCATCTGCCTCCATTTTATAGTACACTGTTTCTATATTCTTCCAGCCAAGTGGACCAATTTACTTTTTCCCCTGTGCCCAAGTTTGCTCACTTGTTTATAACCTATTTGTAAACTTTTTACCTCTTGCTAACTTAAATTCCACCTATTATGGTGTTACTGGCAAATTTAGTTTGCTTCCTTCATCTAAATCATTAATATAGATTCCAAGTTGTTGAGGCCCGCCAGTGATTCCTGTGATTGTCCAGAACCTTTAGCTGAATTTGCAGCTAAATCCTGATAAAGACCCCATTTATCTTCACCCTCTGATTCCTGTTAGCTACCCAATCTTTTATCCGTGCCAATAGGTTATCACCTACACACAAGCTCTTGTTTTCTGTAGTGACCTTCATGACAGCTTATTAAATGCCTTTTGGAAATTCAAGTACAGGTACGTCTTATCCACAGGATCCTCTTTATCCACAGTGCTTTTATTTCTGCAAAGGACTCTAGATTAGATTCCCTACAGGGTGGAAACAGGCCCTTCTGCCCAACAAGTCCACACTGACCCTCCAAGGAGCAACCCATCCAGACCCGTTCCCCTACATTCACCCCTGACTAATGTACCTAATACTACGGGCAATTTAGCATGGCCAATTCACCTAACCTGCATATCTTTGGACTGTGGGAGGAAACCGGAGCACCCGGAGGAAACCCACGGAGACATTAAGAGGACGTGCAAACTCAACACAGACAGTTGCCCGAGGGTGGAATTGAACCTGGGTCCCTGGCACTGTGAGTTAATCATAATATTAGTTAATCATAATGTTGCTTTCACGACCATGTTGACCGTGCCTGAATCCATGATGATTTTCCAGGTAATCTGCAATAACCTCTTTAGTAATGGATTGTAGCATTTTGCTTTGGTAGGTAGTAGGCTTGTTCACTTATAATTTCCTGTTTTCTGTTTCCCTCCTTTTAAAAACAAAGAGTGGAGCACAGGAACAGGCCCATTGGCTGATCAGAACTGCGCCGACATGATGCCTTTTTAAACTAAAACCTTTTTGCCTTTATGCAGTCTATATCCCCCATTCCCTGCCTATTCATACATAGTCTAGAAGCCTCTTAAATGTTGCTTTTGTATCTGTCTCAACCACCACCTCTGGCAGATCATTCCAGGCATACATCACACTCTGTGTTTAAAAACAAAACTTGCCTCTCACATCTCCTTTAAACTTTGCCCCCTTTTACCTTCAACATATGCCCTCTAGTACCTTGGGAAAAAAGGCTCCGACTGTCCATTTTATCTGTGCCTCTCGTAATTTTGTAAACTTCTATCAGGTCGCCCCTCATCCTTCGATGTTCAAGGTAAAGGTATTTCTATACCCCATCCAAAGCCTACGCATCCTTTTGGTAGTGTGGTGATCAGAATTGTACACACTGTCCCAAATGTGACCTAACTAAATTTCTATATGCTGCAACATGATTTGCTAATTTTTATACTCTATACCTTGACCAATGAAGGCAAGCATGCCATAAGCCTACTTGATCACCTTATCCACTTGTGTTGCCATTTTCGAGCAACTATGGATCTATACACCTAGATCCCACTGTATGCTGATGCTATTCAGGGCTCTGCCATTTACTGTATACTTCCCACTTGCATTAGATCATCCGAAGTGCATCACTTGGCATTTGTCTGGGTTAAACTTCATCTACCATTTCTCTGCCTAAGTGTCCAGCCTATCTTTATCCTGCTGTATCTTCTGGCAATCCTCAAATCCACAGCTTCCCCAATCTTTATGGTGTGTGCAAACTTACTAATCAGAGCATCCACGTTCTCCTCGATCATTTATATATATTACAAAAAACAGGGGTCCCAGCAGAGATTCCTACAGGACACACTGGTAATGGATCTCCAGTCAGAAAATTACTTCCACCACCACTATTTATTTTCTATGATTAAGCCAATTCTGTATTCATCTTTCCAGCTCACCATGGATCCCACATGAATTTACCTTGAATTCACTTTTTATAATGTCAAAAGCCTTGCTAAAGTCCCTATAGACAATATATAGTGCCCTGCTCTGATCAATCATCTTTGTAACTTTTTCAAAAAATCTCAATAAAGTTTGTAAGTCATGACCTTGCCAATCGCGGCCATGCTGGCTGTTGCTAATGAGCCCATAATTTTCGAACTGTAAGTAAGTCCTATCCCTTTGTATCTTCTATGATAATTTGGCTAGCACTAAGGTAAGGATTACTGGCCGATAATTTCTCAGATTATCTCTGTTGCCCTTCTTAAACAAAGGAACAATGTGGCTATTCTCCAGTCCTCTGGGATCTTTCCTGTGACTAAAGAGGATACAAAGATTTCAAACAAGGCCCCAGCAATTTCCTCACCCGCTTCCCTCAGCATTCTGTGATGGATCACATCAGGTCCTGGGGACTTGTCAACCTTAATGCTTTTCAAAACACTCAACACCTTTTTTTTTATATATAGTAACATGCCCTAGAATATCAACATACCCCTCCTGAGACTCCCCATTCATCATGTCTTCCTCTTTTGTGAATAATGATGACAAAGTATTTATTGAGAACCTTAACTACTTCCTCTGGCTCCACACACAAATTCCCTCTTTTGTCCTTGAGTGGACCTACCCTTTCCCCATCTACCCTCTTACTCTTTGTATTTGTATAAAATGCCTTGGAATTTGCTTAATCCTGTTTGACAAAGACATTTCATGACTCGTTTTACTTCTCCTAATTCATTTCTTGAGTTCTTTCATGCTATCTTTGTATTCTTCAAAGTCTCTGTCTATCTTCAGTTTCTAATTTTATGTATGTCTCCTTTTTTTTCTATTTGATTAAGCTCTCACTTTCTTTTGTTTTCAAAGATTCCTGAATCTTGCCATTCTTATCCTTTATTTTTGCAGGAACATATTGGTCCTGAACTCTAATCAGCTAGCAATTTAAAAAAAAAAGTTCCTGTGTCCCATACGTGGATTTGCACTCAAGTAGCTGCCCCGAATTTACATTCCCCAGTTCGTACACAATATTGTGTAATTGTATGGTGGCTCAGTGGTTAGCACTGCTGCCTCACAGCACCAGAGTCCCAGGTTCAATTCCAGCCTCAGGCGACTGTCTGTTTGGAGTTTGTGCATTCACCCTGTGTCTGCGTGAGTTTCCTCCAGGTGCACCAGTTTCCTTCCACAGTCGAAAGATGTGCAGGTCAGGTGAATTGGCCTTGCTAAATTGCCCACAGTGTTAGGTGCATTAGTCAGAGGGAAATGGGTCTGGGTGTGTTACTCTTCAGAAGGTCGGTGTGGACTGGTTGGGCCCAAGGGCCTGTTTCCACAGTGTAGGGAATCTAATAGTCTAATCTGTCAGCCTTCTCCCAGTTTAGTGCTTTCACACAAGGACTACTCTTATCCTTATCCATAAGTAACTTAAAACTTACAGAATTATGGTCACTGCTCGCGAAATGTTCCCCCCACTGAAATTATCTCCTAATTCTCACCATGGAAGCCACGAAGACTGGTCCCAGCTGATATATTGCAATGCTGTGTGGCCAGGACTTGAAAAGCGTGGCTGACAGCAGGCAGAGATGCAGCTTTATTCTGGAGGTGAGTTTGGTTCCCCAGATGTATTAGTAATATTATAGGTACTGGTGTTTGTTAGAGGGAATTTCTTATAGAATTGTGTGTCCTTCAACTTTAGATATTTGATAGAATACTATGTAAGCATTGCTATCAGAATCTTACCTATTGACCCACTGCAACGTTGTAACAGACCCAAAGTCCAGTTTACAGTTCATCTAATTCAAAATATTAAACCCCTTGGCACAACATTGTGTAACTGTGTGCAGAATAGCATGGCTTAAACATGCTCCTTTCTGGAATTAAGGTTGTCTGAAGTGTATTATTTTCAGATATGTAATTGAACACTAAATGGTGCATCTGCAGAAATGAGAAGGGACATTTCCAACCATCAGTTTTATACCACTTGAAAATGTTAATACTTTGTGTTAAATTGTCCATCCATGAAAGGCATTTAGTGTCTGGTACACTGCTCAGATAACAAGTATTTATTTACAATCAAAAGCAGAAATTGCTGGAAAAACTCAGCAGGTCTGGCAGCATCTGTGGAGCGAAAGCAGAGTTAACACTTTGGATCCCTTCTTCAGAACTGATAGTTCTGGAACTGAAACATTAACTCTGCTTTCTCTCCACAGGTGCTGTCATATCTGAGTTTTATAAGCAACTTCTGTTTTTGTTTCTGCTTTCCAGCATCAGTTTTTTGTTTGTCATCATCCAAACTCCTAAATGAATGTCGGCAGGATATGTATTGCTAGGGAGTTACAGCTGATCCTGATGCTGTCTGTAAGGATCCTCACCTGCCAGCAAGGATTATTGATGCTCAAACAGAAACGAGAATCCTCGTTAAGTATATTTCATCCCTCATCCAGTCAACTCATATTATGTTGTACATTTGCTCGCTGAGCCGGTAGATTTGTTCTCAGATATTTTGTCACCATGCTAGGTAACATCATCATTGACCTTCCGATGAAGTGCTGGTGTTCTGTCCTGCTTGCTATTTATGTAAATAACTGATATCAGATAACTCATACAGAGCTGGAATCAACTATGGAGCATCCGTGTCTATTAGCGTACTCCTCTATAAATTCATCGAGCCCTGGAGCTTGGCCAATGACTTGTTATACTAACAGGATACGCTGAAAGAGAAAGATTTCATGCTATAAACTTGTGAAAAAAAAATCAGTTCTCCGGTTATTATTTAGTCTCCTAAATGGACAACAGCCTTTGTGTGCTGATAAACTGCTTTTGTCTCCAGCCATTAACATCTTACCTAATCTTCTGATTTATCTCATCACAGGAATTGATACAATATATGAAAACAATTTAGGGTGATGTTGAAAATAATTTGAGGGTGCAGTTGTCTTGTGTTTCATTCTTGCTTGCGTGTATGTTTAAATAGACATTTTCAATCTGATTTGACATTTGGATAATTTTCTTTGAACTGACAAGAGTTGAGCTATTTTTCTAAAGCCCAAACTACTAAAGAGGAAGCAGACTGATCGAAAGGAGGGCAAAATTATGACAACAGTGCATTGTGCTGAGTAATAGGTCTGAAGAAGCTAAATTTTCAAAGCGTTTTAATGTCATGAAGCACATTGTGGCGGTAGTTACAACAATATTGCAGCAGAAGAAACTTTTCAGAAAGATAAGGCATTGCACAGTGCCTTGCTTATAATATGAATAGCAGTCAAGATTGAAGTAAACTTATGACAGCCTTAATCATTTGGCTCAATTTTACAAATCTTGTAATGTTTATTTAATTGGATTTTTAATTAGTTGAATTAGTTTAGTAAGTTACTTTGGTTTCTACCTTTATAAACCATCAGAACATCTGTAATAGGCTTAAAATGCCACTAATGTCCATCTTTATCTTCAGTATTATCCATTCGAAACATGCCTGATAATTCGCTTACAAATGTAATTACCATATTACATAATTCATCCTGGTTATTTACTTTGTGTAGCTATTGGTGACTTGGGAACAACCCATAGTTAGAACACACAACTACAGGGAGCACTGGAGATATTGCATAGATGATTTAATATTTTTAATATTTTAATTAAAAAAAAAAACTCTTTGGAAGAAGCTTTCGGAAAGAAATTAAGAATACTCTTGTTGAAAGGTGAATTGTTATTGATAGACTCTTTGCCTGGAGAATAATGTAGAAAATAAAGATTCTTGTTTAGGCTGTGAATAATGATTTAGTGCAACCATTTGGAAGCTGAATATCTAAGGATATATCGAAAAGATGGGTAGAGGGGGTGGGGTTGCCTTATTAGTAAGAAATGAAGTTAAATCAATAGTAAGAAACAAAGTAGGGTCAGATGATGTAGGATCTGTGCGGGTAGAATTAAGGAACTGCAAAGGTGAAAAAACCATAGTTGGAGTTATGTACAGGCCTCCAAATGGTAGTCAGGAGCGGGGGCGCAAGATACACAAGGAGATAGAAAAGATGTGTAAGGAAGGCAAAGTTACAGTGATCATGGAGAATTTCAATCTGCAGGTGGTCTGGGAAAATCACGTTGGTAGTCAGTTACAAGAAAAGGAATTTGTGGAATGTCTATGAGATGGCTTTTTGGAGCAGCTTTGGTGGAGCCCACTAGGGAACAGGCAATACTGGATTTAATGTTATGTAATAAGGCAGACTTGATAAAGGAGCTTAAGGTGAAGGAGCACTTAGGAGGCAGTGATCATAATATGATTGAAGTTACTTTGCAATTTAAGAGGGTGAAGATAGAATCAGAGGCAATGGCATTACAGCTTAATAAAGGCAACTACAGAGGCATGATGGAGGAGCTGGGCAGAATTGACTGGAAGAGAAGCCTAGTAGGAAAGGCAGTGGAATGGGAATGGCAGGAGTTTCTGGGAGTAGTTCGGGCAACACAGCAGAGATTCATCCTGAGGAAAAAGAAGCATGGTACAGGGAAGATGAGGAGAAAGTGAGGACTGCAGATGCTGGCAGTCAGAGTCGCGAGTTGAGTACTGGAAAAGCACAGCAGGTCAGGCAACATCCAAGGAGCAGGAGAATCGACGTTTTGGGCAAGGGCCCTTCATTCTTAATGAAGGGATCTTGCCTAAAACATTGATTTTCCTGCTGCTTGGATTTTGCCTGACCTGCTGTGCTTTTCTAGCACCCCACACCCGACAGGGAGGATGAGGCAACCATGGCTGACTAGTGAAGTCAGGGATAGCATAAAAGCAAAAGAGAAATGTGGCAAAGGGCAGTGGGAAACCAGAGGATTGGGAAGCTTACAAAGACCAACAAGGGATGAGATTTCTGAATGCTTGGAGGTGTGTGGTAAAATAGGACAAAGTCAGCATGGTTTCATCAAGGGGAGGTCATGTCTGACAAATCGGCTAGAATTCTTTGAGGAAGTAATGAGCAGGTTAGACCGAGGAGAGCCAATGAATGTTAACTACCTGGACTTCAAGAAGGACTTTGACAAGGTGCCGCACAAGAGGTGCGCATGGATAGAAGCTTGGCTATCTGGCAGAAAGCAGAGAGTGGGGATGAAAAGATCTTTCTCAGGCTGGCAGCTAGTAACAAATGGTGTTCCGCAAGGGTCAGTGTTGGGACTGCAATTTTTCACTTTATACATTAATGATCTAGATGAAGGAATTGAGGGCATATCTTTGCAGATGATACAAAGATAGGGAGGAGAAGGAATTGCATAGGTTAGGAGAGTGGGCAAAGTGGCAGATGGAGTATAATATGGGAAAGTGTGAGGTCATACACTTTGGCAAGAAGAATAGAGGCATGGTTTATTTTCTAAATGAGGAGAAAATTCAGAAGTCTAAAGTGCAAAGAGACTTGGGAGTTTTAGTCCAGGATTCTCTCAAGATAAACTTGCAGGTTGAGTCAGTAGTTAGGAAGGCAAATGCAATGTTGGTATTTTAAGAGGACTTGAACATAAAAGCAGGGATGTACTTCTGAGGATGTATAAGGTTCTGGTCAGGCTACCTTTGGAGTATCATGCACAGTTTTAGGCTCCAAATCTCAGGAAGGAATAACTGGCTGTGGAGTGGGTTCAGAGGAGATTCACAAGAATTGTCCCAGGAATGAAAAGCTTAACATATGAGGAAAGTTTGAGGACTCTGAGTCTATAGTCGATGAAGTTTAGAAGAACAAGGGGAGATCTAACTGGAAAATACAGAATACTGAATGGCCTGGACAGAGTGGATGTTGGGAAGATGTTTCCATTGGTAGGAGAGACTAGGACCCGAGGGCACATCTTTAGAGTAAAGGGAAGACTTTTTAGAATGGAGATAAGGAGAAACCTCTTCAGCCAGAGAGTGGTGAATCTATGGAATCCACTGCCACAGAAGACTGAGGAGGCCAGGTCATTGAGTATATTTAAGACAGAGATTGATAGGTTCTTGATTGTCAGGGTGATCAAGGCTTATGGCGAGAAAGTGAGAGAATTGGGTTAAGAAACTTATCAGCCATGATTGAATGGCAGAACAGGTGTAATAGGCTGAATGGCCTAATTTCTGCTCCTTGTCTTATAGTCTTGTAGCCATTTACTGCCCTTCATTTAATCTGAGCTGCTTTCTTCACCAGTTGAGCTTTTTGTTTCTGTTCGCTTCTTCCACTACTCTTGCATTCAGTCTCAAGAAGTCATTGTCACCTTCCAGTTGACAGTGTCAATGATGACTTTCTTGATTTCAATGGTTTCTTCTTTGTTTAGTTCCACTAAAATGTTTACTTTATTGCACAATTGACAGATATGGTGAGGCAGACTTTGATAACAGAACTGAAAAACTTTCAACATTTCCTCAAGGTAAGCATCACAAAGGCAAATATTAATTTCCATTGATAAAAGTAACTGATAGGGTCATAGTAATAGATGGAGTCATGCTATTACGTCAGTGATGTATTGAAATTGTCAATTGTGTATGATATTCTGTCTAATTTAGTCGAAGAAACAGGACCAAATGATTGATCTACAGAAGGAATGAAATTCTCTAGATACTTGGAAAAGGAAGGGTATAGTGTTTGGTTCTGCAAATCCTTACTCTGGCAGTGCGCTGAAATTCAAGCCCTGCTATTCCCAGAAATATCACCAGAGTGAAAGTTTTTATAAAAGGATGTGAAATTTCCCAGTTTACCTGTCTTTTTAAACCCATGTTGAAAAAGAGTGCAAATCAAGTTTCTGCACTTAACAAGACTTGAAACATAGAACAATACAGCGCAGAACAGGCCCTTGATGTTGCGCCGACCTGTGAACTATTCTAAGCCCATCCCCTTACACTATCCTATCACCATCCATATGCTTATTCAAGGATAAGTATCTATCCAAGGACTAATATTTACTAAGATTTGATTCGAGCAACAGGTTTCAACTACCTATCAACTATCAACATCTAACAGTACCAGCTAAGACACAGTCTCACACCCACACTCACATGGAGAGAAACAAATCATTGGTATTATGGTAGAGGGAAAAAAACTGGGAAGACTCAGGAACCTCTGAAAATAAATTATCTGTTTAATGTCTGTTTTAAATGGCCAACTCTGAGTTCCAGATCCTGTAATGAGAGAAACCAATCCACATCTGCTCTATCAAAACCCTTCAGGATTTTGTGTTTCAATCAAATTGCCTCTTACTCTTTTAAAATGCAATAGATAATCCAAAGCCTTAGCCTGTCCAACCTGCCTATGGACACAGCCTGACCATTCCAGATATTAGTCTAGTAAAACCTGTCTGAATTGTCTCCAACATGTTTACGTCCTTCCTTAAATTAGATAACTATACCTTCCATCCCTTCATTTATGTCATTTATGTAAATTATAAACCGTTGTGGTCCAAGCAATAATCTCTGTGGCACAGCACTCATTATATTTTGCCAACCTGAGAAAAAAAAAATTACACCGAGTCTCTCCTTCCTGTTAGCCTTTTTAATCCATGTCAGTATGTTACCCCAACACTATGAGCACTTATTTTTTACAATAATCTTTCACTTAGCACCTTCCCCTTTATCCACCATCTCAACTCCATGGGTTAGTCAAACATGATTTTCCTTTCACAAACCATGTTGACACTTTGATTGTTTTGAACATGTGCAGGTACCCTGTTACAACTTCTTTCATAATAGTTTCTATCATTTTCCCATGGTAGGTATTAAGCAGACTGGCTAGTAGTTTTCCAACTTTTGCATGCCTCCATTTTTTTGACTAAAGGAATTACCTTCACTATCTTCTGACTTATTGGTCAAAATCTTGTCTTCTGTTGTCGGAGATAATACTCTGATGGTACCACAAAAATACTATTCTTGTGCTTAAGTAATTATATGCTGCTTAACAGATGCAGAGAACTTGACTCTTCCTGATTCTTGCAAGTGATTTCAACAACAGCAGTTCGAATCATCCAGTGACAAACTATCCTGAAGAAATTACTTGGAATTCAAGATCAAAATCAGGTATCAAATACAAGCCTATTTTAACTACTTTACTTTAACAAAAACTGGAAATCTCATATAAAACTAGAAAATACTGAAAACACAGCTGCTCAGTCACCGTCTACAGAGAGGCAACATAAAGCATTAATGTTTCACTAGAAATAGTTTCCTGTAGTTGGTATTCTGTACTTGTCCATGTTAAATATACGCTGTTGGTTCAAAATATTACCTTGAGTCCAAAGAAACTCAGATGAAAACCCTCGCCAAACAGTACTATTTTGTCTTTGCTGATCAACCTGCTGTGTGCTTCAGCTTTTTAATAACATACAAATATTTGTAGATACTGTACCAGCATTTTTAAAAAATATTTTTAATGTTATTAAGTGTACTTAAGACTTTTCCACATGATTCTATAATAGTTATCAAGGTATGCAATATTTTTCACCATTTCATGCAGAACCTTATATGGGGTCCTGCCGTCACATGCACCTTGCTGCCATTTACCATGCTATCATCCGTAGCTTTCTGCATTGTGTTCTGCCATCAGTGTATCTTAACAAGCACTTAGACCATTTGCGATCTCAATATGTATGTAATTGCACCTGTGAATATACAGCTTTGTATGGATTAGACTTGTTCATGGAAAGTGACAAGTTGAGATCATACATTTAGATATGGGTCCTTAATGGATATGGGATAATGTGGCCTCCATTATCAGGTACAGTGCCTGTTTGTCGTATGTTAGAGTGCTATGGTGTTAATTCTGTACTCTGCTATTTTTTTGCCATGTTATCTCAGAGAAGCTGATGCTCAGGCATGGCACCTTTACTTAAAGCATTTCCATTACCATATGATTACCTGAATGTTCCCAACAAATAATGGAAAATTGTTTTAGAGTATTACTTTGGATACTTTATGTGTAATTTTATCTGGACTTTTCCGTGATCTCAAAGTAAAAACATCACAATTATCTTTTCACTGCACTAGTCATTTAATTAAATTCTTTTCTGTTCTATGCCTCTGCAGTTAACTTTGCATTTTCAGGCAGTACTGCAATAATGTGGTTCGTCAGCCACCATTTCTGACACCTCTAGCGGGATGCCATCACCAAACCCAAATTCCCCTCCCCTCCCTTTGTCAGCCTTCAGCAGGGACCATTCCCTGTGGGCACCCTAGACCACTCTTCTTGACTTCCAACAGCACCACCAGCACCATCTCCACTCCCCCCCCCCCCCCCCCCCCCCCGCCCCGCCCCGAACTTCCAGTTGCCTGCCACTTCAACACCGTCCTGTTCTGTGGCCAACATCTCTGTCTCAAGCTCACTGCAGTGTTCCAGCAAAACTCAACGCAAGCTGGAAGAACAACATCTCATTTTTTTGCTAGGGGATCCCCCAGCCTTTTGGACTCAATATTAAGTTCACTAACTTTAGGGCTTGAGCTTTCCCATGTCCTTACCCCAACCCCCACCACCAAGCCTTGTTATCACATAGTCTGCTAATATGCACTATCCATTATTTGGAGGTGCCAGTGTTAGACTGGGGTGGACAAAGTTAAAAATCACACAACACCAGGTTATACTTTGTTTAAACAACTTGTTTAATATATCATTACAACCCCATGACACTGTAACCTCTTTACTATAAATTGTGTCACATGGTTTTGTTCCACAACCACCTGATGAAGAGGCAGCGCCTCGAAAGCTAGTGCTTCCAAATAAACCTGTTGGACTATAACCTGGCGTTGTGTGTTTTTTTTTTTAAAACACTATCCTTTGTTATCCATTAATAGATATTCACCCTCCCAGATCGTTATCCACTCCTTTGTCTGTCTGACTGCTTCTCTGTCTCTGTGGAGTCGAACAGTGTGGTGCTGGAAAAGCAGAGCAGGTCAGGCAGTGTCTGAGGGACAGGAGAATCAACGTTTCAGGCATAGGCCCATCATCTTGAAATGTCGATTCTCCTGCTCCTCGGATGCTGCCTGACCAGCTGTGCTTTTCCAGTGCCACACTTTTCGACTCTGATCTCCAGCACCTGCAGTCCTCACTTTCTTCTCTCTCTTTGGGCTCTATCTTCACTTATCATTTACTCCATCCCCACTCACCTCGACCCTATCTTAAGCATATCAACCGACATTTCCTAGCTACGATCAGTTCTGAGGAAGGGGTACTCGACCTGAAATGTTAACTCTGATTTCTCTCACAGATGCTGCCTCACATGCTCAGTTGTTCAGCAATTTCTATTTCTGTCTCTTGCAATAATGTGATTAGGTCATAAGATGTAGGAGCACAGAAGGCCGTTCAGTTTATCTAGTCTGGTCTGCCTTTCATGGCTGATCTGATTAGTTCTCCAACTCCACTTTCCCCCATAACTTTTGATTTTGTTATGATTAAAAATCTCTCCATATCTGCCTTGAAAATACTTAATGACGCAGCCTCAACAGCTCTGTCCCATAAAGAATTCCACAGATTAACTACTGCCTGAGGGAAGAAATTCCCCCTCATCTTTAAATCTTTAATGCTTAATTCTGAGGTTATGCCATAATGGAGTCTACCGGTCATAGACTCTCCACAAAGGGAAACAACCTCCCTGCATCTGCCTGTGAACTCTCCAAGAATCTTTTATGTTTCATTAAAATCTCCTCTCTTTTTTTTTCTAAACTCCAATGAGTACGGAACTAATCTACTCAACCTCTTCTCAGAAAAAATCCCGACATACCTGGAATTAACCTAGTGAACTGTACTGCACTCACTGCCCATGTTTTCTTTTACACAAGGTGTCTGAACTTTCACTGTTACAGGTGTGATCTGACTAGTGCATTGCATAGTTTTAGCAAGGTCTCCCTAATTTTGTATCTCTTTACCTTTGAAATAAAGGGCAACATTCCATTTGCCTTCCCTGTTATCTGCTGAACTTGAATACTAGCTTTTTGTGACTCATGCAAGAGGGCCCCCAAATCCCTCCATGCTGCAGCTTTCTACAGCTCATAGAATCAATAAAACTTTACAGTAGAGAAGGACACCATTCAGTCCATTGTGTCAGTGTGGATTCCTGAAAGAACTACCACCTAGTCCCATTCTTCAGCCCTGTTTCTGTAGCCCTCTAAGTTCATTGCATTCAAATTGTTTCCAGCTCGCTCTTGAAACCTCTAAGGAATTCACATCCATCACTCTCCAAGGCAGCGTATTCCAAATCCTAACAACTCGGAGTAATGAAGTTTGTCTTCCTCTCACTCCTAGCTCTCTTGCTAACATAGCAACTAGTGGAAACAGAGTATCCCTCTTTACCCTATCATCATCATTCATAATTTTTATCAACTCAATAAAATCACCGCTTAATCTTTGCTGCAAGCAGAATAAACCCAATTTCTCTAATATTTCCTTGCATCTTAAAACAAAAAGTCCCTCATTCCTGGCATCATTTTAATAAGTCCCCTTTGCACACTCTCCAGGGCTTTAACATCCTTAAATAAGGTACACTGAACTGAATGCTGTACTTCAAATCTGGTCTGTCCAATAGTTTGCTGAGGTGTAGCATCACTAGCTTTTGTACTCTGTCTCTCTTGTACACCCAAGGATCCTGTATAAGTCATCATAATAACTGTTTCAACTTTCCTGGCCACCTTCAGAGAATTAAGCATTTGAACCCTGAGGTCCATCTGCTCCTGTATTCTCCTCATTGTACCGTAGAGCTTGTATTGTTTCTACATTTAAATAAATGTTTAGCTCTTCTATTCTTCCTGCTAAAGAGCAATATAATTTCCTCATATTCTGTTTCACATGTCAAGATTTTACCCACTCATTTAACTGGTCTATAATCCAATGAAGAAACTTTGTGTCACGCTGACCATTTCTGTAACCACCTATTTTAGTCGGCGAAAGTGAGGACTGCAGAGGCTGGAGTTGAGAGTTTGGTGCTGGAAAAGCACAGCAGGTCAGGCAGCATCCAAGGAGCAGGAAAGTCAATGTTTCAAGCAAAAGCCCTTCAACAGGAAAACCCTTCCTCAGGAATCTGATGAAGGGCTTTTGCCTGAAACGTCGATTTCTTTTTGCTCCTTAGATGCTGCCTGACCTGCTGTGCTTTTCCAGCACCATACTCTTGACACCTATTTTAGTGTCATTTGCAAACTTGGCAGTTGTACATTTACTTCCATCATCAAATTTATTAATATATATTGCAAACAATTGTCAGTCCAGATCTGATCCTCGTGGCATTCCACTAGTTATAGGTTGTTGTCATCCTGAAAAAGACCCTTTATCCCAATTTTGTCGTCTTTAGTTAGCCAATCCGCTATCCTGTGCAAAAAACTACCTTCAAAATCAGGGACTCTTGTTAAATAGCAATGTATACAGTACTTTACATATTAATGACTGATGGAAGTGAACGTACAATTTAAGACTAATACAGTATTTATTCATTTCCTTTGTCTGGTTCCCTATTATTATTGCACCAACCATATCCATTAAGGGGCCTGTGCTTACTTTAAAGAAGCCCTTACTGTCATTTTTGACGTTACTTGTTCATTTATCCTCTTAGTTTATTTTCTCCTCCTCTATTTTATTTGGTCACCTTTTGTTGGCATTTAAAACTTTCCCAATTCTTCTTGTACCACTGATCTTTGCCACATTGTATGTTTTTATTTTTTTCACTTTCTTACTATTCTTAATTTCTTTGGTTTAGCATGGTCAATTTATCCTCCTTCCTAAAGCTTTTCTTCATCCTGGAATAGATTTGCTGTGAGCCATGAACCATTTACTCCCATCAGTGACTTCATTCGCTTATTAGTTCTTCCTCCAGCCAAATGGAATATGCGTTATTTGGTCCAAGACCAATTTGTACTATCTTACTTATTTTCATACTTATTAAGTGACCGCAATGCCTCCTTGTCCTTGTGAAAAATTACATGTCCCTGAATATTTTGTTTTGTTTTACATGTTATAAATTTCTTTCATACTCTAATTTTCTACCCTTTTAATGTATTGGTAATTTTTTTGCTTTTGTTTGGTATTCTTTCTGAACTGCCACTTTGCAAAATTATGTCTTTTGAGTTTGACTTTGACTTTCTTATTATGTTTGACTTTTTTACTTAACAATAGAGGTATGTGCCTTCGAATTTTTATTTGTTGGAATATATCTGTTCTATGCTTTCTGTAATATTTCATTAAATGTTTGCCACTACATCTCTATTATCCCTTAACATTCATTGCCAGCTGATGTTCACTGACTCTGTTTTCATATCCTCATAATTACCTTTATTAAAACAAGATAGTAGTCTTGGACTACGAAATGAATGTAAAATTCAGTCATACTGTGATTGTACCTACACGGGTATTTTTCCTGTAAGGTTAGTAATTAATCCCACCTCATTGGTAAAAGCCAAGCCTAGCTTGGTCTCTGGTTGATTCCATAACATGCTGGTCTAAGAAATTGTTCTGAAAGCACTTGAATTCTTCATCTGGTCTGATTTTTCCAGTTTGTAAATTGGTTAAAACCCTATGGTAATCACTGTGCCCTTTTGACAAGCTCCTATTATTTGTCTCCTGATACATTGCCCTATCACGTGATTAATGTTTGGGAATCCGAACACCACTCCTACAAGTGACTACTTGCCTTTATCTTTCCTCAAAGAACAGGGAGAGGTGAACCCAATGAGTTAAAGCAGCACGCAGATAGGTGAATGAGGAAAGTAGCTGTGGGGGAAGCAGCTCACCACAGAGTGAAAAAAGCAGTGATATCACAAGAAAACTGTCAGGAAGCTGTTGGCTAAGGAAAGGTGCAAGTGCACGTGAATGATAAGACTGACTGTTAGCAGAAAATAAAAAGAATTTGACAATGTCGTATTGCCCAAAGGAATTGTACAAGAGTATGCACTTTGATAATAGAATAAACATAAAGGCTTTTTATCTGAATGCACAAAGCATTTGTAGTAAAATTAATGAGTTGACAGCACAAGTAGACAAATGGGTATGATTTGGTGGTGATTATGGAGACACGGTTGCAGGGAGACCTGATTTGAGAATTGAAGGTCCAAGAGTACTTGGTGTTTTGGAAGATAGGCAGGAAGGAAATGTAATATTTAAAATGGATTTTAATGACTTGGATGCAAGGATCTATAGTAGATTTGCAGATGACACTATAATAGCTGAAAAAGTTAACTGAATTAAAGAAATAATAAATTTGCAAATTGACATGGATAGGTTAGGTAAATTGGCCAAAATTTGGCACAAGGAGTTTAACATGGAGAAGTGTGAGATTATCCATTTTGGTTCGAAGAATAGAAAAACAGCTTTTTATCTTAGCAGAAAGAAACTTCAGTGCGCCTCAGTGCAGAGGCATCTCATGCATAAATCACAGAAAATAAGTGTGCAGGTGCAGCAGATCATAAGGACGGCAAATAGAATTTTATCATTTATTGCAAAAAATATGAAGTATAAAAGGAGGAAGTGTTGCTGCAACTGTACAAGGCATTAAAGAGACTGCATCAGGTGTATTACATATAATTTTGGTCCTCTTACTTGAGGAGGGATGGAGTTGTATTGGAGGCAGTTCAAACTAGGTTCACTAGATTGATTCCAAAGGTGAGGGGTTTGGCTTATAATGGGAGATTGAGCATTTTAGGCCTGCACTCTAGAATTTAGAAGAATGAGAGGAGATCTAATGGATGTATGTAAGATGCTGAAGGTCATTGGAAAAAATAGACGTAGAGAAGATGTTTCATCTTCTGGGGCAATCAAAAATGAGATGTCATAATCTTAGGATAAGAGGTAGCAGATTTAAAACATAAACTAGGAGTATATACTTCTCTCAAAAGTTCATGACTCTGAAATGCACCACCTAGACTGCAGTGGATTGTGGGACATTAACTAAATATAAGAAGGAGGTAGCCAGATTTTTAATTAGTACTGGGTTGAAGGGTTATGGAAGATAGGCAGGAAAGTGAAGTTGAAGCTGAAATGAGATCAGTCATGATCATATTAAATGACAGAGAAGGGTTGAATTCTCTACTCCTTGTTCATTATGTTTATATGTGTGTTCATTTTTCCCTAAGCTGTTTCTGTATCCTGGTATTTAGATTATCCCTGTCTATTGTATTAACTTCATCTTGAATTAACAGAATCACTCCTCCACCCTTTCCTAACTTCCTGTCTTCCTGAAATTTGCATACTCTTTGATATTCTTGTTGCAATTTAGATCATCCTGTAGCCTCGTCTCAGTAATAGCCACTAGATCATACCTGTCTCAGTTTGTACTGTTAGTTCATATGTTTTGTTTTGATCACTACAACTTCTTTCCTTTTATTATTTTTATAACCTCCAGTCTTATCTGATTTGCTTGTAGATCTGTATTCTCTGTTCCTTCCTGTCATTACCTGTTATCATTTCCCAAATTAATTCCTTCCTTTGTTACCTTTTACCCCTCTTTGATTCACTACACCTACCCAGATTTGGGTCCTTGCCCCTGCTGTTTAGTTTAAAAGGTGGTTCTATTGCAGCAAGTACTGTGTACAATAATTCAAGTACAGTCAGACTTGGGTACCGACTCTGAGATGTTTAAGCAACAGTAACAACATATAATTATGTAGCATTTCTAACGTGATAAAATGTCCAAAATGTTTCAAAGGAGAGGTGATCAAACAAATTTGATACCTAAAGGAGGATTGGGCCAAAAACTTTGCCCAAGTGTTAGGTTTTCAGGGGAAGAGAGATGTAGAATGATTCAGAAAGAGAATCTAAGAGTGGAGTTAATCTTGCTTTTTCTGACCCTCCTTTAACTGATCCTATCTTTGCTCTTGTTTCCTTGCTCAGGAGTGTGGCTTGATCTGATTTGCGAGCTCTTGTTTGAAGAAATTTGTTCAAATTGCTAAAATATTTGGTGAGATTAAATCTGCTGATGAACAGATGAACACTACATATGCTAACATGTTGAGCTGAAAGGCGAAAAACAAAACTACTAACAGCAAAAACTAGATTGGGTGGTCCCCAATTTATTTCTTAGGTGTTATAGATTATGTACAAAAAAACTTACTGTCTACAGCAGTAAAAAAAGAATTTTGTAAAGTCACATTGCATATGAGACCTAATTAAGCAATTTGATTGCTATTGATATGTGAACTTGTTCATGTCAGCTTCTGGCATGAAGCATTTTGCAAGAGGAAGAGAAGCAAGATGTCACAAGTTTTATCAAATAAAAACAATCAAAATAAGGTGGAAAAATTATTCTGAAGGGCCAAGGTATGTTGTGTAGCATAGCACCAAGTTTGAAATGAATAAAATTTGGAGAGATGACCATTTGAGATCTGAAGGGGGGTGATGGGGAGAGGAATTATTTATAATGGGATACTGTGTCGTGAGTTTTCATTTTGGAACAGTGGCAAACTGTTAAGAAGGAGCAAGAAAAGGAAATTTGGAGTGAATGCTCAGTGATAATTGATGGTCTTTAAGTTCCACCTCTACGGTTTATTTATTATAAAAAAAAGACTAAGATACAACATTTGAATCATGAGGTTTAAACTGGATAGTCCTCAAAAATGGGTGGGAAGTTTTTAACATGAATTTAATCGTTGACCTTCCAGTGTAATGTCGTCAGCACTTGAACGTTTTGCAGCCACCATGAGCTGTGCTGTTCTTTGGCTGTATGCATTACAGTGAGCTCAAAGTCAAAACTTGCCAGCACCAATTAAAACTGGTCTGGACCTCTTGAAGAGGTGTTGCTGAAGTTTATAGGAAGTCAGTGCAACATAGGAAACAATAAATGATGTTGCAAGCTGGGAGACAATGGGATCTACTCTGTTTGGACATTGCATGGGAGCTTATTGGACGGTTGGAAGGCAGGAGACATGTATCCACTGGAGGTCATGCAAACACCTCAAACAGGCAGTGGATCTAAATAACCATGGGAGCTGGTGCCAATAGTCACTTACTGTGGCCTAAGAAGATCAGCTTCATCTCACTGTCACAGTTAGCAATTCTGCAAGCTTCACACTCATGTCTTTCAACTTGTGCTCACGACTGCTAAATTTGATCATAAGAGTCACATCACCTAAGTACATTGCATGACATTCACTAATAGACTTGCTTCTCTCTTTCTGGACATATCTTTACTGCCATCGAGATTGTGCAGGTTATTATGGGATGCCCTATTCCGAGGATGGGCCTGAATCCATCAAAGCTGATGGTAACGTCAAAGCTAATAACCTTCTCACGTCCCACTTGCCCTTCTTCTCACTCTATATTCTGATTAGCAAGCTGCAGACAGTGTAAGCCTGCACACATTGATACCTCCCCACTCCCAACACACTAGAACCACAGCACAAACTTGCCTCTGTGACTTCCACTCTGCAGATACACAAGAGGGAGTGAAAAAACTGTTAAGAAGAAAGTAATGATGAAGACACAGCTCTATTACTTTACAGTTGCGTCCACCAGTCAGATAGTGACATTGCATCTATCTTAGAGCATAGATCCGCAGAAGGTGAGACATTAAGAAGGAATGAGCCACAACAGGGGCAGAACACAAAGACAGGAGTTACTGAACGATGAGAGAATTGGCATAATTCAACTGGTGGTACTTGCTAAGTGATGTGACAACCTACAATCCTAGAGAAGCCCACGTGCTTTGCTCAACTAGCTTACCTCTGACTTCCCTTATGCAATATTGAATAGCACATTGCGAGATGTTGCAAATACTACCAACTAAACTTTTACCACTAAAAACTGTAGTCCCTGTCCTATTCTAAGGTGGCAGTATTGTTGCAATAGGTTGCAGATTTCAGTGAGGATGCTTTTACAATAGGAGTCATTGTAGGGCATTTACGACCTGCCAATTATAGAGGGCTGATGGGTTGAATAATAGGAGTAAATTGTCCAATTTTTGGTCACAGGTGTAAGTTGTAGAGATCTCTGATCCAGAGATAATGAGAGCAGTGATAAAGTAGATAGAGGGGGTGGTGTGAGTGTATTTAATTGCAAATGATAGAACAAGGATGTCCATTGAAGCTAACCTTTCTGAGATACAAAGTACAATTTGTCCTAGCATAGTATCTGAATAAATAGAGGTATGACTAATGACAGATAAAGCTTTTGAGAAGACATGTTTCTCTCTGATCGAGAATAATTGATTGTCAGTCGTCTGCAGCATCTTGAATTCCATAAATATGATTTCTGTGTCGCAGTAGAACTTAATCCTTCAGTTTCTCATGTTTGCTAGCATTTATTTCCTTCCCAGCAGTGTGCAGAGTGGGATGGGTTGATAAAAGGAGAAGTTCATAATATTTGAATGATCATCCAAACAATAAATATTGTTACATGTTCATTTAAGTGTTTTTCTTCACAGAAATTATGTCCAGTCAGCCAGTCAATATTATTGATATTGGAAAGCGGAAGAAGAAAAAGAGAAGAACCAGGGCTACAAACAGCCTTACTGGAAAGTTTGAAGGTAATTGTTTTTGGTTCATTCTAATTGTTCAGTAGAGTAGGTTGACATGCCAGAGTTTAACCTAGTATATTTCCTTTATGATACTGTTACAAAACCCCATGCCATCTAATATTAGGTCATTGAGGATCCCTGCAGAGTGTATCATACTCCTGTAACTCACCATCCAAAATTATCTATTTGCTGAGAAGCAGACTCATTTTGTGTCACAGTACTGATAAAATTTGAAGGTATGAAATTGAAAAAGCCATCTACTGGATGCAAGTGAAATCCATTACTGTCAAAGCTAACCTTGTCAAATGTTTAAATCCTGCTGAAAGAAAGAGATTCTTCAGACAGGAAAAAATAAATACTCAGTAGTCCATTGTCATTCCATTTATGAAACAGGTATGTGAGTTAAAATATAAATTTCAGACAGTTAGTGAATGGAATTTGTAATATATAGAAAATACACAGTAACATACATAGTAAGATCTTGGGCATAAAATTATCTTTGTTCCATTTAACTGACTCTCCCTAACATTGACCTTGGGCACTGAAGCCAAAAGCAAGGTTATTTTGGTAGCACGCTGTCCAAATATGGTTGTGAGGCGATTACATTTGAAGCAAGGAGGGGGGTTTAGGATAACGAATGGGGGTTAGGCGGTTACCGAATACTTAAGATTCCAGCTTCTACTGTCCATGTTGTTCAATGCACCGCGCATTGATTGGAACAAAATCACATTTCTTGGTTCTATTCTTAAAATCTGTAAATATTTTCCCTGCCATTTTTCCTAATGATAACCTGTCCCATAATTCTGTCAACATTTTATTTTATAAAAAATAGTCATCTAAATTTCTTGCACTGATTTTAATGCCCCAAACTCAACTAATTAATTCTTTCATTGAATCCCTTGCCTGACAGAAGAACTTAGCTGTTTCCAAGCTTTGGCTCATAGCTTTGAAAGTCTTCTGTAATGTTATGTTTTGCCTTGTGCATTTCTTCAAATGGACATCTGTACTTCTTTGCAGAGAGTCAAGCTTCCAGATAGACGATTGTTATGTCTCACAGGGGTAGCACGCTACAAATCGCAGTCATATGAAAGTTAAAGATTTTATAAGAAGTGGATAAAATTCCCCAGTTTGTCAGCACGGACTAGAATCTTGTACTCAACCAGAATTAATATTTGCTTTGTGTAAATAGATTCTAGCTACAAGTCAACAATTACGAACTGTCAATTCTTCTAGTTAAAACTGTAACCCTCCTTTAAAACTTGCCCAATGCACACAAACAGCTGCAAAAAGAAATTGGGGTGTCATGGGTAGAGAAGAAGACTGGGAAAGCTGTTCCCTGCTGACAGGTAAAATGCCTTTGATGAGACACAGTCACACCTTTTGGATCTATTTTCCATTTCATTTTGCTGACCCGATCCGATCGGCTTGTCAGGTTCTGCTGCTGCTCAATCTTCCTTCTCCAGGTGCTTTAATTTGCTTGTAAGAGACACAGAGTGATGGTTCTACACATAATGTTTCTGTTTATTGGTAAAAAGCCACTACCCCCAGAAATTGATGAGGGAAAGTAAGCAATTTTCTTTTTCAAACTTGAGGTAGTACAGAGAAAAGGGCAACTCCTTCCATTCCAGCGGTCAAAGAGTACTGCACAAACATTTGTACTTATGATCTGTTCAGCTAACTGGCAGCAAATCACATAGTTGTTGTCAGACAGATGGCCTTTGTCATTGACAACAGGTCACTAATATACAGGCCAGTCATTTGCATGTCCCCCTTGGTTCCAGTTTTCTGCAATTAGGCCTCTTCCTGTCCTCCTCAACACTATCTCCATCTCTATTTGTACTTTATCCATGAACTAGAAGCAATGATAAGTAGTCAGTCATACTGTCAGAGATAATTAAACTTAAATTATAAAAATGAATAAGGGGAGAGCATATCTGCAGGGGTTTTCACTAAGGACTGTATATTTCACTAAGGACTGAAATAGAAAATATGGGGTTGAAAAGCTTTAGAGACCTCTTTCATAGGATAAAATGAAGGGCAGCAGAAAGAGTTCAAGCTAGGCATTGTTAGCTAACGGACATCACAGAATGGATGAAAATGACACAAGACAAAGGAACATGATATACCATGACAGCAGATATCTGGTTGAAATACCTACAAGCACAGAATTCAAAAATCCATTGTTTAATTATAGAAATGTTATTTAAATTTGTACCATCTTCTAGCTTGCATTCTTCAAATTTGCTGATCAAAATTGAGCAGATTTCTTGGATGCTGATTGGAGCACTATATTTTGAACATCATATTTAATGACTCGTGCTATACAGGTTTACCTGTAAGATTCAGAATTCCACATACTTTGTTAATTAATACTTAGTTAACATAAGTAGCCTATCAAATTTCTGAAATTTTATTCTGGACAATGAATGTAGAATCTCAGTGGGTTTTGACAGTTACTCTAAGCTTTGCTTTTCCAATTATTTATGATCGGTTATGTTCTGACCTCATTTTAATCAGTTCACTAATGATTTTCCATGGTAGAATCTTGTTAAGTGTGATGACAATATTGTGAATTCTGAAATAATTATTTATTAAATCATGAATTGCATTGATAGATTTGTACAAATTGACTGATGAACATCTAGGCGAAGGATCCTATGCCAAGGTCCGAGGCTGTGTCAATTTACACAGTGGAAAAGAATGTGCTGTGAAGGTAATGAGCAAAATGTTATCACCATTACTTCGTGTGGAATACATTTCTTGCAATGGAAGATGCAGCTCCTGAAAATTCAGCTTTTCAAAGCTCAAACCATATTGGAGTTATACCTGTCTTGATCTAAATTGTTATAATAAAGGCAAAAATACTTTATTTTTTTCCCCTACAGATAATTGAGAAGAAAACAGATCTGAGCCGAAATAGGGTGTTCCGTGAAGTGGAGACTTTATACCAATGTCAGGGAAGCCAGTAAGTTTCAAAGCCTACAGTATGGAGGTATGGGCAGAGCTAACTTAGAGAAGTGATGTACTACTGTACTCAAAACAAAAAATGAATACCTTCAAGAATATCAGTAGACCACTTTATTATAGCGATTTCTCTGTCTTCCTTTTAAGTTTTAACTTTCTCTCTTCCTCTTCTCATTCAATCTCATTTTTCTAATTAACTTTCATACACTCCTTTGTTCTCAGTGTCATCTTCTGTTTGTTTATTTATTTGCAGTGTAGGAGGGAAAAAAAAGGTCTGATGGGTCCAAGCCAGATCATTAACTCAAAGGTAGCACCTATTAACACCACATGTGCACACTGCTTGAAAATGTGTGTATGCGTGTTTACTGGAATATGTGTATTTATAGTGATTCTTCACCAATACAAAATATGGTGGCAATGAAATAGGCAGAAAACAAATTAACATATGGAACTGGGGAAAAAAGCGAGAGCTGCAGATGCTGGAGATCAGAGACAAAAGTGTGGTGCTGAAAAGCGCAGCTGGTAAAGCAGCATCTGAGGAGCAGGAGAGTCGACGTTTCGAGCAAAAGCTCTTCATTAGGAATATGGGATCTTCCTGTGTTTTCTTTTTCTTATGAATACCTGCATCACAGGTTACTGATCAAAAAGCTACTTTTAAGAGAGCTTTTTTTTCAAGCACTCTGTTTACATGCTAGGCTCGGCAGTTCTCCTCTCAACTGTTCAATTTTCCCTGTCTTATACACCCAAATAATCGGATTGTGTCATTGGCTTTTAAGATTGCCAATATACTCAATTCAAATTGGTTGGAGTTTGATATTTTTCCTTGTATAATTTAAACTGATTGACCGAATTCGAATTTGTGTTTTTTGTTTCATAGCAACTAGTGCTGTTTGTTCTTAATCAAATTTTACTTTGTAAATTCTCCAGTGCTTGGTGTACTGGCCAAGTGCTTCACTCTCTTAAACGTACACCCACATCTTCATAACAATTTCAATAGTATACTACTTTCTGCTCATGTACAGCTTCTTTTTGTATGACATTGTCAGAATTCTGCATGATGTATCATCTGTGATGCATTCTGGGAGAAGCAGGCAGTATTCAGTACATGACAAAGTTAATAGGAGGAGAAAGACTGGAAGTTAGGAAGACAAATATGATAGCGTTCATTTCAAGACGGCTAGAATAGAAGAACAGAGATGCACTAAGACTGCACAAGGCTGTAGCTGGTCAGACCATATTTGGAATATTGTGAACAGTTTTGGGTCCCATATCTAAGGAAGGATGCGTTGGCACTAGAGGGGGTCCAGACAATGTTTGCAAGAATGATCCTGGAGTCCTATGACCTGAGGGCACAGCCTCAGAGTGAAGAGGTGACCCTTTAGAACTGAGTTGAGGAGGAATTTCTTCCGCCTGTGGTGGTTAATGTGTGGAACTCATTACTCAGAAGGCAGTGGAGGCCAAGTCATTGAATGTTTTTAAGACAGAGATACATAGGTTCTTGATTACTAAGGGGATCATGGGTTACAGGGAGAAGTAGGAGAATGAGGCTTTGAAACATACCAGCCATGATTGAATAGCAGTGGAGACTCATGGGGACAAACAGCCTATTTTTGTTCCTTTGTTTTATGGTCTTATGTAAGATTAATTTATCTCTAAGCTAAAGAAAGCTTGTTAAATTACCCAATTTGGACCAATACAGGATAGATCAGGGTACTTTCTAAATGATGCAAAGTTTAATACAGTGGATTTCGAAAGTCAGTTTGGAGTTCACGTGCATAGGTCTTTGAAATATCATGAACAGTTGGAGAAAATATTCAAGAAAGCTCTTGGAATGCTGGCTTTTATATCTCGAGGACTGAAGCACAAGAATGCAAAAGTTAAGCTGCAGTTATATATAATCCTCGTTAGAGTCCTTTTGGAGCACTGAGAGCAGATATGTGGACCACACCTTAATAACAATATATTGGTCTTGGAGGGAGTAACAGAAAATTTACAAGACTGCTACCTGGACTTCAGGAGCTAAGTTATGAGAAGGGGTTAATGAAATTAGAATTTAAAAGATTAAGGCGTGATCTAATAGAGGTTTTCAGCATGTTAACAGGGAGAGAGAGGGTGGCTAATGATAAACTGTTGAAGATTCTGTAACTATAGGTTATAGTCTGAGAATTCGGCCAGACCATGCAGGAGAGGTGTTAGGAAGCACTTCTACACACAAAGGCTGGTAGATGTTTGGAACTCACTTCCACAAACAGCAGTGGATGCAGGATCTGTTGTTAATTTTAAATCTGAGATAAATTTTTGTTAAGCAAAATATTAAGACATTAGTCTAAGGCAGGTAAATGGACTTAAGGCAAAGATCAGCCATGATCTCATTGAATGATGGAACAAGCTTGAGGGGACTGAATGGCTCATTCCTGTTATGTTTCACAGATATCCACATCAATCCCTTCAATGAAAGGCAATTAACTCCATTCTAGGAGTAAATATTTTAAGGCACTGATCAGAAGTTGCAAAGGGGCCTGTACTTAAGCTCTGGTGTAATGAGGTTGATGAAGGAACGTTGGATGGTCACTTAACCAAACACTAATGGAAGGATACCCATGAAATCTTCCACCTTGGAAAATAATTAAAACCTTGAGGAGAGGTGAAGCATATTGTGGAGAGCTATATTATACATCTTGTTTTGTCCTAAGGAAGAATCGAATGAAAATTCGGGCTTACGTAATATTTAAGGGAGGTTTTGGAGTGCTGGGGAAGGAAGATAGACAAGTAAGAAGTCAAACATAGTGTGTAACTATTATTTATCAGTCTTCCTGTTAATTTAAATTTCTTAAAAATGATTATATATACAATAACACCTTTTGTGTTATTGTGAAATTTGTGGTGTAGTTCTGTCAATTAATTGCCAGATGTACAGATTTCTTCACACATGAACAGTCGTTAACAGGATTATAGTAATACTCAATCCTGCAACTATTGTTGTGCTGTTTTGTTTTCAGTGACACCTGTTGCCTTGGCAGTTGTTGTGATGACAGTTTCAATGTTTGATCAATGTTTAATATCGTATTCTTCCTACCTGTTACTTTGCAAAGATTATATAATAATCTTCCAATTCACCTTGCTCAATAATAAATGCTATGAGAGAGCTTATCAGCATTCAGAATATGTAATACTCAAAGGTTTGTATAGAGCCAAATCCAGATGGTCACACAGATTATATTAATTCCTAATAATAGTGTGTGGCCATGTTCATGTTGATTTACAACAACAGTAAAAGGACCTATGCAGCTGTCCCAAGGCATGGAGGAGAGGAATGATCTTTCATGGGTTTGTTTGTGGACTGGGCATTTTAAAACATTGAATGTTTACATCAGACTGACAATTGGCTCATTGGGGCTGCAATTACCCTACTGTTGGAACAATAAATGGGCTTAATGTTAGAACATGACTGCACTTTGCAGCTTTAAACCAAGCCCAACACAATCAATGTTAAATACATTTACATTGTAATTTTTATAATAGTGAATTCTTCATGGGAGATTTTATAGTAGTAAATAATTTGTAGCTAATAAGATAGACAAACAAAGACTGTTACTTGACAATGTCAGAGCCTGTTATTCAGACTCCAGCAAATTGAGATGTGTGGAAAGAGTCTGTTACATTTTCAAATACCACCACAGAAATTCACGAGAGAAATATGTCTGTGTGAAGAAAGGAAATCAATATATGATAAAATGTTTTCATTCACTTGTTATTCAATTGGAACAGGAGGCATTTTTTTCTTGGTTTTATCTTTTTCACTGAGGTCTCATGGGATTTGAATTTTTTCTGCCTTTTTGTAGGAACATTTTAGAACTGATTGAATTTTTTGAGGATGAAGCACACTTCTACCTGGTGTTTGAAAAAATGCGTGGAGGTAGGTCATATTTATTATTTCTGCAGCAAATAGTTGCTGCAAAGTGTTGTGCTTTCTTGGTGCTCAAACTAATGTTCTTCCACTTGAAAACCCAACAAGGACCTTGTTCTCATTTTAGTACAGTTCATGAAATTTTTATATAAAGAAGTTTCTGTATTTCAGGCACAGAACTTTGCAAAATTGTTCACGCACAGTTAATTAGTTTAATGTTATAATGCAAGTTTTAGATGCATCGGTCAGTCTATTGCGTTCACCATTCCCTTAGGTCAGTCTGCTGATCCACCCATTCAAGATTAGGTGTTGGTGCAATGATGTTGGAAGCATAGTAATTGCTTGTATTTTAATTGCTAATTGTGTTAGAGGTATGGGCAAATGGGGACGAAAAGGACATAAATGTACGTTAAGTAGAACTGAAGAAAAAATCACTAGATCCCACCAGCTCATCCATACAACGTATAAAGTCTGTAACCCCTGCCCATTACTTCAACATGTTACGGTTCCAGAGACTTACCTCCACTAACTTATCCAAAACACCAGGAGTGCTATTTATCTTTTTTTGTTTTGGAGAACTAATGACGGAACTCAGTGCCAAAGGTTTTTTTTTAAATCCGACACCTGTTATCTCTTTATCCTGCTGTATGCTTTAGTTGAAATCTGACCTGGCTTTTTTTTTATATTTCACTTAATTTAGTACACAAGATATGCTAATATAGATGGTGAATGTTAATGGGGTGGCATGGTGGCTCAGTGGTTAGTACTGCTGCCTCACAGCACCAGGAACATGGGTTCGATTCCAGCCTTGGGCGACTGTCTGTGTGGAGTTTGCACAATCTCCACATGTCTGTGTTAGTTTCCTCCGGGTGCTCTGGTTTCTACCCACAATCCAAAGATTGAACATAGAACAGTACAGGACAGAAATGGCCCTTCAGCCTACGATATTGTGCCGACCACTGATCCTTATGTATGCACCCTCAAATTTCTGTGACCATATGCATGTCCAGTAGTCTCTTAAATGTCCCCAATGACCTTGCTTCCACAACTAATGCGGGCAATGCATTCCATGCTCTCTCAACTCTGTGTAAAGAACCCGCCTCTGACATCCCCTCTATACTTTCCTCCAACCAGCTTAAAACTATGACCCCTCATGTTAGTCATTTCTGCACTGGGAAATAGTTTCTGGCTATCGACTCTATCTATGCCTCTCATTATCTTGTACACCTCAATTAGGTCCCCTCTCCTCCTCCTTTTCTCCAATGAAAAAGGTCCGAGCTCAGTCAACCTCTCTTCATAAGATAAGCCCTCCAGTCCAGGCAGCATCCTGGTAAACCTCCTCTGAACCCTCTCCAAAGCATCCACATCTTTCCTATAATAGGGCGACCAGAACCGGACGCAGTATTCCAAGTGCGGTCGAACCAAAGTTTTATAGAGCTGCAACAAGATCTCACAACTCTTAAACTCAATCCCCCTGTTAATGAAAGCCAAAACACCATATGTTTTCTTAACTACCCTGTCCACTTGGGTGGCCATTTTAAGGGATCTATGTACATGCACACCAAGATCCCTCTGTTTCTCCACACTGCCAAGAATCCTATCCTTAATCCTGTACTCAGCTTTCAAATTCGACCTTCCAAAATGCATCACCTCGCATTTATCCAGGTTGAACTCCGTCTGCCACCTCTCAGCCCATCTCTGCATCCTGTCAATGTCCCGCTGCAATCTACAACAGCCCTCTATACTGTCAACGACACCCCTAACCTTTGTGTCGTCTGCAAACTTGCTGACCCATCCTTCAATCCCCTCATCCAAGTCATTAATAAAAATTACAAACAGTAGAGGCCCAAGGACAGAACCCTGTGGAACACCACTCACCACTGACTTCCAGGCAGAATATTTTCCTTCTACTACCGCTCGCTGTCTTCTGTTGGTCAGCCAATTCTGTATCCAGACAGCTAAGTTCCCCTGTATTCCATTCCTCCTGACCTTCTGAATGAGCCTACCATGGGGAACCTTATCAAAAGCCTTGCTGAAGTCCATATAACCACATCCACAGCTCGACCCTCATCAACTTTTCTAGTCACATCCTTAAAGAACTCGATAAGGTTTGTGAGGCATGACCTGCCCCTCACAAAACCGTGTTGACTGCATTTAATCAAGCCATTCTCTTCCAGATGGTCATAAATCCTATTCCTCAGAGTCCTTTCTAACACCTTGCAGATGACAGACTTGAGACCTACTGGTCTATAATTGCCGGGGATTTCCCTATTTCCTTTCTTGAAGAGAGGAATTATATTTGCCTCTCTCCAGTCCTCAGATACAACTCCAGTGGAGAGCGAGGATGAAAAGATCTTCGCAAGAGGCGAAGCAATTGCATTTCTCGTTTCCCAAAGCAGCTGAGGACAAATCTGGTCCGGGTCTGGCGACTTGTCAATCTTAATGTTTGTTTGACAAAATTTTCAGCACATCAGCTTCCTCTATCTCTATCCATTCCAGCATGCACACCTGCTCTTCAAAGGTTTCATTCACTATAAAGTTCGTTTCTTTCGTAAAGACAGAAGCAAAAAACTCATTGAGGGCTTCCCCTACCTCCTCAGACTCCACACACAAGTTCCCTATGCTATCCCTGATTGGCCCTACTCTTTCGTTGACCATTCTCTTATTCCTCACATTAGTGTAAAATGCCTTTGTGTTCTCCCTAATCGTTCTGCCAAGCCTTTCTCGTACCCCCTCCTGGCTTTCCTCAGACCATTTTCAAGCTCCTTCCTCGCCTGCTTGTAATCCTCTAGAGCTGAGCTTGACCCTAGCTTCCTCCACCTTATGTAAGCTACCTTTTTCCTTTTGATGAGAAGCTCCACTGCTCCCGTCATCCAAGGTTCCTTTATCTTATCACTTCTTGCCTGTCTCAGAGGGACATATTTATTCATCACTTGCAACAACTGTTCCTTAAACAGTCTCCACATGTCTATAGTGCCTTTACCATGGAACAATTGCTCCCAATCCATGCTTCCTAACTCCTGTCTAATCGCATCATAGTTTCCTCTTCCCCAATTAAATATCCTCCCATTTTGCCTAATCCTCTCCTTCTCCATAGCTATATAGAATGTGAGGCAGTTGTGGTCACTATCACCAAAATGCGCTCCCACCACAAGATCTGATACCCGCCCCGGCTCGTTTCCGAGCACCAAGTCTAGAATGGCCTCTCCCCTCGTCGGCCTGTCAACGTACTGAGTTAGGAAACCCTCCTGAACGCACCTTACAAAAACAGCTCCATTCAAATCTTCTGCTCGAAGGAGGTTCCAATCAATATTGGGAAAGTTAAAGTCACCCATTACAACAACCCTATTACGTCCACACTTTTCCAAAATCTGCCAACCTATGCTTTCTTCCATCTCCCTGCTGCTATTGGGGGGCCTGTAGTAAACCCCTAATGAGGTGACTGCTCCCTTGCTGTTCCTAATTTCCACCCATACTGACTCAGTAGGCAGGTCTTCCTCGACAGTGGAAGCTTCTGTAGCTATGATACCCTCTCTGATTAGTAGTGCTATACCCCCTCCTCTTTTTTTTTTTCCCCCCTCCCTATTCTTTTTAAATGCTCTAAACCCTGGAACATCCAGCAACCATTCCTGCCCCTGAGAAACCCATGTCTCTGTTATGGCCACAACATCATAGCACCAGGTACTGATCCATGCTCTAAGTTCATCACTTTTATTCCTGATACTCCTTGCGTTAAAGCTAACACACTTTAACTGATGTGTAGCTTAGGTGAATTGGCCATGCTAAATTGCCCATAGTGCTCAGGGATGTGTAAGGCTAGGTGCATTAGTCAGGGGTAAATATAAGGAAGGGGAATGAGTCTAAATGGGTTACTCTTCGGAAGGTTGGTGTGGAATTGTTGGGCTGAAAGGCCTGTTTCCACTCTGTCAGGATTCTATATTCTGTATAGATATTGTTAAGTCACTGTACTAGTAATGTACAAGTAAAGACTAAATGATCAGAGTCAAGTGTATAAGTCACAATTGAGGCTGGAAAATTTAAGTTTGTTAAACGAAAAATAGCCAATAAAGATTAGTTTCAGTAATGGTACTCATGAAGCTATCAAATTGTTCAACAATTATTGATGTTTAACCACTCTTAGTATCAAGCCACTACAAAAAACAAGAAGGGCTCTTGTGGTGCAGTGATAGTGTCCCTACATCCAGGCCCGAAGCCCCATCTGCTCCAGAGGTGTGCCATGATACCTCTAAACAGATTGATTAAAGGCACTTAAAACCTGATGGATCAGCCAGCAACATCCTGGAGATCAAACACCACTAAGGTACATCCAGCCTTGCTAATCCTGTAAATCACCCCACATCACTAACATTTAGGACTTCTAAAGACTTCGGAAGAAATGCCCCACAGATATTTAAGCAGCAGCCTAATTTCGTCATAGTAACGTATTCATCACAGAATCCCAGACCCTGCCATAACCATCCTTGGATATGTCCCAGTGCAACAGTGGCAGTGATGCAGTGTTATACAGTTGGTTGGGCATGGCTACAGGACTTCCTAATACTATTCTGGACCTTGTGAAGTCCAATGCCATTGACTCAAATGGGGGGACAACTAAACCTCTTGTTAACTTTTTGCTGTCCCTCAGTTAATGAATCAGAGCTCGACCAGGTTGAGTGCCACTTAGAGGTAGTTTATTTTTTAAGCGTTCATAGGATGTTGGTGTTACAGGCTATGCCAATAGTTCCTACCTATTCCAAGTTGATGAGCTATATAATTATTGTAGCTACAAAGAAATCTTGGAATTTTATGTTGAGTAATTCACCTCTCCAAAGCTAGTCCTCCATCTATAAGGCAAAATTTGCAAATATGATGGAATACTGTTCAATTGCTTGGATGAGTACAGCTGTAATGTCATTCAAGAAACCCCTATGAACATAAGAAATAGGAATAGAAGGTGGCCATTCAGCCACTTCAGTCTGTTTCACCATTAATAAGATCATGGCTAATTTGTTTGCATTTCAGAATCCATATTCTCACCTGATTTTTGCTTTAAAAATATTGAATGGCACTGACTCTTGAGACAAAGTGTTTGAAAGTCTCAACTCTCAGGAAAAAAAAAAGCAAAACCATGCAGGACAAAACTGCCTACATGGGCACCAGGTCCAACACCTTAAGCATTCATTCCTTTCACAACTGGCATACACTGCTTGTAACATGTACCATTTACAACTCCCCAAGTCTCCTTCAAAAGCACCTTCCAAACTGACAACCTCTATTATCTAGAAGGACAAGGGCAACAGATGCATAAGAGTGCCATCAGCTGCAACTTGCTTCCAAGTCACCCACCATCTTGACTTGGAACTATATCACTGTTCTTTCACTGTGGCTAGTTAAAATTCTGGAATTCCCTTCTTAACAGTACTGTCATTTTACACCACATGGACTACAACAGTTCAGGGAAGCAGCTTACCAATAACTTCTCAAGGACATAGGTCAGCACAGTTGCTCAGTGGTTAGCACTGTCACATCAAATCACCAGGGATTCTGGTTCGATTCCAATCTCAGGTGACTGTCTGTGTGGAGTTTACACATTCTCCCTGTGTCTGGGTGGGTATCTCCTGGATGCTTTGATTTCTTTCCACAGTCCAAAGATGTGCAGGTTAGGTAGATTAGCCATGGGAAATGCAGAGTGACAGGAATAGGATAGGGGGGAAGGGTCTGGGTGGGATGCTCTGAAGGTCCAGATGGACTTGATGAGCAGAATGGCCTTTTTTTCACACTAGGAAATTCTATGAATTGAGGTTGGGCAATAAATGCTGTCCTTCCAGAGTCATTCATTTTGTAAAAATCAAAAACTTGGGTAAGTTATTAAAATGTACAAAATATTATTTATAAGAAAAATACCAAACCTGAAAAAAATCCCAGAACTACAACATTATACCTATTAGAGAAGTTTGAACTATAAAGGAGACTTGGGGGTGACCTGATAGAAGTCATTAAGGTCATGAAAGAGTTTGGTAGGGTAGAGGTGGAGAAGAGAATCGACGTTTCAGGCATAAGCCCTTCTTCAGGCTTATGCCTGAAACGTCGATTCTCCTGTTCCTTGGATGCTGCCTGACCTGCGCATTTCCAGTAACACATTTTCAGCTCTGATCTCCAGCATCTGCAGTTCTCACTTTCTCCTAGAGGTGGAGAAGATACTTGTTTGTGGTCAAAACCAGAATTTAGCACCATAAATAAATCTACTAGAGAACTTGGGAGAAACTACTTTTGTACAATGATTGGTTAGAATTAACCACCAGGTATAGTTGAACCAAATAACGTAAATGGATTGAAGGATACATGGATAACCATATAAGAAAGAAAGTGGCAGAAGGATATGTTGATGGGTTTATGTTATATGTGGCAATCTTTTTTGGACCATAAAAACAGCATGGACCTGTTAGTCCAAATGGTCAGTTTCTGTACCTTCAAATATTTTGTAAAGATACTGATATTTGTATGTAATTTCATATTTGGCAATCTGTAAAATTGTATTCAATTACTTTTCTCTTATGTTAAGAATCTCAGTAATTGGAGAGTATTTACTGATGACAATATGAATTATGAATTGCTCAATGGTCATTAAGAATGTGGATTGTATAAATAGGTTTCTAATTCAGAAGTTAAATAAATGCAATAACTTATATACATAAAATTTAAGCCATGCCTATGGGCAATAATGAGATCAACTAATTTCTGTATAATTTTGGGCTTTAGATGATTAACTGATCCGTTTTGCTATCATAGTTTATAACATCATTCATATGCTCAAGTAATGATTGTGCTTTGTTACGCTATACATATCTGAAGAATCTGTTTTGTAAATGTTGTAATTATGATTTATCACAGACATAGATAATATCTTGTAGCAGTTACAAATCTGTCCCTCATATCGTCCATCTATAGTGCTATTAGAATATGTGATTGAAAAATATCTATATGCTAATGTCCAGAGTTATTGTTAGACATCTGACAGGCAAAACTGAAAGGAGATTTGATACAGAGCCCAATAATTTAGTCATTGGTCAAAAGAACAGTAGGGACAACAGGTAGCAGTTGATGGGTACCACTTCCACAAACGGCTTTGTTGAATCTTCTCTTACTTATGATGAATTGTATTGTAAATTATTTAGTTTAAGTGGCTAGGAGTAGTGACTGTGTTAAAATGCAGTACAAAACTGGATTTTCTCATTATTTTTAAGGGTTTAGGAACAATAGACCATTGGCATTATTTCCTTATATTGAAAACTATAAACCCAGTTCCATTATTATTTCCACTGTCTAACTCGTCAGCACAGTGAGGACTCATCACCTGTGTTCCCTCCATTCAAAATTTAACCATATCGAAAATCAAAGTTACAGTGGCCGGATAGAGTAATCAGGTAAGATAATGTGTAAATTTAAAGTTTTGAATAACAGTCTTGGGGGGCTAAACAGTTTAAACAGTTAAATAGGTTTTCTGGATATCTTAAAACAAAAAAAAACCTATTAAGGTTCCTGCAGGCTCAATGTTTCTGTAAGCTAGAGATTACAGTGGGATGTGAGTAGTCTAGTGGGGCTAGGGAGTAGAAGTTGTTTCAGCTATACAAAGTCCTGGTTAGGCCATGCCTGGTGAGCATTGCTGGGCAGTACATTTTCGAAAATATCGGCCTTGGAGGTGCTGCAGCATTGATTTACCAGAATGACATCTGATCTCTAAGGATTAGGAGTAATTAGAGAAAAAAGTAATTACTACACCTAGAATTTAAAAGATTACGAACTGATTTAATTAAAGTTTCTTGATATTCCTTGCTGCAAAGCCTGACCTCCCCATCAAAAACTGTCATGGAGCTCAGCTACAGAACACAGGGAAGTGTTTAACCTCTGCTGACTGCAGGCCTGATCCAAAGTTGTTTCATCCTCTGTCATTGTAGTTCAGAACGTCAAACCCAGCACCAAGCTCACAGACTACAGGCTAGTAGTGATGCATGCCCTGCCATATGGCTGAGAGACATGGACTGTGTATGGTAAATACTTAAAAGTTCTAGAGAAGTCTCACCAATGCTACCTCTGCAAGAACTACAAAGGCAGTTAAGGGGAATCCGATTGAAGATAAGCCATGATCTCATTGAATAGTAGAATGTGATTGAATTACATGCTGACTGTCTGCAGGAGTGAATCAGCCAGTCCTATTCTCCCATTTTTTTCCCTTGATCCCGTTAATTTCTTTCTCTTTAGAAAGTTATACTGTTCACTTTAGAAAGCCAGAATGGGTTCTCCCACTATCACTCATTCTGCATTCCAGATCTGAACCACTCACTAAATAAAATGTTTTATTGTGTCACTTTTTTGCTTCTTTTGCCAATGATCTTAACTTGCTGTCCGCTCATTCTCAACCCCTGTGTCAAAGGAAACAATTATTCCTCTCGCTACTTCAACCAGACTCTGAAAGAAAATTGGACAAAGATATGCAAAACTTCCCAAAATTCTTTAAGGAAGAACAATCCCCAGCATAATTTTCCAGCATAATTGAAGCCTTATTCCAGGAACTATCCTCAAACCTTTTGAGCATCCTGTCCAATGTTTTCACATTCTTCCTAAAATGTTGGTCCAAAATTGGATATTTATATAGCAGGTGAGGTTGACTAGTGTTTTGTAAAGGTGAACTACAACTTTCACAGTAAAACCAACTGCCGTTCATACTCCTAAACCAACTGATGGCACTTTCTGCACATGCAGTTATCCAGGACTCAAGAAACATCCTGGAATTCCAACATGGAAAAGGATGTACATTCCACAGGATTTTTAAAATTTATTTGCTCAAAGGATGAGTGTCACCAGCCTGACCTAGCACTCATTGCCCATCCCTATTTGCCCTCAAGATGGCTGTGAGCTGCCAATTTGAACTGCTAGAGTCCATGAGGTGTAAATACACTCGCAATTTTGAGAGATAAGGGAGCTTTAGGATTTTGATGCAGTGAGGTGAGAGTTTTAACTGAGATGCTCAGTAAACAATACATTCATTGGACTATTAACAGACTTTGGAAATAAACTTAAGACTTACACCGATGTCACTATATTTTACAAGGTATAAGCTTAATTGTTTTAATTAACTCTTATTATCCATGTACCTAAGATTTTCTTTTACAGCAAAGTTCAGAATCCTTTTAGTGTTCCTATCCATTTCTATTTAATTTTAACTTTATCCCTAAACTTAATTGAATACTAAGTATATGAATTAGCTTAAGTTTCATGCTTATTACTTAATACTGTTTTATTTCATAACCACTTTTCTTATAAATCAATTGAATAAATTAAATGTTTAACTGTGCACTCACCCCAGATGATTTGTTATGCTGTGACCTCGTGACATATTACCATCTTTCACTACTGCTCTTCCCTTCTGTTGCTCTAGCACTGCCCTCAAAAGCCTTCTGTTGTTGTACTCCTAAAAATAGAAAGGTCAGGAAACCTTTATAGTGTAGCTGTGTAATTCCCTTGTCAGCAAGTGCATACATTTGGAATATTCATTTTGGACTGCAGTGGAAACTGCCTTGGTTTTGTTGCTGCAAACATTGTTATCATTGTAGTGATTGGATCAAGCTCAGCCAGGTGGATCTCATAGAATGGGTCCCACCCCACCTCCAACCGCAACAAGGACAAAACCCCCCTGGTCCTCACCTTCCATCTCCCCAACCTCCGCATAAACCGTATCATCCGCCAACATTTCCGGCACATACTAATGGACCCCACCACCAGGGATACATTTCTCTCCCCACCCCTATCCGCTTTCCGCAAAGACAATTTCCTCTGGGACTACCTGGTCAGGTCCACGCCGCACAACAACTCACCCTCCCCTCCTAGCATCTTCCCCTGCCACCACAGGAATTGCAAAACCTACGCCGCCCCCCCCCCCCCCCGCCACTCACCCCTCCACCTCCATCAAAGGTCCCAAAGGAGCCTTCTATATCCATCAAAGTTTCACCTGCACTTCCACCAATGTCAGTTATTGCATCCGTTGCTCCCGATGTGGTCTCCTCTCCATTGGCGAGACTGGATGCCTTCTCGCAGAGCGCTTGAGGCAACATCTCCGGGACATCTGCACCAATCAACCCCACTACTCCGTGGCCAAACATTTCAACTCCCCCTCGCATCTGCCAAGGACATGCACGTCCTGGGCCACCTCCACCACCACTTACTCACCACCTGACACCTGGAGGAAGAACACCTCATCTTCTGCCTCGGAACACTTCAACCCCAGGGCATCAACATGGACTTCATCAGTTTCCTCATTTCCCCTCACCCCCATCTTACTCCAGTTCCAAACTTGCAGCTCAGCACCGCCCTCATGATCTGTCCCACCTGTCAATCTTCTTCCCCACCTATCCGCTCCACCCTCCTCTCCAACCTGTCACCTTTACCCCTTCCTCCATCCACCTATCACACTCTCTACTACATTCTCCCCAGTCCCATCCCCTCCCATTTATCTCTCCGCTCCTGAGGCTTCTAGCCTCAATCCTGATGAAGGGCTCCTGCTTTTCCTGCTCCTTGGATGCTGCCTGACCTGCTGTGCATTTCCAGCACCACTCTAATCTTGACTCATAGCATAGGAATTCCCTGATTGGGGCTGTTAACCTGGTCCAGTCAGGGAGTACTGGGTGACAGATATAAACAGGAGTGTCACGGGTTCTGTTCACTCTAGGAGCCAGCTCTGAGCAGGGTCAGTGTCAAGTGCACATGTAAAGAAAGGCTGTCTTGGTGAAAGCATATAGGCCTTTGCGGAGTTAAAACAGAAATACGTGTTAGTCACGTATGTTCCAGTAATTAAAAAAAAATTAACATCCCTTTGGGAATTTTAATTCAACCTAATTTTTAAAATGATAAAATACTCAGCTGCCTCGCGGCATCTGTGGAGAGATTGGAATTTTGCTCGTGCCACTTCAATCTTTAAGAAGGGTGACAGAGGGAAATCAGGGAATAACAAACCAGTTAATCTGACTGTGGTGGGGAAATTGTTGGAATCTATAATCAATCTATCTCTTTGTGTCATCTGCAAACTTAGTGACAAATTCCAGTTCATTATTCCAGATCATTACTGTCTAACAAGAATAGTTGTCCCAACATGGACCCCCACGGAACTCCGCCAGTCGCCATCTGCCATCCTGGAATGGCCCACTCCTCATATTTTCTGTGTTTTGAACATTTGTGGTTTGGAGTGGAGGAGGTAAATCTCTGAAAATTCTAAATCATGGCACTGCTGTTTTTGAAATAAAAAGATTGAGTATCCTTGGCCTACAACATTTGCTCACAAAAATCTATTTATTTTCCAGTACTTGTGGTATCCACTATGAACATGTGTAAGATCAATTCACTTTGTGGGAAATGCAGGCACAAACAACTAATTCATACTCTAAACCATTTTTTTTTCTGATGCTTGTATTAGTGCTGCTTATGAAATTCAACAACTTGGCTGCATCTTTTATTTTACTCTGAGGAGTTCCATTCATGTAACTTTTACATTTAAGAAGAAAAGTCTGCTGTGCTTTCTAGGTTCCATCTTGACCCACATCCAGAGAAGAAAGTACTTTAATGAGAGAGAAGCAAGTATTGTTGTGAAAGACATTGCATCTGCTTTGGACTTTCTGCATACCAAAGGTAAGGAGAGTCAGTGTGTAAAAAAAAAAAAACCAAATATGTTCTGAGAAGATGAATTTTGGAGATCTGTGTTTGAGTATCAGTTGAAATTTGTTGTAACATTGGATCTGTATGAGCCAGTGTAAAGTTGCCCACTAGTAATAGGTGTTATTGATCACAGTGAAATCTGTGGAAAGAAAAGTTAAGCCAGTTGACTGGGGTATTGACAAAATAATTTGGAAATAATGTGTGGATCAAGCATGTCAGCAAATATATTTTGTTCAGAGGCCACAAATTATACTAAATGTATGGGAGAGACAAGAACTGGACTGCCCTACAAAGTTAGAACAACATTTGGAGAGAGAAAACACATCAAACAGTGTGAGCAGCACATGCCTGATAATATTGCAGTATGACTATGCCTCACCTGGTCTAATATTGGATAAGAGGGCCTTTGAAGGCATTAAAGTAGGTTTTTTTTTTAAAAAAATAGGTGTTCTAACAGCTAAACCATGCAGATTTTCTTTTTTGGAAAGAGATTGAACAAAAAAAAACAATATAGGCTGGGAAGACTGCACTGATTTGTCAAATAGCTCTTTGGTTTAATTGGCTTATTCTATTCTCAAGAGCACTTGTGTTTTAATGGTTGTAAAATAAGTGGATGTATCGAAAAAGCGTTTTTTGGTTTATGGCAAAAAAATCTTGTGATCATGGCCTTGTTTACTTTCTTTTTGTTTGTTTGTTTGTTTTCTTAAACATACTCCCTGTATGTAATACATAAGATTTTGGAGCATCTGTCGAGGGGGGAACAGAGTTGACACTTTTTTGAGTCCAACACAATGATTCTTCATAACTGAAGAGAGAGGTGGAAAAGTCCTGGGTTTTTTACCTGTTGGAAAAGATAAAGGAACAAAAGAAGGGGAGGGCAAATGAGGTTAGAGGCTATATGACACAGGACAAAAAGTAAAGGGAATGGTAATGATTGTAGAGTAGGGTGAGGGGTCCAGAGAGATTATTAATAGCATTATATAGCTCAGCTCTGCTGAAAGTAAAACCTAGAAAACCAGAAATTACATGGTAGGGTGGACAAAATGTGGACAGATTTTAAGTTGTTGAATTCAATGTTGAGTGTAGAAGGCAATAAGGTGTCTAAATGGAAAATGCGGTGTTGTTCCTCCAGCTTGCATTGAATTGTTCTATCATCCTGACCAGTCCAACAAGTATGACTCTTGACATTTCGATTGCTTGCCATTTTAATGTGCCACCTTGCTCTCATGCTGTCATTTATGTCCTACTTCAGCCAGTGTTCCAGTGAAGCTGGATATCCCTCACCCTATCCCTGTAACCCTGCATTTACCATTGGTAATCCACCCAGCCTGCACATCTTTGCACTGTGGGAGGAAACTAGAGCACCAGCAGAAACTCACGCAGACCTAGGGAGAACTTGAAAACTCAACATAGACAGACAGTCACTCAAGGCTGGAATTGAACTTGGGCCCATGGCACTATGCGACAACAGTGCTAACCACTGTGCTGCCTGTAAATCCTCTCTCATTACTACAGTGATGGTTTCCTTTATTAATAATGCAATGGTCCCACCTCTCATCACGCCTGCAACTTCTGTTGAATGATGTACTGCCTGTCCTGCCCTTTTTTCAACCATATAATATATTCTCATGTGCTGATCAATGCTTTTAAATCCATCTACCTTATTAGTCAAGCTCCTTGCATTAAAACAGATGCACTTTAGCTTTTGGGACCTCCTGAGTGCCTTATCATGCTCATGTCTTCTCCACCTTCTGGACTGTCCTAGTATTCCTTCTATATCTGGTTGGACCTTGTTCCTGACTTTACATCTACTTTGTGGCTCTGCCCCCTGTCAAAACAGTTTTAAACCTCCCCAACACCTCTTCCTGTTGCCTTTCAAATTAGTCTCTGTTTCCCCCCCCCCACTCAACTATGTTCTCTGTCCACCCTCCCCCCTCTAAGATCTCTCTCCAACTGTCAGATTCCCCCGCGCCCCCCATTCTATCTCCTTGTCTTTCCGTTCACCTCGTTATTGCAGATACTACGGTCGAGACCAAAACACCCTGCTTTTCTATATAGTTAGCTGCAGAAGAAATGAAACAGGAAATATATAGCAGTACCATTATAGTTAGTTAGAGTATTTATCATGGAGTATAGCAAAAAAAAATGCTCCAACAAATCTGCAAATTCTGACTTCAGAACACCACTCTGCCCACTTCTAAGTGAAAAACAATTGTTCAATTACACTCAACTTGGCTAAGGGACAGAAAGTATATATTTATGCTCCAAATGGCCCTTAAATTGGCATTAAGTTTTGCTATGTTTTTGCTGCTATTCTAGTATGTTGAAATCCCCACCAGCTATCTTATCCTCACCAACCCATTTTGTTACTGTAACAAAAATTCAGTCAAGTTTATTGAACTCTATTTGCTTTGAACAAATGCATACTGACTTTCAGTTCTTGCTCATACCTTTCCAACTATGCTAAGTAATTTTGTCCCAGCTAATTGTCTCTAAAGGACTCTCCATTCTGAGCTGATCGATTTGGAGTTGCAGCATTATACTCATCCCCTTTTTAAAATGGGCAATAGTATTTGCAACGTTGTAGTTTGAGTGCCACCCAGTATATTGAAGAAAACTAAAACATTGTAGTTGGATCTCCCATAATTTTCTCCTTGTTCCCATTTGTAACCTGTGATATAAAACAGATTGAGTGATATCTATTAGAACATCTGGATAACAAGAGTACCTATGTCAGGCTTCTTTATTGATTACAGTTCCACCTATACTGTAAATCCACCTCTAAACTCAGAGGCCTAGGTCTCGGCTCCTCCCTCTGTAACCGAATCCTCTACTTTCTGACCCATAGACTGTAATTAGTAGGAATAGATAGCAACACCACCTCGACCATAATCAGGTGCCCTGCAAGGCTGCATACTCAGCCCCCTATTATACTCCTCACGCAGTCATGACTGTGTTGCCAAATTCCACCCCAACTCCATTTACAAATTTGCTGATGACACCACCATTGTAGGTTGGATCTCAAGCAGTGACAAGACAGATTACAGGAAAGAGATTGAGTGCTTTGCAGCATGGTGTAAAGACAAAATCTCTCCATCAACACTAGCAAAATGAAGGGTGGTCATTGATTTCAGGAAGCGGAGTGGAGGGCACACCTGTCTGCATCAGTGCTGAGGTGGAGATGGTCGACAGCCTCAAGTTCCTGGGGGTAATGATCACTAACAATCTGTCCTGGTCCATCCATGTCAACGTGACAATCGAGAAAGCACGCCTCTACTGCCTCAGGAAGCTAAGAAAATTTGGCATGTCCACAAGGACTCTTACCAATCTTTATAGATGCATCATAGAAAGCATCCTATCTGGATGCACCACAGGAATGCAGGTCCTGGGCCGCTTCCATCGCCAAACCCTTACTATCCGATGCCTGGAGGAAGAACGCCTCATATTCTGCCTTGGGACTCTGCAACCACATGGAATCAATGTGGATATCAACAGGTTCCTCCACATTTATCCCAGTCCTAAGCCCTCAACTCTGCACAGCCCTCCTGACCTGTCCATCACCTTTCCCATCCATCCGCTCCGCCCTCCTCTCCTTCACCTTCATTTACTTATCGCATTCTCAGCTACCTCACCCCCCCCCGAAACAACCCCACTCCCCTCCCAATTATCTCTCACCTCTCCAACCCACAAGCCTCATTCCTGGTGAAGGGCTTATGCCCGAAACATTGGTTCTACTGCACCTTGGATGCTGCCTGACCTGCTGTGCTTTTCCAGAATTTCACTCTCGATTGGATGCATTACAGCTTGGTATGGCAACAGCTCTTCCCAAGACTGTAAGAAACTACAGAGAGTCATGAACACAGCCCAGTTCATCAGGCAAATCAGTCTTTCATCCATTGACTCCACCTATAATTCCCACTGCCTCAGGAAAGCAATTAACATAATCAAAGACCCCTCCCATTCCGGCTATACTCTGTTCCATGGGGCAGAAGACATAAATATTTAATACATGTATAAATAGATCCAAGGATAACTTCTTCCCTACAGTTATCAGACTTTTGAATGAACCTCTCAAATATTAACTCTGATTTCTCTCTGTGCACCTTCTCTGCAGCTGTAATACTGTAGTCTGCACTCTGTTCTGCTACCCTGATGCACTTTGTATAGTATGATCTGCCTATGTAGCACACAAAACAACACTTTTCACTGAATCTCAATACATGTGCCAACAATAAAATCAATGTTTTAAGTACTTTTTAAAATCCTATTTAAATCACTGATGCCTGTTTTGTGGCTGCATTGACCAAATCTGGGCACTGACAATATCAGGTGTTTTTATTGTATTCAAAATTGTTAATTTAAAGTTTGATTTTATTCAAAATGAAAAACATAAAAGCAATTGTGCAGATGGACAAAATCTGAAATAAAAACAGAATGCTGGAAATATTCAGGTCGGACAACAGGAACTGGTTCTGAGGAAAGGTTGTTAATCCTGGAACATTAATTTTTATTTCTGTCTCTTCACAGATCCTTCTTGCCCTGCTGAGTGCTTCCAGTATTCACTGCTTGAAATATTTATTTTTTCTTGGAGGATGTTATCCTCCAAGATGGCACAAGTTAGTTATCGACTAGTATAGCAGCAACAATGCAGATTGGGTGTGTCAGACTTTCACTGCAAACAGCTTAGGGAAATGTATTCCTTACTATGCAATATTTAAGGTGTCTGATAGAATTCTTGTGTCTCTGATTTATGTAATTAACTTCTTGTTCTCCCTGTGAAGGTATAGCGCATAGAGATCTGAAGCCAGAGAACATCCTTTGTGAATTTGCAGAACAGGTAAAATGTCTGTTGTACCAGTTTACCTGTACAACTTGACATCATATTGAGTACGTTTGTTAAAGGGTATGCTGATTACTTGTGTCACTGAGATGTTTTCCAAACTGAACTTGATGCTTCCCTCCTGTAAGGGAATGCTGCTCACTTTGCATTTCAATAACTGAAATTAGCTGTTGAGATGGTTAGCTCCTTTGGTTAATAAAAAAATGACTATTCATGTAGGTTTTTATGCCCTTTTTCAAAATTTCAAACTACTTTTCTTTAGAAACTGTACAGTTAGTGTGCATGAGAATAGACAGCAAAAAGCTGAAAAAAGCATCAGTGAGATAGGAAATATGGAGTGATGGAGATAGATTCAAAGAAAAGGAATGCAGATTGATTCTGAACCATGAGTGCCTGAGTCACGTGGATGCCAGTTTGCTAATTCAGTTTTAGACTTCATTAAAATTCAATGGCTTATAATTTCAAAATATGTACAAACTGCTCCAGGGACATTAGATTAAACAAAATGCCAGCATGTTGGCTGATGTTCCTTGCCAGGTTTACGTTGTTCCTTAAATAGATGTTAGATGCAGCCAGCGTGGATGCCTGTATAATACCTGTGGAACTTGTAAATCATGTTATGATTTTAAGCTATCTTGTGTGCAGTCCAGCACACATACACATTATCATTTGACCAAAATTCTAATGATGTTAGTTTGGAGCTATGTACACTGAATAATTCCTAATTCCATCTTTTCTTCATTTATGAATGAAACTACATCTGATGTAGAACTCAGATGTCCACTGGATAAGCCCAATGAATTGCCAGTTATTATGAATTGCAGCATTTCAAAGCCAGATTTGATTGCGGTTTGGGTAGGAACTTGCAGGTACATATTCCTGCTTAGTCATTGGATTTGTACATTGTGGCTGTGATATTTTATATTTATTTCAAGTCAGCTTTTAGTGGTTTTTTAAATACAATGTTAGATTACAACTTTGCTAGTTTTAGAGAGTGACTACTGGTGCATTAATAGATTTAACTTTCTCTGAAACATTGCTCCACTTCTCTGGTCTTAAAGGGCCAGTCCTTTTGTAAAATTTCAATTAGGTCCTATACCAGGGTACCAAATGTTTAATTATTTTGGAAGAGTGAATTAATCACTGGAGGTTTATTACCTTGACCATAGTTATTTTGCCTACTGTGCAGAAGAAAGTTTTTTTTTTAAATCCTTATCTTTTTGCCTTAACACAATGAACTGTAATAACCTCTTTGAGACTGGAGCTTGCACTTAGCTAAAAATAGGAGCAAATTAAATAATAACTAAACAGTTACTGAAATAAATCTATTATTCTGGTGAATTAAGCATATAATTAATCCTTAAAATAGTGCTGCTGCATTTCAGTTAAACGTGCAGTCAGTATCTTTAGTAGCAATGTATTTACAAGTGGATGAATGCACTTCCTCTTGCAGTTTTCGTCAGTCATTTGCCAGTGTTGGCAAGATTCCGTTGGCAAAATTGGAGGTGTAGTGGACAGCAAAGAAGGTTACCTCACATTACAACAGGATCTTGATCAGATGGGCCAATGGGCTGAGAAGTGGCAGATGGAGTATAATTCAGATAAATGTGAGGTGCTACATTTTGGGAAAGCAAATCTTAGCAGGGCTTATACACTTAATGGTAAGGTCCTAGGGAGTGTTGCTGAACAGAGAGAGCTTGCAGTGCAGGTTCATAGCTCCTTGAAAGTAGAGTCGCAGGTAGATAGGATAGTGAAGAAGGCATTTGGTATGCTTTCCTTTATCAGTCAGAGTATCGAGTACAGGAGGTGGGAGGTCATGTTGCAGTTGTACAGGACATTGGTTAGGCCACTATTGGAATATTGTGTGCAATTCTGGTCTCCTTATCGGAAAGATGTTGTGAAACTTGAAACTGTTCAGAAAAGATTTACAAGGATGTTGCCAGGGTTGGAGGATTTGAACAATGAGGAGAGGTTGAGTAGGCTAGGGCTGTTTTCCCTGGAGCATTGGAGGCTGAGGGGTGATCATCATATAGAGGTTTATAAAATCATGAAGGGCATGGCTAGGATAAATAGACAAAGTCTTTTCCCTGGGGTGGGGGAGTCCAGAACTAGAGGTTTAGGGTAAGTGGGGAAAAATATAAAAGAGACTTAAGTGGCAACTTTTTCCACACATAATGTGGTACGTATATGGAATGAGCTGCCAGATGAAGTGGTGGAGGCTAGTACAATTGCAACATTAAAAAGGCATCTGGGTGGGTATATGAATAGGAAGGATTTGGAGGGATATGGGCCGGATGCTGGCAGGTGGGATTAGATTGTGTTGGGATATCTGGTCGGCATGGGTGAGTTGGACCGAAGGGTCTGTTTCTGTGCTGTATATCTCTGACTGTACAAGATGTGTACTTTTGTTTCACAAAGCATGGGGATTTGTTACAAAAACCGAGATTGCTGGAAAAGCTCAGCAGGTCTGGCAGCATCTGTCGAGAGAAATCAGAGTTAGCATTTTGGATTGAGTGACTGTCAAGAACAGCACCTGCAGTTCTTTTGGTTTTTATGGGGATTTGTTAGTTCAGTTGGCGGATTACTAGAATGATGTGACTGGTGCAGGTTCAATCCTTGTAACAGCTGTAGCCCAGGGAGGCCTGAATCATTGCCTTGCTCCGTTGCATGATGTGGAGTGGTGCACGTCAAGGCATATACGTCTATTTCCTTGTGCACTATGAATAATAATGTTAACTTCATAAAATGAGAGGATAGCCATAAAGTGTAGGAGGACATCAACAGACAGTCACGTTGGCAGAACAGTGGCCACTGGAATGCCACCTGGGAATATATGCGGTAATGCACTTGGGAAGGGCTAACAAGCAAGAGGTTGCATTACAAATGGTAGGATCATGGAAAGAACTGCAGATCAGAGGAACCTTGGTGTGCGTATCCACAGATCATTGAAGGTTGCAGGGCTAGTAGAAAAAGTAGTTAAGGCATAATAGACACTTGCTTTTATTAAACAAGGCATTGAATGCAATAGCAGAATGCTATCTGGACTGGATGATCTGAGCTAAGAGGCAAGACTGGGTAGGTGGAGTTATTTCCTTTGGTGATATGAAGGTTAAGAGAGATCCTGATTATGAAGAGCACAGATTGAGTGGATAGGAAGGCATCTATTCCATTAGTACAGGATCAGTAACCAGAGAGCATACCATCAAAAGTAAGAGGTAGAAGAATTGAGAATTCTTTTCACCCAGAGGCTGTGGGGAGTCCTGAACTTACTGCCTGAAAGACTGGTTGAGTCAAAGTCTCGTTTTAGATGTTCACCCGCGTTGCTATAGCCTTCAGGACTGTGAGCCACGAGGTGAGAATGGGATTAGTGTAGTCATATATTTGTTGACCAGCTCAGACAGGATGGTCTTTTTGTTCTCTTCCTGTGCTATAAATGTTTGCATTTATAAAATTGAAGTCACGTTCTGTTTTGAGACATTTTTGAAACTCTGCAAGTTGGGAGCAGTTTCTTTGAGACATAAGCTGTAGAAGAACAATTTGAAGTATTTGGGATCCCAATCTAACAGACTGCCTTTCTGTTAGTAGAAATCTACATCCTTGTTACTTTTGCACATTGCTTCTTAATTTGAAAATGAAATTCTCAATGCTTGCTGGAAACTGACAATTTAATCATAAATTCATGTCTGTCTTTCTGCTTGCACCTCCCTTCCCCCTTCTCTGCCTGCATCTTTCTTTCTGCCTGTGTCTCTCCCTCCACCTGCCCCTCTCACTTTCTTCTGCCTGCCCCTCCCTCCCCCTTTCTCTCTCCTCCCTTTCCCTTCTCTCATTCCTTTCCCTAGATATCCCCAGTGAAGATTTGCGACTTTGACCTTGGCAGTGGGGTAAAGTTGAGCAGCGCATGTACTCCCATTTCAACGCCTGAGCTGATGACGCCGGTATGTAAATATCATTATGGCTTCTTTTTAAACTATAGTGCATTTCCTAAACTCTGATGTTTTTGTTTACATTCAAACCAGGCAAGTTGATTCTGTCTGGGGCATTGAAATGGGATATGCCTCAGGGAAAGGCTACTCCCCCTGATTTGTGTGCAGTTAAAGCAGATACAATATGCAGACATGTTCCTTCTATTTACAAAGGATAGGGTCCTGCTGATAAATATCGGTGGCTTCTAGTATGTGTGAGTGAGCCACACTGCAAGTCCACTTGCCAACCAGTATGTTCACTTATCTCGTGCAGTACAACGTGTTCTAGGAATCTGCACAGTGTGGAAATAGGCCATTTGGCCCAATATGTCCATACCGACCAACTGATGAGCATCCCAACCAGACTCATCCCCCTACCCTATCCCTGTAACCCTGCATGTCTGTTGGCTAATGTACTTAACCTACGCATGGGTAATTTAGCATGACAAATCCACCTAGCTTGCACATCTTTAGACTGTGGGAGGAAACTGGAGCACCTGGCAGAAGCCCTGGCAGACATGGGGAGAATGTGCAAATGCCAATGCCACCCACACAATTACCAGAGGGGGGGATCGAACCCAGGACCCTGGTGCTGTAAGGCAGTAGTGCTAACCACTGAGCCACTGTGCCACCTCAAAATGATCCTTTTGAAGTTTAGTTTGTTTGTGATTCTGTTCTGATGGGTGCAAGATGAAAAGATTTGACAGCATGTCTTTTCAGCATTACTGATGTTCTGCACTAGTATTTGGTATTGAAGAATAAACCAGACATGAACTTTTGGCAAGCAACTGTCAAATGCAGAAATCAGGAAGCTGTTTAAATCCCGTTGCTCCAGAAGTTTTTATAATGGTGAGACTCCGAGAGACTTAAGACTGTTCCATTTGTTAATGTTAAGCTAGGTAATTTCCTATCATACACACCAGAAAAAGTTAGTACTTGTCCATTCAAGTGTTGATGTGTGGAGTCTCAATTATTGCCAAGCAACCTCTCTATTAAAAATTAACCTTTACAGTGAAGTCTCTCATTCCTTTAGATCTTAATTGTTGTTGGAGAATTAAAAACAAACTTTCCTTTCCGGCTGTTATCTCTCTTAATCCCTTCATTCTTCTTATTTTACCTTCTATGCATGATTGACATTGAATTAACTAATTCAAACTTCTCCTTCCTGATTTTCAGACTCCTGTCACAGTAAAGGTTCCTGTAGTTAAGGAGTCGTGTTGTTCCATGTGGAAGAGTCATGCAGGTTTTTGCCTCTGACCTAAGAATTTGGGGCATTATCTTTTCTTAGCTGGTTTACTGTTAAGGGTTTTCAGTGGAAGAGCCTGCTACTGCACTGCAACAGTACAAAATTGCTTGTAAATTTCATGCTGGCAGGTCTGCCTTTATGCAGTCCAACTTTAGGTGAGATGCTAAACGTGGAATGGTGTCAGAGAGTAAAAACTATCCGAATGGCCTGTGGCGATCATTCTTGCATGATTATCCATCTCCAAAATATAACTCAGCCTAGATTAATGTGATGCTCGAACTTAGTCTTATTTTGACAGCTGGATGAGAAATTAATGCTCAACTGTCTCAGGTTTTAATTTCTAATAACTGCATTAATGTTCTCAGTGTGGTTCTGTGGAATACATGGCTCCTGAAGTCGTAGAGACGTTCACAGAGGACGCATCATTTTATGATAAGCGTTGTGACTTATGGAGCCTTGGAGTAATACTGTACATCATGCTGAGTGGCAACCCACCCTTCGTGGGGAACTGTGGAACAGACTGCGGCTGGGACAGAGGCGAGGCCTGCATTGCTTGTCGGGTAAGACTGTATAACATATCTGCAAATAAATTATTAAAGAATGAGAAATTAGCTTTATTTATGGGAGATAAAAAGTGTTAAAGGCGATGTGCTAACTACAGAAATATGTTGCTGTATTAGGTATGAATATTCTCACACATGTTTTATGTTACAGATGTCACAGTATCTGGTAAATAGTTTCTCAAGCATCCTAATCAGATTAATACAACACATTGTTGCAGTTCTTTATTTACCTGGAAACTGGCATTACTGCCAATGTCCAAAGCTGTTCTCATTTGTTAATGTGGTAAATTATCACTTCAGACTCCTCTTTAGCTACTTGTGCTTCAATTCTGTGTACTCTTGGGGCTTATTGCCTGTTGTACAACCTTCAGAGTTTCTGTTCTCTCTAAATTCTTCTTTTTGGGGTGGGGTGAGGGGGGTGCTGTAGTGTCTCTTCATGATACATTTTTTGACTAATACCTTTGGAAAGGTCGCAATAATCTCCTTGACATTCCATAATTTCTCTCTATTTTCTTCAGTAGTTTTAGTCCAATTATTTTTCCACAGAGTTCAAGTATAATTGCAACATATTTTTTACTGAGAGTTCATGAGATTGCTTTTTCTGTTTTCACTGACTTGATCACTCGTTTTATTATTACTATACTTCAATTTGTTCATGTTTTCTGCCTTTACTGAAGTGTTCTTTCCTGTATTTCCGAGGTGATTTGTTTTTTAAAAGAACGCTTTTATTCAAACTAAGAAACAAAACAATTCTAATACAAGAATTAGCAAATCGATTAAACAATTCTCGTTGAGAAAAACATTCTAACAATAAAAGTAAAAATTTGAAAACAAACTGAGACGAACACCCGTGGGGGACAGATGGTTCTGTTGGATGTGAAGTATTTTACTGGAGTAAAGTGACTGAGTTAATTTGTAAAGCGTTTATTTAGATTTAATTAGGATGTTAGAACTAGATAAACAGATTTTCTGTTTGTCATGAAGTTGAGAAATGTTTTTTTTTATTCAAAATGGGTCTTTGTAACAAAATATCAAATTTATCGTATTTATGAAATTTTAAAAGTTCTGACAATGGTACTATTTCTTGAATGACTTTTTGCTCATTATTCAACTGACAAATGTTTTTTCATATTAAGATTTTGAGTTGGCATAAAGTAGGATAAATCAATACAGAAATAGTGTACACCCTAATAGAATAGTAAGTAAAATTTATTGTGCAGTAAGGTTTAAACTAACTTTAAAACTTTAATGTAACTTCTGATAAGAGAGATCCATTCCACGGTAAAGCTTACCACAGGTTAAAACATTGATAAAATGGTTTCACAAACCATAACGAAAAGTTACCATTGTACAACATTTTATGAAAGAGGTTTAAAATAGCCCTAAGTTGCAGTCAACTGAATTTTTGACAAATGTAACGTTAAACTGAATTATTGTTAATATCCCAGTCTTGAAATATAGTTAGATGAATCATGAAAACTGATCATCATGAGCACTTTCCACTTGAACCAACATTGCCTTTCTTCAAAAAGGAAGGGGGATTGAACTGGCCTGGAAATTAGAAATTATGCAATTTTAATGGGAAACTAAAGGTGAACGGATGTACTTGGAATTGGGGTATAACTACTGTATGTAAGAAATTCAGTTCTGTAACTTGAAAAGCAGAAGTAAACAGCCCTTCAGCATCTTTCAAAGTAAAAGTTATGGCTGTTAGAGCGAGGTAATGATTTTCCTCCCCCTAACTTGCATCAGAGGTATCTTGCTAACTCACCAGGCTTCTGCTAACTCTGGGTTTTGAGGTAAATGTTCCTTTAAGTTATGGATGTCCTACTTAAATATTGAACTGCAACAATTTTTGAATTTAAGTATTGGATTCAATTATAAATTTTAAAAAGTTTTCTATTTTTCCCAATGCTGTTACACTTTATGCAGAGAGTAGTGGGTGCTGGGATGCACTGCCAGCAGTGGTGGTAGAGTCAGAGACATTAGGGACATTTAAGCGACTGCTGGACAAACACCTGGATGGCAGTGAATTGAGGGGTATGTAGGCTAGATTGATCTTAGATTGAGATAAATGCTCGGCACAATATCGTGGGCCGAAGGGCCTGTACTGTGCTGCACTGTTCTATTAATGTTGCATTTGACTGCTTCACCAGCTGTGAATTCCATGCTTTCTTTATTAAAGTTCTTTATCATTTAGATTTTATATCGTCTTACATAGACAATACACACTGTTCCACTCTGTACTGCTAAGTCATGAACCCCATCTTAGTACTCTCTTTGTTGTAGAAATCATTTAAAAATCATTGACAATATTTTAATCTGGCTGAAATGTATTAAATGTATTGAAAGAAAAGCTTTCTAGAGGAGGATGGTGATATTCTCAGCTTGTTCCTTTCCTTTGAGAGTTAGACCAGGTCTTCAAACATTTTCAGTGCCGTTAGGGTTTGACTTCCTTCACCTTAACATCAGAAAAAGTCACCTGATTTGAAATGGTGCCACAAATTGGCAAGGATTCTAATGCACCTCAAAAGCATTGTTAAACTGAGCCATTCTTTTGGCTAAAAGTACTAAGCAGTTTTCATTCATGTACCATTGTGACTTGTAACCTTTCTCGAACATTCATATTGATTGGTAGTTGCTTTGTAACGTAGCGTTTGATCTAAAAAGCAAATACTTATTATATCAATGTTCTAATCTTCCTTTTAAAAATATTTTTATTCTATTCAGTCACAAGGTGTAAATGTCACTGACCAGGCCAGCATTTCTTACCCATCCCTAATTGCCCTTGAAGAAGGTGCTGAGCCATCTTATTGAACTGCAAGAGTTCGTCACAAGTTTTTGATGCAAGTGACTGGCTTACTAGATCACTTTAGAGGAGAGTTAAGAGTCAACCACATTGCAATGGGTCTGGACCTAGCTAACCAGATACGAACAGCAGATTTCCTTCCCTAAAATGGTATTAGTGAACCAGTTGAGCTTTAATGACAACTTGGTAGTTCCATGGTCGTCATCACTGATGTTAGCTGCTAATTCCAGGTTGTTTCCCAACTGGCTAGTTTGGGATTTGAACTCTAGTCTCCAGGAAGATTTCTAGTCCACTAACATAACCACCAAACTACTATACCTGGAGTAGGATTATGGTTTCCATTAGAACTCTTTTTGCTTGTGCCTAAATTGTGAGGGTTGACATCCTAGTTTCAGTGCAGACTATTGAAACTAAACTATATCATCTGGTTAAACAAGAGGCTGATAGTTCCCCTTACTACCTGGAGTTCTTGGTACACCAGCTCAGATCAGGGAATAACAGAAACTGGATTCGATCTGTCAGTGGCTGAGCTATTCATTCAGTGTCTTTACAGGTTAAACCACTGGAAGAGTTTTGGTATTAGTGATAGTATATTCTGTTAAAGGCACAACAATCGATTAGAATATGATGTTCTTTGGCCTACAGAACATACTATTTGAGAGCATACAGGAAGGTAAATATGAGTTCCCTGAGAAGGATTGGGCTCATATCTCTGATGGGGCCAAGGATTTGATTCGTAAGTTGTTGATGCGTGATGCAAAGGATAGGCTCAGTGCTGGACAAGTTCTTCAACATCCCTGGGTGCAGGGGGTAAGTACACATGTTAAAATAGAATTAGAATGGGATTATTTGGCCAAATTGTTTAATGCACTGCTGTATCACTTCTGGACGGAAGTCATGTCACAAAAGACACTTCAATTGGTTTATTGGTGATTTTTGGTACAGTGAAGCTGAGAAACTATTTAAAGAGTAATAAATAGTCAAGACCAAGCTCAACATTTTCTACTTTCTCCATATGCGAGTGATATGTGCTACAGCCATAAACCCAATCCAACCATTATTCAGTAACTGGTAAAAAAAAAAATCATTTCACTTGAGAAATCCCATACTTTGAATCTTCATGCGTTCATGTTTGTTGAAAGAATTGAAATTAGCTATCAAAAATGATACAGAGCAAGATATGCTCACTACTTTTATTGTTAAACATCTTGTTTTGGTATGGATTATTACTTGAGATCACAAATAAACTAACTAACTATTTAATAACAAAAACATTTGTTAGTTTCTGGAAACATTAATCTATTTACTGCATAACACCAATTGAGTCACCCTGACAACTGATCAGTTGGTTAATGCCCTCTGAAGCGTGATTAGATTGATTCAGCAATTAGAATTCGATGCTCTTATAATTTAGTTTCTAACATACTTTGAGAAGACCATCTTATAAGAAGACGCATTAAGTGTGTCTACTTTATTAGTCAGTATTAAAGTACACAGCAAACAATACTAGGTACTGTAGTGTAAAAGTTGCCCCCAGTGAACTATTCCTATGGTTTTGCATTCATTCACAAGTGCTACTTTATCTGTGCAGTAATTTGATATCATGTTCCCTTTATAAAGTAACCTTCATTGATTTTAACAAAAGAACAGTCTCGGAAAATGCTTTTGCAATGAAAATAATAATAATTCTCTTCTTTGTAGAATGCGCCAGAAAAACGTCTGCCGACACCACAACTACTACAAAGGCAAGGAGCTTTCTAACCTTTCCTATTAAGTGCGATGCTCTGATCAACTTCATGAATCTTTGTACTCCCTCCACTTCTTGATTATATCCTGGAAATTAGAACAAGATATGATACCAGACGCAGTTTTGTTGTGGCATTCTCTGACTTCTACCGTGTGGTTATACAGTTGCACGTTCTTTTGGCTTTTTTGACTTTTAACATAATCTTGATCAATTTTGTTGTCATTTATAAGAGTGACATATATTGCTGCTTAATATGTACTTTAAGATATTATGCAGCCAATTACCAATGTTTTTATCCAGCTTATAGATTCAATAGTCATATTTATTCTTTTGCAATTTTTGCACTTACATATTTTGTCCACTCATTTTGTAATTTTAGCCACCTCATCAAATTTTACTGCTCCTCCTGCTTTGACATAACCTGCAAATATGGCCAGTTTGTAGTCTGTTTCTGAATGCCAGGTCACTTCCTTAGAATTACTGATGTTGCTCATACCTGGCTGTCAGCCTGTCAATGTGGGCATTATGCTTGACTGTTTCCAGTTGCTGTGTAGTGTTCAGTGATTCTCTTTGCAGTGATCATCAGTGCTGAAAAACTCCTTCCAAGCCCCCCTCAGTCTCCTGGGAAAGTAACTATGTGTTATTGAGGATCTATTTATTTTAAAACACTTTTAGTCTGTTTAAGACTTCAAATCTGTCTCATTTATATCAATCTCATTAATTCTGCTTGGTTTATCTCTGCTTAGAGAAAGCATATTCTTCATTACTTCCTCCAAGTATTGACAAGGGAAGACATCATTCAGATTTGGAATGATTTTATGCATGTTCTGATTCAAGCCTGTTTGTATCTTTTATCATTCTGTAAAAGGAAGTCCTTTAACAGTTGAATCTGTACAAACATAGAGATTTCTTTGTGTTTTCTGGTTGACCTAGTTAGTCTGTAATGGTTGACATCAAATTGCATGGTTAAGTTAATATTGGAATTTAATAATTGCAGGCTACTGTCTTAGCTTGTTACATTACACTGTAATATCCTTAATGATTATGCTGGTTCGTGTGTATTTTAAGATATTATGTAGTGAATTATCAATATTATTTCCCAGCTTATAGATACAATTGTCATATTTGTTCTCCAGAAACAGTAGCACAAAGGACCTGACTGATTTTGCTGCAGAAGCCATTGCCTTCAACAGACAGCTTTCACAGCAAGATGAGGAGATGCAAGGGGAACAGGAAGCGATCATCAAGACTGTTTGTTCTATGCGACTTTCCCCTCCTTCCAATTCCAAACTTGCCAAACGCAGGGCCAAGACACAGGCTGAGAAAACCTCACAATGGCAGTTACTCGCCTCAACAATGAGTGTCTGTGATGGGACTTCTTGATATATATCGAATAGATTTTATCCAATACAGAACTGCACTGATGTAATGGCATAGTTTAATAGTTAGTACCAGACTGCTCATGTTTCTGTGGTTTTGGACATGAGTTGTGTAGTTCTTCAATCTATGAAAGTTCTAATTTAAAGGAAACATGATTTACCTGCTCAACCAAGCAGCTAAGTTTAATATTTTTGTACAATGAGAGGTTATAGGATAATATTTTTAAACATTGTACATTGTTATAAACATATTTATTTTTTATTTTAACATCTGGCCATTACTTTAAATACTTTTAAGTTGAACTTCCTGAAAGATAAAAATAAACAAAAGCTGATTCAGGGATTCATCAAAAGAAAGGAGATTACTCTTCAGGTCAATGCAAAGCATTTACTTAGTCAGTCACTTTATATCTCAGATTTCAGTGTTCATATTTCCTGTATGTGTACCACTACACTTACCAAGTTGCACATCATTTTGCCAATCATGACCCTGATCTCCCAACACATCATGGTCTGTCTGCCTTAAACAGTTTCTGAGCATCCACCATCCCACTGCTGACATGATGGCATATTTTTCAAATTTTCACATTGTGACCCCAACAACTACATCAAGATCTTTGAATTGATTTATTGTCATGCATATTTATAACAAATACAGTAAAAAGTGTTGTTTCACATCACTACTCTCCAGTGCTATCTTCAAACACAGAAAATAAACCAAAACATAGAATATAAAGCCAGAAGAATAAAACAATAATGTCATCTTCTAGTCTTATCTCAATAAATTTGGAACAGTTCCTGCTTCTAGTTCAGCCATGGGCCTGGATTTGGGATTCGATCATTATCTACCTTGAGAGGTTTAGCAGTACTATACGTTAATTTCAGCTAAGGGAATCCATATTGGAGATAATATTTACATGGTATGTGTGTGTTTGGCCTACTGGGAATGAAGGTTTTATTCAACTTTGGAGAAAGCTGACTTTGTATTTAGGTCGAAAGTATAATAAAGAATGCATCTGACAGTTGCAGGTGAAGAGTTCCACTTGTCTGTAGAGTTATTGCCGCCTTTAAATAGTAATGGATGTGTGGTAAGTGTGCTCTTGTCAACTGGGAAAATATGAAGGATGGCAAACCTTATGTTTTGTATGAATGCAATAGATATTCTTGACGTGAATTTCAATGCTGCTCTTTGGGTAACTTTTTTTTTGTATTCTGAAAGGATGTGATTTTTTTCAAATGATACTTAAAATTGTTTTCACCACCTTAAAACATTGAACAATTTTTTTTGTTTTAATGATATATAGATTTGAATATCATTGTGCATATCATGAGAAGTGTATATAGTGTAATTGTTATGTCCTTGCCCTTCTCCAGGAATAGGCTGGAATGTGGAGTAATCAAAACAGCTTTCATCTTTCAGCAGAACAGACTCGAGGCTCCTTGTTTGTATGTTTGTATGAATTTCTTCCACTATAAGCTGCTCCACAGTGTGTGCTATTTCCCCAAATGTATCAAATTGTATCGCTTGTAACGTTTGCAAAACAGCTATTAACATCAAGTGCTCCCATGTGGAGTTGTTAGTATTTGCTGACACTGGACATTGTGACAAAAGGATTGGATGCTGAAAGCACTCTCCCATCCTCCCTCAACACTAATGGATAAATGCATGTTTAGGTTTCACTCATCATTGGCATTCATACAGCAGAATACTGAAATTCTGTAGTATTTTTTCCCTCTGACCCATTTAACAAAACATTAATTTTGTTTATTTAAAAACAAGAAAAAAAGGAAAAATTAGCATCAGGAATCGTGGAGGAGGGATTCCGTTTGGTAACTGTGAGCAGGGAATGTCATTCTGTTCATGCACTCATTAAAATATTTACATGAAATTATTTCAGCACTGAGAAAAGACAAATCAAAACAGTATAGTCTTTACATTTTTTTTAACTCATTCATGGGTTGAGGGTATCTCTGGCATTATGCCTATGCCTAATATGCCCAGAGAGCAGTTTGGAGTCGACCACATTGCTCTGGGTTAGGACTCTCATGTAGGCCAGTCCAGATAAGGATGGCGTTTTCCTTCCCTGCTCCAAATGGATTTTTTTCTGACAATCGACAATGGTCATTAATCTCTTAATTCCAGATTTTTAAAATTGAATTCAAATTCCACCTTCTGCTTTGCCACGGCAGGATTTAAGCTCAGGTCTCCAGAATATTACCTGGATCTCAGGTCTAGTATGATGCCACTAGGCCATCGCCTCCTTTTGAAATGGGGAGTTTGTTCATATCAAGTATAAATACCTTTGTTTTATAATGCAAAACACCCATATTTACCTAGGTTTACCTTCAGATGCTGCACAGCATGTTGCACAACTTTTCATTGACAACTGTTCAAGAGTTTAAAGAGAAGTTGATTTCTGTGCCTGCTTTGATCGAGTACAATAATGAGATTTGTTTTCTGCATCTAGTGCCTTCTATCTGTTGCCATAGCTTTGTTAAAAAGAATTAGTTTTAAGTATGGATAGTAACGGTTGCAGCATCACAATGAAGGGAAGCAATCATATTTGTGTAATCTTGACAATGCTGAGATTGAGAGTTCCCTATCAAAATGATGGGTGGAATATTCCCCACCCTGAGCAATGTGGGCAATGGTAAGTCAGTATGGAAGACATGATGAGATTGGAAAAATGAGCATGGTGCAACTATTGCTAGTGTATATTAGTACATTTCTTCATCTCATTGATCTGTAGTTTCCCATGCACTTAGATGCTGACAATTCCTGACAAGAAAGTGAAAAGATAGTACCTGACAGCTCTAATTTGTTGCTTGCTCCTCTGACACACCAACTTGAACAGCAGCCCCAACAGCGCTGGTTAAACTCCATGGGCAGTAAGCATCTGCAAAAATCCATCCTCTCTAACCCTCTTGTGGATGGTGGCATCAAACATGGACCAACTTCACCATGTGATTGTTGAACATCTCCCACCCACTTATGATACAGTTCTCCACTTCAGTGCTGCATTCTGGAATGACTGACACCTTTCATATAATGTTGCTAGGACACCATGCATGGACAGGCACCCATTTTGTGTATTGGACCGGGGTGTGTCTCAGGTTCTTCACTTGTTTTCTTAGTGCCCAGACACTTTGCACTTGGAGCATCATAGCCTTGCCATGCCATCTCATTCCAAACTTAAAGGTTAAGAGTATTTTTGACTTATTGTGTATTTGGTGCAAACACAAAGCTAGGCAGCTTGATATGGTTGGCAGAGTGACCATTCGAGGGTGGGCATGTTCTGGATTTGTGGGGCTGGAAAAGCACAGCAGTTCAGGCAGCATCCGAGGAGCAGTAAAATCAATGTTTCGGGCAAAAGCCCTTCATCAGGAATGGTATGTTGCTGTACAGCACCATGCTATGTCAATGTAACTCCTGCACCATATGCCAATAGCTTGTACAGCAAATGTACTGCATGCGTTTTAATCAAATAGCCATTTCTCAAAGTCTGAGGGGAGTGAGTAGTGCTTAGTCAGGTCAAGGAAGGTCTTCAGTCAGTGATAGTAGCATAATAGCATAATCTGAACATCATCAGACCAGATGTTTGGTCAGTCAGCCACTTAGGACATCTAAGGTCAGGGATTCTGTACCTCAGCACTTCAAGGAGTTGGCCATGGTCAATCCTTCAGGTTCAGTTCAGTGAGTTGAGAATTTGCAGTAAGTCAGTTGGAGAGTTACGCAATTATCATCCTGGTTCGTTCATTCGTCAGAGTTGGTCAAGAAAGTTCTGAGGGTCTGTTCACTAAATTATTCAGAGTAAGAGGTGAAGTGGAGGTTGGATAATACTTGTGAAGTGGGGGGGTGAGCTCACCATATAAGAGTGAGAGTGGTAGAGCATAGGAGAGCAAGGGGTTCTACGGGCCGGGGGTGGGAGGGTCATTAAATATCAGCACTACTGAGGATCTAGTGGAAAGACAGTGTGAGACTGTTTGGACTGGGTATGATGTATCTCTGAGGCTCAAATATAAAGTGGGTGGATGACCAGTTAAGTAAGTGGGTTGGAATGTGGATAAAAATTAAAACTGATGTGGTTGGGGAGGAGAAGGAATATGAAAATTTGTGGTGGTGGAGAGGGGCTGGGGGTTAGCATTTAAACTCAAGGACTTGATCCTGTGATTCACTTTGGGCAAAAGCACTTCATCAGGAATGATGAAGCCCTTCATCCTGATGAAGGTCTTTTTCCTGAAATGTCGATTTTCCTGCTCCTCGTGCTGCCTGACCTGCTATGCTTTTCCAGCACCACTCTAATCTTGAGTCTAATCTCTAGCATCTGCAGTAGCCACTTCTACTCTGTCATGATGTGGCAAAGATACAAGGAGCTGCAGTTGCTTGTGTTCAATATGCTATGAAAATAAGAAAGGGGCAGTGTTGCTGTGCTCTTCCCAAGAGTGGAGGTCAGAATGCCGTGTTATGTTGTCCAGTGCAACATCACCTACCACAAGGCAGCCCCTTCACATCAGATCATGTCTGCTTTGTAAGCTTTTATCCAGGAGAACACTACTTGATCTTCTGCTCAAAACAACTGGACGCTATGCCATAGATAGATAGCAGGGATTTGTAAGAGCTACAGCATTGTGCCGAGTATGAATGTATGGATGTTCTTCAGTTGGAATAACAATGTCAGCCACAGCAATGCAGAAAGAACTTCCTTGTGAACATCAATGAAAGAACGTTTCACAAAGTTATCTTTTGCAGACTGCAAATGTTTTGATACTGCTGAGGTCAGCATCCCCTTTGTAATTCCATCTGCAAGTACAACTTAAAGCTTGAAGCTTTATTTATTTCATGTTGTTTAATAGAAGTTAAGGATACAAATGGATATAAATTTTCACAAGATCCAAATGCTCCTTCACTCAATTCAGACAAAGGAACAGGCCATTCAGCCCTTTTGAGTCTCTCCACATTCAATATGATCATGGCTGATCATCCAGCTCAGGACCACTTTCTCACCATATCCTTCGATCTCTTAACCCAAAAGCTATGTCCAACTCCTCTTGAAAACATTGAATGTGCAGTATTGGCTGCAACTGTTTTCTGTGGCAGAGATCCACAGGGTCACCACTTTCTAGATGAATAAACTTTCTCCTCATCTGAGGCCTAACCTGTATCCTTAGAATGTGACCCTCGATTCTCGACATCCCAGTCATCAGGAACAGCTTTCTGACATTTATTCTGTCTAGTTCTTCTGGAATGCTATGGGTTTCTACAAGATTCTTCCTTATTCTTCTGGACTCCATGAATACAGACCTAACTGATCCAGATTCTCTTCATGCACAAGTCCTACCAACCCAGGAATCAGTCTGGTAAACCTCTTTGTACTTCCTCCGTAGCTTTCTTCAGATAAGGAGACCAAAATAGCACACGATACAGCAGTTGTGTTCTCACCAGGGCCAAGATTTGCAGCAAGATATTCCTGTTCTTTTACCCAAACCTCCTTGCTATAAAGGTCAACAAACCATTTGCCTTCTTCAATGCTTCCTGCACTTTCCTTCTTTCAGTGACTAGTATATGATGGCACCCATTGTACTCTGTGCGTTCCTAATCTGTCACCACTCAATCTGCATTCTTGTTTTTGCTGTAGAAGTAAATAACTTCACATTTATCCTTGTTATACTTCATCTGCCTTGCATTTGCCTCCTTACTCAATTTGTCTAAATCACAGTGAAGCATCTCTGCATCCTGTTCACTGTTCACCCTCCCACTCAGCTTGGTACTCTCCGCAAACTAGGCGATTTAGTTCTATCACCTAAATCATTCATCTATTACAGTGAATAGCTGAGTTCCAAGCACTGATCCCTGAGGTACCCCCCTAGTCACAGGCTGCCAGTTGGAAAACAAAAGGCCTGTTCATTCTGCCATGAAAAAGATATTTCTTTCACCACCCTTGTCAGTTTTCTGCAGGGACCCTTCACTCTGAGGCTCCCTTGTCAACTCTATATTCCCTATCAACTTCACCATACTCAGTATCTTTCTCTGCAACCGCAAGAGGTGCAATACCTACTCCTACACTTTCCCTGTCACCTCCGTCTAAGGCCCCAAACAATCCTTCCAGATCAGACAGAGATTCACCTGCACTTCATCCAACCTCATCTATTGCATCCCTTGCTCCTGATGTAGTCTCCTCTATATCGGATAGACAAAACATAGGCTGGGGAACCAGTTTGCTGAGCATCTGTGCTCTGCGTGCATGAACCAACCCGACCTTCCGGTTGCCATCCATTTTAATTCGTTATCCAGTGCAGCATCACCTACCACAAGACAGCCCCTTCACATCAGATCATGTCTAGTATTGAAAGATATTATCCAGGAGAATCCTTTTTCCACGTATGGAGTCAGCTATTATGAGGGGGCATAGCTTTAAATTAAGGGATGGTAGGTATAGGACAGATTTTAGGAGTAGATTCTTTACTCAGCGAGTCGTGAGTTCATGGAATGCCCTGCCAGTAGCAGTGGTAGACTCTCCCTCTTTATGGGCATTTAAACGGGCATTGGATAGGCGTATGGAGGATAGTGGGCTAGTGTAGGTTAGGTGGGCTTGGATCGGCGCAACATTGAGGGCCAAAGGGCCTGTATTGTGCTGTATTTTTCTATGTTCTAGAACACTGCTTGACCTTCTCTTCAAAATAGCTGGAGGTTATGGAATGGATAGCAGGGATTTGTAAGAGCTACAGCATTGTGCCAAGTAAGAATGTATGGATGTTCTTCAGTTGGAACAACAATGTCAGCCACAGCAATGCAGAAAGAGCTTCCTTGTGAACATCAATGGAAGAATGTTTCACAAAGTTATCTTTTGCAGACTGCAAGTGTTTTGATACTGCTGAGGTCAGCGTCCTCTGTGTAATCCCATCTGCAACTACAACTTAAAGCTTGGAGCTTTATTTATTTCAGGTTGTTTAATAGAAGTTGAGGATACAAATGGATATAAATTTTCACAAGATCCAAATGCTCCCTCATTCATTCCAGACAAAGGAACAGGCCATTCAGCCCTTTGAGCCTCCCAATGTAGTCTCCTCTATTTCGGAGAGACGAAACATAGTCTGGGGAACCAGTCTGTGTAAAATCTGTGCTCTGCATGCATGAACCAATCCGACCTTCCGGTTGCCCTCCACTTAATTCCCTTTTCCACTCCCCTGACAACATGTCCATCCATGGCCTCCTCCACTATCAGAGTGAGACCAAATGGAAACTGGAGGGTAGTTGTCATGGGGGACTTCAACTTTCCAAATATTGACTGGGAACACTATAGTACGAGTACTATAGATGGGTCAGTTTTTGTCCAGTGTGTGCAGGAGGGCTTCCTAATACAGTATGTAGACAGGCCAACCAGGGGCGAAGCCACATTAGATTTGGTACTGTGTAATGAGCCTGGCCAGGTGTTAGACTTGAAAGTAGGTGAGCACTTTGGTGATAGCGATCACAATTCTGTTATGTTTACTTTAGTGATAGAAAGGGATAGGTGTATACCACTGGGCAAGAGTTACAGCTGGGGGAAAGGCAATTACGATGCGATTAGGCAAGATTTAGGAAGCATAGGATGGGGAAGGAAACTGCAGAGGATGGGCACTTTAGAAATGTGGGCGGCACGGTGGCACAGTGGTTAGTACTGCTGCCTCACAGCGCCTGAGACCCGGGTTCAATTCCCGCCTCAGGCGACTGACTGTGTGGAGTTTGCACGTTCTCCCCGTGTCTGCATGGGTTTCCTCCGGGTGCTCCGGTTTCCTCCCACAGTCACAAAGATGTGCAGGTCAGGTGAATTGGCCATGCTAAAATTGCCCGTAGTGTTAGGTAAGGGGTAAGTGTAGGGGTATGGGTGCTTTGCGCTTCGGCGGGTCGGTGTGGACTTGTTGGGCCGAAGAGCCTGTTTCCACACTGTAATGTAATCTAATCTAAAAAAAATGTGGAGCTTATTCAAGGAAAAGCTCCTGTGTGTCCTAGATAAGTATGTACCTGTCAGGCGGGGAGGAAGCTGTAGAGCGCGGGAGCAGTGGTTTATGAAGGAAGTGGAATCTCTGGTCAAGAGGAAGAATAAGGCTTATGTTAGGATGAGATATGAAGGCTCAGTTAGGGCACTTAAGGGTTACAAGGTAGCCAGGAAAAACCAAAAGAGCGAGCTCAGAAGAGCCTTGAAGAGACATGAGAAGTTGATGGATAGGATCGGGGTAAACCCTAAGGCTTTCTATGGGTATTTATGGAATAAAAGAATGACTAGAGTAAGATTAGGACCAATCAAGGATAGTAGTGGGAAGTTGTGTGTGGAGTCAGAGGGGATAGGGGAAGCACGAAATGAATATTTTTTGACAGTATTCACTCTAGAAAATGACAATGTTGTCGAGGAGAATACCGAGATCCAGGCTACTAGACTAGGTGGGATTGAGGTTCACAAGGAAGAGGTGTTAGAAATCCTGCAGAGTGTGAAAATAGATAAGTCCCCTGGGCCAGATGGGATTTATCCTAGGATCCTCTGGGAAGCCAGGGAGGAGATTGCCGAGCCTTTGACATTGATCTTTAAATCATCATTGTCTACAGGAATAGTGCCAGAAGACTGGAGGATAGCAAATGTGGTTCCCCTGTTCAAGAAGAGGAGTAGAGACAACGCTGGTAATTATAGACCAGTGAGCCTTACTTCAGTTGTTGGTAAAGTGTTGGAAAAGGTTATAAGAGATAGGATTTATAATCATCTAGAAAAGAATAATTTGATTAGGGATAGTTAGCACGATTCTGTGAAAGGTCATGCCTCAAAAACCTTATTGAGTTCTTTGAGAAGGTGACCAAACAGGTAGATGAGAGTAAACTGGTTGATGTGGTGTATTTGGATTTCAACAAGGTGTTCAATAAGTTTCCCCACAGTAGGCTATTGTACAAAATGCGGAGGAATGGGATTGTGGAAGATATAGCAGTTTGGATCAGTAATTGGCTTGCTGAAAGAAGACAGAGGATGGTGGTTGATGGGAAATGTTCATCCTGGAGTCCAGTTACTAGTGATGTACGGCAAGGGTTGGTGTTGGGTCCACTGCTGTTCGTCATTTTTATAAACTACCTGGATGAGGGTGTAGAAGGGTGGGTTAGTAAATTTGCAGACGACACTAAGGTCGGTGGAGTTGTGGATAGTGACAAAGGATGTTGTAGGTTGCAGAGAGACATAGATAAGCTGCAGAGCTGGGCTGAGAGGTGGCAAATGGAGTTTAATATGGACAAGTGTGAGGTGATTCACTTTGGTCGGAGTAACCAGAGTGCAAAGTACTGGGCTCATGGTCAGATTCTTGGTAGTGTAGATGAGCAGAGAGATCTCGGTGTCCATGTACACAGATCCTTGAAAGTTGCCACCCAGGTTGACAGGGTTGTTAAGAAGGCATACAGTGTTTTAGCTTTTATTAATAGAGGGATCGAGTTCCGGAACCATGAGATTATGCTACAGCTGTACAAAACTCTGGTGTGGCCGCACTTGGAGTATTGTGTACAGTTCTGGTCACCGCATTATAAGAAGGATGTGAAAGCTTTGGAAAGGGTGCAGAGGAGATTTACTAGGATGTGCCCTGGTATGGAGGGAAGGTCTTACGAGGAAAGGCTGAGGGACTTGGGGCTGTTTTCGTTAGAGAGAAGAAGGTTGAGAGGTGACTTAATAGAGACATATAAGATAATCAGAGAGTTAGATAGGGTGGACAGAGAGAGCCTTTTTCAAAGTATGGTGATGGTGAGCACAAGGGGGCATAGCTTTAAATTGAGGGGTGATAGATATAGGACAGATTTCAGAGGTAGTTTCTTTACTCGGAGAGTAGTAAGAGTATGGAATGCTTCACCTGCAACAGTAGTGTATTTGCCAACTTTAAGTACATTTAAGTTGTCATTGGACAAGCATATAGACGTACATGGAATAGTGTAGGTTAGATGGGCTTCAGATTGGTATGACAGGTCGGCGCAACATCGAGGGCCGAAGGGCCTGTACTGCGCTGTAATGTTCTATGAAAAACACCTGATATTTCGCCTGGGAAGCTTACAGGCCAATGGACTGAATACTGACTTAACCGGCTTCAAAATCTCTCCACCCCCATCCTTATAACATATCCAGCCCCTCCCCACCCCACCTCCCTGACCTGTTCTAACGTGTCCATCTGCCTACTCACCTATCTGCTCCATCCTTCCCACTGACTAATCATAATAACCCCCACTTGCACCCACCTATCACCATTCCACCTACCGTCCCCCCAGACCCACCCCACCTCCCTCTATATACTTCCTGTGTCTCTCTCCCTCCCCACTCCTGACAAAGGGTTTTGGCCAGAAACATTGACTTTCCTGCTCACTGGATGCTGTCTGACGTACTGTGTGTTTACAGTTTCATATCTATTGACTCTGATTTCCAGTATCTGCAGTCCTTACTGTCTCCTATTCATTCCTATTCTTTGTTTCTTCTGTCAACCAGTTCTCTATCCATTGATAGAATATTATCCCTTATTCCTTGGTCTAGCTTTCATGTGACTTCATGCTCACGTGATTGCCTCTTCTCATTGGAAATGACCTGCAAGCCACTCAGTTCCAGAGTAATTCAGAATGAGTGACAATATTGTCCTTTCCAGTGACACCATGGAACCAATATAATTTGGTGTATACACAACATTGCTATCATATTTCTATTCAAACCTGATTTATCTCATCCCCTGAAAAAAAATTAAAGAAAAATGACTTGCCTTATTTTTTATTTTCTGAATTCAGAGGCTGTTAATATAATTGGTACAGGCAAGCCACTCCCTGATTATGCTTGAGATATGGCTGAGTGAATTGTCAGCCGTTTCAAGGGGATTTAGGAGAAGAAGGGTAGGCATCCTTCTCAAAAAGGACATTAAACTGGATAGACTTGTATCTTCATGGTCACTGTTGTTAATGCTAGCATTTTATATCAGATTAATCAGTTAAATTTATATTTCCCAACTGCTGTGATGTGATTTAATCTCATGTCTCCAGCTCGTTAGTTCTGCATTATTTGGCTGTGTTACTGGATTTTGTACTACTGGCTCTCTATGTCTTCCAGTGACTGATCAGAATTGCATTGAAAGAGATAAGGAAACGAGCTTGCTGACTGCGCATTTGCTTAAAGCCTGGATACCCTGCAGTGAAATGTGGGGGTGTAGTGAAATAAAGTGAACGTAAGGAAACAGGGCCAGTTAGGCACATCAATCTCATTAGATTGCATGATTTTGAAATGTTATCACACATTAAACTGCCTCAGGTCAGGTCAAAGTAAATGTGTTTAATAACCCAAAGTTTCAGCTTTGATTGTAATCTGCTTTATTTCAAGAAAGTGAGATTACTTGTTTAATAGTGTCCTTTAATAATAAAAAAAGTACCTTGCACTTTAATAGATATACAAGTACAGCTTTTCCTCAAATTGCATTGGTTTTATAGTTTGTTATTATTCAAGATGTGGATAACCTGTAGCCTTGACTTATTCAGGTTTATTAATCCAGAGGAAGAAGCTCTTCAAGGATGCATATATACCTGCACAAAACTAAAATATTGCTGCTCTGAATTTGTGTTTATATATTGTGATTGGATTCTGACATGCATGGGAATCCATTGTGTTTGGGTTTGCAAACTAAAGTTTTATGAAATGTTGTTGACAGACATAATTTGCCTAATAGATATAGGAACATATGTCCAGAAAAAGTTAGGCTAGCAAAGATCAAGGTTTAGGAAATCCAGGAAACATAGGGATGTTTCTGGAGATTAACCAACCAGGTTACAAGCACTGAGACTTGAACTTTCCACTTATTTTCCTGTTCAGATCAGTAGCTGCAAGATTGATGCAGAATTAACTGAAATTACTGGGAAAAATCCCCAAACGCAATGGTGAGTCTACTGTTAAGAATCCTTTAGTGAACTGGGTCAGTTGATTAATCAAGTGCCAGCTGAAATACTATGCATCTGCTTGTTTTGAAATCTCATTACACAGACAAGAGAATCAAATCGGTTCAAATGTCCCATTACAAACCTTGTTTGGGAATCAATTTGATCCGAAAGGAAACATGCTTTTCCTACCCCCTCCCACGGTCTGCCCCAACAAAACTGAGGAAGGTTCACTAAGCAGACAACAAAAATCTTTTAAAGTCATCATAAAATGTGAGTGAGATTGTGTTACTACATTGCAGAGACACAACATTGACAGGCTTCTGACCTTAGATTTGTAAAGATTTAGCAGCACTTCTTTGTATATCTGCGATCAATTCTGGGTGGTCATGGAACCACAAATACACAAATTTTATTAATTAATGTGGCAAAACCTTCTAGTAGCTGGAATCCCAAGGCAGATGTGCTAGTCTTGGGATAAAAATGTTATTTTGAAGCAATAATTCCTTCAGGTTTTTCTCAGTTTGTTTCAGGTTTAGCATTTGGCTTCCACTCAATGATCATGTGATCATTTTACATGGGAGGTAAACAATTTTTAAAAAGTGAAGAGTAAACAAAATAATAATAGATAAATATATTGTGTGTGTGTATCTGGTCTCAAGTAAGGGTTTTAATGTGAGAAAAATTTGATTGCAAATCAAGAAACACCTCTTTCTAGCAGAGATCTTTGTAATCCAGTGTGGTCAAGGACTCCTGATGAAAGGCTTATGCATGAAGCGTCGATTCTCCTGCTCCTCAGATGCTGCCTAACCTGCTGTGCTTTTCCAGCAACACACTCTCGACACAAATCCAGTGTGGCCAAGAGTTTACACTTCTTGCTAACTAAAGGACTCCTAACAGTCTTAAAAGTGGACTTCTGGGATAATCAAGCTGAGAAAGGATAGAGACATTGGATACAAGACATTTAAAGAACATTCAAACCCAGAGAATTCTGACCTGAGGTGGCAATGGTTGAGAAGCTAGAGCACCTATGTTCAAGTGGGAGCCTACAATTGTGGATGGTTAGAGGAAACGTGGAGGGGAAAATCACGCCACAATTAGACGGAAGGCCTGAGCAATCTCAACTTTTAAATGAATCATATAAATAGATTAGAAAAGTAGAATACCTTGTAAAAGACCTGGAACATATAAATGTTCATATTCATAAAAAGTTAAATGCGTATGTACAAAAAATTCAGATCAGCTATAATGGTATTGAACGGTGGCACAGGCTCGATAAGTGATATGTTCTCGGCTCTCCTTACTTGTGAATGTGCTGACAATGTCTTGTGTTATAGTCTCTCCTTACTTGTCAATGTGCTGAAAGGAAACAATCTTTGAAACCATAATTTCCTCTTTTCCATGAACATATTTCATAGCTTGATCATGTACCTGAAAAACCATTTAGTCAGTTTTCATATATTTGTCTAAACAAAAGATATATAAAAGAGATCTGTAACTGTTTTCTTTCACAACCATTGCCTTTGTCCTCCTATTCACGCACACCAGTCCTTCTACAGTGCATTAGTATATAAAACAGAATGTTACTGATTTGGACATTGTAGGCAATTGGACGTTTTGCTGTAATTCTTGGAATATCTATAAAAAAAACAAGAAGGTATAACTTTTAGAATTAAAGGCTCGACCATTTTAAACACTCTTCCATACAAAAGGTAGTGGAAGTTTGAAACACCCTTTCCAAAAAGCAATGGAAACTGGGTAAGTTTAAACTTTCAACATTGAGATTGATGGATTTAGTTAGGCTTGGGTTTCAAGAGATACAGACAAAGGGTGGATGATGGAGTTAAGGTACAGATCTATTTTCATTGATAATTGGCAAGATAGGCTTGAAAGGTTGAATGGACTCCTGTTCCTATGTTTCTATTTTGAAAATTGAAGTTGCAGTCTAGTTCTCTGGTCTAGGTATGTGTCCTCCAAAATTGTACCAGATGACAGTCAATGGTGTTGTGATATTACATCAGTAACAGTATTATAGGTCCATAGGCTATTATTGCAATTCCATAAGGAAGTTGAACAAAGATTATGATAATAATTAGATAAAGCTTGCTGAATCAACAACTATTACCTGTGACCATTTCAGAATACAGAACTGCATTGATACAGAGTATTCTGGACAGTGGAATTGCAATTCCTTTCTTTATTTGCACTAACTTATAATACTTCATCATGGCGTAGCTTGCCGTCGATAAAGTAAAGCTAAAGTCAAACTGGCTGGAATAATTTTTGCTTTGAGTAAGACCCTTTTAATTTTCAAAAGAAGTTAATATTCAGTATAGAGTTATGTGAACTTATGGTCAGTCAGAAAGTAGTGACAGTTCAAAAGCGATAATGGAAAAGAATTACATTGGTCCCAAAGATGTTTTCATGCTGCAGATATTTTAAAAAAAGATCTAAAAATCTCTTCTACCTCCTCCCAAGTTTTGTTTTTTGCATGTTACTTTTTTGAAATAATGCTTTGACACATAGACTTTTCATCATTTATCTAAATGACTTGGATGTGAACATAGGAGCTATAGTTAGTAAGTTTACAGCTGACACCAAAATAGGAGGTGTAGCAGACAGTCAAGAAGATTACCTCAGAATACGATGAGATCTTCTTCAGATGGACCAATAGCTGAGGAATGGCAAATGGAGTTTAATTTAGATAAATGTGAGGTGCTGCATTTTGGAAAGGCAAACCAGGGCAGGACTTCTACACTTAATGGTAAGATCCTGGGGAGTGTTGCTAAAACAAAGAGATCTTGGAGTGCAGATTCATATTTCCTTGAAAGTGGAGTTGTAGGTAGATAGGATAGTAAAGAAGGCATTTGGTATGCTTTCCTTTATTGGTCAGAGCACTGAGTATAGGAGTTGGGAGGTCATGTTGCAGCTATACAGGGCATTGGTTCGGCCACTTTTGGAACATTGTGTGCAATTCTGTTCTTCCATCAATTGGAAGGATGTCATGAAACTTGAAAGGACTCAGAAAAGATTTACAAGCACGTTATTAGAGTTGGAGGAATTCAGCTGTAGGGAGAGGCTGAATAGGCTGGGGCTGTTTTCTCTGGAGCGTTGGAGGCTGAAGGTGACCTTACAGGGGTTTATAAAATTATGAGGGACATGGACAGGATAAATAGACAAAGTCTTTTCCCTGAGTCCAAAGTTAGAGGGTATATGTTTAGGGTGAGAGGGGGAAAATTTAAAAGGGACCTAAGGGACAACTTTTTCACACACAGGGTAGTGCGTATATGGAATGAGCTGCCAGAGGAAGTGGTGAAGGCTGATACAATTACAACATTTAAAAGGCATCTGAATGGGTAAATGAATAGGAAGGGTTTAGCGGGATGTTGGTAAAGGGGACAAATTAATTTAGGATATCTGATTGGCATGGATGATTTGGACTGAAAGGTCTGTTTCCGTGCTGTACATCTCTATGACTTCTACAGTAAGCTGTTGGAATGTGAACGGCAATAACCCAGGCTGATTCCACATATTAATTATTTTTAAGTTTTATTTTTTCTTTGTATGACAGCTGAGATTGTGAACCTGTTCACAATGATTCATAGGAAATAAATTGCTTATGGAATTCCATACTCACAGGAAGTTTTTTCTGCTGCTTGGTTAGCAGGCCTGGCTGAGACTGCCAAGATTGCACAAATGAACTTTCAGCAGATATAATTGAACAGCATTTGGGAGTAATGACCTGTAATCCTGCCTCCTTTCAAGTCAAGCAAGGTACACAAAATCCACATGTCTCATTTGCTTTTCTGATTGGTAACTTTTCATAGTGTAATTTTTAACAATCTTATCAGAAAGGTAACATTAAGCCAGTCTTTTATATAGTCCATTATAAAGGATGTAATAGCAGAGCATTGAGAAAAGCATCATATAATCAACAGAATCAGCATGGCTTTATGAATGATATTTATGGCTGATAGAGGCATTACATTTCTTTTAAGGAGGTAACAAGCAATACAGATAAATGGGAACTATAAGCTAATGCTTTCTTTTCAAAGGGAATGGAATATAAAAATAGGGAGTTCCTGCCAAACCTTCTAAAGCACTAGTTCCACTACACCTGGAATACTGTGGACAGTTTTGGTCTCCTTAACTAAAGAAAGATATACTGGCATTGGAGACAGCAGAGAAGGTTCACTAGCTTGATACTGAGTATAAAGAGATTTTCTTATGTGGAGATTTTCTTATGTGGTAGGCTGAGCTTGCACTCATTGGAGTTTCAAAGATGAGAGAAGACCTTATTGAAAACAAACTATTCTTAGAGGACTTGATAGAGTCAATAGATAAGTTGATTCTTCTTGTGGGAAAGTCTAAGACTAGAGACATAATCTCAGAGGAAGGAATCACCCATTTAAGACAGAGAGGAAGACAATGTATTTGTGGAATTCTTTACCACAGGGGACTGTTGAGATTGGGTTGCTAAGTATATGCAAGGCTAAGATAGATTTTTTTTCTGAAAATAATCTGTATGGAAATGAAGGCTTATGAGTGATAAAGGAGGATAATGGTATTGAGGATTCAGATCAGCAGTGATCTCATTGCATGATGGAGCAGACTCACTGGGCAGAGTGGACATACAGACTGTCAGACTTTTTTCAGGGGAAATGATCTCCAATTTCTGCAGTGACTCACAAATAAACTTCTTATTTCCTCTGAAATACAGGGTGGTTTAAAAAAACTTAGTAAATGTGTGTTTGGAAATTATGATGTTACTCTGAATGGAAATTATCAATAGGAAATATAGTTATTTCCTCTGGTGCCAAGGAGTTATCAATTGTTCTTTAGTTGTTGGAGCCTGAAGTGGTTTGCTACAGGGGATAATTGAGGTGGGGATTATTATATCTATTAATTATAAAGTAGATAAATATTTGAAGCAGTTGAGCTTGCAACAAAGTACTGAGCTTAGCTTTGGAGTTCTTTAGCAAAAAGGCAGTAACATTTGTAAGTGGCCTCTAAGGTTTTTCTCATCAGCTATTTCTATGTTAGTGCTGCACCTAGTTTAGCAGACTGCTTGGAAATATCCATAGGACATAAATTCTGATTGACTGTTTAATTAAAATAACATTTACAGAATCCCATAATTGGTTTAGTACAGGAAGAGGCCGTTTGGCCCATTCTGCATAAACTACACTCCAAACGAGCAATTCACTCAGGGACATTCCCAGATTTCTCTCTGTAGCCTTGCACTTTTCTCCTTTTCAGATAACCATAATTCCCTGCCGTATGCTTCAAATGAATCCATTGAAATCTAGACCTTAATCCCACACTATGTGAAGATGGTTTTCCTCATGTCACTTCTGCAGGTGAGAAAGCAGGTTCTCTGGCAAACAAGGACAATTTTCAGATACAGGTAGCTACTACAACCTACTACAATGATATCACAGGAACGAGGACTAAACAGAAGGTCAGTGCACAGTCTATGGTTGTGATGGCAGAAAACACATTTTTACTTTCAATCTGTGCTCTCTCCTTTTTGCTTCCTTTCACAAATAAGAACGGTTTGTCTTTATCTAATCTGTGTAGACCTCTCTCAGGATTTTAAAACCTCTAATAAATCTTTTCTCTTCCGTCTTTTTTCCAACGCTAACAGTCCTAACTTTTCCAATCCATCTTCATTACTGAAGTTCCTCATCCCTGGAAGCATCTTTACGATCACAGCCAGTGGGTTCCTGGACAAGTCAGAACCAAAAATCTGATGGGGTTTTTTAAGTTAACTGAAACATATTCACGTGAGGCTGTAGATTTTCTTGAACAATAGTTAAACAATAAAACAAGCTACTTAAACGTAGAAAACAGTTAGATCTAAAGAATACACCAAAACAAACTTCCAACCCATTCAACTGACACTGCATTTTGAGACTCAAGTCCAGAGAAACTAAAACCTTATCTCAACTATTTAAGATTCTATTTAACTGACTCAGGACAGTTTTTTTCTACTGAATGGGGTCAATTCAATAAGTTGTTGCTAAATCTGCCAATATGACCTTCTCCACGAATGTGGGAGTCTAAATTTCTCAGTTCTAAAGTCCTATCAATTTCTAAACAGTCTCCTGGCTAGGAAGTTTCACAAACTAAGTCCTTCTGTCTTACACAAGTTCAGCACGATCACTTTTGTCCTCTATGCCTATCATAATGATAAGACCAAAAACTATACACTTTATAAACTGCTCTCACAACCTGTCCTGTCACCTTCAAACATCTTTTACAAGTGTACACAGCTTAAGCATCCCTTTAGATGCATCTCTTTAGAATTGCATTCTTTAGTTTATATTGTCTCTCTATGCTCTTTATATTAAAATTATAAAATGATTCATAATATTTCTTTACTGAAGTTCATTCAAGTAAAATTATGAGCTGAATTTCTGCTTGTCTGTCCACCATATCTGGCAATCCTCAAAATACTGCTAGAATAATGATTTTGGTTATTCCAGCATCTCTGCAGCCATTCTATCAAAGTTATAACAGATAAAACAAAGATGCCTCCCTGAAATTTACCCCATTTCTGAATTAAAGTCCACTAAAACAGCATTCAGATTTCCAAGAAGTATTTGACAAACTTTTGCCCAAAATACTCCATTGTACATTTAAGATTTAACATTGGGATTGATTAGGAAATTGGTTAAAGGTTAGAAAACAGCCAGGTACTTGTAGACAATCCTGTTTACTGGAGGGGTAGTACTGAGTAGAGTGCCTGAAGGGATACATAATTTAATTGACATAAATGACTGTTTCAAAAACCCAATTTGCAGATGGCCCTAAACTAGAACAGTCAGTTGACTTCAACTAATTAAGTTCATTAAATATGAGTCACTATTAAACTACCAGATCATCATAAAAGCCCTTCTGCTTCAGTAATGTCTTTTAATAAAAAATGATATCTACCGCTCCTACTGTCTGGTCAACATGTGATTCCAGATCTATAGCAATATAATTGATTCTTAACTGCTCTCTGCAAAGCCACTTACTTGGATCAAACTATTATGAAACTGTCAAATGTGAATAAAACTATACAGGCTCATCAGTATTAAACTAGGTACTCATGTTCATTTAACCCAGCAAAGCCTTTTGGATTAATGCCTAGAGATTTGGGACTAAATTGAAAGAGCTAACCCATGGATAAGTCAAACAACAATCTAACATAGTCATAAATTAAGACAGGAGAAAGTGAGGACTGCAGATGCTGGAGATCAGAGCTGAAAATGTGTTGCTGGAAAAGCGCAGCAGGTCAGGCACCATCCAAGGAGCAGGAGAATCGACATTTCGGGCATGAGCCCTTCTTCAGGAATGAGGAGAGTGTGCCAAGCAGGCTAAGATAAAAGGTAGGGAGGAGGGACTTGGGGGAGGGGCATTGGAAATGTGATAGGTGGAAGGAGGTTAAGGTGAGGGTGTTAAGGTGAGGGTGATAGGCCGGAGTGGGGGTGGGGTGGGGGCGGAGAGGTCAGGAAGAAGATTGCAGATTAGGAAAGTGGCCTCTGGGACACCCAGACCAACCAACCCAACCACCCCGTGGCTCAACACTTCAACTCCCCCTCCCACTGCACCAAGGACATGCAGGTCCTTGGACTCTTCCATCGCCAGACCATAGCAACATGACAGCTGGAGGAAGAGTGCCTCATCTTCCGCCTAGGAATCCTCCAACCACAAGGGATGAACTCAGATTTCTCCAGTTTCCTCATTTCCCCTATCCCCACCTTGTCTCAGTCCCACCCTTCGAACTCAGCACCACCTTCCTAACCTGCAATCTTCTTCCTGACCTCTCCGCCCCCACCCCCACTCCGGCCTATCACCCTCACCTTATCACCCTCACCTTAACCTCCTTCCACCTATCGCATTTTCAATGCCCCTCCCCCAAGTCCCTTCTCCCTACCTTTTATCTTAGCCTGCTTGGCACACTCTCCTCATTTCCGAAGAAGGGCTCATGCCCGAAACGTCGATTCTCCTGCTCCTTGGATGCTGCCTGACCTGCTGCGTTTTTCCAGCAACACATTTTCAGCATAATTTAAGACAGGCCAACAAGAGTTGAGGCCACATTAGATGTGTAATGAACCCTGCCAGGTATTAGATTTGGAGGTAGGTGAGCACTTTGGTGATAGCGACCACAATTCGGTTATGTTTACTTTAGTGATGGAAAGGGATAGGTATATACTGCAGGGCAAGAGTTATAGCTGAGGGAAAGGCAAAAACAATGCAATTAGGCAAGATTTAGAATGCATAGAATGGGGAAGGAAACTGCAGGGGATGGGCACAATTGAAATGTGGAGCTTATTCAAGGACCAGCTACAGGAAGTCCTTGATAAGTATGTACCAGTCAGGCAAGGAGGAAGTAGTTGAGCACGGGAGCCGTGGTTTACTAAGGAAGTTGAATCTCTTATCAAGAGGAAGAAGAAGACTTATGTTAGGATGACAGGGTACCCTTCGTTGTTCCGTATTTCCCAGGAGCTGAAAAACTATGCCATGTTCTTTGTCACCTGCAACACATTATCAATGAGGATGAGCACCTCACCAATACCTTCCCCACACCTCCACTACTTGCCTTTAAACAGCCAAACCTCAAACAGATCGTTGTTTGTAGCAAGCTGCCCGGCTCTCAGGACAACTCCATACAACCCTGTCACGGTAGGCGCTGCAAGACGTATCAGAGTGTGGACATAGATACCACCATTATGCATGGGGACACCTCCCTCCAGCAGGTGCTCATGTGATTTAGCCAACTTTGTCTACCTTATACGTTGCAGGCAAGGATGCCCGGAGGCATGGTACATTGGGGAAACCGAGCAAAGGCTACGACAACGGATGAATGGGCACCGCACAACTATCAACAGACAGGAGGGTTCCCTCCCAGTTGGGGAACACTTCAGCAGTCCAGGGCATTCGACCTCGGACCTTCAGGTGACCATCCTCCAAGGCTGACTTCGGGACAGGCAGCAGCAAAAAGTGGCCGAGCAGAGGCTGATAGCTAAGTTCGGTACCCATAGGGAGGGCCTCAACCGGGACTTTGGGTTCAAGTCACATTACAGGTGACCATCATTGCACTAAACATACACACACACCAACACTCCTACACACACACACACGCACACACACACAGACGCCCACACACACCCTTATAGACACACACTCCCACACTACATATGCACCCCATCACAGACTTAAGATACTCTGCACTCAGTACACACATACATACACTTTCTCAAACTCACAACCCCCAACCCAGACAGACAGACACATACAGACTGACAAAGACCCACATGCACACATATATTTTGTGGGTTGAATTTGTACTTGCAGGGTTACATTGTACTTTGCTCAACATCTGCATGAATTCATGTAAAACTCCATTACCTCACTTTTTAGATTAGAATCAATCTAAACATCATGCCATAGACAGAGAACACAGGGGGCCAACACCTTCAACATATTGTCTAGCTATCACTATTGTTAACAGCTAACCTGAGAATGCAACTTTAAAAAAAAAAAGTTTTGTGATTTACACATGAAAGAAGTGAAACTATCATGGTATTCTAACAGATGAAAGGCTTAACAGACAATCAATTTTTCAATGTATAATTTCAGTTACATCACACTGTAAATTTTTGCTATAAATTATAGTGTGTTAGGATCCCTGATGAAGGAGCTCTGAAAGCTAGTGTGCTTCCAATTAAACCTGTTGGGCCATAACCTGGTGTTGTGTGATTTTTAACTATGTTAGGATGAGATGTGATGGCCCATTTAGGGCACTTGCAAGTTACAAATTAGCCAGGAAAGACCTAAAGAGAGAGCTAAGAAGAGCCAGGAGTCGACATGAGTCGTTGTTGGCGGACAGGATCACGGAAAACCCTAAGGTTTTCTATCGGTATATCAGGAATAAAAGAATGACTAGTGTAAGATTAGGGCCAATCATGGATAGTAGTGGGAAGTTGTGCGTGGAGTCAGAAGCAATGGGGGAAGCGCTAATGGTAAGATTCTTGTTAGTTTAGATGAGCAGAGAGATCTCTGTGTCCAAGTACATAGATCCTTGAAAGTTGCCACCCCAGTTGACAGAGATGTTAAGAAGGCAGACGGTGTGTTAGCCTTTATTGGTAGAGGGATTGAGTTTCGGAACCATGTGGTCATGCTGCAGCTGTACAAAACTCTGGTGCAGCCACACTTGGAGTCTTGCATGCAGTTCTGGTCACTCAATATAGAAAGGATGTGGAAGATTTGGAAAGGGTTCCGAGGAGATTTACTAGGATATTGCCTGGTGGAAGCAAAGTCCCACCTTCACGCTGAAATTACTCTCCTTCATGTTGTCTGACATTACTACTGTATTATGTTCTTATATTGGTTCTTCAGTTCTTCACTCAAACACAAGTCAGAATTCTAAACTTCTTTTGAACAGTTATTAATACATTGTATGTGATGAGAAGGCTACAGAGTAGCATGGTTTGAGCAGTATCACATCCAACATCTTAGCTGATGACTAACACATGACAACTGATTGCATTGTGATGTGATTGCTTATGTCAGAGACCTATCTCCACAATTACTACTCTGCTAAATGGGATAGATAGCAGAATTATGTCCTACCATAATCTGTAACCTGGTAACTAAGCATATCCCTCACTCCATCATTACCATCATGTCATCGGCCTAAGCTGGTTCATAGGACCACAGGAACAGAGTAAGCTGGTCACCCTGTTGTACCTGTCCCCATCATTCAATACAATCATGGCAATGGAACACTTCAATACCTTTTAACCACCCCATTTCTATAACCCTTTATACAATGACCATTATAAAGCTATTAATCTCTACCTTAAACATATTCAAAAACCAAGCTTCCAAAGCCCTCTGCAGTAGAAAATTCCAAAGGTTCACAACCTTCTGAGTAAAGAGAATCTTCCTTATCTCAGACCTAAGTGATATCCCCCTTATTTTTAAATTGGGCCTGCGGGTCGGAGAGTAGAGAACCATCTTAGCTTTATGGACCTTCTATTTCTTAAATTATTTTGAGAGTTTCAGGAGACCAGCTCTCATTCTTCACATGTTTAGAGAATACATGCCTTGTTTGTCCAAACTCTTCATAGTCTAGAATTTTGTTTTGCCCCAACTGAAAAGATGCGAATCAAATTTAGTAAAGCTATCCTCCTCTGTGACTGGTGAGCAAAATGCATGTGCCCTCCTGGTTCTTTTCATGACTCTGCAGCATTTGACACTTTTAACCATGTTACCTTTGCCAATGCCTCTCCTCCATTGTCTTTGCCTCCACTCTTTCCATTCTGTCACCCATTTTAAGAAACCATTCTTCCCCCTACCCTTGTGTTAATTTTAGAATCGGCCAAATGTTTACGTTGGGCTTCTTACACTTCATCTTCTTTATGTACATAACTGTCCCTTGGCAACACCTTCCAAAGGCATGAGGTTATCACCCACATTTACATTGAGGACAACGTTATCTCTCCACCACATCTCCTCAAACTCAATATCCAGTCTGAGATAAGCTAGAATTTATTCCAGTTAAATACTGGGTTGACCAAAGCCATTGCTTTTGTTCTATTTCCAAAAACAGTACCCTTGACATTCATTTCTTTCTCTCCCTTCCACTGTCTTAGACTTAACAAGACTGTTCACAGCCTTGACATTATAATTCACTTCAGATAAGCTCTGGTCCTTGCATCTCCTTCATAACAAGTTTGCCTTCTGTTCAGAGCACCTACTTCCATCTCAAACATAGGCCATTGTTCTCAAACACAGCCATATCTTTAATATCTCCAGATTTGACTATTTCAAACTTTCTGGCCAGCCTCCCATTCACTACTGATAGGATCAAAGTAGAGTGCAAAGACATCTGGATTTTCCCCTCATGTCATCAACTTTCTGCTCCCTGATCTACATTGGCCCTCAGTCCCCAAACATTTGTGTTTGCTTACTCCCAGACTTAGCATTCACTATTTCTTTCTTGTGGTCCTCTAAGAATTGTGTGTTTAAATCTGACCTTGTAGGCTACTGACTGATTTCACCCGACCATTAGAGGCTGTGCTAAAAGCTGTCCAGGACCTGAGAGATTTCAGCAAGTTCCTAAACAAATGTCTATCTGCCTTTCTGATCCTTTAAGACTTATTCCAAATTGCAATGTTTAAAAGTATTTACAATACATACACATAGAAAATGCAAATCTTCACTTATCAACAAATAGGTATTTATAAATTTTATATGAACTTTTAGCCCCATGACTGAGCTGTAAATCTATTTATCTGAACTTCCAACATGTATTTATGTCTATCAATTTTTAATGTTCTCAAAAACATTTTCCATCAAGAATATTTCTCTCTCAGTAACATCCACTTTGTTTCTTTACTCTCTTCTGCAAGAAGAGAGGAATGTGGCTCGGAGTAAACTATTTAGCCTCACCGCCCCAAGCCCATGCTTCCATTCAATTAGATCATCTGCATCTTCAACCCATTTAACTTTAGGAGAGAATTAAAAGAAGAACACGACAAAGGGAAAGAGTACACGAAATCAAAGCAACAAGCAATATGAAAGTAAAATTCTCTGGGCACAGTACCAACAAAAGGAAAATAAATTTCAAATCAAACCTCTTTAGACAGCATCTTTGAAACCGACGTCAATTCCCAATCCCTGAATAGAAAGACAAGAGCAGCACATACAGGGAAGCATTACCACCTGCAAGTTCCCCTCCAAGCCAATCACCATCCTGACAGAGAAATGAATCACTGTTCCTTCACTGTCACTTTGTTAAAATCCTGGAACTCCCTCCCTAACTGCATTGTGAATCTAACTACAGTAGATGGACTGCAGTGGTTTAAGAAGGCAGCTCACCATCATGTCTTCAAGAGCAACTAGTGACGGGTAAGAAATATTGGTTGAAACTTTATTGCTGGAACAGCACAGCAGGTCAGGCAGCATCCAGGGAACAGGAGATTCGACGTTTCGGGCACAGGCCCTTCTTCAGGAATGAGCAGAGAGTGTTCAGCAGGAGAAGATAAAAGGTAGGGAGGAGGGACTTGGAGGAGGGGCGTTGGAAATGTGATAGGTGGAAAGAGGTCAAGGTGAGGGTGATAGGTCGGAGTAGGATGGAGGCGGAGAGGTCAAGAAGAAGACTGCAGGTCAGGAAGGCGGTGCCGGGCTGGAGGGATCAGGCTGAGACAAGGTGGGGGGAGGGGGGATGAAGAAACTGGTGAAGTCCAAGTTCATCCCCTGCGGTTGGAGGGTTCCCAGTCGGAAGATAAGACGCTCCTCCTCCGACCGTCGGGTTGTTGTGGTTTGGCGGTGGATGAGAAATATTGGCTCAGCCAGAGATGCTCACCTCCCAATTTTTTTAAAAATTAAAAATAGGAAAACTACAAATGAACTAAATAGAGCCTCCTTTAATGCCAGAGAAATAACATAAGGATTGAATAACTACTTGGGCTTAGTTTTTAAGAGAGAAGATAAAGATAGACAACACATTTCAGGGTATACTTAAAAAGAATATTAATTCAGAAAACATAACAAGGGAAAAAATGACAAACTAGCAAAACCAAAAGAGGATAAAGGCTTGAATGATATCAGCCCACGCATATGCAAAATAACAACTCCATAAAAAGGGGATTATGTCTGAAAACTAGTGAGCAGCTAATGATGTTCATTTTAATAAAGAGAGAAATAGAACAAAAACTTGCAATGATAGCCCAGTCAAGATAATGTCAGCAATAGGAATAATACTGGGCTTTATACTGAAAGGAGTAATGAAATAGCAGGGACAGGAAGTACAATGTAACAAAAAAGCATGGATTCTGACTGATCAGATTACATTTAATAAAGAGGCGACGGGAAGCATAGACAAGAATAATGCAGTAGATGCTATATTGGAATTTCCAAAACACCTTTGATTTGTATCACACAATAGGTTACATCAAAGGTGAGGGCATTTGGAGTTGGGGACAAATAAGTAGTGAGTTGGCTCAAAAATAAATTGGAGTAATGTTAAATGGTAGTTATTTAAATTGGTGGATAGTTGGTGCTTCACAAAAATCAGTACTGGATCCACCTTCATTAGTAATATACATGAATTAATGATTTAGAGGCAAGCAAATTATCATCAAAATTTGCAGAAGATACTAAATTGGGGGTATACAGTTGTCCCCCCGTACACATGGGGGGATATGTTCCAAGACCTACTGTGGAAACCCAAAACCGTGGATAGGAGGTAACCCATTCAGTTAAATGGGAAGTGTACCTTCCCAGAAGCCTCCTGGTCCCTGGTTCTGGAACGTTCCCATATTATCTTTGGGCCACGGTAAAACAAGAGTAACTGAAACCGTGGAAACTGGACCCGTGGATAGCCAATACCGAGAAAACATTCAACAACGTAATATTAGAAAACTTGCAGACTGGATAATTAAGAGATAAATGTACTTTAACATAAATAAAGATCATACAGAAGTCATTCCTCATTGAGGACAAAACTAGAAATATTACTTGCGCTATAGAAAATAAGAAACTGAATAGTCTGTGCATTCCTATTTGAATTCTTCTTAACTTTGTAGTTCTTGTGATGAAGCATTGACAGTTTCAAGATTTTAATTCCCTGACACTTAAAGAATGTAACATATGTCAATATCAGGATGAGATGGAGGGGAACTTGTAGATGAATGAATTCCCAAGTACTTGGTCCCCTTGTCTTCCTTAGTGGTGAAGCCATGCGTTTACAAAATGCTACTAAAGGTGATACATAATTGTTATTCTAGTTAAATCAGATAACTTGCAGTTATCTTCTTGTATTGTTTTGGTATTTTTCTGATTCTGTAGGTAAAGGCAAGTGTGGATATTGCACTGCAGGTGAAAGCAAAATGGCTTGCATTCTTTTTTCAATTAAGTAGCTCAAATCAGGAAGATTATGAACACTTCATTCCCGTACCCACTTTAGTATTTTGATTGCTGCAATGGATAATCTAGCAATTTAGCTCACTATTTTTGAAATGCTATCATACAATTGCCATTAATACCCTATTTAAAAAGATGAGCTGAGTGCATAGAACATTTGGATGAGAAAATCAGAAAACTTCGTCAGGTAATTGTTCCTCATTGTTATAAAGTTCCAGCCTCAAATAAGGCTTGTTAGGCCAAATCATTTTAGATTTGCTATTTCTAAGACCTGGGAACCCACATAAAGGAATTTCCTTAACTGATTTCATGCTCCTTGAGTGAAACATTCCTGGTAATTTAGAAGTTTGTAATATTGTTTTCATAAGAACAAGAAATGTTTTACTAATGGATCAGCCCACAAATTATCCAGCTTCACCACATTGTAGACCAAGTGAGGAGTTGCAGATGGTGTTGAATATTGTGCAAGCATCAATGAACATCCCACTTCTGACCTTCCCTTCATCATGTGGTTACAAGTGGGGATATTTCCCAATGATTGCATAATGTTCAGCACCATTCGCCAATCCTCAGATACTGAAGCAGCCCATTTCCAAATGCAGCAGGACCTGAACAATATCCAGGCTTGGTCTGAGAAGTGGCAAGTATAATTTGTGTTACACAAATGCCGGGCAATAACTATCTTCAATAGGAGATAATCTAATAACTGCCCTTTGGCAGTGTTACCATCACTGAATCCTCCACTATCAACATCTTTGGGGTTACCATGAATCAAAAATTCAACTAGACTCGCCACATAAATATAAGTAGCTACAAGCAGGCCAGAGGTTAGGAATACTGTGGTGAATAACTCTCCGAAGACTTTCCACCATCGAAAAGCACGTATCAGGAGTGTGATGGAATAATCTCCATTGCCCAGATGAGTGCAGGTGCAACAACACTCAAGAAGCTTGACACCATCTAGACAAAACAGCTCACTTGATTGGCACCACTTTCACAAAGTTCTGAGGAAGGATCGCTCAACCTGTAATGTTTAACTCTGATTTCTCTCCACAAATGCTGCCAGACCTGCTGAACTTTTCCAGTAATTTCTGTTTTGTTTCTGATTTACAGCATCCTCAGTTTTTTCAGTTTTTATTTCCACAAACTTCCGCTTCCTCCACCACCGACACTCAGTAACAGCAGTGTGTACTACAAGATGCACTGTCAAAATTCACCAAAGATGCTTAGATAGCATCTTTCAAATCCACAAACACTTCTATCTGAAAGAACAAGAGCAGTAGATACATGCGAACACAACTACCTTCAATTGGCCCTCCAAACCACTCATCATCCTGACTTGGAAATCTATCACCATTCCTACACTGTCGCTGGATCAAAGTCCTGGAATTCCCATCTAAGAGCAATGTGGGTCAAACTACAGCATGTGGCCTGCAGCGGTTCAAGTAGGCAGCTCACCATCACCTTCTCAAGGGCAACTAGCGACGAGCAATAAATGCTGGCCAGCTAACGATGCCCACATCCCATGAGTGAAGTTATAAAAAAACACATTCTCCTTACCTATCCAGACGGTAGCTATGTCTCAAAAGAACAATTTTTCATGAATCTTTCTGCTGGTCAGGATGAGAGCTGACAGAGGAGACATTTTCTCATTTATGGTACATAGAAGATGATTTTATGAATGCATATCCCCAAAGTTGTTTTGGATGGTAAATCATGAAGAGTGTTATTATAATTTCCCAATGCATACGCCTAATGCCCATCAAAAACTTAAATTGGTATGTGAGTAAAGAAGTTACAGCTTTTGACCACAGCAAGGGTTAAATTTAAACATTTAAAATTGCAACTGTCTTTTATGACCCTGGGGGAATCAGAAATTAATTCACAGGCAGTTAAGTACTTTTTAGGTGTAAATACTGTTCAGACATCAGGACTGAGATGAGGAGAAACTTCTTCAACCAAAGGTTTGTAATCTTGAGCAGTGTGGAAGCTCAGTTGTTGAGCATAATCAAGGCTAAGATTAATAGTTTTTCAGTTATTAAGGGAGTGACAGAATTTGCAGTCAGGAAAGTGGGAAGGGAATGGAGGTAGAAGATGATCAATTTAATGATGGAAAAGGCTTATTGGCCAAATTGCCTAGTTCAGCTTCTACTTCTTGTGTTTTTCTATCCTTGTGATGTGGGGGATTTCTGCACAGCAATGTATCCTAAACTGAAATAAAATGAGTAACAAATTTATAATTTGTGAAGAAAAAATATTTGCTGGGACAATTGTATTCCTCTTGAAGTAGTGCCGTGGGATTTTTTGCACTTTCATACATTACAATAGTGAGTACACTGTATACTGGAAGGTATTGAGGCAGCCCGGATTCAGTTTACATCCAAATCTTAGCTGGCAGGAAGAGGGGAAAACTCTTGAATCTAAATTAAAATCCAGTCTCTAAAGAGGAAAAGACAGTGTTCCACGTTACAGTTCTTTTCAGTGTACATTGTTTCCATCAGTAAAATACAGAATGCCACAGCAATGAATGTCAATATTGTAAAACAGGTCACATTTTTAAAAACATAAACTAATTGTAAGGACTTTTCAATCTGCAGTCAGCATGTTTGTTTTTAATGAGGTAGAATAAATGTGCAATCAGTTATTGAACAAGGTTTATATGCTCAACCAAGGATTTCAGAAATGCCACTCATTAAGCACTTAGCATTTGCATGGTAAAAGCCTGATAACAATTTCTTCCGTTTTATTACAGTGGCCTTGCAACAGATATAATTTTGAATTGATAGAATCACAGTATTTACTTTTCCCTTTTTCAACAAAACCTTTGGAGGAGGTTGTTGAAATGGTCAGAAAGCCATGGTAACATTAAACTCTGCTGTATTTATTTGCTGGACAACAGCAATTCATCCTGCATGAATGGGCTGCTAAGTTGATTGCTATGGTAACTCGTTACTGTAGCAACCACTGCAGTAACTAGGTGCTCCTTTAGCACTAGTGTGCAAAGAATATGGTAAATGTTTCAGAGTTATAAGTTGAGCCAGTGAAGGGCAAATCAAAAGTAATACAGATTTTTATACAATTTGACCCATTGCTATAACATAGACTGCTGAAACAGGATTCTGCGTAACTGATGAATTAGTCTGCAGTGTTTTCCGAAGCACAATCATAAAAGAGAGGTCATTGGTCATTCCTTCACTAAGTTTAGACTATGGTGCACTGCGAGCAGTTCTGGTCACCCTGTTATAGGAAGGATATTATTAAACTGGAGAAAAGAGTTAACAGGATGTTGCCAGGAATGGAGCTTTTGAGATATAAAATGGACCAGAAAGGCTGGAACATTTTTTCACTGAGCATAGGAGGATGAGAGGTGACCTTACTGAGATCTATAAAATCATGAGGGGCACAGATAAGGTCAATGACAAGGGTCTTTTCTCTAGGGTGAGGGAGTTCAAAACTACGGTCATTTTTTAAGATGAGTGGAGAAAGATTTAAAGAGGACCTGAGGGGCAATGTTTTTACACAGTGAATGGTTCATATGTGGAATGAACTGCCAGAAAGTGGATGCATGTACAGTTACAATGTTTAAAAGACATTTGGATAGGCACATGAATAGGAAAAATTTTGAAGGGATATCGGGCAAACTAGTTTGGTTTGGGAATATTAGATTACTTACAGTGTGGAAACAGGCCCTTCGGCCCAACAAGTCCACACCGCCCTGCCGAAGCGCAACCCACCCATACCCCTACATATACCCCTTACCTAACACTACGGGCAATTTAGCATGGCCAATTCACCTGACCTGCACATCTTTGGACTGTGGGAGGAAACCAGAGCACCCAGAGGAAACCCACGCAGACACGGGGAGAACGTGCAAACTCCACACAGTCAGTCGCCTGAGGCGGGAACTGAACCCAGGTCTCTGGCGCTTGAGGCAGCAGTGCTAACCACTGTGCCACCGTGCCGCCCGGCATGGAATGGTTGGACCGAAGGGTCTGTTTTCATGCCGTATGACTCTCTGACTCTTACTCTCTGTAAATTAGAAAGAAAATTGCCTCCCAGACAAGTTATTTGTATTGGTACAATGTATGGAAGAAAGTAAAATAAGGAATGCAGAAATTAGGTGTTTTCTTCGTACTGAAGGCCTGATGTTTCCATAGATTTTTCACGTAGACATCATTGATCAGTCCATGCAGAATTTAACTTACTGATTGGCCTTAACAGGGGGACTATTTGGGACATATGAACAAGGCAGAAACATATTCAAAGGAGGCTGTGAATGTTCTGTGGTGAGGATTCATGATAAACTGCAGCTGTTGAATGTTTTAATATTTCAGAAACCATCTGGTAACTTTATTTGAATTGAAGTGAACTGAATTGAATTTGTTGTTACATGTACCGAGGTGCAGTGAAAAACTTTGTCTTGCGAGCAATACAGGCAGATCACAGAGTTAAATAGCATAGATAAGTAAATAATAGGTAAACAGTAGCAAAAACAAAAACACAGGTACAGGCGAATGTTAAGAGTTTGTGAGTCCATTCAGTATTCTAACAACAGTAGGGTAGAAACTGTTTCAAAACCAGCTAGTATGTGTGTTTAGGCTTCTGTACCTTCTCCCCATTGGTAGTGGTTGTAGAAAAGAAATGCTAGGGTGGGATGGATCTTTGAGAATGCTGGCAGCCTTTCCTTTCCCATGGGACCTGGTAGATTGGTTCTGTAGATGGGAGGTTGGCCTTTGTGATTGTCTGGGCCGAGTTCACCACTTATTTCTTATTGTTTCCTGGAATGTTGGCATTACTAACAAGGCCATCTTAAATTTAATGCTTGAGATATTTTACAATAGTATTTTTGAGGGATTGTAGATGAGGGAATGGTTGTCTAAATTGGCCAGATGGCTTACATGTCACCTCACCTTACCCATAGACAGTATTACAGCACTTTGCCATGGATAAGCAAATAATTGCCTGACACCTGCCTTTGGACAGGAAATTCGAAAAGACTTTGTATAGATATTGGTAGCCTTAGAAAGCACAGGGAGGATCTTCATGAGACAATAATAACAAATACTTGCTTTTGTACATGATTGTTAGACCTGGTGTTCACTTTAACTTAATTGCAATTGACTGAAGTCCAGCAATTAAAGTCTGAGTTGGGAGAGCTGATGTTAAAAGGCATGCCTGAGACCAGCTAAAGACTAACCAAGCTAGATGAAAGTGTGTCTTTACAAGATTCACATAATTCATTAGATTAACCACAATAAGCAGTTAACATATAACAAAACATCACAATATTATTACCTAGAATATTATCAGACAAAATTTAATACAATTGTACAAGAGATGTCAGACAATGGCCAAAACGATTGATTTTAAGGAGATTCTTTAAGAAAGAGTTTGAACAGATACACACAGATCTTGAGGAAGGGAAATCTAGGGCAGATGAAGACATAGGCATCAACATACTATTAATACAGTATATGCAAGAGGCCAGTCCTGAAAACAAAATATGTTGGAGATCACAGGGGTCAGGGAGCATCCATGGAGAGAAAGCAAGCTAACCTTTTGAACCTAGATGACTCTTCATTAGAGCCAGAGCAAGAGGTCAGAATTGACACAATATAGATGCCCATTATGGTTTAGTTTTGAAACCGATTGCACAGTTAAGAAGGGGTTAGTTTATAGAAGAATTTGAAAACAAAGATGAGGATCTTCAAATTGTAGTATTCTTTGCCTGGAAGTGAATCAGTGAACACAGGAGGGATGGATAAATAGAATTTGTTGTGAACAATAGAGTTTGAATGAGCTCATGTTTAAGAAGGGGGGAAATGAGATGCTGGCTAAGACTGTATTGGAACAGTCGATCTAAAATTCCACAAGTAAGAAAGGTCTTCAACAGTCGTCAAACAGAGAGACACTCTAGTAATTTTATTTCTTATTGTTTCCTGGAAAATGGGCATGACTAGTAAGACCAGAACTCATCTTAAATTCTTCATTTCCCTTGAGCTTCTAATTAAAAATAGTTAGAAGCTCTGGGTCTGGAGTCACATGCAGGCCAGACCAAATAGAAATTGCAGGTTTCCCCTCTATAGGATATTAGTGAACAGATGGATTTTTACATCAGTCAGTGCTAGTTTCTTGATCACCATTATTAAGAGTTGCTTTCAATTCTAGATTTAGATATTTTTTAATCAACCTGTTCAGAAATGTCATTCCATACTCATATAGCAAGTAGAACTTGAACCCAGGCCTTTTTGAACCCAGGATACTACCACTGTCACAACAGCTCTCAACGCCGGATTTAATTAATTGAACTGAAATTCCCCCAACTGCTATGGTGAGATTAAATCTATGCCCACAGAGCATTAGTCTCACCCTCTGGATTACTATTCCAGTGATATTACCACAATTCCACCATGTCCCCCACTTTTGGTCTTGGAAAAGAGTAAGTAAAGTAGGCTGTCTTGATAGTTATGTTGATCAGGAGCACATCTCAGGGTCAAATATAAGGTTGCCAAGTTGTGAGATACTGTGAGAAATACATGCTAAAAAAGCACCCAGAACAAGTTCTAGTTATTTCTACATAAACTAGTTTGATAGTTTAGTACAGGATACTGAAATTTTGGAGGTATCTTCATTCAAAGTTCCTCTGTTGAGCCACTGTGATTAGCTAGTACTTTACTAATCAGTAGATTCAAATGTACACATTGAAGTGGAAAGATGTTGTGAAACTTGAAAAGGTTCAGAAAAGATTTATAAACATATTGCCGGGGTTGGAGGATTTGAGCTACAGGGAGAGGCTGAATAGGCTGGGGCTGCTTTCCCTGGAGCGTCGGAGGTTGAGGGGTGACCTTATAGAGGTTTACAAAATTATGAGGGGCATGGATAGGATAAATAGACAAAGTCTCTTTCTTGGGGTGGGGGAATCCACAACTAGAGGGCATAGGTTTAGGATGAGAGGGGAGAGATTTAAAAGAGACCTAAGAGGTCACTTTTTTCATGCAGAGGGTGGTACATGTATGGAATGAGCTGCCAGAGGAAGTGGTGGAGGCTAGTACAGTTGCAACATTTAAAAGGCATCTGGACGGATATATGAATCGGAAGGGTTTGGAGGGATATGGGCTGGGTGCTGGTTGGTGTGACTAGATTGGGCTGGGATATCTGGTCGGCATGGATGAGTTGGACCGGAGGGTCCATTTCTATGCTGTACATCTCTATGACTCTATGACTCTATGATGCCCTTGGAATAGAGAACACACCGGCCACATTCCAAAGACTCTCAAACAGAGTTGTAGCTGGGTTAACAAACTGTGCAGTCTATCTGGACAATGTAATGATCTTTAGTGAGTCGTGGAAAGGTTACATGGTACTGTTGGCAGAGCTCTTTGAATGATTAAGAGAAATAAAATTGATAATAAATTTAAAGAAAAGAGAATTTGCGAATGCAGATGTGACGTGTTGGGACATAACATTGGTCATGGATGATTGATCCCAAGGAACACAAAGACGAAGGCCATCGAGGGATTTCCATGACCAACCTTGAAGGAAGAGGTGCTTCGATTTTTGGGACTCAGCGGATTATACAGGAAGTTTGTTTCAAACTTCAGCAGCATTATGGCACTGCTACCAGATTTACTCAAGAAGAACACAAACTTTCAGTGGACAGAACAGTGCCAGGAGGCATTTGACAATTTAAAAGCAGAATTAACCACTGCATCAGATTTAGCAACACCAAACATTTTGAAACCCTTCAAAGTTGCAATTGATGCTAGCGACGTAGGAGTTGGAGCTGTACTGCTACGGGAACATAGAACATAGAACAATACAACACAGAACAGGCCCTTCGGCCCACGATGTTGTGCCGAACATTTGTCCTAGCTTAAGCATCTATCCATGTACCTATCCAATTGCCGCTTAAAGGTCACCAATGATTCTGACTCTGCCACTCCCACAGGCAGCGCATTCCATGACCTCACTACTCTCTGGGTAAAGAACCTACCCCTGACATCCCCCCTATACCTTCCACCCTTCACCTTAAATTTATGTCCCCTTGTAATACTCTGTTGTACCCGGGGAAAAAGTCACTGACTGTCTACTCTATCTATTCCCCTGATCATCTTATAAACCTCTATCAAGTCACCCCTCATCCTTCGCTGTTCCAATGAGAAAAGGCCTAGCACTCTCAACCTATCCTTGTACGACCTATTCTCCATTCCAGGCAACATCCTGGTAAACCTTCTCTGCACCCTCTCCAAAGCTTCCACATCTTTCCTAAAGTGAGGCAACCAGAACTGCACACAGTACTCCAAATGTGACCTAACCAAGGTCCTGTACAGCTGCAACATCACCTCACGACTCTTGAATTCAATCCCTCTGCTAATGAACACTAATACACTATAGGCCTTCTTACAAGCTCTATCCATCTGAGTGGCAACTTTCAAAGATCTATGAACATAGACCCCAAGATCCCTCTGCTCCTCCACCTTACTAAGAACTCTACCATTAACCCTGTATTCCATATTCTTCTTTGTCCTTCCAAAATGGACAACCTCACACTTGACAGAATTGAACTCCATCTGCCACTCCTTAGCCCAGCTCTGCATCATATCTAAGTCCCTTTGCAGCCGACAACAGCCCTCCTCACTATCCACAACTCCACCAAACTTAGTATCGTCTGCAAATTTACTGACCTACCCTTCGACTCCCTCTTCCAAGTCATTAATAAAAATTACAAACAGCAGAGTACCCAGAACTGATCCCTGCGGAACTCCACTTGTAACTGGGCTCCAGACTGAATATTTACCATCTACCACCACTCTCTGATTTCGACCGGTTAGCCAGTTCTCTATCCAACTGGCCAAATTTCCCACTATCCCATGCTTCCTGACTTTCCGCATAAGCCTACCATGGGGAACCTTATCAAATGCCTTACTAAAATCCATGTACGCTACATCCACTGCTCTACCTTCATTCACATGCTTGGTCACCTCCTCAAAGAATTCAATAAGACTTGTAAGACAAGACCTACCCCTCACAAATCCGTGCTGGCTATCCCTAATCAAGCAGTGTCTTTCCAGATACACATAAATCCTATCCCTCAGTACCCATTCCATTACTTTGCCTACCACCGAAGTAAGAGTAACTGGCCTGTAATTCCCAGGGTTATCCCTATTCCCTTTTTTGAACAGGGGCACAACATTCGTCACTCTCCAGTCCCCTGGTACCACCCCTGTTGACAGTGAAGATGAAAAGATCATTGCCAACGGCTCTGCAATTTCCTCTCTTGCTTCCCACATAATCCTAGGATATATCCCATCAGGCCCGGGTGACTTGTCTATCCTCAAGTTTTTCAAAATGCCCAACACATCTTCCTTCCTAACAAGTATCTCCTCTAGCTTACCAGTCCGTTTCACACTCTCCTCTTCAATAATACGGGTCCCTCTCATTTGTAAATACTGAAGAAAAGTACTCATTCAAGACCTCTCCTATGTGATAGGGAAGGTGATGATAACATTGAACGGCCAGTTGGTTACTTTTCAAAGAAACTCAACACCCACCAGAGAAAACATCCTACCATTGAGAAGGAATTATTGAGTTTGATACTGGCCTTACAACATTTTTATGTATGTGACGAACCATGTGTCAGAGACGGTTGCATCACAATCCTCTTACATTCTTGGAATGATTTGAAGATGGTACTATTTCATTGCAGTCTTATGTTACAGACTTTTAATTTATAAAACAGACATGTTGCGGATCATAAGAATGTGATAGCAGATGTGCTATCACGAATTTAATAGATAAAGTATAGATAAGATTGAACAGATACCAGTGTTTTATATACATTTATATATATAATGGCATTAAAAATTTTAAAAAGCCATATTTTCATTATGCTAGTTAACTTTTATTTCTTAGGGGGAGGTGTTATGAAGTTGAAGCCATGTACTTTACCTTTAAGAGAGACTGAAGGTTGTTTTGCACTGAGAGCTTGCAGGCACCTGTCATGTGACTGACTAGCAGACCTAGGGAGTACTGGAAAATTGGAAATATGGCACATTTGGCTGGTTCCACAACAGTTTGAATTTAACCAGTTTACATTATGCACCAGGATACTAAAACCCAACCAAATTTGAATTTTACTGTTTTGACAACATCGAAACAATGAGATGATCTGATGTTTGGGACATAAATAAGCCAGCATTTTAATAGTTAGCCAGAGAGTGCAACCCGCCATCTAGAGAGAAAATGCAATTCAAAACACTCTCTATCAAAGGTATTTTTTTCATATGAACCATCTTTGCAGCAAAAGACCGAAGACGACCCAGAGAGATCTTCAGCTGAAAGAAGACAGATGCCAAAAATGATAGCTGCTGGCTGGTTTTAAAAATTAAGTTGACGTAATTTTAATAGAGGCTTTTATTGAATCAGTATATTGTTATAGAGTTGGAGGTAAATAACAGACATTTAAGACAAAGGAGGCTTCGAGTTGTAAATTATTGTTGTTGAATGTTCACTCTAGAGTTAAAGAATAAAGTTGATATTTTTCTTTAAAGAGTGGAATTTGGGGAGTTCTCTGTCAGTCATACTTTAACAGATTGTGAGGCGAGATGAGCTTTTCTGCGTGTTTGGTTTAATTAACAGAAGGTTCCACCACTGTGCCGTAATACTGGAATGAATGTAAATGAATGGGCAATAAATTTAAGAACCAACCTGTATTATATCTTTGTTTCATATACAAAACTACGAGTGCATGCTGCTATGTTTTATGTGGGAAGTTGTAAGTACAAATCACCTTGCAATTGTTTTGGGTAAGTATGGTTATTGAAAATGTAAGTAAGAAAGTATACTTCTCTTGAACATTTCAACTGTATGTTCGACTCATAAATAAATGCAATGTCCTCATAAAAGCTCTGGTTAGGGATTTCCTTGTTGCTCCTCCTGCTCTATCATCATAATATTACTGAAGATGTGACAGAAATCCTGTATACCTATGTGAGAGCAACTCTAAAGAATTTCTTTGCTCAGGTGTTACTAATTTCCACTCAATAGCACTGTCAACATTCAAGGTTAAAGATTTGCAGATGTTTGCAAATTGGTAAGCAGTGAAATTATGGGCTGAATTTTATGGCTTCACCTACGGCACATTTGAAGGTGAGGGATTCATAACGTAAAGCAGGAGGCTTTCCCCACCACCTTTCCACCATCCACAGACCTGTCTCCCTTACCATGACTGGAAAGGAAGCTGTCAGGCCAGTTTGCTACCTGGGGCCTATTGGAATATAAAAATATCAAATGTAGGTGCAAGAGTAGACAATAGACAATAGACAATAGGTGCAGGAGTAGGCCATTCTGCCCTTCTAGCCTGCACCACCATTCAATATGATCATGGCTGATCATCCTTAATCAGTATCCTGTTCCTGTCTTCTCTCCATAACCCTTGATTCCACAATCCTTGAGAGCTCTATCCAACTCTTTCTTAAATGAATCCAGAGACTGGGCCTCCACTGCCCTCTGGGGCAGAGCATTCCACACAGCCACCACTCTCTGGGTGAAGAAGTTTCTCCTCATCTCTGTCCTAAATGGTCTACCCCATATTTTTAAGCTGTGTCCTCTGGTTTGGCACTCACCCAGCAGTGGAAACATGTTTCCTGCCTCCAGAGTGTCCAATCCTTTAATAATCTTACGTTTCTCAATCAAATCCCCTCTCAGTCTTCTAAACTCAAGGATATACAAGTCTAGTCGCTCCAGTCTTTCAGGGTAAGGTAGTCCGGCCATTCCAGGAATTGACCTTGTGAACCTACGCTGCACTCCCTCAATAGCCAGAATGTCTTTCCTCAAATTTGGGGACCAGAACTGCACACGGTACTCCAGGTGTGGTCTCACCAGGGCCCTGTACAGCTGCAGAAGAACCTCTTTGCTTCTATACTCAATCCCTCTTGTTATGAAGGCCAGCATGCTATTAACCTTCTTCACTACCTGCTCTAACTGCATGCTTACCTTCATTGACTGGTGTACAAGAACACTCAGATCCCTTTGTACTGCTCCTTTACCTAAATTGATTCAGGCCATTCAGCGTCTCATGTCTGTGCTGGCATTTTGCAAAATCATGCCTGATCTGCCTGAACTCTTCTTTCATGTTAGCTCCTCACAGACCTCAGCTCCTTGATATTTCAATAATTTACCTCTTTCCTCTTTAAACATTTTCAGTGATCTAACCTCCACAACTCTCTAGGATATAAAATAAAACATATTCACTGTCCTCTGAGAGAAGAAATCACTTTACATCTGAGTTTTAAAAGAGTGCCCCCAAATTCTGTAACTATTGGAAACATCTCAACTCTACCCTGTCAAGCCCCACGGAATCTTATTTCAATAAAATTCACTCCTCATTTCTCTAAACTCAAATTAATAAAGGCCGAACCTGTTTAGCTGTTCTTGATATGTCAATACTTTCATCCCAGGAATCAGCTTAGTGAATCTCTTTCAAACTACCTCCAATGCCAGTGTATCCTTTCTTAAATATACGAGCCAAAACAGTACACCATGTGGGCGGCACGGTGGCACAGTGGTTAGCACTGCTGCCTCACAGCGCCAGAGACCCGGGTTCAGTTCCCGCCTCAGGCGACTGACTGTGTGGAGTTTGCACGTTCTCCCCGTGTCTGAGTGGGTTTCCTCCGGGTACTCCGGTTTCCTCCCACAGTCCAAAGATGTGTAGGTCAGGTGAATTGGCCATGCTAAATTGCCCGTAGTGTTAGGTAAGGGGTAAATGTAGGGGTATGGGTGGGTTGCGCTTCGGCGGGTCGGTGTGGACTTGTTGGGCCAAGAGGCCTGTTTCCACACTGTAATGTAATCTAATCTAAACCATACTCAAGGGGTGTCCTCACCCAAACTCTGCACATTTGCAACAAGACTTTCCTATTCTTAAAATCCAAATCTATAAATAAAGATTTAAATCCTATTTATCTGTTGTTGTGGTTCTGTTCGCCGAACCGGATCATCAACACCACACTCACAGGAATCCGACCCACGAGAGAAGAAAAGGATAGCCAACTCCCATTCCTAGACGTGATGGTACAGAGAACACCGAACGGAGAATTCACTACAAGGGTATACAGGAAAGCCACACACACAGACCAATTCCTAAACTATGAAAGTAACCACCCCAACACACACAAACGAAGCTGCATCAGGACACTATTCAAAAGGGCCACAACATACTGCAGTACACCAAAACTGCAAAAAGAAGAAGAGGAACACCTATACAAGGTATTCGCCAAAAACGGATATCCGCGCAACTTCATCAACAGATGCCTAAGAGAAAGACCACGGAACGAGGACACACCACAACCAAAAGGACTAGCCACACTACCATACATCAGGAGCATCTCGGAACTGACAGCCAGACTACTGCAACCCCTAGGACTCATAACGGACAAACCAACAGCCACGCTCAGACAACAACTCACCAGAACGAAGGACCCGATACCCAACATGAGCAAAATTAATGTAGTGTACAAAATACCATGCAAGGACTGCACAAAACACTATATAGGACAAACAGGAAGACAGCTAACAATCCGCATACATGAACATCAACTAGCCACGAAACGACACGACCAGCTATCCTTAGTAGCCACACACGCAGACAACAAGCAACATGAATTCGACTGGGACAACACTACTATCATAGGGCAAGCCAGACAGAGAACAGCCAGGGAATTCCTAGAGGCATGGCATTCATCCACAAACTCCATCAACAAACACATCGACCTGGACCCAATATACCAACCACTACAGCGGACAGCTGAAACTGACAACCGGAAGCGGCAGGGACAGACCACTATAAACACCGGAGGAAACATCAAAGAAGCGCTTCGCAGGAGGCTCCCAAGCACTGATGATGTCGCCTAGCCAGGGGACGAAACGTTTGCAACAAAAACTTCCAGCTCGGCGAACAGAACCACAACAACGAGCACCCGAGTTACAAATCTTCGCACAAACTTTGAATCCTATTTACCTTCTTAATTATTTGCTGCATTCACATGTTAACCTTTTTGTGTCATGCACAAACATTCAGATATCTCTGTTCTGCATTGTTTGGAGTCTCTCTATTTTAATAGCATTACTTAATATTATATTATAAATGAATATTATTTGATTCTTCCTAGCAAAATGCATGACCTCACACTTTACTACATTAAACTCCATATACCAAGTTTTGCCCACTCACTCAACCTATCTATATTTCTTGCAGATTCCCTATATCCTCACCACAACATGTTCGCTCATGTATTTTTGTATCATTAGTAAGTGTAGATACACTGCACTCTTGAAGTCAATAACAGTAAATAATTGGGGCCCCGGTACTATTTCTTGTGGTACTTCACTAATTACATGTTTCCAACCTGAGAAAGGTCAGTTAATCCCAATTTATGCCTTTTTTGTATTAACCAATCCTCAATTCGTGCTAATTTATTATCTCAGTACCATGAGTTTGTATTTTTTGCAAAGACCTTTCTCTGTACAGATTGTTCCACTATAACACATGTTTCATTAATACGAATTCACTACAACGCGATGGACAAATTGGGAACACTGTTTCTAAAACGTGAACTTTTAAAGTGTGTATTGATCATAAAGTGATTCTGGCCCCATCAGGTGCTGCTTTTATGTGATTTTCCTATAACATGGGATTGCACGAAAATGGAACGACCTCGTTATAGCAGAACCGACTGTAATATCTTATCGAATGACCATAAGACATAAGAACAGAAATAGGCCATTAAACCTATCTGGTCTGGCCCACCATTCAATGAGATCATGGCCAATCTGAAAATCCTCAACTCCACTGTCCTGCTTTTTCCCATAACCCTTTATCCACTTACTTGTAGTATTTGCCAACTTACTTAACATGTGTATGTCCATCTGCTGATTTGTTTGTGTCACTTGCCTTGCAAAGAATTATTGGGTCACCTACAAAGTAAGCTTCAGTACATTTACTTTCCACATCCAAGTCATTCATGTATATTTTAAATAATTGTGGCCCTTGCACACATCCCTGTGGCATCTCTGGTAGATAGAGGTTGCCAAACTGAAAATGCCCCACATATCGCAATCCTCTTCTTCCATTAGTTAGCCAATCCCCTATCTCTGCTAATATATATGATTGGAAAATCACAAGTAGAGTCAGTGTGGTTTCATGAAAGGGAAATTGTGTCTGACTAATTTGTTTGTGTTTCTCAAGGAAGTTTCAACCAGCATGGGCAGAGGGGACCCAGTAGATGTGTTGTATTTGGATTTCCAGAAGGTGTTCAGTGAGGTGCCTCACAAAATGTTAAGTCATAAGAGCCCATGGTGTTGGAAATAATATATTGGCACAGGTAAACAATTGGCTATTGGGCAGGAAACAGTGAATGGGGGATAAGAGGTTTTTTTTCAGATTGGTCACTTACCAGTAGGGTTCCATAGGGGACAATGCTGGGATTGCACAGTTTATATTATATGTTAATGATTTGGAGGAAAGAAACAAATGTTCTTTCACCAAATTTTCAGTAGAAAAAAGAATAGGTAGAAAGGCAAAAGAGATACAAACTGTTTACAGAGAAATGTCAGTAGGTTAAGTAAATGGGCATAAAGTAGCCAGATGGAGCATAACGTGGAAAAATGTAAAGTTGTTCATTTTGAACAGGAGAACAAAAGAACAGAGTATTATTTGAATGGAGAGAAACTGTAGAAAGCTACAACACAATGGAACTAGGGAACCTGTGCACAAAACACAGAAAGCTAGTACACAAGTACAGCAGATAATCAGAAAGGCTATTGGAATGTTGGCCCTTGTTTCAAGAGTTCTAAAGTGTAAGAGTAGGAGAGTCCTACTGCAACTGTACAAGGTTCTGGTAAGATCACATCAGGAGTATTATGAGCAGCTATGGTCCCCTTATTTAAGGCAAGATATCATCTCATTGGAGGAGGTTCAGAGAAGGTTCACTCCGAAGATACCTGGTTTGGAGGGATTGTTTTATGATCAAAGGTTAAACAGGCAGAGACTCTATTTATTGGAATTTAAAATAATGAAAGGTGATCTCATTGAAACATATTGGATTTTTAAGTGGCTTGACAGGGTGAATGCTAAGAGGATGTTTCCACACATAGGAGAGTCTAAGAGCAGACGACATAGTCTCAGAATTAAGGGGTGCCAATTTAAAAGTAAATTTCTTCTCTCAGAGGGTTGTGTATCTTTGGTTTAGCTCAGTTGGCTGAACAGTTGGCTTACAATGCAGAGAAATGCCAATAGCTTGAACTCAATTCTTGCACTGGCTGAAGTCACTATAAAGAATGTGCCATCTCAACTTCTCCCCCTGCCTGAGGTGTGGCTACTCCAGCCACCACCAGTCATCTCTCCCTGATGAGAGACCAACCTTAGGACATAAGAGCTGGAAGCAGAAGCAGGCAATCCAGCCCCTCGAACCTACTCTACCATTTAACATGATCTTGGCTGATCTTATCTCAGCCTCAACTCCACTTTCCTGCCCACTCTTCATAACCCTTCAACCTGTTACGAATCAAGATCTATCTAATTTTTCCTTAAACTTACTCAGCATCCCAGCATACACATCACCAGTTATGAATTCTCAGTCATGACCCTTTGAGACAAGTAATTTCTCTTCATCTTGGTTTTAAATCTCCTACCCTTTATCCTAAAATTAAGACGTCTCATTCTAGATTGCTCCACATAAGACAAATCCCTCATCTCCGATTATGAACCTCCTCTGAAGTGCCTCCAAAGCACAACACCTTTCCTCAAGTAAGGGGATCAAAACTATACACAATACTCCAGGTGCGGTCTCACTCATGCCTTGTACAGTTGCAACAATACTTCCTACTTTTATACTGTATTCCTTTAGCAATAAATGCCAAAATTCCATTTCACTTCCTTATTACCTGCTGTACCCATTAAATCTTTTATAGTAGGCTCCACTATAATAATAAAATGTTAACTTTTGAAACAACAGATGTTAAACTAACTGGCCTACAGTTACCTTATGGATTAGAGTTACAATGGAAGTTTTCCAATTTTCTGGGACTTTTCCAAATTCTAAGGATTTTTCAGAGGTTACTAGCAGTGAATCTATTATTGTTTCAGTCCAGGATGAATCCTGTCAGGCCCAGTGGACTTATCTGCCTTTAGCTCCATTAATTTCCTTAGCCTCTTTTTTCTTGTGGTAACGATTGTAGCTATTTCCTTTACTCATTTTCTCCCTTTATTATTTAAGATTTATTTGCTCCACCTCTGCCATTATTTTACCTGTGATGTGGAGGTGTTGGTGTTGGACTGAGGTTGACAAAGTTAAAAATCAGCTAGGTAAAAATCAGCTAGCTTTTATTCCTGATGAAGGGCTTTTGCCCGAAACATCGATTGAACTGCTCCTCAGATGCTGCCTGACCTGCTATGCTCTTCCAGCACCACTCTAATCCAAAGTTAAAAATCACACAATACCAGGTTATAGTCTAACAGGTTGTTTGGAAAGACAAGCTTTCAAAATGCTGCTCCTTCATCAGGTAGCTAGCTGTAGCTACCTGATGAAAAAACAGCGCTCCGAAAGCTAGTGCTTCGAAATAAACCCGTTGGACTGTAACCTGGTGTTGTGTCATTATTTTACTAGTCGCAGGAGAAGGGGCAGGCCAGATTTTTATCTCAATGTTTTAGGTTCTATAAAGGTGGTGGCAATGTGGATGAGGAACAATGAATGTCAGGATTTTAGACACTTTAATAATAAAGTCCCCATCACTCTTCTAAACTCCAGTGGAACCAAACCCAGCCTGTCCAACCTATTCTCCTAAGGCAATCTACTTATCCCAGGATCAATCTAAGTAAACCTGATCTGAACTGCCTCTGATATATTTGCATCCTTCTTTGAATAAGGAAATCAAAACTGCACACAGTATTTGAGGTGCGGTTTCATCAATGCTCTCTATAACTGAAGCATAGCATCCTTACTTTTATGTTCAATTCCTCTCATAATGAAGGACACTTTACACTATCAAGTTAAAGACATTTCACAGTTGCAAGTGGCAAAAAAATAAGCAGCTGCAAAAATTGCAAAAGATCATTCTCGAGGGATGGCTTGACATTATTAAAGGCGTACCAAAGAATATTTATTCATTTTTGCCATACAGGGGTGAACTTGCATTAGCATGCCAAGTCATTTTCAGGGACAAACAAATCTTAAATGTAAAACATTGCGCCCAGATATCATGTCATAGAATCATAGAGTCATAGAGATGTACAGCATGGAAACAGACACTTCGGTCCAACCAGTCCATTCCGACCAGATATTCCAACCCAATCTAGTCCCATCTGCCAGCACCCGGTCCATATCCCTCCAAACCCTTCCTATTCATATACCCATCCAAATGCCTCTTAAATGTTGCAATTGTACCAGCCTCCACCACTTCCTCTGGCAGCTCATTCCATACACGTACCACCCTCTGCGTGAAAAAGTTGCCCCTTAGGTCGCTTTTATATCTTTCCCCTCTCACCTTAAACCTATGCCCTCTAGTTCTGGACTCCTCGATCCCAGGGAAAAGACTTTGTCTATTTATCTTGTCCATGCCACTCATAATTTTGTAAATCTCTATAAGGTCACCCCTCAGCTTCTGACGCTTCAGGGAAAACAGCCCCAGCCTGTTTAGCCTCTCCCTGTAGCTCAGATCCTCCAACCCAGGCAACATCCTTGTAAATCTTTTCTGAACCCTTTCAAATTTCATAACATTTTTCCGATAGGAAGGAGACCAGAATTGCATGCAATATTCCAACAGTGGCCTGACCAATGTCCTGTACAGTCGCAACATGACCTCCCAATTCCTATACTCAATACTCTGACCAATAAAGGAAAGTATACCAAACGCCTTCTTCACTATCCTATCTACCTGCGACTCCACTTTCAAGGAGCTAAGAACCTGCACTGCAAGCTACCTTTATTCATCAACACTCCCTAAGACCTTACCATTAAGTGTATAAGTCCTGCTAAGATTTGCTTTCCCAAAATGCAGCACCTCACATTTATCTGAATTAAACTCCATCTGCCACTTCTCAGCCCATTGGCCCATCAGATTCACATCCTGTTGTAATCTGAGGTAACCCTCTTCGCTGTCCACTACACCTCCAATTTTGGTGTCATCTGCAAACTTACTAATTGTACCTCTTATGCTCGCATCCAAATCATTTATGTAAATGACAAAAAGTAGAGGGCCCAGCACCAATCCTTGTGGCACTCCACTGGTCACAAGCCTCCAGTCTGAAAAACAAACCTCCACCACCACCCTGTCTTCTGCCTTTGAGCCAGTTCTGTATCCAAATGGCTAGTTCTCCCTTTGTTCCATGAGATCTGACCTTGCTAATCAGTCTCCCATGGGGAACCTTGTTGAACACCTTACTGAAGTCCATATAGATCACATCTACTGCTCTGCCCTCATCAATCTTCTTTGTTACTTCTTCAAAAAACTCAATCTTTGTGAGACATGATTTCCCACGCACAAAGCCATGTTCACTATCCCGAACCTCACCTGTGACTATCGATGATTCAAATACATCAACAAGAGGCCCAACAATTACTTCTCTAGCTTCCCACAGAGTTCTCGGGTACACCTGATCAGGTCCTGGGGATTTATCCACTTTTAAACGTTTCAAGACATCTAGCACTTCTTCCTCTGTAATCTGGACATTTTGCAAGATGTCACCATCTATTTCCCTACAGTCTATATCTTCCATATCCTTTTCCACAGTAAATACTGATGCAAAATATTCATTTCGTATCTCCCCCATTTTCTGTGGCTCCACACAAAGGCCGCCTTGCTGATCTTTGAGGGGCCCTATTCTTTCCCGAGTTACCCTTTTGTCCTTAACATATTTGTAAAAACCTTTTGGATTCTCCTTAATTCTATTTGCCAAAGCTATCTCCTGTCCCCGTTTTGCCCTCCTGACTTCCCTCTTAAGTATACTTCTACTTTCTTTATACTCTTCTAAGGATTTACTTGATCTATCCTGTCCATACCTGACTTATGATTCCTTCTTTTTCTTAACCAAACCCTCAATTTCTTTGGTCATCCAGCATTCCCTATACCTTCCAGCCTTCCCTTTCACCCTGACAGGAATATACTTACCCTGGATTCTTGTTATCTCATTTCTGAAGGCTTCCCATTTTCCAGTCGTCCCTTTACCTGTGAACATCTGCCTCCAATCAGTATATGCTATATCAGGGACACATGGTTATCGAATATACAAAACGGTGATCACATGAATCTGTGTACTGGCCAGGAATAAATCATGATATTCAGCGTGCTTTGAGGCATGTCAAATGTATCAACTCCAGCAGTGGAGTGAACCACTGCATCCACATGATGCTTGATCCACACTTTGAATGGGGAAGATTATACTCCTGGGTGGATTCTTTCTCCAAATTTCCAATTTATTGACAATTTAGCAATGCAGCAAGTGTGACCATTCTGGTATGATGTTGCTATGTTCAGTTTATTCAGTGTTCCAATCAGATCATGGGTGACAACAGACAACAGTACACTGGCAAAATCATTTCAAGATATGGGAAGTGACCCCTGTTGCATTGTCAGCCCATTATCCACACTCAAACATCGAGCAGAACATATAATGTGTACTATCCAATCAATAATCATTAAAAGTTGAGTAATGAGGCACAATTTTCACATTGCATTGCTGCATTTTCAGGCAGCTCCAGTGGAGAATAGAAACCATCTCCAGGATAACTTCTGCTTGGAAGGCAAATGTGAATGATTTTGCCCCGCAGTCAATTATCTAACTATTTATAATACAGGAGAATGAAAGAGCTACATAACAAGCAAGCAGGTAATGAATTTTTGAAACTGTGCACCAGGAAGAGACTGCAAGTCAGAAATCTAAATATGAATACTTGGATATTGGCTAAAATTTATAAAATGTGCAACCAACCCAAAACATATGATGTCATTATAGATCACGATGCTATTGGGAAGGATCAAAAGCCAACTTAGACCAAGGTACAGCACACCGACCATGCACGTAAACAGTGAGGAAGAATACTCCCACAATGATGGTTGTACAGCGATGTTGAGTGATAGTAACCAGCAACAAGACAACCAAGTTATCCAACCAGTAAAGCTGAGATCAACATGCACCTCTTCAGATGGACATAAGGTCACCAGTTCAAAATAACTCGTCGAATCTCCAAAGTGCTACAGTGAAGTTTGAAGTGATAGTCTTATAAAATTTGTATTACCTGTTTATATAAGTATTGAATTGTCAACACATCTCTATGTAAAACCACACATTAATCAGTTTGGGATAAGCTTCTACTTTAGAATATATTTTGGTATATTTTTAAGTGACAACATTATATCACACCAAGTTCTGATGAAGAGTCACTGCACTTGAAGTGTTGACTCTGCTTTCTCCCCATGGATACTGACAGAACTGCTGAATTTTTCCAGCAAATTTGGTTTTTGTTGTGTCATAGCATGTGACTTGAGCATACAAAGGTCTCCATCTTCATCTTACTTTGTACTGCTTGAAGCATAACACTTCGCTGGAAACATGCTGCTTTGTTGTTACCTAATGGTGTAATATTAGCCCAGGCATGTGCCTGAAGAATGTAACGTTTATACATAATAGTTAGTTGTTATAAATTTCCATTGGATTCTTTAATACCATAATATTCAGTGTCTGTTTCACATGTTTGGGAGATAACATAAGCTTTGTCACATCAGGTAAAACACTGGTGGCAAATTCACACCATTCTACTCCTTTACTTTCTTTTTGCACTTATTGGACTTTTACAATTTTATGATATTCCATTTTTCATTTATCTAAATGACTTCTATCTTTACTTATTTATGAATTTTGAAACATCTTATAATTTCATTTGCTTTAATGAAATTTATTTATTCTATACTGCTAATATATTTTGAACAAATCTCACTGTTACTGATGTCCTGTAATATGCCCACACTAATACAACATTAACATGGAGCACTCCAATTCTGAATGCATCACTTCTTCTCTGCATTAATCATCCTTCCAGTAATAAGACCATAAGACCATAAGACCATAAGACATGGTGGCTCGGTGGTTTGTACTGCTACCTCACAGCGCAAAGGATCCAGGTTCAATTCCACCCTTGGATGACTGTTTATATAAAGCTAACAATGAGCCACCACCACACTCCCGTTTGCATTGTCATTCGCCTCTTCGGGTGGCACAGTAGTTAGCATTGCTGCCTCACAGCGCCAGAGACTTGGGTTCAAATCCCGCCTCGGGCAACTGTCTGTGTGGAGTGTGCACATTCTTCCCGTGTCTGCGTGGGTTTCCCCCGGGTGCTCCGGTTTCCTCCCACAGTCTGAAGATGTGCCGATTAGGTGAACTGGCCATGCTAAATTGCCCGTGGTGTTAGGTGAAGGGGTAAATGTGGGGGGTGGGTTGCTCTTCGGAGGGTCAGTGTGGACCTGTTTCCACACTGTAAGTAATCTAATCTAATCTACATAAGAGCAGAAATTAGGCCATTTAGTCCATTGAGTCTGTTCCATGACTGATAAGTTTCTCAAGGAGAAAGTGAGGGCTGCAGATGCTGGAGATTAGAGTTGACAGTGTGGTGTTGGAAATGCACAACAGGTCAGGCTGCATCCTAGGAGCAGGAAAATCAATGTTTCAGACAAAAGCCCTTCATCAATTTTCCTGCTCCTTGGATGTTGCCTGACCTCCTGTGCTTTTTCAACACCACACTCAACCCCATTCTCCTGCTTTCTACCCATAATCCTTGATCCCCTTGACACCCAATAACCTATCTAGCTCAGTCTTAAAAATACTCAATGATTTGGCTTCCACAGCCTTCCATGGCAATGAATGTAATAAGTGTCAGTTTAATGTGAAAATATTATTAGTGTTAAATTGTCCAGCTATTTGTAGTTGTGAGTTTCAAAAATGTTTGCAGTGAATTGGAATTAAACTTTAACTATAAAGCTAGGTTAATATTTAACAGTACAAGGAACCTTTTAATGTCAAAGTTAATGCTCGTACAATGCCACTCCATCTTTCTGGCCAAAGAAACGAAAAATTTAAACTATGGATTCTAATTGATGTGACTGTAAATTGTTTTTAAAGACTTTTGAAATTCAAGTTTAAAATCTTTGTTTTTCCTTATTTTCCTACTCCTTTTTCTCTCATTCTCTTAATCCAGTATTTCTTTATTTAGTTTAACTTCTCTATCTACACTTGATTTGATCGTAATTCACCCAAATATCTTTTCATTATACTTTTATGTTTCTCTATCCTTTGAACATATTGGCTGTGGATCATCATATAAAATGTGGGCTATTTAATACTTAAAACCTTATTAATTAACTTAAAAGCCTTGGACATTGGGTTAAGAGAAAAATGTTAAAAATAGACATGGAAACATTGAAATGACTGGAAAAGTAACCAAACTGCTAGGAAAATACAAAGGAATGTCTTTGTTGGGATTGGTTACCACACTGGAAAGGCTATCTGATGGATAATTACCTGGATATTAACCTATGTCATCTGGAATATATAATCCTCAATGAAACTTCCAAATATCTCTGGGGACAAGAGTTCCCAGCTATAGGTATTGCTAAAGCAAAGACTTAAACCTGAAATCCATTATGCAAAGGGGAAAATTGAAGCCCCTCTATCTATGTCAAAGGATAGCTGGGGAACTCTGACAATGCAACAGCAAAGCTTTTAAAAATGGATTGTCCCCATTGTGGACTGACATCCAGTTTTTCACACATCTTCTGAGCTGTGGCTTTTTGTTACAGAATGAAATATAGACATCTGGAATAATGGTGTTAAATCCATGAATTTGCCATTAGCATCAAGAATAAGGACTGTTGCCCAGTTCTGTAAAAAGTGATCAACTGAGAGAAAACTGACTGCAACTTGAGATTGTTTAAAAAAATTAGACTACCATACAAATGTCTCCAAGAGAACTTCTTCCACTTTTGTATATCTGTCTACTTAGAACATAGAACACAGAACACTACAGCACAGTACAGGCCCTTCGGCCCTTGATGTTGCACCGACCTGTCATACCAATCTGAAGCCCATCTAACCTACACTATTCCATGTACGTCCATGTGCTTGTCCAATAACAACTTAAATGTACTTAAACTTGTTTGCATTCTGTGTGTATTTGGGACTTCTTTTATCTTTTAAACATATTTTATATCTCACTTCAGTAAACTAAACTCCTTTAATTATGATAAACTTAAGGAGGTTTGTCTAACATTCTTCATAGCTTTACTGCATGTAAAAGCACTTACAGAATAACGAGCAACCACATATTTTTAAACATTAAAATTTTGTCATACCAATGTCGGAACTAAGAAAGGAGGAATTTATTCTGTTTCTGGGCTTGTTTATAACACTAGAAAGCCTTCAAAGTTTGTGCGAAGATTTGTAGCTCGGGTGCTCGTTGTTGTGGTTCTGTTCGCCGAGCTGGAAGCTGGCAGGGACAGACCACTATAAACACCGGAGGAAACATCAAAGAAGCGCTTCGCAGGAGGCTCCCAAGCACTGATGATGTCGCCTAGCCAGGGGACGAAACGTTTGCAACAAAAACTTCCAGCTCGGCGAACAGAACCACAACAACTAGAAAGACTGTTAGTCTTATCATTCACTAATGCCCTAGGTGTACTTCTTCACACCAATAACAATTTGTATTTCCAACGTAAAAGAATTTTAGGTGAAAATTGAAATGAACAGTCAAATGCTAGTGCCACAAGATGTCCAACTGCATAAAACATTGAGCCATTAATGTGTTTTCCCTGTGATGACTTAAAAAAATTATTTTTTTCTAAGACATTATACCAGCAGAATTATTTTTTAAAAAAGTTTGTTCATAGATGTGGGCGTCACTGTCACGATCAACGTTGTCAGTCTATTCTTAATTGCCATGTAGATGGCAGTGCTGAGCTACTTCCTTGAATTGCTGCTGTCAACATGATGTAGATACACTCACAATGCCTTGTGGGAGAGATTTCCGGCATTTTGATCCAGTGACAGTGAAAGGACAGTGAAGGAACAGTGATATATTTCCAAGTCAATATAGAGCTTGACTTGGAGGAGAACTTGCAGTTGTTGATGTTCCCATGTGTTTGGTGCCCTTGTCCTTCTACGCAACAAAGACTGTGGGTTTAGCCCCCCATAAATGATGGAGAATGAGACATTTCTTCACATTTGGTACATAAAAGGCAATTGTACCAGATTAAAAATCATATTGAGTCTACTACAACTTCCCAATATGCAGTCTTGGTGTCCACTGGTTGCTCAGTGATGTGAAAATAGTCCATAAAGTGTTAAAATGAAGTACTCACAGTGCTTCAACTAAGCAAGGGTCAAAAAGAAACAAGTCTCATTTATGTACTAACCTTCACAACCTCAAGATATCACAAATTGCACTACTGATAATGAACTACTTTTGAAGTTAGTCATTGTTGTAACAGAAAAATACTGTGGCCTATTTGCACAAAGCAAGATTATATAAACTTCATTAATAAATAATCTGCTTTCATGCTTTTCAAATTTAAACTTGAAAACATTAGTAATTAATTTTAATTGTGTTGGGTTGACCTTGGGATAATTTACTAATTAATGCTGCACGTATATACTGTTCCAATACAATAACATTTTATAAACACACTCCTCAGCAAAAAGGCAAATTCAGAAAAATAGAAACTTGATGTCTGTGTCGATATGTGCGATCTTCTTGGAGATCCTCTCCACTTTAACCCGGCACTTAGTGGTGTCGATAGTAGTCATGATTTGGAGATGCCGGTGAAGGACTGGGGTGTACAAAGTTAAAAATCACACAACACCAGATTATAGTCCAACAGGTTTAATTGGAAGCACTAGCTTTCAGAGTGCCACAACCTGATGAAGGAGCGGTTCTCCGAAAGCTAGTGTGCTTCCAATTAAACCTGTTGGACTATAACCTGGTGTTGTGTGATTTTTAACTTTGTACATCCCAGTCCAACACCGGCATCTCCAAATCAGAAAAATAGATTTGTGTCATAGGAAACCCAGTAGCAGAGAAAAACCCCAACTTTTAGCTGTAACTGAGAGAGGGAAAAGATAGCTTCTACATCTTCAAAACTGCAGCAGCTTCTGCTCTGGTGAGACTCCAACATCAGCTGCTTAAAGCTAAACCTGAAAACCAAAAAAACCCTCAAAATCCTAGTCTGTGAGAGCTGGCCATACCCAGCCAGGCTGCTTCTACTGTTCCAACCTTTTAAAAAAACCCAAGGCCTCACAAGCTATTTACTTTACTGGCTTTTCCAAGTAGGCAGCATGGCACCTCTGTCTTAAAACCTTTCTCTGCAGAATGAATGTGCTCATGCATCAAATGCTTGCGAAAAGTGCCCCACTGTCAAGGGGGCAATGGGATGAGTGGAAGATATCAATTAAGTATGTGATTATATTGGGGCTTTAATAGTTTATTTTGTCCTGATTTTTTTAATATGTGCAAAGATATATTTCCATGTTAAGTGTAGCTGCAGTTTGCAAACATATGCTTCATGTATTGTCCCTTCAATGTCCTAGCATCCAGCAGACATGGATCTCATGCTTTTGACCATCAAACTGACACTGATTCTGCCTCCCCTGACCATTATCTCAGCTACTTTCAAACTTCTATTCCAATCTAGAGAACAGCATATAATGGCAGGGAATTATCTCACAGTGGATACCATTAAAACTGGGCTCTGCCTGGTCATTAGGTACACCCCCAGAGTCTCCATGCCTCCTAGTACCTTGTTCTACCCCAATAGCTCATTTCCAACTATCCCCAACATCATATGGAGACTCACCCATCAAACTTTGCCTCCTAATGCCCTTCCCACACCCTATAATTACATCTTAATGATGCCCACCCTGCCCTGCTATGCTTCCCCTCTGAAGGCAATGGTGGTGGTTACCAATAACCATTCTCCCCTCATAGCCATTCTCCCACCTCCACTAATTCCTCATCTTTCCCATCCTTCCCTGCCCCCCCCAAACAGCCTTGACACTCCCTGCTCCTGTTCACTGTGATCCCACACAGCATATTAGATATTAGATTAGATTAATTACAGTGTGGAAACAGGCCCTTCGGCCCAACAAGTTCACACCGACCTGCCAAAGCGCAACCCACCCAGACACATTCCCCTATATTTCACCCCTTCACCTAACACCCATGGGCAATTTAGCATGGCCAATTCACCTAACCTGCACATTTTTGGACTGTGGGAGGAAACCGGAGCACCCGGAGGAAACTCACGCAGACATGGGGAAAATGTGCAAACTCCACACAGACAGTTGCCCGAGGTGGGAATTGAACCCGGGTCTCTGGCACTGTGAGGCAACAGTGCTAATCACTGTGCCATCGTGCCGCCCATAACCACTATGCCACCGTGCCGCCCATCTTTAGGCTCTCCTTGTGTCTTCCTTAATGATCGACGGACAGACCCCCAGGATAGTATTCACTGTTGGCATCTGACTGACTTCAACAAGCAGCCTTTAGACATGACTAACTAGAGCTCTAATGCTGCTTTTGCAGCTCCCTTACTGATGGTGTGTGACTCCCATGGCTGCTAAGAGGCTGATCATTCCCCATTCTCCAGACGGCAGTTGGACAGATCCCCTAATGGTGAGCATATCAAATGGATGACTGACTGTGGCCAAACCCATGGACTGTATATGGACTGTGCCTCTGTTGACAGTCCCCTTGACAACAGCAGGTCCCCCTTGTGGGGCTAAGAATTAGCCCCAACCCACTTCCCAGTTTGGCCGTTTGATTGAAAATACACATGCAGTCTGTCTGTCATGTGGTCTGCTGGCACTTGCTGTAGGTGTCAGATTGATGTCTCAACATGTTGTACAGTAGGAGCCCTCCCACTCCCCAATCCATATTGACAGGCTGCCTACCTGTGTCTCTGTGCAAAAGAGCATGTCAATATGGCAGCAGTGACAGTCTTTGGCTCGGTCTAAAGTACCAACATGCGAACACATATTGCATGGCAAGGCGAAGAGTGGATGCTGAGAACATGTAAGTAGGCACTAAGTAAGTGAACGCTCAGAAGGCAAGTGAGTTCATGGAGGATGGGTACCCAATGCTGACGTTGTCGGGTAGCCCACTCTGACTTTCATATTGAAGTTTCTTAGTTTGTTTGGCACGTTTCCTAAGATAGGAGTTTGAATATTGCTGCTGTGAGTTGTGGCATTAATCAGTCATTTATCAAACTATAATCTCCCTTAACTGACAACTCCTCACATCCGAGTGAGAAACTCTCTGCAGTGCATAGCACAAAAGATGCAGCAAGAAGCACCTGACATCAAGACAGACTTTGCCAGGCTGAATGTTTTCAGCATAGTCTGCTTTTGTTCCAGATTTCCAGCATCGGCAGTATTCAGCTTTTTGCACTTGCCTTGATTAGGGCATTTTCTGCTAAAAGCTAAGTTTATACTTTTCTTGCTATCTGCTGCAGCAAAGTTAACAATAGGCACAGTTAGCCGAACTGGCTTTACTCTTCGAGGTCAGTCATTTCAATTCATTATTCCTTGTACAGCTTTGGTCTTGAGCACAAAGCAAACCTGATGCAGGGACATGGAGTGAAACATCGGGCCAGCTGATTAAATACAAAATGATGGCTGTAATTATAGTAATGTGTCCCAAATGCAGACAAATATTATTGCTGTTAAGCTAATGGGGAGAAGCAGCAGCAGCAACTGACCAAGTAACATGGCAACCCATGTTGCAGGCATGCGGAGGGTACCCTCCTAGGTGTTTGACAGTGCCATGATAAACATAAACAGAATGTTTCCCTAACATGGTCTGACCAATCTCTGAGAATATGTGGGCAACAAAATGAAAGGCATGACATTAAGACAAGGTACAGTTCCTCAGAAAGGCACTATCATTTGTGATTTTATGTTGCCTTGCTTTATGCACAATTTGAAAGGTGAGAGGTCAGCCTGAAAGAAGTCCAGGAAAAGACAGTACAGCTTCAATCTTGGGACAGAACATTAGAAATTGTTCTGAGCAAGGCAGTGCAAGGAAGGCTCATCATTGTTGGCTCAGGCATGCTCCTCACAAACTTTCTGTCACACAAAGTGGTGGCAAAGTAGGTCAATGCAGTGGCTATTGTTATGTACTCTTCCTCTCCCAAGGGGAAGACGCTTCTGAGGGAAAGTATTATTACTAAGGTCTGAACATACAAATTAGGAACAGGAATAGGCCCCTCCATCGCTCCAGCTTGCTCCCCATTTAATACAATAGTTGCTGATCAGATAACTCTATATTCCTGCTTACCCACAACAACCTTTCAACCCTTTAACTCAGTTTCTTTTTACTGGTGCTCCCTGACCTGATGAGTTTTTCTAAAACATTTTCTGTGTAATTCCCCTGGCCTGTCACACTCTTTGCTTGAGCTGAACCAACTGTGGTACTAAAGTCTAAGCATTTGCATTTGATATTTCATTTGCATGGGCTTCTTGCACAAGAATAAGACAAGCTACATTCATACATGATACATATTTTACGTACTTGAATATTGTTTTTTTGCAAAACTTTTCTTCTGGCAGTCAACAGGACAGTTTGTAAGAATGCCAACATAAAAGGGAACAATATTTTTATTCTTGTTAGTAGAGGCATTGCTATTGGGAATGCATCAGTTAGATTAAGACTGACAATTAACTGCCAAGCTTTGTTTAAATTTAAACCAGGCAGGGTGACTCTGTTTGGCCAAGTTAATACTTTGAAAAATAAACTAGAGAATGGTTGTCATTTGTTCAGTTCAGTCAGGACAGGTGAAATTTGTGCGTATGTTCTTGCTGCCTACGATGGTTGGAGCCCTATGCATTTCTATATATAATTCAAGCATGTGCAAGTGAGTCACACCACAAACTCAACTGACAATCTTAAATTGATAGTCAGCATTATTCTTAACACACTCAGAACTATTTAGCAAATACTTAAAATTGTGCCATCACATCCAATGTGGGACCCTATGTTTAGATTTTTGTAAGCAAAGACTGGTTGGCCATATAGTATCTTGCCTGTTCAAAATAGCCAAAGGGATATAATGTTTGATATGATCTGCCAGTCTTTGGAACATCAGGCCAACATCACATCATCACTGAAATTTAGGTACCAATTTTGCCGCTTGTATGACAGGAAAACTTCTTTTTGTCTTAATGGCAACACCATGGAGCTCATTATTCTCAACTAGCATCTGCAGGCTCATTATCATTGGATTTATGTTCCTCTGTAAGGTTATTGTGCCCTGTGGCATTTTGTTGCGAGGGAAATTATTAAGTACCACAACATCTTAACATGTGTAATCTACTGAAAAATATTAGAAGGCTTCTCTTACATAAGAAATATAACATTTTTATGCTTTCACTGGAACAGCTATCGAGCAAAATTGTGTAAGCCTGAAGCTGTCAACCTATAAGGCAGAGCAACAATTATTCCACTAGCTCCAAGCAATAACCCAGGAACTGAAGCAGATGAAACTCAAGGCATGAGTGAGGAGCACAGGCAGCAGTCAAGGACAGGGCCAACATTATGACCAGTTTTAGGGCTGTGAGACTCTCTCTCTCTCTCTCTTTTTCTCTCTCTCTCTCTCTCTCTCTCTCCCCCCCCCACCCCCCACCCCCTGCCCCCACCTCCACCCACCGACTCAGTTGGAAGATGTGTGTAGTAGCAGAGATAGCAGAATGGTAGTCTATTTATGGATATCCCAACAGTGGTATGTTTCTCCGGGTATGGCAAGTACTAGCAGTGGGCTAACATTGGACTAGAACGTCACTAGAATGGTTTAAATAGTTAGAGGCAAGTTTGGGATGATATGGTAAAAAGTTCTGTTGTACCTTGTAGAGAGAAATACCATGCAATTTGACAAAATTGACACATTTAATATATGACAAGCTTTATCCCTTTGAATTTGTTCATTCAGTAAAGTAGGAAGATAACAGAGTTCATTATGCAGCTGAATAATTCTTAAGGTAAAATCCAAAAGGCCCTTATACCATGATAGTTTGCAGCTTTCTACAAAAAATTGCTTTCAAATTGCAGCTTCACAGATTGGAATGAAGAATGTCCAGCCTGACTGTGTTTTTTAAATTTGTTGTTTTTATGGGATTGCCCTGATATGAAACAAAGCCGCACTATCTAGTTGAAAAAAGGTTAATACTTACATTAAAGGCAGATAGTCTTCTATCATACAAAGATACAATGCAATCAAATGCTGGTATTCCAGAGTTCAATGTTAATGGTCTTGGGATGAGTGGTTATTAAAATGTTGATTGCTTGAATGAAAACTACAGGCTTACAGAAAAAATAACAATAAAGTGTAAATTGAATTCTGTGGTATAATCATTCTTTACTTTTGTAATCTCAGTATTATTGCACCTGCATAAATGTTTGTATCTGATCTAGTGAAGAGTATTGATTGGTTTTAAATAGAGAACATTGTATCTATAGAGATATTAACATGTTGTAAAAAAAGTTCTGGAATTCGCCTCCCCAATGGCAATGTCACTTTATCGGCAGCACATACACTGCAGTGGTTCAGGAAGTGGCTCACCACTACCCTCTCAAGGGTAATAAATACTGGCCATACCAGTGACATCCACATCCCACAAGTGAATTTTGATAAAAATGGAGATTATAATGACAGAAATTAATCTTATTTTTCTGATGTAGTTTGGTGAATTTGTGAGAGTACATATTTATTCATTATTTATTCATGGGATTGTGGGCATTGTTGGTTAGGCCAGAATTTATCGCTCATTCACAAATAGTTCCAAGTTGGGATGTTTATGGCAATAGTTGCCAAATGTTTGGAAGGAGCTTTTTAAGGAGCCTTGGTGAGTTATTGCAGTATCTTGTAGATCGTACACATTGCTGCCATTCTGCATCAGCGATGGAGACAGTGAAGTAGAACGTGGTAGATAGGGTGACAATCAAATGGGCTGTTTTGCCTTGGATGTTACTAAGCTTTTTATTGGAGGTGGATTCATCTAGGTAAGAGGAGAGTCTTCCATCACAATTCTGACTTGTGCCTTGTAAGTAGTTAAGAAGCATTGGGATGTCAGGAGGTGAGTTAGTCATCACAAAGTCCTTAGTATCTGACCTGTTCTTGTAACCAGTGTATTCAAACAGGTGGTCAGTTCAATTTCTGGTCAATGGTAATTCCAGAATGTCGGTCTTTGGGGTTTCAGTGATGATAATGCCATTGAATATCAAAGGACAATAGTTGTATTCTCTCTTGTCGGAGATGGTTACTGACACTTGGATGGTATGACTACATTTTGCCACTTACAAGTCCAAGAGACAAAAAAACCTGCAGATGCTGGAATCTAAAGTAGACAGGCATGAGGCTGGAAGAACACAGCAAGCCAGGCAGCATCAGGAGGTGGAGAAGTCAACATTTCAGGTGGAACCCTTCTTCAGGAGTGGGGATGGGCGTAGGGAGAGCTGTAATTAAAAGGTGTGGTGGGTACAGGGTGGTGAAGTGGGGATAGGTGAAGACAGATGGAGGGTACGACCTGGTTGGTCAATGGGAGGAATGTATGTGGTCGGTGGCAGGGAGCTTTGGAAGGGCTGTAGGCTGCATTATGTTCCTCCAACAACTTCCACCTGGCCAGCCTACAGCCTGCAGGACTCAATATTGAGTTCTCCAATTTCAAATAACCTCCAAACCCACCCCCCGACTCCCACCCCAGCACCCTTCATTCCACTCCTCCCATCCACCAACCAGCTTCATTCCTCCCATTGACCAACCAGTCATACCCTCTACCTGTCTTCACCCATCCCCACTTAACCACCCTGCCCCTGCCCCCTTTATCTGTAGCTCCCCCCACACCGACCCCCAGTCCTGAAGAAGGGTTACGCCTGAAACATCGACTTTCCACCTCCTGATACTGCCTTGCTTGTTGTTTTCTTCCAGCCTCCTGCTTGTCTACTTACTAGTCCAAGCCTGAATGTGTCCAGGTCTTGTTACATTTGGATACAGATTCCTTCATTATCTGAAGGTTGTGAATAATGCTGAACATTGTACTATCATGGGAGAACTTCTGATCTTATGATGGGGAGAATGTCATTGATGAAGACAGGTCAGCTGAGGGAAGGTTTCCTCACTCATCTTTGACCTCGTGCCATGAAATTTTATGGGGTCCATAGTTAATGTTGAGGACTCCAAGAGTAATGCCCTTCCAACTTTATACTAGTGTGCTGCCACCCCTGGTAGGTCTGTCCTGTTGGTGGGATGATGATGATAATGTCTGGACCATTCTTGTGAGGTATGATCCCAGGAGAATGATTATGTCAGACTACTGCTTGACTGGTTTATGGGACAGATTCCCCAATTTTGGCACAGGACCCCAGAAATTATTAAAAAGGACTTTGCAAGGTTGACAGAGCCTGTGTGCCATTCTCATTTCCTGCGGTTAAGTCAATGCTGGGTGACAAATTCTTCCTTTACACTTCTTTTTATCTGACGTTCTATGATTCATAAAACCTGTACATCATTTCAGAGTGCATTTAAAAATCAACCACATTATTGTAGTCCTGGAGTCACATGTAGGCCAGACCAGGTAAGAATGGCAGATTTTCCTTCTCTAAATAACATTACTTAACCAAGTGGATTTTTAAAACAATATACTCATCATTACAGTGACTTTACAAAAACTTCAATTGTTATTGAATTCAAATTTAAATTCCATAGGCTTTTGTAATGGTTTACTGTTGAATTCAGACTCTCAGCCCTAGTGCAACAACTGGAGTATTCATGAGATTGGTCTAGTTGAATATCTGGACAACGGTGACCATGGGATGTCAATGTTGGGAGATTTGACAATGGTAAAGTCAATGAATATACAGGGGGCATGGAGGGAGGGTCGTAGCTTGAATTTCTCTGTTGAAGATGACCATTCTCTGGAACTTGTGTGACATTACTATTACTTGCTTTTTACAGCTCAGGACCCTATATTTTTCATGTCTTGCTGTATGTAGGCACAGATGGCATCTATAATTTGAGAATTAGAATATTGCATACAGTTCTGGTCACTGCATTATAGGAAGAATATGGAAGCTTTGGAAAGGGTTCAGAGGTGATTTACTCAGATGTTGCCTGGTATGGAGGGAAGGTCTTATGAGGAAAGGCTGAGGAACTTGAGGTTGTTTTCATTAGAGAGAAGAAGGTTGAGAGGTGAATTGATTGAGACATATAAGATAATCAGAGGATTAGATAGGGTGGACAGTGAGAGCCTTTTTCTTCGGATGGTGATGGCTAGCACGATGGGACATAGCTTTAAATTGAGGGGTGATAGATGTTGGACAGATATCAGAAGTAGTTTCTTTACTCAGAACGTAGTAGGGGCATAGAACACCCTGCCTGCAACAGTAGTAGACTCATCAACTTTAAGGGTATTTAATTGGTCATTGGATAAACATATGGTTGAAAATGTAGGATAGATAGGCTTCAGATTGGTTCCACAGGTCAATGCAACATTGAGGGCCGAAGGGCCTGTACTGTGCTGTAATGTTCCACATTCTAATTACCAAGATAGGATAATTGTCTTCCAACAACAATAACCAATTCCATTGTATCATGTATGACTCCAGCCAGGAAAAGTTTTCTCCTGTATACTCTTGACTTCAGTTTTATTAGGAAGTTGATGCCACACTGGGTTGATGTGGAGGTGTATTAACTTCACCTGTAGATAGATTGTATTGAGAGTTGATCTGGTGTCAAAAGCTGGAGGAGGAGTTAAGGAAATGGACCCCTGTTCCACTTCACTCTACAGCAGAAAATAGTAGGCATCATCTAGCTGTAAACCCAGACCAGCTTTGCCCAAATGATGCGGGAGGTAGGACCTTCAATTGCATATCTTATTTGTCTAGTTTAGGATAGGCATCTGTCAGTTTTCAATCTAGCACTCAGTGCACATCCAGAGAATATTGGAAATAAGCAATCCAAAAGTGGCACTTTCAACAAGAGTTTTGTGCTCAAGATGTGCATTTAACAGGAATCAATTCCTCTGTAAGTATGAACTATCTCACCTCACTTGAGTAGAGATAGAGATGTAGTCTAGCCAAGGAAAAATAGACAATAACAACAGAAAGTGCTGAATAAGCTCAGCATGTCTGGCAGCTTCCATGGAGTAAGAAACAGAGTTAATGTTTAGAATCTGATATGACTCTTCTTCAGAAACATTAACTCTATTTCTCTCTCTCTAAATGCTGTCAGGCACACTGCATTTATCCAGCAATTTCAATTTTTATTTCAGATTTCCAGCATCAGCAGAATTTTGTTTTTAAAGGAAAAATACTGTTGGTCAGATTGAATTTAGCAATCGACGTTTAGAAAAGAAATAAAAGATGGCCTGGCAATCATTTTACAGTATTAGATGCAACTTAGTGCTATTGGGAGTAGGTAAATGACAGGTTCAATAGAGGTTAATTAGTATAATTCAAATACTTTGTTGCCTTCTCATCCATAATGTATTGGAGTGAACAGCTCCTGTCCTGCTGAGGACTGCCTATCATTGCCAATGTGATGTTTTGTTCACAGTAAACTCCTACACTATTCAACTCAAACATTCAGATATGAGAGTCACTTGGTTGTTTGTAAGCTAGATTCCCCTCATTTAATCAGTCTTTTTCATATACAATTACAGAAGTGAAATAACTATCAGATTTTCTGTAAGTGAATGAAATATGTTTTATTAATACAATTGCAATTCTTTCAAGTCCATAAGCCTATATCCAAGCTGTGCAGCCCAGTTACATCCAGTTGTAAATGGTGGTGAACAATTAAATACCTGACTGGGGACTCGGCAAGATGGCAGTGATTCTGTAGGACTGCTGTGGACAGCTCTGCCTAACAGCCAAGGCATACCGATGTTTTTTGCCATCCCTGGCCAACTTATGTGGTGAAATTAATAGTTTAAAACCTTACAGAACACATATTTGTTAATATTTGGGAGTAGGAAGGATGCCAAAGGGAAAAGGAGCAAGCAAACAGCAGCAGGGAGGACACTCCCCTGCAGCACCCGGAATACCAGAGACTGTAGCAGCAGCAGCCTCTCCTGAACCCCCAGGGACCGGACAAACTCACAGGAATTGGCGGCGGCGATGGAGAGACTTACCTTGAAAGTTGCGGCTGCAACTGAGGAAATCCGTGGGGAGATTCGTGCCCAGGTCCAACCTATCGCATCCAGGCTGCAGAAACATGAGTAGGAGATCCAGGGCCTTTGGGAGAGGCTGGAGGAGGTGGAGGGTCGAACTAAGGCCTCGGAAGCTGCAATGGAGTCCTCATTGTGAGAACCAAAGCTCACTCACTTCAATAATTTCAGTCCGAGACAAAAATCTGAAACAGTAGTGTTGTTTATTTGTACACTTGCAAGTAGGTGCAATGTCTAATGCCAGGTAAGGCAATGACAAATACACATCAAATCCAACAAACTCTCGAAATTTATACAATTTGAATCCCCATATTTTTTTTTATTTCATTGTTTGCCCCCTCCTCCGCTTACGTCACTCATTTCCTTAAGACTGATCCCACAACTTCTGTTTATCTGGCCTTGTCCGTGACAAATGCCTATCTCTGGCTCCCATAAGGTTGTTTGACGTCATCCTACTGCAGGTCACCGCTAGGCATATCCTTTCTTTATCAGCATTTATTCCTCTCCGGAGGCCACTCTGACCTTTATGACCTCTTTAATTAGGGTTTGTTTCTGTGTCCCCATATAAATGGGAAAACAAATGTTTATATAGGCCTCTCTTCACAGCATTTTATCTAGTGCCTGTATTTCTACCATTGTTTCGTAATCACGTCTCATGCTAACATACCATTTTTTTAACGGATTATATACTTCCTCATTCTTGCTAATTCAGCTCTCGGCCGAAACAATCCCAAACTAATGTGAATTCATTTACTCTGTATCAGAACTTATAATTGCAGAAATAACATTAATTCACCTATATCCCGCATCATCCAGTCGGATCCAGGTGAAGGAGCGAGATGTGAAGGCCTAGCAAGACTATATCGACGACCTTGAAAATCGAGGTCGGAGGATAAATCTCTGAATTGTCGGGCTCCCTGAAGGTAAGGAAGGTGAGCAGCCAGTCAGCTTCTTTGAAAGCTGGCTGCCGCAGTTTTTGGGCCTTCACATCGAGTCCAACAGACTACAGATTGAAAGGATGTATCGGGTTACAGTGCATAGGTCAGGCCCAGTGCAGCGCCTCCGCTCAGTCCTAGTGTACTTCCATTCATGTAAGGACAAGCAAAAAGTCAGAAGCTTCCAGATCCCTGGGGAAAGATCCACAGGCACTGCTGTACAAGGGGTCAAAAATCATGTTTTTCCAGGATTTTTCAGCAGCTGTAATTCGATAAGAAGAAGTCCTTTGATGAAGTTAAAAAGAGGCTGAGGAACCTGGGCATCCAGTACTCTATGAGGTATCCTGCAGTGCTTCATTTCAGCCACGAGGACTCAGTTTATACATTTGACTCAGCGGATAAGGCTAAAAGCTTTGTGGACACTTTAAAATAGATGGATTTGCCTGAAGAATATGGTTAATGTTTGTGCTCTTTTCTATCTGTGAGAAATAAAACTCACACATTAATAAATTTCAGTCCGAGTCAAATTCTGAAGCAGCAAATTTTATTGATACGTACTTGCAAGAACGGATGCCTAATGGGTAAGCATCCCGATCTGAGGGTTACATTCTGATTTATGCTGTTCAGCTTCATCTCTTGGTCCTCCCCTTTCACCCCATTGGTTACTTTTACTTTAGCACGTAGCCTATCACAAGCTCTAGCTTCGCTCCACTTTTGTCTAGCTTCTCTCCGCCTCTGTTTATTTCTCCCATTACTCTAAGCCTGTCGCCCCTTACTCTTATTTATCTCGTTCCTTATATGTGACTATCCTGGCATAGTTTGCTGTCTTCGTGCGATCATCCTGCCAAACTAAATTCCATCCGTTGGCCACATCCCTCCTGAGACTGGCACACTATTCTCCTGTTACTGGTACATCCCGCTACATGGTCGCTCTGCCCTATTAGTCAGAGATAATTCTACCTGTTTTTGCTTCTTTCTGTTTTCCTATGCCTGGTACATCCCGCTCCACGATGGCTCTGCCTTATTTGTCACAGATAATTCTATCTATTTTCGCTTCTCACTGTTTAGTATTTGCATGCACAGCCTAATTTTATAATGTAAGCTTTTGCAGAAGCAACACCTGTTCCCTTATTCTGCACAATTTTAACCCTATACCTTACATACCTTTCCCCATGTTTTCCCTTCCTTTTTTTATTCCTTTCTTTCTCCCTAATAATTTCCTTTTTGGGAAGGGAGCAAAAGACTTTGGAATAAGTTGTCCCTGTTTTTTAATAACTGGATTTTCTGATGGGAAATTTTGTGGATGTTCTTTGTTGGCTCTCCCCTTTTTTTTGTTTGTTCTGCTTCTCTTTTAGTCACAAGTAGGGGTGACATGAAGCCAGGGATGGGTGGAGTGCTCATCCTGACTTTGTCTTTTTTTCTGTTGATTTAAGGATCATATCCTTATTTTTTTCTCTGGCCTACGGCTGGGGCACAGTCCGGGTTTGAAGGAGCTGTGAAGGAGGGGATGGGTAGGGTGAGTGCCCCTTATGGGCAGGGGGAAGAGTCTTCCATTCAAGGTTTTATAGTTGGTTTTCTTTGTAGTTGTTCGGTAGTAATAATTGTTTATAGTTATGATAGAGTAGTTTTTTGTATATATATTTTTTCGATTCTATGACTCTTTATTTACTTATGCTTGGCACTTTGTAAGCAGGGTTCTCCCTCCAAGGGGTTCAATGGTGTCTGAAAGGGGATATGGCTAAGTGACTTATTAAATGGTGCACCTGGAACATTAAGGGAAGTCATTTACCCATTAAAAGGAAAAAAAGTGCTTTCTAGCCTTAAGAGGGAAAGGGTTGATATCACTTTGTTACAGGACACCCATCTTGATGATGGGGAATACCTGAAATTACAACAGTGGGGTTATGACCGGGTATTCTTTTCATCCTTTACTACTAAAAGTAGGGGAGTGGCGGTACTTATCCAGAACAATCTTCCGTTCACATTATTAGAGCAGGTGAAAGATGAACAGGGATGGTTTGCCATACTAAAGCCCTGATACATGGGGAGGAATATGGCATTTTAAATGTCTACTGTCCTCCGGCGCAACCCCTCAAATTTTTGATTAGTGCTTTCTCTAAGTTGACTGCTTTTGCAACATGGCACATTATTATACGGGGAGATTTTAATTGTCTTTTGGATCCAACAGTGGACAGGATGCCTTGTGGACCTCTAACTATTTCTTCGCAGGCCAAACAGGAGTTGGGGCTGATAGATATTTAGAGATGTCTTCACCCTACCAGCAGGGACTTCACCTTTTCTTCAAACCCACATAAATGTCACACGAGAATTGACCTCTTTCTGGCTCCTTCGGTCCTTCTGGAATAGATTATGAGTTGTAAAATTGGGAATATAGCTATCTCTGATCACGCGGCAGTATATTTGGAGGTTAAGGCCAAGAGTGAAGGGCTAGGTGTGCGGCACTGGCGTTTGGTCCCTTTTCTCCTTAAGGATTCCAAATTTGTGGAATACTTTTTGAAGGAGTTTCAGGAATTCTTGACTATCAACTCAGGCATGGCTAGTAATCCGTCCATGCTATGGGAGACTGCTAAGGCCTTTGCTAGGGAATTAGCTATTTCCTATTCGGCTAGCTGGAAACGAGGAACAGCAGCATCTGAAAGCTGCGGAGGCATTACATTTTGCGTGGCCTTCGGTGACTAAGCTACAGCGGATCACAGCCCTTTGGGCTGCCTTGAATTCAAAACTGATACAAAATGCAAAGAAAGAACTTGCTTTTGCTAGACAGAGACTGTTAAAATATGGGATTAGGCCAGGGAAGTATTTAGTGCACCTGATTAGGAAAAAGCATGCTCCCCAATCCATTACTGCAATTAGAGACAGCGCCAGGGTCCTTACATACAATGTTTAAAGATTAATGAGGCTTTTCGGAGCTTTTACTCTGAATTGTATCGGTCTGAAGGTTGCGAAGACAGGAGGGTGAAAATGGAGATCTTTTTTAAGAACTTGGACCTCCCAGGGGTAACTTTGGAACAGGCCTCTCTCCTTAATGCCCCTTGACAGTTCAGGAAGTACAGGAGGCAGCTAGGCAACTTCGGAGTGGAAAAGCACCTGGCTCTGATGGTCTTCCGGGTCAGTTTTAAAAGAAGTTTATAGGGTTTCTGTCAGGGCCGATGTTGGAGATGTACAATCACTCCTATATGCATGAATGTCTACCACCATCTTTGAGAGAAGCTAATATTTCCTTAATTCTTAAGAAGGGGAAGGTTCCTGAGGATTGTGCCTTATACAGGCCCATCTCTCTATTAAATTCAGATTTCAAGATTCTGTCCAAGGTTCTGGCGCTGAGATTGGAAAAGGGTGTTGCCCCATATTATTAAAGAGGACCAGACAGGCTTTATAAGTGGCCGTACATCCTCTAATAATATTAGAAGGTTGCTGAATGTGGCCCAAGTTTGTCAGCAACAATCAATTCAGGGGTCGGTGATTTCCTTAGATGCACAGAAAGCATTTGACTGAGTGGAATGACCGTATTGTTTTTATGTCTTAGAACAGTTTGGGTTGGGTGGAGTCTTTGCTAGGTGGGTGGAGGTTTTATATCACCACCCTCTGGCCGTGGTCATCACCAATGGGGTAAAGTCTGGGAATTTTAGGATTGGTAGGGGTAGTCGGCAAAGCTGCCCCCTCTCCCCGCTGTTGTTTACGTTGGTGATAGAGCCACTGGCAGAGGCCATATGTCAGAACATCCACATAACTGCTTCGGAAGTGGGATCGAAGGCACACAACATTACACAGTATGCGGATGATGTCCTTCTGTTTTTATCGAACCCAATGATCTCTGTACCCCATTTGATACAATGTATCAATTCATTTGGGGCTATTTCAGGATATAAGATTAACTTTGCAAAATCGAAGGCTATGCCTTTGGGGAACTTTAAGGATGTGCCAAAAGTTGAAGGAGGCCCTAAGTTCCCCTTTAAGTGGTCACGGACAGGATTCCGGTACCTAGGCATTTTTATTACCCCCAAGTTTGATCTGTTATTTCGGACTAACTTTGCCCACCTGCTCAACAATATTAGACGAGGTCTGCAGAGTTGGGAGGCTCTTCCAATTTCATGGCTGGGTCGAATTTCTCTCATTAAGATGAATGTTCTTCCTTATTTGCTTTGTCCCATGAGTATACTCCCACGTCAACGCTGCTTATGGGGTGGTTTGGTTCCTTTGTCTGGCATCTTGGGCGGCCCCTCATCAAACTTGCTAAATTGCAGTTGCCTCAAGGAGGGGGAGGAGTTGATTTCCCAGACATCAGGAGTTATCAATTGAGTTCCCTGCTGTCCTTTGTCTGTGATTGGGTAGGTAACGATCCAAACTCAATATGGCTGGATATTGAGGGCTCCCAAGCAAAGTGTCCTCTTATTAACCTATTGTTCATGGATAAGATAAGGACAGCTATGGACCATTGCCGGAACCCCATTGTCATTAGTACAGTCAGGGCTTGGAGGGCGATGCACCAGAGTGAGGGTTGTTTATCCAAGACTTCGCCACTTACACCTATAGTTGGCATACAGGATTCAGACCAGGGATGATGGACTCAGGGTTCAAACTATGGGCAGCGAGAGGAGTTTCTAGTTTGGGAGACTTGTTTAAGGGGGAGGTTATGATGTCTTTTGAGCAACTGAGCTGCAAATACGGGTTACCCAGCAGAGAACTTTTCCATTTTTTTCAGGTTAGGGATTTCATCCAGAAGAAGACTACACTTCTCACTAAACCTTACAAGCCCAATACAGAAAGGTTGTTGCTACGTTCCACAAACACCCTTTCAGTTAGTGCCCTCTAACGCCTGCTGGGTGGCAGGGTCTGGCAGAGTATTAACCAGTTATGTGAGGTCTGGGAGCAAGAGCTAGACTGGAGATCTCTTCTGAAACATAAGAGAACATATGGGAGAATACTCGAAAGATCTCAATCTGTAATAGGATATGCGCTACGCAGTTAAAAGTTCTGCACAGGGCTCATCTGGCACCAGACCATCTGGCGAAGTTTAAAAAGGGGCATCTTCAGTGCGCCCCAAATGTAAAATAAGTGCAGGTACTCTTATCCATTGCTTCTGGACCTGCCACAGGCTCCATGTTTATTGGAGCGCTGTGGCAGGAGAGATAGGGAGGGTATTGAGGACTGAAGTCAAAGTAGACCTGATATCTCTCCTCTTGGGGTCTACAGAATTTACTATCTTTAGACGGGCATGGAAAGAAACTATGTAATATTCTTGCATACTGTGCACGGAAGAATATTCTAATGAACTGGGTGTCTGAGAACCTGCCGGGCTTGCTGGGATGGCAGAAATTAATTATGGAGCACATTCCCTTGGACTTTTTTACAAACGTAGTGCACCACACAACAGACCATTTTTATAAGACATGGCAGCCCTACTTGAGTTATTTGGATATAGATTTATCAGTTATCTTAACTAGGGCATTTGTTTAACCAGGATGGTTAGATTTGTCAAGCCCTGGGCCCTGGAGAGGGGTTCCTGAGTTAATACGGGTATGTATACAATGCTCCTGTTCCTCTGTTTGGGAGCTTTGCGCCGAGCATAGTTGTTCTGTCTTCTGTGTTTTTTTTTGTTTTTTTTGCTTTTCTTTCTTTTTTTGTTGTTTTGTATTCGAGGGTAGGTTAATAGTTAGGAGACAGTAGTTGTATTGTTTTTGTGTTTGTTTTCATTTTATTACACTGATATTTGTTATTGATTGTATTTTTCAATAATTTTACATGTTTGTAAAGTTAAAAAAAATTTGCTAATAAATATATTTACAAAAAAAAATACCTGACTGGAAGAGGCTCCACAAATATCCTCATCCTTAATAATGGGGGAACACAACAGATCAGTGCAAACCATTATGGCTGAAACATTCAGGACAATCTTCAGCCACAGGTGCCCAGTAGATCATCCATCTTGGCCTCCTTCAGTGATCCTCAACATCACAGATACCAGTCTTTGGCCAATTTGATTCACTCCATGTGCGAGAACAATTGGAGGCGCTGCATACTGCAAAGCCAACATTACAGCAATATTACTGAAGACAAATGCTCCAGAACTTGCCGCTGTCTGAACCAAGCTGTTTCAGTACAGCTACAACACTGGCATCTACCAGACAATGTGGAAAATGCTCAGGTATGTTCTATCCACATAAAACATGACAAAACCAACCTGGTTAATTACTGTTCCTTCAGTTTACTCTCATACATCAGTAAAGAGATTGAAAATGCTATCATGCAGCACTTACTTAGCAATAATCCTAGAATCCCTACAGTGCAGACAGTGGCTATTTGGCCCATTGAATCTGTACTGACTCTCTGAAGAGCATCCCACCCATACCCACCCCATCACCGCGCATTTACCATGGCTAATCCAACTAGCCTTCACATCCCTGGAAACTATGGCAATGTAGCATGGAAAATCCACCTAACAGTACATTTTTGGACTGCGGGAGGAAACCTGAGCAGCCAGTGGAAACACATGCAGACATGGGGACAATGTGCAAACTCCACAAGGACAGCCACCCAAGGCTGGAATCGAGCATCTGTTCCTGGAGTTGTGAGTTGGCAATGCCACTATGCGGCACCACTATGCCACCATGCCATCCTTACCTGTTAACTGCTTACTAACACTGAACTTGGGTTCTGCCGGGGCCACTCAGCTTCTGACCTCATTAGTTGAAACATAGTCAAAAGAGCTGAATTAAACAGGTAATGTGAGAATGACAGCGCTTGGTATCAAGGCCACATTTGACCAAGGAGTTGCAGCAAAACTGGATTCAATGGGAAAACTCTCCTCTGGTTAGAGTCATGCCTGGCACAAAGAAAGGTGTTTGAGGTTGTTGGAGGTCAGTTGACCCAGCTCCAGGGCATCCGTGTGGAAGTTCCTCAGGGTAATGCTCAGACCCAGCCATCTTCAAAGGCTTCATCAATGACCTTCCCTTCATCATAAGGTTAGAAGTGGCGGAGTTTGCTAATGATTGCACAATGTTCAACTTGTGTAACCACTCTGACACTGAAACAATCCATGTCCATATGCAGCAATATCAGGATATCCAGGCTTGGGCTAAAACGTGATGAGTAACATTCATGCCACATAAATGTCAGGTAATGACCGTCTCTAAAAAAGACAAAATTTGCCATCGACATTCAATGGCATTACCATTCACTGAATACCTCACTATCAATATTCTGTGGGTTACCATTAACCAGAAACTGAACTGGACTGGCCACACAACCACAGTGGCTACAAGAGCAGACGAGAGACTAGGAATTCTGCAGTGAGTAACTCATGTCCTGACTCCCCAATGCCTGACCATCATTTACAAGGTACAAGTCAGGATTGTGATGGAAAATACCTCACTTGCCTGGACAGATGCAGCTCCAATAACACTCAAGAAGATTGATGCCATTTAAGACAAAGCAGCCCACTCGATTGGCACCACAACCATTGACATCCACTCCCTCTACCGTTGATGCAGGGTAGCTCAGTGTGTACTGTCTACAAGATGCACTGCAGAAATTCACCAAGGCTCCATGACAGTAGCTTCCAAATCCAGAATCACTACCATGTAGAAGGACAAGCACAACAAATACACGGAAATACCACCATGTGCAAGTTCCCCTCCAAACCACTCACCATCCTGACTTGAAAATATATCACTGTTCCTTCAGTGTCACTGGATCAAAATCCTGGAACACCCTCCCTTATATCATTGTGGGTGTACCTATAACACATGGATTGCAGCAGTTCAAGAAGGCAGTTTACCACCACCATCTCAAGGTCAACTGTGTTGGACAAAAGTGTTGGCCCAGCCTGTGACACTCACATCTCATGAATGAAGAAAGACAAATGAAATTTCCACATTAATTCAAATTTTTATCTGAAATATTTTGCATTGTTTTACATACTTTATAATAAATTGAAAGTTGACATCTCATGGTGCAGTGGATTGGGTCTTTGATCCAGAAGCTCTGTGTTCACTCCAGAACATGATGCCAAACCCTAGACCTGTAAATCTTTCTGATCCACGAAGAGTGACTGGGTCAGCAATGCTTAACCCTTGAAACTTTATCCTCCAAAGGCAGGTTAGCAACCTGTTCCAGGCTAGCTATTGAAACAAAGGTATGCATGTGTTTAGTCTGCCTCATTATCATTAGACACAGGAAAGAAGAAAGGCAACCTATTTTTGTTAATTTGAAGTGAATTATTCAGTTGATAGTTTAGAAATTGGATTAATATCAGTAATCTGGACCCTGACCTCCAATTTCTGATTTACATTATGTGGAGATTTCATTTGTTGTGTGTTGGAACAAGTGTACATAATAATTGTATTTACTCTGCACTTCATGATTTTAAAAAAACATATTTTATTTATTGAAAATAGATCAATTTTAGAAAAAATGCTCCCTTACAATAGCTTGTGTACCTCCAAGGAGAGAAGAGAAACCTTCAATGCTTTCAGCTCTGTGTGAAGTTTGCAAACAACAAGCCACTCTGATGACACTGTTGATTAATAACAGATGTAAATGACTGGGTAAAGAGACAGACGAGTGTTAGAATTAAATAAGTTGTATTTTTGGTCTGGTAATTCATCACATAATGTGATAAGGAACACTCTGGCATAAATACTGCAGCTGTGATTGTGCCTGAAAACAAGCAGCAAAGTGAAAGGGCACTTATTGTAACATGGACCATTTGAAATTGCTGCAGCAGCTGAGAAAGGTATACAGCCATTACCACTGTGTTGCCTCTTGATTGCATACCTGTTTGGGTAGCTGTTCTGCTGTAGGTGCCCTATGCCACTTAAAGACAGTCTGCATTTAAAGATTGCCTTCCATTGCTGCTGCTGGGAAGAAATTGGCTGCAAGGGTTGTAGATCAATCCCCCGAATTCTTCAATATTGAAGACTCTGTTCCATGTGGATGGTCAGAGGATGACGTGGGGTGTTGGAAGGAGAAGTCTCACTAAGCAACACAAAGGCCACTAATTGGAAGAGATTTTCAAAGAGGTTAATGCAGGATACTTAGCTCTCAGACAAAGATACAATGCTGAAAAAATGTTTAATAAGCTCTGAACAGTCATCAAGATAAGTATCCTTCATCTAAACTGCAGAAACTCTCCACTCACACCTACAGCTACCTGAAATCTCAGTAATCACAATGCTATCCTCACTGTTTCTCTTTATACTCCTGCACCTTTCATTCAAACTCTATCTCACCATTAGCGATTTTTGAGATTTGTATTTCAGGTTGATGATAAGTATGTAAGTTAGTTCACTGAGCTTAAAGGTTCATTTTCAGATGTTTCATCACTATACTAGGTAACATCATCAGTGAGAGTCTCTGGTGAAGCGTTGGTGATATGTCCTGCAACTTTATTTATAGTTCTTGGTTTCTTAAGGGGAGTGATGTCACTTCCGGTTATTTTTTTTCAAGGGAAGGTAGATAGGGTCTAAATCGATGTGTTTATTGATGGAGTTCTGGTTAGGATGCCATGAGTTTAAGAAATCTCATGCATGTCTTCACTTAGCCTGTCCTAGGATGTGTGTGTTGTCCCAGTCAAAGCGGTGTCCTTCTTTATCTGTATGTATAGGAACAAGTCTTTTGGTGTCCATGTTGTACTCAACCACTGTACACCTCATACTTTCAGTGCTATTGATATCCTCACTTCTTCACATCTTGAACTAACTGGCATTTCTTGAGCATGGCAGGTATATTCTTGAAAGAATGACATGGTTATTACTAACAAACATCCTTTCAGGAGAATTTCATAAACATGAGGTGGCTGACAGTGGCTAAAGAAGCCTAATATTGCATGCAAGATTTTCCCCACTTGGGAAAGGGGTGAATCATAGATGTGAAAATGATAAAGCTAGATGAAATGACATGCAGGGTGTTGACTATTGAACAGATTTCAGAAAAGCAAAATGTTTTTAAGACAGCTTGAAGTGCAGGTTCATAGCTCTTTGAAAGTGGAGTCGCAGGTAGATAGGATAGTGAAGAAGACATTTGGTATACTTTCCTTTGTTGGTCACAGCATCAAGTACAGCAGTTAGGAGGTCATGTTGCGGCTGTACAGGGATGTTGGTTAGACCACTTTTGGAATATTGCATGCAATTCTTGTCTCCCTTCTATTGGAAGGATGTTGTGGAACTTGCAAGGGTTCAGAAAAGATTTACAAGGATGTTACCGGGGTTGGAGGATTTGAGCTTTAGGGAGAGGCTGAATAGGCTGTGGCCGTTTTCCCTAGAGCGTCGGAGGCTGAAGGATGACACAATAGAAATTTATAAAATCATGAGGGGCATGGATAGGATAAATAGATAAGGTCTTTTCCCTGGGGTGAGGGAGTCCAGAATTAGAGGGCATAGGTTTGGGTGAGAGGAAAAAAATGTACAAGGGACCTAAGGGGCAACCTTTTCATACAAAGGATGGTGCATGTATGGAATGAGCTGCCAGAGGAGGTGGAGGAGGTTGGTACAATTACAACATTTAAGAGGCACCTGGATGGGTATATGAATAAGAAGGGTTAGAAGGATATGGGCCAAGTACTGGCAAATGGGACTAGATCAGCTTAGAATATTTGGTAGGCATGGATGCATAAGACCAAAGGGTCTGTTTCCATGCCGTATATCTCTACGACTCTGACAGCTAGGTGACATAACTGTACAGACAAACAAACAGCTGTAATATTGGTGCAAATGGTTAGTTATTCATGAACTTCAAGGCATCTGTCCAAATAAGAACTCAGATCTCTGTGGTACCTGTTATATGGCTATATATAATAAATCACTAGAAGATGCTAATAGCAAGTAGGTGCTAGAAGATGGTTATAGTAGGTTTGTACAAAGGGTTAAAAAGAAGTTAAGTTTAATTTATCAGTCTTACCTCATTCCCTGCCAAGCTCTTTTCTGCCTTGACTATTAGAATTGTTCCCCTTACCTCCTGTATCAGCCTCAGCCTTTTCTCTTTCCTCACAAACACTTTGGTTCCCTCCCCCCAACCCTCTCTTATTAGTGTAAAGCCTCCTGAGTAACACTAGCAAATTTCCATGCAAGCATATTGGTCCCCTTTCAATTCAGGTGGAACCTGTCCATCTTATACAGGTTATTTCTACCTCAGAAGAGATCCCAATTGTCCAAAAATGTGAATCTTTGCCCCTTGCATCAGGCCCTCAGCCACACATTCATCTGCTCTATCCTCCTACCCTTATGCTCACCAGACATGGCACTGGTGATAGTCCAGATATTTCTACCCTCAAGGACCTATTTTTAACCTCCAGCCTAGTTTCCTACATTCTCTCTGAAGAACTTCATCCCTTTCCTTACCTACCTCCTGCTGGTTACTATACCCTTTCAGAATATTCTGCACCCTGTCCAAGATATCCTTGACCCTGGCACCAGGGAGGCAACACACCATCCTGATATCTCGCGGATAACCACCTGTCTATGCCTCTGAGTTCCCTTTAACAATTGATCGCTTGGCACCTGACATACCCCTCATTACAGTAGCTGAAAATGTGTTGCTGGAGAAGCGCAGCAGGTCAGGCAGCATAAGAGGGAACAGGAGAATCGACGTTTCGGGCATAAGCCCTTCTTCAGGAATGCCCGAAACGTCGATTCTCCTGTTCCCTGGATGCTGCCTGACCTGCTGCGCTTCTCCAGCAACACATTTTCAGCTCTGATCTCCAGCATCTGCAGACCTCACTTTCTCCTCATTACAGTAGAGCCAGTCTTGGTATCAGAAACATGGCTGTCAGTGCTATATTCCCCTAAGAAGCCTTCTTCCCCAACAGTATCCAAAGTAGCAACTTGTTTGAGATGGGGATAGTCACAGGAAACTCCTGCATTACCTGCCTTACTCTCCTACCACTCTGAGCAGTCAGCCATATGCCTGACTGTATCAATGGTGTATCCACCTTCCTGAAACTGCCAAGCATCACACCCCCTTGCTCTTGTAAACTCCTCATGGCTCTAAATGCTGCTCTAACAGATCCCACTAACTGCAGACATAGTCTCCAGGAACATTCAAATTTTCCCTGACCTCCCACATCTGACAGGAAGATCACATTAGCCATTTTAGCCCCTTTAACAACCTATAGACCCAGAAATTATCAATAAGCAAACACAACGTTTTGCTCAAAATGCAGCATTAGCACAGTCTTACTGCTCAAAACCACTGCTCTGGGATGACTTAATACCAATCTTTAAGATTATTAGTCAATCAAGAGACAGATCACAGTACAAACATAAAAAAGAAAGTCCTCACTTTTGGAAAAACGTGAAGATTATAACATCAACACACTGCTAGAAGAGGGATGCAGATTTGAAGCAACATGTCAAATAATATGTGACAAATGCAAGCTATGCTCCACAAGGAGACGTTGTACTAAAATATGCAGGAAGTCCAAGTGCTAAGAGAAACCCAAAATGCATCACAGTTCTGTATAGCAATGTGAAGAAGATCCAACAAAGAAACAATATGAAAGATATTTTCAAACTCCCACCTATGGCACATAAGCATGCCAGCAAATTTAAGAGGTAACTGTAACATTACAGCTTGCAGACCCCAGTCATGCAGTACATCATGAGATATCACATAGATAATATCAGAAAAGCTGAAGCCTTCACCTTGATGCAAGTTCTCTACACCAAAATGAATGGATAGTATGTGTTATAGGTCAATATTTACACTTATACAAGTCCACATATCATCACAATTCACAAAGCAATGAATTCCAGCACCAAAAGTTTCAGACTGCAACATTGAGTCTATCAATGACCTGTCCAAACTTACCTTTATGATCCTTCCAAGCTTACCATGCTGGAAGCTGATATATCCAGAAGGCCTCAGAACATGCCTACTCAGGCTGACAAGGCTATTATGTTTGGTTCTTGTGACAGCTCAGAGAAAGTACTTAAACATTGATAGGGAAACCTTGCTATTGTTTTTTGGAATACAAAGGTTTGGCATGTACTTATTTGGCTTGCATATAATTGTTCATTTCAATCATAGAATATTAAAAATGAAGTGTTGAAAATTTCTCACCTGTGCATCTTCATGACTACAATGTCTACTTGAGAAGATCCAAGGGTATTTCAGGGTACAATTCAAACTGGGCTTACTAATTACCATTCCTGATAGTTTTAGCTGAATTCCAATTCCTGATAAAAAGAGAGCTATTCCTCTTGATTTGTTGTCAATTCTGAATTAAGAGGTAGTCTTCACATTGATTTAATTGATTTTAGTTGTAGGCAAGGGGAACAGAGTCAGCATGCTGCACCTGATGTGGCCTAGCTTAGGAAGATTATCATTGTTGGATGGCCTGAATACATTTAATAGGTGCCTGAGGAAAGAATCTTCTGGTCATTCTTTCTGATCATTCAGAAATTAAATCCAACTTTCCAGGAACATATTTTCAAGTGCACACAAGTGTTAATTCCACAAGCTCTATATTGAGATATGCTTGATCAGATACACTCAGATCATGTAAGTGCAGATAAAACTAGAAAGATTGGCTCATAAATCTATCTACTGGCCCAGTATCAAAAAGGATAATGACTGATTGATCAATAATGTGAAACATGACAACTCCAACAATTTCAACAACCAAGAGAAACTTTCTTTCTCCACAAAATTCCTTCTGAGCTATAGGCCAAGTTCACAATTGATGACTTCCATATCTAAGGATAGGTCTACAGTCTAGTGACTGATTATTTCACCAAATACTCTTTTGTGAAACTAGGGTTGTTTTTCAGACTGGAGGCCTGTGGCTAGTGGTGTTCCACAGGGATTGGTACTGGTTCCACTTGTGTTTGTCATTTATATAAATGATTTGGATGAGAATATAGGACAGTATGATTAGTAAGTTTGTAAATGACACCAAAATTAGTGGTACAGTGTGCAGTGAAGAAGGTTGTCTAAGATTGCGAAGAGACATTAATCAGTTGGGTCTATGGGCTAAGGAGTGGCAGATGGAGTTTAATTTGGATAAATTTGAGGTATTGCATTTCAGTAAAACAAATAAGGGCAGGACTTATCCAAATCATGGTATGGCCCTCGGTGGTCCTGTAGAACAAAAAGACCTAGGGTTTAGGTACATAATTTTTCAAAATTTGCATTTTGGATAGACAGCGTGGTTAACAAGGTGCTTTGCATACTTGCCTTCATTGCTCAGGCTTTTGAGTATTGGAGTTGGGACATCATGTTGAGGTTATGCAGGATATTGGTGAGGCCACTTCTGAAGTACTGTGTCCAGTTCTGATCACCCTGCTATTAGAAGGATATTATTAAATTGGAGAGAGTTCAGAAAATATATACCAGGATCTTGTTGGGAATGGAAGATTGAGTTATAAGGATAGGTTGGATAGACTGTGACATTTTTCACTGTAGCATAGGAGGTTGAGGGGTGACATTATAGAGGTTTATAAAGTTGCGTTGGCCATAGATAAGGTGAATTGCAAGGGTCTTTTCCATAGGGTGGGTGACTTCAAAACTAGGGGCATATTTTTAAGATGAGAAGAGAAAGTTTTAAAAAGGACGTGAGGGACAATGTTTTTATACAGAGAGTGGTTCCTGTGTGTAATGAACTGCCAGAGGAAGTGGTGGATGATAGTATAGTAACAGCATTTAAAAGACATTTGGGTAGGAACATGCATAGGGAAGGTTTGGAGGTATATGGTGCAAATACAGGCAAGTGGGACTCGGTTAGTTTCAGAACATGGTTGGCATGGACTAGTTGGACTGAAGGGTCTGTTTCTATATTGTATAAATCTATGACTCTCCCACTAACACAAAAGTTGTCAGTATCTTAACCTTGATATTCAGTATGCTTGCCTTTTCTCAACAAATTGTGTCTAACAATAATTCAATCGACAAGTGCACCCATCCAAGACACTGCATTAAGTGGGATGTTCAACACATTACCTCCTCTCCTCACTATCCTCAATCTAATAGCCTTGCAGAATACACTGTATAGTAAAGTTTATGGCTACTAAATGCTCAGCTACATGCTAAGATGTTAGGTCTACATGTTATTTCACAAGGAAATGGTTTACCCTCACTGGAATTGTCTGTTTGGAAGACAGATCCATACAGTTCTTCCCTCACAAATCATACCACCCAAACATATGAGCACAATGCATTCTTGGTAAGAAGGGAGAACATGGTGCAAGAGCATGATCTATGAACATACAGACAGTTATCCCAACTTGGAACCAGGATAAATCATCAGAGTTTGAGGTCAGTGTTCTGTCTGAGCTGAGTGACCATGTAGCTGCCCAGCCACTCGGAGGCCCCGTGCACATGGATCAGTGTGCAATGTATTGACTTTCACACCATTTCTATCAGTGTCTTTGTGAGTGTCATACAGGTTGGGCCAGGCTGTATTGGCCCATGCCAAGATGCGACAGTTTGTATTTCAGTTCTCTAGACCCAAAGCCAGATGATGTCAGCCATTACAGATTCTCGAAATCTGTAATTCTCGAAATGGGCGGCACGGTGGCACAGTGGTTAGCACTGCTGCCTCGCAGCGCCAGAGATCCGGGTTCAATTCCCGCCTCAGGCGACTGACTGTGTGGAGTTTGCACGTTCTCCCCGTGTCTGCGTGGGTTTCCTCCGGGTGCTCCGGTTTCCTCCCACAGTCCAAAGATGTGCAGGTCAGGTGAATTGGCCATGCTAAATTGCCCGTAGTGTTGGGTAAGGGGTAAATGTAGGGGTATGGGTGGGTTACGCTTCGGCGGGTCGGTGTGGACTTGTTGGGCCGAAGGGCCTGTTTCCACACTGTAAAGTAATCTAATCTAAATCTAAAGAAATATCTTCAATAAAAGCTGTAAGGTCTTGTTGCCATTTGAAACTGAATTCAAATTCTCCAAACACCATAGTCAGATTTAAAATCATTCTCTGAATTGGAAGTCATAACCAGCCACTGATGTACCCTATACCATCTCTCATAACCAAGGAAATTCCTTTACACTGCTTGCAGGCTGTTCTCAAAGACTGAAATTTAGTTAATTCTCAAATTACCATATGAAGCGTGAAGGCTCAGTTACGGGGCTTGAGAGCTATAAATTAGCCGAAATTGATCTAAAGAGAGGGCTAAGAAGAGCCAGGAGGGGTTATGAGAAGTTGTTGGCGGATAGGATCAAGGAAAACTCTAAGGCCTTCTATAGGTATAATCAGGAATAAAAGAATGACGAGATTAAGATTAAGGCCAATCAAAGATAGGGTGGAAAGTTGTGTGTGGAATCTGAGGACACAAGGGAAGTGCCTAATGAATACTTTTCATCAGTATTCACATTGGAAAAGGGCAATATTAGTGAGAATACAGAGATACAGGCTACAAGATTAGATGGGATTGAGATTGACAAAGAGGAGATTTTAGCAATTTTGAAAATAGATAAGACCCTGGGCTGGATGGGATTTATCCTCGGATTCTCTGGGAAGCCAGGGAGGAGATTGCAGAGTCCTTTGCTTCGATCTTTATGTCATCATTGTCGACAGGTGTAGCGCCAGAGGATAGCAAATATTGTTCCCTTGTTTAAGAAGAGGAGTCAGGACAACCCTGGTAATTATAGGCCAGTGAGCCTTACTTCGGTTATGGGAAAGATGTTGAAAAAGGTTACAAGAGATAGGATTTACATTCATCTGTAAAGGAATAATTTGATTAGGGATCGTCAACATGGTTTTGTGAAGGGTAGGTCATGCCTCACTAACCTTACTGAGTTCTTCGAGAAGGTGACAAAACAGGTGGATGAAGGTGAAGCAGTTGATGTGGTATATATGGATTTCAGTAAGGCGTTTGATTAGGTTCCACCTGGTAGGCTATTGCTCAGACTATGGAGTTTAAGGAATGAAGGTAATTTAACGGTTTGGATCATAAATTGGCTATCTGAAAGAATACAGAGGGTGGTGGTTGATGGGAAATGTTCATCCTGGAGCTCAGTTACCAGTGGTGTGCTGCAAGGATCTGTTTTGGGGCCACTGCTGTTTGTCATTTTTATAAATGATCTGGCAGTGGGGGTAGAAGGATGGGTTAGTAAATTTGCAGATGACATTAAGGGAGGCAGAGTTGTGGATTGTGCCGAAGGATGTTGTAGGTTACAGAGGCATATAGGTAGGATGCAGAGCTGGGCTGAGAAGTGGCAAATGGAGTTTAATGCGGAATAGTGTGAGGTATTTCACTTCAGAAGAAGTAACAGGAATGCAGAGCACTGGGCTAATGGTAAAATTCTTGGCAGTGCAGATGAACAGAGAGATCTCGGTGCCCAAGTGCATAAATCCCTAAAAGTTGCAACCCAGGTTGAAAGGGTTGTTAAGAAGACATGTGATGTGTTGGTGTTTATTAGTAGGAGCATTGAGTTTCGGAGCCACAAGTTCATGCTTCAGCTGTACCAGACACTGGTAAGGCCACACCCAGACTATTGTGTGCAGTTCTGGTCACCGCATTATAGGAAGGATGTGGAAGCTTTGGAAAGGGTTCAGAGGAGATTTACTAGGATGTTGTCTGGTATGGAAGGAAGGTCTTACGAGGAAAGGCTGAGGGAATGAGACCGTTTTTGTTGTAGAGAAGAAGATTGAGAGGTGATTTAATCGAGACGTATAAGTTAATCAGAGGGTTAGATAGGATGGACAGTGAGAGCCTTTTTCCTCGGATGGTGAAGGCTAACATGAGGAGACATAGCTTTAAATTGAGGGGTGATGGATTTAGGACAGATATCATGGGTAGTTTCTTTACTCAGAGAGTAGCAGGGCCATGGAATGGCCTGCCTGCAACAGTAGTAGACATTAATGGCATTTAAATGGGCTATGGAGATACATATGGATAATAATGGAATGATGGAGGTTAGATGGGCATCAGATTAATTTCACAGGTCGGTGCAACATCGAGGGCCTCTACTGTGTCGTAATATTCTATGTTCTATGTTCTAACTCATTCGGGTCCTTGTGTATTTGAATACAAATCTCACCCTTTACAGTTCAACTATTTTTTTTGCTGTTGCAGCTGAGCTTTACTTGATATCGAGGCTAACTTGGTGCACTCCTCCTAATTGCAGTCAATTTAAAAACTTGGCATAAATATATGAACGTATGGTAAGCATCGAATTGATGCGCAGTGACTGATTACTTTCACTAATAGTCTTTCTGAGAAGGCACAATTGTAACTCAATGCCTCTCTACAATGTTCCGTAAGATAAAACTATGAAAATTTGTGTTCTTGAGAGGATGACTTACAATACATGGACCAAAAGTGATCTTTGTGTCTTATTTTCCATGCTATGTTGTTAAATACTAGCCGGTGCAAGATGGGGGCAGATTCACAGGGCTGCATGTAGGCTCTTGCCCAAAGCTAATCTGCTTCCATCTGCTTTCCTTCTTTGTTTTACTTTTGCTTCTGCTCTTTGCTTTCGCTTTATTTTCCTTTCCCTTTGGTCTTTTCTTCCTTCGATTCTGCAGAAGGCTGGTTGGCAGCACTAGTGTGGCAGCAAAAGTGGGTTGCAAGTGGAGCGGTGGGCATGCCTTCTCCAAGTGGTTGGAGGGGGTGGCATAGAGTGCAATCTTCGGATGTTTGGGGTAGCAGCAAAGTCGTTATCCTGGCATTCGGGACTGGTAATAGTGAGGTCATTACCCTGGTGTTCCGGTCTGGTAATATCGAAGTCATTCTCCCAACGTTTGGGGCTGGTAATAGCAAGATTGTTCACCCAGCGTTCGGGGCTAGTAATAGCGAGGTCATTATCCCGGTGTTTGGGGCTAGTAATAGCGAGGTCGTTATCCTGGCATTTGGAGCTGGTAATAGAGAGGTCATTATCCCAGCGCTCGGTGCTGGTAATAGCGAGGTCATTATTCCAGCGCTCGGTGCTGGTAATAGCGAGGTCATTATCCCAGTGCTCGGTGCTGGTAATAGTGAGGTCATTATCCCAGCGCTCGGTGCTGGTAATAGCAAGGTCATTATTCCAGCGCTCGGTGCTGGTCATAGTGAGGTCATTCTCCCGGCGTTCAGGGCTGGTAATTGTGACGTCATTATCCCGGCATTTGGGACTGGTAATAGCAAGTCATTAGCCTGGCGTTTGAGGCTGGTAATAGCAAGGTCGTTCTCCTGCCGTTTAGGGCTGGTAATAGTGAAGTAATTATCTCGGTGTTCGGAACTAGTAATAGCGAGGTCATTCTTCTGACTTATGGGGCTGTTAATAGTGATGTTGTTATCCTGGCGTTCGGGGCTGGTAATAGCAAGGTCTTTCTTCCAGCAGCAGCAGACTCTTCGGCTATGGTCAAAGTGTGATTCGTGGCCTGGCCACAGGCTGGTCTGGTAGCTGAGCCAGGGTGTCTTGATTGTGGGGCAAGTGTGGGTTCAGTGGCATCGACAACATGGGCCCATCAGCGATGAGATGGCCCTTAATATTGGGTGACACTTATGCTGGTGGATCTGGCGCTGGCAGCAGTGAGATGATGGATATCTTCATGGACTGAGTGAGAAAGCCTGATATTCTGAACTTTTCACTTCTTTGTTTTTCTAATTTATTCCTCAGTTCTATAATGCTGGACTATTTATTTCTTTACCTTTCTAATTTTTCTGTTTCCTAAGAGTTTGATCTTAAGTATCTGTGCCGAGGTACCTTTGTACCTAAAATGGTGTTGTAATGCAGTGACTGTAAACTTTTCGCTGTACTCATTTCAGTACATGTGACAATAAAGCTAATTCAATTCCTGTAATTGATATTTGTTTGCAGATCTATAATTGTGAATTGGATTTCAGTGCAGAGAAAATGCCTGAATGTGGAGGGAGTATATCAGTTTCAGAGTGAGATGAAAAATAATAGTGGAGTGTATGCTGTGATAATAGCTGAAGGCAGGTATTAGAATTCATATACTCTCCACTACACCTCTTAGTTTCCTGACAAAACAGACCAAGCACAGTTAAATCTGCTTTCTATCTGACCAATGCACAGTTATAAAATACAGTCCTTCATTTACTGGCAATAGGTAAGCATTTTGTGCAACACTAACTCCTATATACAGTGAAACCCCCATATCGGCAAATTTGGTTTCCGCAATTTCAGTTATCTGTGGTTTACCCCAACCTGAAAATATTATATGGAACATTTCACAAATAATTCCAGGGGTCTGCAAGGGAGGTAGATTTCCCATTTAAATAATAAGGTTCGCTACTATCTGCAGTTTTGGGCATCGGTAGTAGGTCTTGGAAAGTATCATCCACGGATACGGGAGGTGGGAGGGAGCACCTGTAAAGCATAAAACATTTTGTGTTTCAATTAAATTAATTTATATAACTATGAATGCTCATCATTCCAATCTGTCAGATCTTTATCTAACAATGAGGGGACTAGATTTTTCCAAAAACACAGTCACCGATAAACAGGGCTACCAGGGCTGAGGCTTCACACAGACCAAACTGTCAAAGGGAGAGAATCTTCCAAGTAAAGCTCACTTCTATCGAGAACTAGAATGGCTCTGCAAATTCTTGGGAGCACTCATACATGAAAAGCTGGAAGTTTCAGTGCAGTTGAATGGGCTCCAGTGGACTAGAGTTGGCAGGTATATCACAGCGGGAGTTGCAATTAAAATTATATCAATTAGGAGACTGAAAATGATTTTAATAAACACTTACTTGTCACTGAGCTGAAGATGGAGCTCAAGGGACATTTCTTAAGCCAGGAATGTAATAGGAGCTATAGCTTCACTGGGAAAATGTCTTGCCACTAAACCCACTGCAGCCTTTCACCGAAGTAGAGCTAAATTAATTTGTTTCACCACTGACTGCAAGGCCTGTGGTGAACTGCCATTTATAATCACATTTCTTCCATCGGCAACTTTAACAGCTTTCAGTTTCCTGGTCCTGGCCATTTGTTGTTCACTACTGATGCCCCTTTCCCTCACCAGGTTGATCTGAGAGCCACCCACTGGAGGTCAAACCAGTTCCCACATGCCAGTACCTTCCTCTGCTTGGCTGAGGTAGTTTTCACATTGAACTACTTCCCATTCACTTCCTCCAATTGTTGAGGTGTTGATTTGGGAACCCAAGAAGTGAGTTTCAACTACGTCTGCCTTTGCTTTCTTTGTTCCAGCATAACTCAAGGTCACTTCAACACCTATCAGCTGAGGGAGGAGAACACATAATAATCAGTAGGAGGTTTCCTTGCCCATGTTTAACCTGAGTCTACATGGGGTCCAGAGTCAATGTTGAGGATTCCCACGGCAACTCCTTCCTGACTGTACACCACTGTGCTGCCATCTCTACTGGGTCTATCCTACTGGTGGGACAGGACGTATCCGGAGATGGTGATAGTGCTCTCTGGGACATTGTCTGTATAGTATGATTCCGTGAAAATGATTATTTCAGGTTGTTGCTTGACTAGTCTGTAAGACAGCTCTCCCAATTTTGGCACTAGCCCCCAGATCTTAGTATGGAAGACATTGCAAGGGTGACAGGGCTGTTTCAGTAATTGCCTTTTCATGTGCCTTGGTCGATGCCACATGATCTGTCTGGTTTAATTTCTTTGAGACTTTGTAGTGATTGATACAAGATGGGATAATTTCAGAGGACAACTGAGAATCAACCGCATTGCTGTGGGTCTGGAATCACAGGTAAGGATGGCATGTTCCTTCCCTAACGGGCATTAGTGAACCCAATGGGTTTTTCTAACAATGATTTCATGGTTGTCAGTAGATTCTTCATTTCAGATTCTTTTAAAAATCTGCGATGGCGGGATTGGAACCTGGATTCCTCTTAAAGCATTAGGTGAGTTTCTGGATTAATGGTCTACTATTTCCTCTGCTCCTCTTGCCCTCTTTTTTCTGATTGTCTGCTTATTTGAAACCTGATGCCTTTCTACATTCTCCCAATTATGGCAAGAAGATATTGATCTGCAATGTTAACCCTGTTTCTCTCTTTGCAGATGCTGTCTGACTTTGCTGAGAATTTTCAGCAATTCTGGTCTTATTGAAGAATTATAGTCGTTACAAGAAAATAGCAAACTGAAAATCACTGGGGTTGATATTGAATGGTAAATATTATGGAGACCATGGAGTTCACAGTCAATACCAGTCTTGGTGGGATGTGACCCTTAAATGGCATTAATTAATTAAAAGTGGGGATTAAGTAGTTAATTGATGCTGCACCTCTCTTATCACTCCATCATGACCAATTGCCTATTTTCTAGCTTGGCACTCCCATTGAAAAAATGTTCCTGGGCAAGATCTACCATCAGACATCATTTGGATCAAGAATTGGGGAACACAGAAAATCACTAAGAAACCCCTTGTGACAATTCCCATCTGTCAAATGAAAATGTGGTCCTTGTTAAACAGGATCAGGCCAAAGTAGAGCCCCTGCTCAGCCAAACCTCTACAACTGGGGCCTCAGTACAAACCCCTTATGCACTTTCAAATATGAAACTATATAAAAGAGTGAAAGACGTAAACAGATCTGCATGTTTCTGAGAAGTGTCCTCACTAAGTGGCAGAATGATCACATTAAACTCAGCAATTCCAGGAGGCTATCACTTGACTTTGGGGGTTTGCATTTGTTAATTAAAACTGCCTATTTATCTTAAAAATTAAAACCTCCCACTTTGATTAGCTCAGTTGGCTGGAGGGTTTGTTTGCGATGCAGAGTGATGCCAACAGCTGGGGTTCTATTCCCACACCAGCTGAGGTTACCATAAAGGTCCCAGCTTCTCAACCTTGCCACTCACCTAAGCCATGATGACCCTCAGTTAAACCACCACCTGTCACCTCTCTGTATTGAGAGAGTAGGTCTATGGTAACTTTACCTTTGATGTGCATTATGTCCAGTAAACACCAAGTGCCACTATGTACTGAGGTCTTACTTGTCCCCTGTGAAGGGTGGGACTCGTCTTGTTGCCGCAGAATGCACCAAGTAGTTGGACTTTTCTGGATTACCTGTCCTTCGTGTATACATTTGCAAAGAAAAACATCTTTGACCACAAGTCCATCAAGAAGTCAACCACGTAGCATCCTCAAGAGCCTGAGGGAAAAGGAGAGGGTGGATTCTGTCGGGTTGTCCCTGGAGCAGACTGTCAAAGTCATTTGGCAGAATGCCTCATCACCAGAACTTTCCAATATGCACCAAGATGTTGTTTGGCTGGTGGTGGGAATGGCACTACTTGTGAGATCTTTCATGTACACCCAGATTCTCTGTGCCACTGCATGCTGCTCTCAAAGTGGCTCCAAGAGGGTAGAGATTGTCACAGACCTCCTTCTGAAATGTGCCTTTGCAAAGGAAGTCTGGAGAGACGTGCAGTGGTTTTTGCCAAGGTTCGTCCTGAGCAGCTTTGTGATGCAGGACTTTGTGCTCTTACGCGCTGTTCCCCAGGATGCACACTTAGTCAAACATCGACTGGGTCTGGAGGACCATCAACTCGGTGAAAAACACTCTTTGTTCTGCCTATAACTTGTTGGTCTTCCAGAGCAAGAAGATGACCTCGACCTAATGTTTTCCAAGATCCAGGATTATGTACTGAGGGACGTACTCAAATGTGTGCATGGTAAATACAAGTAAGAAATGCCTTTGGTTTGTTTGTTGGGTAGAGTCAAACTCCAATGTTTGTTTGTTTCTTCATATGCTACTGTACAGAGCCAAACTGCTTTAGTGACTATGTATGTATAAAAAGGTATGTTTATGAATAAAGTATATTTCCGAAATTAACAGAATGCATTATGTCTGTGTGAAAACTCCTAGAGGTATTTCCTACAGATTCATAGGGCACAGCGTTAGATATTCTGTCCCTTGAACCTTTTTCATCTATTAATTAGATTATGGCTCTATCTCAACTTCACTTATTCTTCTTTGATTCATATTCTGTGACTGCCTCACCTAATAAAAATCTGTCAACATTAGGTGTGAACATTTAAAATGACCTAGCATCCACGATCTTTGGGAAAGACAGACAGTTCTAGAGTTCCCTAACACTTTGTATGGGGAAGAATATGGTAATTTCACTCTTGAATAGCCATGCTACAATTTTAGGACTACCCTGAATTCATCTTCAAACGATTATCACCACCTCTTTGCATCTACGCAGCAGAATCTTCTTATTGTCTTAGGCAGCTCAGTTAACTCTCCATTCAAATTCCATGAAAAAAAAACCCAAACGAGTTGCTTCTCTAAATGTTGGCAAATGATATTGATAAAAATAATGAGCAAGTAATCAGAGTAAAAGGGAAACCTTACACAAAGTGTCTGCAGCCAGTTGCCTACAGCAAATACGCTGAAAAAGATAAAACGGAGAACATAGGGACAATTAAGGAGAAGCATTAATTGTTTCAGTTCCTCCCTCAGGTGTGTGCAGTCCCTCCTTTAAGTATTTCAGTTTTCAGGCAGTCTAGTTTCTTAATCCATGGGTTTAGCTAAGGTCATCTTTTTATCTCCTTGTGGCTTTTTTTCATGTGACTTATAAATATTTAACTGGCTACAATCCATGTACCTGAATGTGATCATCTACTTTTAATTAATGAGTTCAGCAGCCCATTTTCATCTTGTACTTTGGCACTGCAGTTTGCAGCTGAACAATCTGTAGATAGAACACAAAACAAGCAGCCGGAAGACATTAAGAGCAAATGAGTAATTTTGTGAGCATGTCACAATAGCAGAGATCATTTATCTTGCAAAGTCATTTGTAACAATATTGAAGGCATGCTCATGCAGTTCCCACAACTACAGTGAATTCCTGATCCTGAATTTCATCTAGTAATTTATATCAAGTGTCATTTCAGTTTTGTCAAAATTTAAAATGCTGCTTGTATGGAAGGCAATTGTGAAAATTAAAATCTAGCCGGAGTAACAATCCTTCATTACTCGGATTATCCCATTACTGATGTTCCCCAAAATTCTAGCATCAAGGATTGCACATTTTATTGGGTGCAAAGAAGGTCTACTCTGCACCAAATGGGAGCCATGTTATGATAAGGTGATGGAACACTGCACAGGATGCCAGAAACTTACACTTGGTTTTGTGTGCAATGTTGATTAAAGTCTTTGCTTTAAAAGTTAATTTGGAGTCCTCCTTACAATTGGACTCCTGGAGTGCCTGAACAGCAGTGAAGATATTCAGTACTTATATGCCCAATCTCTGACAATCACTTGAGGTTCAGCTTGTGAAACTATGATGACATTGGTATTTTACAAGAATCTCAGTATCTTGCCCTTTTCTTATTGTTTTATTGGGCCATTGTTTGAAAATAAGGGGTTGCCCATTTAAAACAGGGATCAGGAAACATTTTTTTCTGTCTCGTAGGGTTGTGAATCTTTTGAATTGCCTTCTTCAAAAGGCAGTGGACGCAGAATCTTTCAGTGTTTTTAAGTCAGAGGTCGATCCTTGACTACCAAGGAGATGATTATCGGGAATATGTAGGAATGCAGAGTTGAGGTTAAAATAAAATCAACGAGGAGAAAGTGAGGACTGCAGATGCTGGAGATCAGAGCTGAAAATGTGTTGCTGGAAAAGCGCAGCAGGTCAGGCAGCATCCAAGGAACAGGAGAATCGACGTTTCGGGCATAAGCCCTTCTGAAGGATTCCTGAAAAAGGGCTTATGCCCGAAACGTCGATTCTCCTGTTCCTTGGATGCTGCCTGACCTGCTGCGCTTTTCCAGCAACACATTTTCAGTTAAACTAAAATCAGCCATGATCTTATTGAATGGTCAAGCAGACTTGAAGTGCTGTGGGCCTACTCCTTGTACATGTGTTTGTTGGTGGATACTTAGGTTCTCACGCCACTTTCTTAAACTTTTAGACCTTTGGATTGCCTAGGTAACACTCCCAATATTAGCCTATCTAATTTAGAACAGTAACATGTTTCAATTGAGAAAGGACCAATATAGGATTTATTGTGCTAATATTGTCAATGATCAAGGAAATCATAATTGTCCCATTAGGCCATTTGCCAGTTGCCGTGTGCTGAGGGGTGTTCAATCACTGTATACTACTTTATTCTACATATTTTCTGGGTATTAGAAATATATTGTACACATATTTTAATTTGTATTATTTTTATAACTTGTATAGTAAAGTTATTATTGTTTGTTCAAAATGGTGGAATCTTGTGGAGTTATTCTCTTAGTAAGTTCCCTGGATCTCACCTTTTGTCTACTTTAAAAGTAAAGTTTAATGGTCCTTAATAAGATCAAAACATGAAGTTGGTGGCCTAGTCCAGATCATAACATTATACATGAGGCAGTAACAAAATAAATTCGACTTTACACCAAATCTATTGACTGTGTCCTAAATGAGCATGTGACAGCTCTGCAGAGGTATCTGCAGCTATGAAAGAAGTTGATATTTTCCTGGTCTGGACCACACGGCCAGAGTAGACAACTAACTCCGCCTCAGGACCTGGCTTAGCTTTGTGTAGGCTCAGGGTTGTATTTGTAAGCTCGAGAATGATTATCTACTGCTTGATTTCTGGGATCAGGCCACTTTAGCTGCAGGTTAACACGAAATTCCACAAGGGATGAAGCATTTGACCATTTTCAGGAGAGGATGAAAGGTGCTTGGGATAGAAATTGGTAAAATTCGATTTCTCAGTTTGTTTCTTAGCTCACCTTTCATTTTACATACCTTGGAACTGCACATTTCTGTATCAAGGAAGAGGAGAGTCTCATCTAACAACTTTCAGTGGTGTTTAATTGAATAAATTGTCATTAGGTTAACTCCCTTGGCTCTCAAGCTGGTTTGAACAGATCCAGGATCATTTGATCTTGCTGTTTCTTCAGTTCAATGGGCTGAGATGTAGGAAATGGAGTTTAATTCAGATAAATGCGAGGTGCTGCATTTTGGGAAAGCAAACCTTAGCAGGACTTATACACTTAATGGTAAGGTCCCAGGGAGTGTTGCTGAACAAAGAGACCTTGGAGTGCAGGTTCATAGCTCCTTGAAAGTGGAGTCGCAGGTAGATAGGGTAGTGAAGAAGGTATTTAGTATGCTTTCCTTTATTGGTCAGAGTATTGAGTACAGGAGTTGGGAGGTCATTTTGCAGCTGTACAGGACATTGGTTAAGCCACTGTTGGAAAATTGCGTGCAATTCTGGTCTCCTTCCTATCAGAAAGATGTTGTGAAACTTGAAAGGATTCAGAAAAGATTGACAAGGATGTTGCCAGGGTTGGAGGATCTGAGCTACAGGGAGAGGCTGAACAGGCTGGGGCTATTTTCCCTGGAGAGTCAGAGGCTGAGGGGTGACCTTATGGAGGTTTACAAAATTATGAGGGGCATGGATAGAATAAATAGACAAAGTCTTTTCCCTGGGATCGGGGAGTCCAGAACGAGAGGGCATAGGTTTAGGGTGAGAGGGGAAAGATATAAAATAGACCTAAGGGGCAACGTTTTCATACAGAGGGTGGTACGTGTATGGAATGAGCTGCCAGAGGAAGTGGTGGAGGCTGGTACAATTGCAACATTGAAAAGACATTTGGATGGGTATATGAATAGGAAGGGAATAAAGCAGGTGGGACTAGATTGGGTTGGGATATCTGGTCGGCATGGATGGGTTAGACTGAAGGGTCTGTTTCCATACTGTACACCTCTATGACTCTATAATTGTCTGAAAGGAATTCACGCGAACCCTAATGGTAAGCGTTTCATTGAGATCATGCAAGGCCATGATGGACAAATGTTCTATTATAGCCCAAGAACCGCTCAAACATTACATTGACATGGCAGATGGGAATCTCAACTGCTACGTCTTAACTACAATTTGACTGAGAGTGATAGTGGTATTGGAACTGTTTGGAAGAAGGGTCACTTGGACCTGAAATATAAACACTGATTTCTCTCCAACAGATGCTGCCAGATCCGCTGAGAATTCCTAGCAATTTCTGTTTCTGTTTCAGATTCCCAGAATCTGCCGTTCTTTTGGACTTTGTCTAGAATCTATTGGAAATGGATTCTGCACTAATTTCCATCCTTGGTGGCCACAACACACAGACACCTCTCTGTGAACATTTTTAGTAGCATACACAAGATTTCTGACACTTGAATAGTTTAAATACTGTTATATTAGAATTTAAGTTAAAAACAAGAAAACATAGTCTGACTTATCTGGAATTTGAAGGAGTTACCAATAATTCAAGGTTAAGGTTATAACTGCAAGTCCAGGTGAAACAATGTTATGCAATACTCACTTTCCTCAGAAACTTCCAGAAGTAATGTTAGAAAGTGAGAGGAAACTAGTCAGATATTTGACCAAAATGATTAAAGGGTTCCCCTTCTCTTCAGTACAGAAATGGTAGTTGATTGTTGGACTGAGCAATTTGTAAGGGATATTTACTTTTAAATATGAACCCTTCCAAATGGGCAGATCAGTTTCCATTTTAAACAGGAGTATATCCAGCAACAAAGAAACCCAATTGCAAACTCTCAACCTGTAAGGGAATACTAATTCAATGTAAAACTTTCATAAGGGATAACTCTCTCATGTTAATGGATTACTGTTGACCCAAACTGAACGTGAAACATGCAACTGAAGACATTTGAATGATATACCAGGGCAAGACACAGGGACGGCATGGATTTTAACTGAAAAGTAAATGAACAGCGTTAGTGTCAACCAGTTATACTGCCTGCGTGTATCCTGCTCTGCTGTATCCATTATGGCAGGCTGCATCATCTTAGGAGTCTCCAGTTACTGTGGGGCTGATGCAGTGGGTGGCATTTTTCTTGGTGCAGGTGCATTAGGTAGGTACGATAATCTGCTATCAGACATTATTAATATTTAAGGCATTAGTAACCTTTTTGAACTGTCTTAATGTACTGAGATCAGATTTAGCATTTATATGCTTCACTTTAACATACTCAACCTACTTATCTGTAATATATTCAACTACTTTGTACTTCAATGAAAGCAAATGGAACTGTGGGGAAATGTACAATGTACAGTATTTCTCTAATACATCTTCCACTTAAACTTTAGAAGTCCTACCTGCTAAGAAAGAAATAACAAAGAAAGATTTGCATTTTACCTGTGTTTTTCATGGTCATCAGACTTCAGAAAGTGCTGAAAAGACCGTGGAGCATCTTTGAATCTTATAGGAGCCTGTATGATGGGGCTATGACAACGTTATACCAGAATCTGACAGGAAGTCTCGTGAGGCTAATTTGGCTTCGAGAACATCTCAATGCATCTTCATATATTTGCTAGACAGTGAAATGAGTTTCTCGCTTGGCATCATTGAGTGACCAATTATGGGGAGTTTTTGCCTGGGTAATAGACCATGCTTGGTTACATCTCAGAGCTGCTCACTTGTTCTCTTTATGCTCAGTCACTTCGGGCCTATTTGCATGCTTGAAGCATCTGTGCCTTGCCTTGCCATGTCATGACATATTTATAAGCATTTTGGCCTAAAGGCTATCAGCATCAATGTATCAACATGTTCTTTTGTGCAGACATATAGATATGTTTGTCAGGGGAGATATGTTTGGTGTGTTGGGTGGCTGGGTGGGGGTGGGGGCTGTGATGCTGATCTTTCTGTATGGTGTGGGGATGGTAGGTGATGCACTGTTGGAGGGCATAGTCAGCTAAAGTAGGGATGGTTTTTGTCAATGATCACTGTCATGAGCTCCATAATGGGAGCAAGGAGGACCAGGGTGGGCATTATTAATGTGTAATGTTGGGGTTCAGGATGCAGGGAGGAATGTTGGAGACAAATGAGGCTCTCCACATGGAGTGCTGTTGTGGTTGTCTGAGGTAAAGTAGGAAATGGAGTCTCTGGCTGTGTGGGTGAGGGTGGGTGAGTGGACAGCTGAGGGGGTATTGGACCTGTTGACCAGGAAAGTCCAGTGATGTTGGTATCCACCATAAGCTGCATTCCCAGCCATCATGTGCAGTTTTCTAGAGGCAAAATGCAGCTGGAAAGTGACTGGGACAACACCCAAGAAGAGTAAGTTTGATGGGTGCAAGTGCAGGATTCATGTCTGCTGGATGCTAAGACATTGAAGCATAGGAACATAGAAAGTAGGAACAAGAAAGGCCACTTAGTCCTTTAGGCCTACTCTGCCACTCGACATGATCATGTTTGATTCCTTCAGCCATTCCTGCATTCACCTCCATACCACTTGATCCCTTTACTTAATATATGAAATACATAAGGGTCTAAATACAAAAGAGGAAATTGTGTGAAGGATGTGTTTACAAATTGCAGTTACACTTAATTCGCAATCTTTATTTGCCCATTTATAAAGCATGCAGAGTGAATGTACTGAGCCTTCAAATCCTCTTTGAACATGATTTATACCATTCTATTAACGTTTGCAAATCTGTCACTGCCATCTCAGTGATGCAAAAGTTGCCGGCAATGACTTAAAAACAGATGAATGCTCGTCAAAGGTGGCACATCACTTGCAAAACTTCCAAGGGCTCTGTGGGAGGAGGGGAACATCATCTCATCATAAGACATGAAAGTATGATGATGGACTTTATTGAATGTACTGAAACATTGAATGATTAATATGTGTCTGGAATGAGAAGTGGGTTGGAGGGCAGCAGATACTGCCTTGTTGATGTACTGTGTTGCTGATTCCAACAGCATATTGGTACACTAGCTGGTACACGAGCTGTGGCCAGGGTGGTGCTGGAACAGAAAATAAGGCTGCTGAAAATGTGGTTCCACTGCTTGGACCAGTCTGGTGCAGTCCTCCAGTACAGTTTGGACAAAGTGTGCTACATCATCTTGACGTGCGGTGCTCTCAACAATTTAATTAGGCAATGAAACAATGTGATAGTTATTAAGGAACTGGGAAAATGGGAGCAGTCTTCCAGCAGAAGGATGACAACTTTGGTGAAGGGGAACCTGTCCTTTGGTTGACAGAGCTCAGCTTCATCAATGTACCAATGTACCAATTGAGCAGCAGTTAACAGAAATCCTGGTGAGATTTTTGGTAGAAAGAAAATTTGAGCAGAAGGGTTAGTCATCCTTTCACTGAGTTCTAATGAACAGACATGAAAGTTAACTCTGTTTCTCTCTCTGCAGATGCAGCCTGACCTGCTGAGTATTTGCAGTATTTTCTGTTTACATTTGCTGACATGAGGATTGGTTCCTGTCCTTTCTTTGATCTTGACTGTGAGCTAATCTCAAAAGTCTCATGGGAATAAATTACACAAGACAACATATTCCTCCCAGTTTAGACTTTTGCATTTTATACTAATTGCAAATAACATCAAATTTCAATAACCAAAATGCTTGGTTAAATATCTATTAATATTTAGTTGTAGTGTTTGCCAATGTATTATTTTATCCTATTTGCTGTGTGACTAAGCTGTGCAGCGTTACATGCTAACAATTCTTAGAAATAGGTTTGATCACAATAGGATATTTTCAAGCTCAGATTTTGAGCAGTCTTGATGTTCAATTTGCAGTGTGGACTTATGATCCTTGGACCAATATTAAGACAACTACTAACTCATTTCGCTTAATAGTTGCCAGTGATTGAAACTTACATTTCTCTAACCACATAATTCAAATCTGTGGTGACATAGAATGGAGGCTTGAAGACCTCCAAATGGAGTGCATTGCACCTCCAGTCCCTTTTGCTATAGTATGTATGGTACCTTATGTTGGGACAGTACTTATGCTGGCATGTACTTCAATGCCATGCCACTTGTGGCACTGCTGCCAGGTCACCTACTCCCAATTTCTTCTGACAGTGTCCTTGAGAGCCTGCTGACTCTGGAAAATGGAATTCCTTATCCATCATCGTCGCTAAGGCTCCTAGTACCGTATCACCCCTCATCCATGATGTTTTATCAGTGGAGCAGTCTGCACCTCTGGATTTTATTTCAATGAATGAATTGTCTCATTAATACATTCAGAGAATCAGAATAGCACTTCAGATGTTCCACTGCGAAAGAAATTCTTTCTATTTGATGTTAGAGACTCCAAGGTATTGGAATAATTCTGCCAGCAGCTCCTATGTTTCTTTCCACCTGTTTCAAAAAGAACATCTTACATTTATAAATCTGAAAACACATTCAAAGGTGATTTTCAGAGGCTTGAAGAGTATTCAAAACACATTCTTCTGCATTGGAACCAAAGGAGCTGTTAAAGGTGAGTGAGAAATTCATACAGCATTGGTAAGCATCCTAGCACCATGCTTCCCCTGATTCCCTTCTGTACGCAATTTGCATGAAAGTGATTCCATGACTCACATTCAATGGGCCAGGTTTCCTAATTGCAACACTTGAGTTGATTGGTAAGGGATGTTGTTGCAAAAGGGAGAGGACTGATTAATTTAAGTTGGAGTGGAGGTTGTTGATTAGTATTAGATAGAACTGGGGCTTCTAAATAATATATGTTGTAACAGGATATGTAATAAGAATGGATGATTGGGAATACAGCTTTGAGTTAGTGCAGTGCAGGTTAATTAGAATGGATGGGCTGTGGGGATGCTAGTTGAAGTGATTGGGTGATGCTGATGTGGGCTGTGAACAAATGTGAACTGTGATATTGATTGGAGAGTTTGATTGTAGCAGAATGTTATTTATGAAGTATAGATATTTTCTAATCAACCTGTTCAGAATTGTTAAAACACACTTCTGGATCAAGTAGGATTAAACATAGGTCTTCTGGTCTAGGCATAGAGACCCTAGCACTGCACCACTTACTTTTGAAATATAAGTTGAGTAGTTCTGCTTTGACTACACAGCACAGACATTTGTTGGGGTGACACAATATATACTTGCATTAAATATGCTTGACAAGATCATATTTTCTGAAAAGCTGTATTTCTACCTGTAGCAGCTGTTAAAACTTTGAAATGATTAATTACATACCATTCGATTGTTTATTTTGTTGTTCTACCTCAATCTAGTTCTTTTTGTTTCTCACAATTTGAATTTTCATTTCATTCCATTTCTTTCATCAGAGAAAAATGGGTGCATTTCCACAGATTATGCAGGAATTCAACACTTTGAAATAAAATCTCATGAAAATTTCTGGTCTACAAGTTTTAACTAGAGAAAATGCAAGTGTGTACTCTGTCAGAAATGCAAGTACATAAATGGTATAAAAAAAGTGATTGAGATACTGGAAGACAGAAAAAGAAAACAAAAGAAAGGCTTGCATTTATGTAGCACATTTCATGACTACCAGATATCCCAACGCGTTTTGCAGCCAATGAAATCCCTTTGAAGTGTAGTCTCTGTTGTAAAGCAGGAACTACATAAATCAATTTTTACACAGGAAAATCTAGCAACATGATTTTGACTGCATAATCTGCCTTTCGATTATGTTGAATGAAGGATTGGCCTGGATACCAAGAAAAGCTTCCCTCCTCTTGTTTGTTGTCTATTCAGCTGTGCCAGCATTTATTGTACATCCCTAATTTTCTTGGAAAGGTGGTGGTGTCCATGTGATGTATGTACATTCTTAGTGCTCTTAGGATAGGAGTCCCAGAATTTTTGACCTAGCAACAATGAAGGAACAGCAATATATTTCCAAATCAGGATGGTGAGGAGGGGAACTTGCTGTGGTGGTGTTCCCATGTATCTGCTGCTATTCACCTTCTAGATGTTGCAGACATGGGAGTAGAAGGTGCTGTCTAAGGAGTTTTGGTGAGTTGTTGTAGTGCATCTTGTAGAAATTGTACACTATGCTGATGGTGAAAGATCTAAACTTGGAAAGTGGAAGATGTGGTGCTACTCATGCAGAATGCTTTATCATAGATGATATTGAGCATTTTGAGTGTTTTTGGAGCTTTATTCATCCAGGGAGTTGGTGAGTATTCCATTACACTCCTGATTTATACCTTGCAGATGATGGTCAAATTTTGGATAGACAGAAAATGAGTTACTCACCTCAGAGTTCTTAGTGATTTGATTTGTGATTTTCTATACATTTGTCCACATAATACACACCACAGGAAGTTGAGCTTGATGTTAATTGCAACATGAATTATTTATATGGCTATAATATCACAGACTTAAACACATACTCTTGGTTCTGTGCTTACTAATGACACTGTACATTACATATCTATAGCTGACTGACTGAACACCACACAAACTCCATGACAGATTGACTGAAGGCAGGATATGTAGTTTTATACCGTCACATGACACTTTGGGTTACAGGACTGTCTTATCCTGCCTTAATCTAACAATGCAGAGTCTTGTTTCTGACCTTTTTTTTAGCCACAGTATTTATACAGATGGTACAGTTCGGTTTCCAGTCAATAGTACCTCCAGGACTGCTTCAGCTTCTGAGGAGCCATGACTGGTGCTGAATATTGTGCAATCTTCTGATTGGAAGAAAAGTTATTCAGCTGACGATAGTTAGGTCTGTGGAAGATCTACAGTGATATATGGCACTGAAAGGATTGACATCCAATAACCATTGCCATCTTTCTTTGTGCTAGGTATGACTCCAACTAGTTAAAATGTTCCCTCTTGATTCCCATTGATTGCAATTTTGATAGGACTCCATGGTATCACATTTGATCAAGTGTTTTCCTGACGTCAAGAGCACTCATTCTCACCTCACCTCCAGAATTAAGCTCTTCAGTCTATGTTTGATCCAATGTAGTAAGAGATCAGGAGCTGAGTGATTCTGGTGTGATAGCAAGTTAAAGTTCACTAAGTGCTATTTGACAGCATTAGGACTTTTCCAGTGCTTTGCCAATGACCAAGAGTAGTCTGATGGGGCAATACTTAGACTTGCTGGATTTGTTATCCTTTTTGATGACAGGGCATAGCTGAGCAATTTTCCACGATGCCAAGTAGGTGCCAGTGTTGTAGCTGTACTGGAACAGCTTGGCAAGGGGTGTAATGAATTCTGGAGCATGAGTTTTCAGTACTATAGCTGAAATGTTGTCAAGGCACATTGCCTTTGTCATATTCAGTCCCCCTTCAGCCATTTCTTGCTGTCATGTGGAGTGAATGAAATTGGCTGAGCACCTGCAGCTGTGATGTTGAGACCCCAGGAGGAGGTGAATCATCTACTCAGCACTTCAGACTGAAGATTTTTGTGAATCCATTTTTATCTTTTGCACTGAAATGTTGGACTGTTTTTTCTTGAGGATGAGGATATTTATAGATATAGATATTTATATATTTACATCCTGTAGTTAGTCATTTAATTGTCCAATTAATTGCCAACCATCATCCACACTTGATGTGACAGGATGATAGAAATTAGATTTGATCTCTTTGTTTTGGATTGCCTAGCCCTGTCAAGTGCATGCTGTTTCATCCTGTGTTGTAACTCCATCAGTTTTGGCATATGATATAGGATATGATACAGCACCTCATGCATGCCCAGTTTTGTGTTGCTCAATCTAGTTGAAATTTGTGCCATTTAGCACAGTGGTAGTACCACAGAGCACAATGGAAGATATCGTCATTGTGAAGACAGAACTTGATCTCTGCAAAGACTGTGGATTGTTCACTCCTACCAATGCCAATAATGTTATAGACAGATGCATCTGCAATAAGTGGATCTGTTAGATGAAGTCAAATAGGTTTCCCTCTTGCCGGTTTACTTACCATCTGATGCAGAATCAATCTAACAGTGGCTATGGCCATCAAAGTCAGTAGTAGTGGCTACTACACCACCCTTGATTATGGACATTGACATGGACATTCTGTACCCTTGCCACTCTTTCTTCAATTAGTTAGTGTTCAATATGGAGGGGTATTGATTCATATGTGAGGTCTAATGGGATCCAGAGTCAATTTTGAAGACTCTCGGGGCAATATGTTCTTGCCCACAAACCACTTTGCTGCCAGTGGTTTAGAACATACCCAGATCTAGAATTCCAAAATTCAATTTAACTTAAATTATAAGCCTCGGATCCAACTAAGTACAAGACCTTTCTGGGACCAATGTGCTTCGACAAGATTCACCAACTTGTTAAGTGATCAAACAAGTACAACAGAAATATCATTGTGCAATCAGCTGCTCCACAGGAGAATATTGATCCATAGCTGCCTGGGGTACTGTCTCTTCTTTCTCTTTTCTCTTTCTGTACACACAATTACTGAAAAGTATGCATTATTAAACCTTTCCAAACCATAACCTATTGTAGCATCAGAGATGTTTCTGATTGTTCATCCACTGTATGATTCTGAAGTACTTCAGTACTTCATAGATTGGTCAGGGAGTGCAGTGATTATTTTCCTGATATGTAGTGGTTGTCTTCCCATTATTGACTGATCAGTCCTTTAAAGTGTCATTAATTTGTGAGATTTTCCCTGGTCATTATCGATTTATCAATCATTTTATTAAATTTTGTATGGTTTATCACTGGGATAACAAAATATTTTAAGATGTTGCGTTTGCCCATTTGTTTAGAATAGGAACATGGATGCTGTCATGTCCGCGTGAATGACACCTTGATTTCATTATCTGTTTCGTAATTGCTAAAATCCTTCATTAAATCCATATCAATGACTATTGTTGTGTAAAGTTGTTGCTTGACTAGTTTAGAACATTACAGTGCATTATGGGACACCTCTCCCAATTTTGGCACAAACTCCTAGATGTTAGTAAGGAAGACTTTGCAGCATCGATAGTGTTAGATTTTCTAACCTCCCTTTGAGTGATAGATTAATCCTGGGTAATCTTTTGGGTTCACTGCTTTTAGACTTAGTAGCAGTTTAATTTAACTGAATGGCTTCCCTGGCCATTTCAGAGTGTAGCTAAGATGGTGGTTGGTGAGCCCGAATACAGTTGGTGACGGTGGGCAGTGAGATGGCAACGTGGAAAACGAGCCCATTGCTGGCGAAAGACCGAGCCCGGCATGGTGGAAAGTGTGTCCAGCATGGGGGAGAAATGAAGCGTTCGTGTGGAATGTAAGCTGTTCTGGGGAAAGCCCAGAGAGCCCACCAGGCCCATCTTGAAAGAAGGACTGTAATGCTGAACTTTTGGCTTATTTTATTATTTTTCTACTTTGTATCTAAGATTTTGTACCTTGGTATCTTTGTACTAAGGTGTTACTGGGAATAACAATCTCATATTTTTTACTGCACTCCTGTACTTCAGTACTTGAGTACACGTGACAATAAAACCTAATTCTAATTCTAAAGAGTCAAACACAATGCTGTTGGCCTGGTGTTACATCCAAGTTTGACCAGGTAAGGATTGCAGATTTCTCTCCTGGAAGGGCATTAGTGAACCAGATGAATTTTTACATCAGTTGGCAATAGTTTTGTGACCAACATTACTGAGAAAAACTTTTAATTTCAGTTTTATTGATAAATTTTATACTGCCCCATGTATCTTGTTTGGATTTGATCTCAGGCCTGTAAAAACATTACTAAGGGCTCTTTCCAGTGCCTTCACCACTATGTTATCTCTTCTATGAAATAGGGCCATGGGATTTTTTTACATCCAAATAAGAGGTGAGACAAGACCTCATTTTAATGTCTCAATCCAGAGAGTAGAATTAATGGAAGGAGGATTCCATATTCCGTTTCTTTAGCAAAATCCTTTTTTTTTGTTCTTTTGCCCACTTGTCTGATATAAAAATAACTAAAATTATGACTTTATTCAGTAGTGGAAAGGATTAATATTAAGAATGGACAAGGTTTCAGGAACACCACGGTTAGGTGACCTGGTTTGTTGATGAATATAATCAGGTTAATTTCAAAGTATCACCCTTTAAATTAGCTAATATTGTCTAATGTCCTCTTTATTCTGCAGGCCTGATGATTTCTATATTTCCTTTTATTCGAACATGGTTGGAGTATAATCGGGTTTTGCCATTTCTGGGTAAGATAACACTTTAATGTGTAGAACAGCTGCAGCACCACATTTTCATTTTCTTGTTAATTATTCTTTCTCATGCTGATGCTAGATGAATGGTAATAGGATTTATGTTTAGTTTTGTTTAAGGCTGTTCTTTCTGAAAATATTTCACACACAATGCTCAAGCAGATTTCAAATTAACCAGAATTGCATTGATGCCAGCATGTCTGCTCCAAAATAATTAATTTTACATTTTTTAATGATGTATTTGATTCCAAGGAATTAACTAAATACAGTCGGCTCTACTTACCTGGATGTAAGGGATAAATAGGAAATAGCGGGGACAGTAGACGCTGGAGAAGTCAGAGTCGATAAAGTGTGACACTTGAAAAAGCACAGCAGGTCAGGCAGCATCTGAGGAGCAAGAGAGTCAATGTTTCAGACATAACCCTTAATCAGGGGTAAACCCATAACATCAACTCTCTTGCTTCTCAGATGCTGCCTGACCCGCTGTGCTTTTTCCAGTGTTGCACTTCATCGACTCTGTGAAGGACAAATGACTACTTAAAAATGATAACTGTGTTTTTGTCCCTACACTGACCTTTAACTTGGAAAAAAAGCATTCCTTTTCCTAACTTACATATTGATGGTAATTTGGATTAATTAAAGGCAGGCTGAATTCATTAATATATTAGATTAGATTACTCACAGTGTGGAAACAGGCCCTTCAGCCCAACAAGTCCACACCGCCCCGCCGAAGCGCAACCCATACCCCTGCATTTACCCCTTACCTAACACCATGGGCAATTTAGCATGGCCAATTTACCTGACCTGCACATCTTTGGACTGTGGGAGGAAACCGGAGCACCCGGAGGAAACCCACGCAGACACGGGGAGAACGTGCAAACTCCACACAGTCAGTCGCCTGAGGCGGGAATTGAACCCGGGTCTCTGGCGCTGTGAGGCAGCAGTGCTAACCACTGTGCCACCGTGCCGCCCATAGACCCATATTTAAGACCCATTGGTAAATGACATTATAGTAAACATCACAACATGAACTTCCCTAATAAGACAGGTAGGTTAAAACAAAACAATGTTGACAAATCAATATTAAGTCAGATTTACAGTATCTGCACTGCAGGAACTCACCCAGGCTAATCTTATCGCATCGCTCTCTGCAGTGAGTTCTATCCAAGAAGAACAGAAGCATTAATGCCCTGAGAACACCACCTAAATTGCCCTCCAAATCATACGCCATCCTAATTTGACCACATATCATGATTCCTTCGTGATATTAGATCCGCATTCTGGAATTTCATGCCCAACACTACTTTAAAATCTACATCACCATAAAGATCACTGAAGGTGGCAGGACTGTTAACAATATGATTATATATAAAACATTTGCCTTTATCAATCATGACATAGATTATAAGAGCAAGGAGGTTACGTTGAAGCTGTACAAAACTGTTTGGGCCACAGCTGGAATGCTGTGTGTAGTTCCAGTCACCTCATTGTAAGAAGTTAGTGTCTGATTTGGAGGAGTTCCAGAGCACAATTACCAGAATGTTGCATAGATTGGAGTATTATAGCTATGAACAGAGACTAGATAGGCTTGGGTTGTTTTCTTTAGAGTAGAGAAGTTTGAGGGGGGACCTGACAGGGGTGTATACAATTATGAGGGACATGGACAGAGTGAATAGGAAGCAGCTGTTCCCCTTGCATAATGGTTCAATAGCAAAAAGAAGGACAGGATATTCAGAGGAGATTTGAGGAAATTTGTTTTCACCCAGAGGCTGTGGGAGAGTGGTAGAGGTGGGAAACCTCACAACCTCTAAAAGGTATCTGGATGTGCATTTCAAAGCAAGTGAGGATGCTCGAGATCTGAAATAAAAAGAGGAAGTGTTGGAGAGACCCGGCAGGTTTTTAAATCTGTGGAGACACAAAGAGAGTTGAAGTTTGGAATTCAAAATGACTCTTTTTCAGAACTCAGTAACATTGGACTTGAAAAACTAACTCTCTCTGTGCAGAGGGATGGCTCACCAGCATTTTTGAAGGTGACCGGAGATGAACGATGATTGTGTCTAGGCTCGTGCCATATCTGAGAACAATTCATATCAATTCAGAATTCAAATTCAAGTCCATGTATTACTTAAACAAGCAGTGGTAGAATAGATACAAATTGGCAAAAGGACCAAGCAGAAAGAAGTGGTGTGTGATTGGCTTTCAAACTGAAGAGATATACAGTGGTTTATATCAAGATTATCTGTAGATTCAGCTGGTACCATGGTTGATTTTCTTAATGCTAGACATTTATGCAGGAAAGAGTTTAAATTTTTACTGATACTGTTTTCTGCTATGGTTGAGACACTAATTGTCTGACTTAAGAGCTAACCTTAGGCCTGTAAGGGAATTGGAATCCCACAATGTGCACAGGACTTCAGATTTATTTTAATGCCCTGCAGGTCCTCCCGGTACAATCTGTTGTTCAAGAGCAAAGGTTCTTTGCAGGCGAGTGTAAAAATCAATTTTGTTGCACCAGGAAGAGCAGGAAATAATCTCCTGATTTTTAAAAAAATGCTTACTAATCATTCAAATTGCTTTAAACAGCCACTCATTTTCAATTTAAACAGCTTAAAGTAACAACAATGTTTAGCTGAAATTTAATTAAATCTAATGGCTTTGAAACTGTAGTTTCAAAGCCATATCTTATCTTTTGCAAAATAAAAGTTGATGTATGTCACTGTAGATCAAGTTAACTATTCCACATTAGCATCTTTAATTTAATGCATCCCAATGTTGTCCTCAATTTTGAGTACAGATTCTTAAATTGAAACCACATTCATATCTCACGTAACTTTGAAATATAAATCCCTGCTATGACTTACGAACTCAAATTGCCAATTTTTCTATTATGTTCCCAGGCCACAAAAACAAGGAAACCTCACATAGTTTAAATCAGCTCAACCAAAATAAAATATCTAAAAAATGTGAATGTGCATCGAACAATTACTGTACTTAACTTATAGTAAGAAAAACATTGATAAAAATGTTTAAAACACCTTCAAAGACAAAGCTACCTTCAGTTAAGCTGCCTTTTGTTCTATGAACTGTGTGGAGGCTGACACTAACAGTCAAGTATCATGCAGATATTTTGATCTGTGAGACTTTAAAGCAATAGGAATGCATATATTTGTTAAGCATTCATCAAGAAATTTGCATTCATCACTTTTGCTTAAACTGAACTTGCTTACTATTATCTGATTTGATTTTTGACAGAGCTCCTTGGCTCTGAATCAATTCCTCCACCTTTTGATATCAAACCCTTTCCTAACATCAAAAACATCACTAATTTGAGCATGCATAACTTATACGGCTGCCTCAGGTTTTCTAGCATTGCTTGAATTTACCATTGTTAACAAACTGTCACCATGCAACTACAATGTGACAAGTTTCTTTAGGCTTTTACAGAGGTTTCCTTCCTTCATCAACTAAGCGATTATCCACATTAGTCCCTAGGACTCTATTACTCTATATTCTAAAGTATGTCAATTTTTCCTTCCTAACACCCTGTTGCAGTCACCAATCTGTAGTCCATTAGGATCCTAGGTTCAACTTGACAATACTGACTTATTGGTTATGGTTATGATTTTATTTGACATGGTACAGATCACAGCCAATATCTATAAAAAATTCCTAGGCATCTCTCTCTCCACTGGGGAGAGACATTTGGTACGTACAGCTTGAGAGTAACTGCTCCACATGCACATGGAAGGTGAGGAGGCAGGACTTCATGAGCTATTACAGCTTTTATGGGGATTGAACCCAAGCTGTTGTCTTTATTCTGTTCAACATTTCTTGTTATCTAGCCAACAGAACTGATTGACTCTGTCTTTATTTGACAAAGACAAGAACTAATGCACTGGAAAATTTAACAGCAATGTGCAAAGTACAATTAAAGCTGCTATTATTCCTTTTCTCTTTGGATAGAAGGTGTGGCCCATCTCCTTTACCATCTATTCACATGTACTAGTCTATCCTTCTGGTGTCTTCTAGGGATATTCCATACGTATAGAAGCTCAAATGTTCAATCAGATCTGCATCAGAAATAGATTACAGCCTGAAAGAAAGAACTATGGAAAAAGTCAGACAATTGTATTACCTTCAATACATTATCTAATCATGTGGTCAATGCATTCATGCCCATACCCGGGCAATGTGCTGTGATTTCTTGAACTAGAATTTCAAATTGGGCTTGGGAACTTGATACCCAAATTATTTTCCGATCTTGACCCAGCAATATGTTAGTATTAATGTGTGATGCCAAACTCAAATATGGATCAACTAACTGGGCAATGCCAAAGTGTGACACCGAATCTGCAGTGCCAGCACTGGTTTGAAAATGGGAAAAGGCTTACAGTACAATATTGAAAGGCAGCCACCAGCCATGGCTGGACACATTACTGCCATGTTGACTAGTGCGGGAAGCAGACCAGATGTTTAAATGCACTATAACAGTTCAAGTTGCTCATTATCAGCTTCTCCAAAGCAATTAGTGATGGGCAACAAATACTTGATGTCCACATTCCATGACAGAATAAAACAAACTGTTTTTCTAAAAGTAGTTTAATTCAATGGACCAACTGATCAAACCAAAGTTCCAGATCATTAAGCCTTTTGAGCCAAAACCCACCAAACTCACTCCTAAACATATATTTTCTTACAGGTCAAATAAATTACTGCCAAAACAACTGATATTTTAATGGAGACACTCCAGACAGCATGCCACTCTTGACTAATGAAAATATCGTACCATTGTCTATTTGTAATTCAAAACAATCACTGCCTTCCAAAACATATGTAAATCAGTAGGAATATTCTCTGCAAATAGCAGTTCAAGTTGCTCGTCATTCTCATGACAAGCACGCACACGATTCATGAAGTACCTTAGATTACTTAGATTACTTACAGTGTGGAAACAGGCCCTTCGGCCCAACAAGTCCACAATGACCCGCCGAAGCACAACCCAGCCAGACCTATTCCCCTACATTTACCCCTTCACCTAACACTACGGGCAAGTACCTCTGAGGGCCAGCTAAATGTTTAAGATTAGTTTCCCTACAGTGTGGAAACAGGCCCTTCAGCCCAACCAGTCCATACCAACCATCTAAAGAGTAACCCACCCAGACCCATTTCCCTCTGACTAATGCACCTAACACTATGGGCAATTTAGCATGGCCAATTCACCTGACCTGCATATCTTTGGACTGTAGGAGGAAACCAGAGCACCCAGAGGAAACCCACACAGACACGGTGAGAATGTTCAAATTCCACACAAACAATCATCTGAGACTGGAATCAAACCTGGGACCCTGGTGCTGTGAAGCAGCAGTACTCACCACTGAACCATCGTGCTATCCCTTGCTGCAGATGCTTTCGAAGCACTAACATATGAACTGAAATGTAAAATTTTGAGTGTAAATGGTTCAACTAAGCTTGTGACTTTTAAGTATTCTATACAATATTTCGCAGTCATTTTCAAAGCATCCTGTAATTTCATTTCCAAGCATGCTAACATTGAATTATATTCTAAGCTCTATGTAGCTACCTACCTGTCATTAGGAGGTTCAAGCGCTTAATAAATCAAAATTATGAACATGGCTTTATACCTTCTTTATTGTTGTAGGAAACTTGAGAATCCATCCCCAGCAATCAAACAATCATCCAGAGTTAGCATCTGTCAGTTATACAAGAGAAGGTAATTTGAATATTATTGTTTATCTCTTTGAGAACACTGTTAATATGATCTATAATTTATAGATAAAAGGTTTCAAAGAAGTTCGTCTCATTGTTTTTTTTCCTCTGAAGATTCCCTCTTCAGTATTTTTACTGCAGTCATAAATAATGTTTTGAATTTGTTTTGCTGCATCAGAAATAGTGATTAGAGGATATCATCACATGTAAACTTATATTGTCGCTAATTAATAATTTGTACTCTATAGTATGAATCTTGCAAGTCAAAGCTTAGTTTTTGTTTTGGAGTTTAACTTCATTTGATGACATGAGGATTGATTTATGGAAGATCACATCAATCCTAAAACTACATTCTGTGCACAAAATACAAAGAGAGGGAGACTTAGGGCTGTCTAACCACAAATCTGAAGAAGGTAGGAAGGGTTAACAAAGCAGTCAATAAGCATATGGGGTCTGGTGCTTAATGAACAGAGGCACAAAATACAAAAGCCAAGAAAATTGCTAACTAGATTGAAGGTTTTGGTGATGTAACACCAGGCATTAATGTGGTACCTGTGGACTTCCAAAAGACATACAATGAAGTGCCTTGTAATGGTTTATGAGCAAAGTTTAAGCGCATAGAATAAAAGGGATAATGACAGCACAGAAACAAATTAGCTGAGTGATTGAAAGCAGAGAGTAATTCTGAATGGTCAATTGTTTTACAGACTGAAATAAATATACAATGTGACCCCCTGGGGGTCAGTATACAGTAATGCCTCAGTCTGAGTGTACAGGGTATAAGGACAGCTTTGGAAGTGTAATGCATAGTGAGGAAACTAGTCACAGATTTCAACATTGTCTAAAAGAATGTGAGGGGGGTAGATAGGCAGTTCTGTGGCCGAAAACGGGACTCCCGGATGGTATGTTGCCTCCCAGGTGCTCGGGTCAGAGATGTCACCGATTGGCTCCAGAGCATTCTAAAAGGGGAGGGTGAACAGCCAGTTGTGTTGGTGCATGTAGGCACCAACGATATAAGTAGAAAGCGAGATGAGGTCCTGAAAGACGAATTCAGGCAGCTAGGAGAGAAGTTAAAGGGCAGGACCTCAAAGGTAGTAATCTCGGGATTACTACCAGTGTCACATGCTAGTCAGCATAGAAATGAAAAAATAGGCAGGATGAACACATGGCTTGAGGGATGGTGTAGGAGGGAGAAGGTTCAGATTTGTTGGACATTGGGACCGGTTCTGGGGAAGGTGGGACTATTACAAAAGGTAGGGTCTACATCTGAACCAGACCGGAACCAATGTCCTTCAGGGAGTTTTTGCTACTGCTGTTGGGAGGTTTTAAACTAATGTGGCAGGGGGCTGGGAACCAGAAGAGAAAACAAGCAGGCAGCGGGGTGGAGACTGGAGACATGTGAGAATTATAAAGATAACATTAATAAAGGGAAGAATAGACAGAGAGCAGGTGAGCGCAAAAGAACTGGTGGCCTGAAATGCATCTACTTTAATGCAAGGAGTATAGCGTGTAAGGCAGATGAACTTAGGGCTTGGATTGGTGCATGGGAGTATGACATTGTTGCCATCACAGAGACTTGGTTGAAGGAAAGGCATGATGACCAGCAACTAAATGTTCCAGGATATAGATGCTTCAGTCAGGACAGGGAGGGAAGTAAAAGAGGGGGTGGAGTTGCATTGCTGGTCAGGGACGATATCACGACTGTGCTAAAGGAGCACACTATGGAGGTCTTGGGTAGTGAGGCATTATGGGTGGAGCTGAGAAATAAGAAGGGTGCAGTTACACTGTTGTGGCTGTACTACAGCCTCCCAACAGTGACCATGAGGTAGAAGAACAAATAGGTGAACAGATTATGATTAGATGTAGAAGCAACAGCGTAGTGGTGATGGGAGATTTTAACTTTCCCAACATTGACTGGGATACACTTAGCGTCAGAGGTCTGGATGGAGTAGAATTTGTACGAAGTGTCCAGGAGAGTTTTCTAGAGCAGTATGTCAATAGTCCGACGAGGGAAGGGGCTATATAGGACCTGGTACTGGGGAACGAGCCAGGACAAGTGGTAGAAGTTGCAGTGGGGGATTTCTTTGGGAACAGTGAGCACAATTCTATAAGTTTTAGAATACTTGTAGATAAAGAAGAGAGTGGTCCTAAAGGAAGATATCAAACTGGGCCAAGGCCAATTATATCAAAATTAGACAGGAGCTGGGAAATGTGGATTTGAAGGGAAGTCCACATTTGAGATGTGGGAGGCTTTCAAAGATAGGTTAACAGTAGTGCAGGATAGTCATGTCCCGTTGCAGGCAAAGGATAGGAAGGGCAAGATTTATGAACCGTGGATGACAGGAGAAATTGTATGACTAGCCAAGAGGAAAAGGGAAGCTTACATAAGGTCTAGGCAGCTAACAACAGAACAGGCCCTGGGGGAATATCAGTAGAGTAGGACAAATATCAAGCGGGCCAAAAGGGGTCATGAAATAGCTTTAGCAAGCAGAATTAAGGAAAATCCCAAAGCATTTTATTCTTATATAAGAAGCAAGTGGGTAACTAGAGAAAGGATTGGTCCACTAAAAGATAATGAAGGAAGGCTGCATGTCGAACCTGAGAGAATGGGTGAGATTCTGAATGATTACTTTGCATTAGTGTTCACTGAGGAGAGGAACATGATGAATCTTGAGATTAGAGATAGAAGTTGATTAGTCTGGATCATGTTGGCACAAGTAGGGATGATGTGTTGGGTATGCTAGAGGTTATCAAGGTGGACAAATCCCCAGGACTGGATGGGGTCTATCGCAGGGTGCTGAGGGAAGCAAGAGAGGAAATAGCTAGGGCCTTGACAGATATCTTTGTGGCATCCTTAAATACAGGTGAGGTGCCTGAGGGCTGGAAGGTTGCTCATGTTGTCCCCCTGTTCAAGAAGGGTAGTAGGGATATTCCGGGTAACTACAGACCAGTGAGCTTGACATCGGTGGTGGGGAAGTTGCTGGAGAGGGTACTGAGAGATAGGATCTATTTATGTTTAGAAAAGAATGAGCATATCAGTGGTAGGAAACATGGTTTTGTGGGGGGAGATTGTGCCTTACCAACTTAATAGAGTTCTTCGAGGAAGTGACCAAGTTGTTAGATGAAGGAAGAGCTGTTGATGTCATATATATGGACTTTAGTAAAGTGTTTGATAAGGTTCCCCATTGTAGACTAATGGAGAAAGTGAAGTCACATAGGTAGATAAAGAACTGATTGAGCAACAGGAAACAGAGTAGTAGTTGAAGGGAGTTTCTCGAAATGGAGAAAGGTGTCCAGTGGTGTTCCACAGGGGTCAGTATTGGGGCCACTGTTGTTTGTAATATACATAAATTATCTAGAAGAGGGTACTGTTGGTATAATCAGCAAGTTTGCAGATGACACAAAGATTCGTGGAGTAGCAGAAAGCATAAGGGACTGTCAAAGAATACAGGAGGATATAGATAGACTGGAGAGTTGGGCGGAAAAGTGGCAGATGGCTTTCAATCCAGACAAATGTGAGGTGATGCATTTAGGCAAGTCTAATTCTAGAGCGAATTATTCAATGAATGGAAGAGCCTTGGGAAAAGTTGATGGGCAGAGAGATCTGGGAGTGCAGGTCCATTGTACCCTGAGGGTTGCTGCATAGGTGGATAGAGTGGTCAAGAAGGCATATAGTATGCTTGCCTGCATTGGATGGGGTATTGATTGTAAGAGCTGGCAAGTCATGTTAAAATTGTACAAGACATTGGTTCGGCCGCATTTAGAATACTGTTTACAGTTCTGGGCGCCTCATTACCAAAAGGATGGGGACGCTTTGGAGAAGGTTTACGAGGATGCTGCCTGCTGCAGAAGGTACTAGCTATGAAGAGAGGTTGAGTAGGTTAGGTTTATTTTCACTAGAAAAAAGGAGATTGAGGAGGGACCTGATTGAGGTTTACAAAATTATGAAGGGTATAGACAGAGTGGATAGAGGCAAGCTTTCTCCCAGGGTGAAAGATTCAATGACGAGAGGTCATGCTTTCAAGGTGAGAGGTGCAAAGTTTAAGGGGGATACATGTGGAAAGCACTTCACACAGAGGGTGATGGGCATTTGGAACACGTTGCCAGCAGAGGGGGTAGAGGCAGGCACGGTAGATTCATTTAAGATGCGTCTGGGCAGATGCATGAGTAGGTGGGGAGCAGAGGGATACAGATGCTTAGGAATTGAGCGACACGTTTAGACAGTACATTTGGATTGGCTCAGGCTTGGAGGGCTGAAGGGCCTGTTCCTGGGCTGTAGATTTTCTTTGTTCTTTGTTCTTGAATGGAATGGGCAGAATGTGACACATGCAACCTAATGCTGAGATCTGTGATGAAACATTGACAAATGAGAGAAGGCAACAGTCACTATATAATTCTAAATTGGTTCAAGAATAGAGATATTAAATTATATATGCACAAAGGATTGAAGGTGGTAGGCAGTTGAGAACCTGAATAAAAGAATATGGGATTCTGGGATTTATAAATAGATAAATAAAACACAAAAAGCGAAATCATTACAGTGAACTTTGATAAAATACTGTTTCAACCTCAACAAAAGTATTGGTCTGTTTCTGGGCGCCAAACATAAGGAATGAGGGAAGGCTTCAAAGCAGATACAGAAAGCTTTATGTGAATGGTGCTGGGGCTGAAAACTATAGTTTTATGAATAAAGAAGCTGAGTTTGTTCTTCTCAGAGAAATGAAAATTAACATGAGATTTGATAGAGGTATTGAGGATCATGAAGAGACAGAGTAGATAGGAATAAATTTTTCCCATTGGCAGAGGTTCAAGAACCAGAGGACATGGATTTAAAGTGATTGGGAAAAGGACCAAAGGCAACATGAGAAAGCCACTTTTACTCTGCAAGTGGTTACCATCTATGATGCACTGAAAGGGTGCTGGACGCTGATTCACTTAGAATTTTCAGATAAATTGGATAAACATCTGAAGTCAAAAAGAAAACTGCATGTCTAAAGGGAGAGGTGTGGGAATAAGTAAATTCCTGTTGTTGTGAACTGACATAGACCTGAATAACCTGCTTTTATGCTTTAACAATTCTGTAAGTCAAACATTACTTTGGTTCCCTTTGAGGTATTCTTTCCAATTCTAGGTGGCATCATGCTTCATGAATGACTTTTCCTCTATCATAAGGGAATGTTTGCTTATGATTGCACAATGTTCAGCACCATTTGTGAATTCTAAGATACAACAAGATCAGGACAATATTGAAGCTTGGGCTAATAAGCTTCACGCCACAAGTAACATTCACGCCACACAAATACTAGGCAATGACCATCTCTAATAAGTGGCAATTTAACCACCATTGCTTGACATTCAATGGTGTAACCATCACTGAATCCCCCACTGTCAACCTCCTTGGAGTTACCATTGACCAGAAACTCAATGGAACTCACCACATAAACATAGTGGCTGCAAGAGCAGGTCAGAGGCGAGGAATACAATGGTGAGTAACTCACCTCCTGACTCCTCAAAATCTGTCCACCATCGATAAGGCACAGTTCAAGGGGTGATGGAATATTCCCCACTTGCCAGGATGGGTACAGTTCCAATAACACTAAAGAAGCTTGACACCATCCATAAAAAAGCAGCCTGCTTGATTGGTACTATATCCACAAACATACACTGCCTCCAACACTGATGCTCAGTAGCAGCAGCCTATAAAATTGACAATACACATTGGACAAATTTGTCAAAAGTCCTTGGACAGCAACTTCCAAATCCATGACCACTTCCACGTAGAAGGACAAAGGCAGCAGATACATGTAAACGCCACCACCTACACATTCCCCTCCAAGACACTCACCATCTTGACTTGGGAACATATCATTGTGCCTTCATTATTGCTGGATCAAAATCCTGGAATTCCCTCCCAATGGGCATTGTGGGTCACCTGCAGCAGTTTGAGAAGGCAGCTCGCCTCCAACTCAAGGGCAGCTAGGGATAGGCAATTAATGCTGGCAAGCAAATGATGCCCATGTCCCATGAGTGAATTACAAAAGGAAGAACATGGAGGTTTTCAACAAGCTACAGCAGTCATTTACTATAATGGTTCCAGGGAAGATGGATTACAGTTACTTGATAGACTAGACAGAGTGTATGTGTTCTTCTTAAAGCAAAGAAGAACATAAGCCATAACAACACAAGAAATAGGAGCAGGAATTGGCCATTCATCCCTTTGAGACCTCTCTACCATTTGGTGAGATAACAGCTTTGACACAATATTCCTGCAATATTGCTGTATCCCTTGATGTTTTTGATATGTGAAAATCTATCAATCTCAGTCTTGGAAATATTCAATATTTAAACCTCTACGGCCCTCACCTGCAAAGAATTCCAAACATTCACCACACTCTGAGTGAAGAAATTCTTCCTCATTTCAGTTCTGTTGCTCCTCATTCTGAGGCTGTCTACCCTTGCTCTGGAAGATTAAAAGGAAATTTGAAAGAAGTGTTTAAGATTGTGAAAGGTTTGGACATATGCTAATTAGGATCAGGAATTGGTCATTCACCCTCAAATCTACTCCTTTACTCTTTTCTGTGATGCAATGCTAGTTTTTAAACTATTAAATCTCAGCATTATCTATTTCAGATAAATGGTTAGCAAGGCATTCAACAAGGTTTGTCATGGTAGACTGGTTAGTAAAGGGAGGCAATGGCCTAGTAATATTAACGCTAGACTGTTAACTAGAGACCAGCTAATCTGGGTTCAAATCCCACTGTGGCAGGTGGTGGAATTTGAATTCAATAAATACCTGGCATGAAGCGTGTAATGATGTCCATAAATCCACTGCCAACTGTTGGAAGAACCCATCTGGTTCACTGATGTCCTTTAGGGAAGGAAACTGCCATCTTTACCTGGTCTGGCCTACATGTGACGCCAGACCCACAACAATGTGGTTGACTCTTGACTTAGGGATTGGTAATAAATGCTGGCCTAGCAAGCAATGCCCTCATCCCATGAATGAATAAATAAAGGTTAAATTATACAGAATGCATGGAGAACTAGCCACTTGGGTACAGAGTTGGTAGTGAGGGTTGCTTTTCAGACTGGAGGCCTATGACCAGCAGTGTGCCACAAGGATTGGTGCTGGGTCCACTGTTTTTTGCCATTTGTACAAATGATTTGGATGTGAACATAGGAGGTATGATTCGTAAGTTTGAAGGTGACACTAAAATCAGAGGTGTAGTGGACAGTGAAGAAGGTTACCTCAGATTACAATTGATCACATGGGCCAAGGAGAGGCAGATGGAGTTTAGTTTAGATAAATGTGATGTGCTGCATTTTGGAAAGGCAAATCAGGGCAGGACTTCCACACTTAATGGAAAGGTCCTGGGGAGTGTTGCTGAACAAAGGTGCCTTGGAGGGTAGGTTCATCGTTCCTTGAAAGTAGAGTCACAGGTAGATAGAATAGTGATGAAGACATTTGGTACATTTGCCTTTATTGGTTAGTGCATTGAGTATTGACGTTGGGAGGTCATGTTGCAACTGTATAGGACATTGCTTCAGCCGCTTTTGGAGTATTGCGTGCAATTCTGGCCTCCCTCCTATAGGAATATGTTGTGAAACTTGAAAGGGTTCAGAAAAGATTTACGAAGATGTTGCCAGAGGTGGAGGGTTTGAGCTAAAGGGAGAGGCTAAATAAGCTGGGGCTATTTTCCCTGCAGTGTCGGAGGCTGAGGGGTGATCTTATACAAGTTTATAAAATCATGAAGGGCATGAACAGCGTAAATAAGCAAGGTCTTTTCCCTGGGGTGGGGGAGTCCAAACCTAGAGGGAATATGTTTGAGGTGATAGAGGAAGGACATAAAAGGGACCTAAGGAGCAATGCAGAAGTTGGTGCATGTATGGAATGAACTGCCGAGGAAGTGGTGCAGGCTGGTACAATTATAACATTTAAAAGGCATCTGGATGTGTATATGAATATGAAGGGGTTAGAGGGATATGGGCCAAATGCTGGCAAATGGGACTAGATTTATCTAAGCTATCTGGGCAGCATGGGCAAGTTGGACCGAAGGATCTGTTTCTGTGTTGTATATCTCAATGACTCTATTTAATAAAGAGAGACTCTTTCCAGGGATATAAAGGGTTGATAATAAAAGGGATGGGACTTAAGGTAATTGGCAAAAGCACAAAAGACTACATAAGTAAAATATTTCTTAGTAACAAGTGGTTAGCATTTCCAATGCCCTTTGTGATTTAATAGCAGGTATGGATTCAATCCTGGCTTTCAAAAGGAAATGTTTAAAAGAGAAAACAATGGCAGGGATTCTGGTCTCCTTCCTATCGGAACAATGTTGTGAAACTTGAAAGAGTTTAGAAAAGATTTACAAGGATGTTGCCAGGGTTGGAGGGTTTGAGCTAGAGGGAGAGGCTGAACAGGCTGGGGCTGTTTTCCCAGGAGCGTCGGAGGCTGAGGGGTGACCTTATAGAGGTTTACAAAATGATGAGGGACATGGATAAGGTAAATAGGCAAAGTCTTTTCCCTGGGGTCAGGGAGTCCAGAATCGGAGGGCATAGGTTTAGGGTGAGAGGGGAAAGATATAAAAGAGACCTAAGGGGCAACATTTTCATACAGAGGGTGGTACAGGTATGGAATGAGCTGCCAGAGGATGTGATGGAGGCTGGTACAATTGCAACATTTAAGAGGCATTTGGATGGGCATATGAATAGGAAGGGTTTGGAGGGATATGGGCTGGGTGCTGGCAGGTGGAACTAGATTGGGTTGGGATATCTGGTCGGCATGGATGGGTTGGACCGAAGGGTCTGTTTCCATGCTGTACATCTCTATGACTCTATGACTCTAATTGGAAGCAGTGAAGCTTTAATGGGCCAAATGGTGCAATACTGTTTCATGATCCTAGGATAAACCAACTCCTGAGCATACACAGCTATAAAAAAGTTAAAGCAATCAATTAACTTGATTTATTATGTGGCTTGATTATTTTTTAACTCCTTTGCAGGACTAATGTTTAAAAACTAAAATTCTTCCCCTTTTATTGCTGCTTGTCTGATTTACATCTCCATGTTAAGTTCTGCTTGTGTTCCACATGGCTATAGTGGAATTGGAACTCAAGAATTGCAAGGTTTGAAACCTTTATAAATGGAACAGAAATACCTTTAGCATGATCATTGCATTTACCTAAGTTTTTCAACAGAATCAACCCGCCCTTTGCTGTAGCAGCAGTAGAAACATGGTTAAGTGTCACTGCTGGCCAGTCCATCTATGGACTGTTCACTTTGACTAATTTCCTGGGGTCAAGTCATTAAAATAATGTTTGATAGATTAATGTTGGAGTACAGTAAGGAATTTTAGTGAGACAAAACCTTGCAATGGCAGTTCACTGCCACAGAATGTCCTGTCTGATGCTGAGAAAGTGCTTATCCCTTCCTACAAAAAACTATCACAAGGCATCAATATGTAGTTTGGGCCAGTTGTGGGCACCAGTTTTCATACAGTCACGACAGTAAGTTCGAACTCCTCCAGCAAACTGAGATTTGCACAGGACACCATCCAGAGTGCTGTTTACACACAAGAAGGAGACATGGCAAAGACAATAAACACCAACTCACTATCTCCCAGACAGCTGTGCAATACAGAAAGGGGCTTAATTACTTTTCTGAGGTTGGGCAAAAAAGACCTATCGTAACATTAATGCTTTTGGAATTTTATGCCTAGGTCAGAATGTTAATGATACCGGAGAACTTTAGTTGGTGGAGGATGTGGTTCTCGTGAAGTAAGAATGTCTACCTGTTTCCTAATAGGTTTACCTGATTGGCAATTATGCACTCTTCCCACAGAAACGTCAAAACAAGACCAACCAAAAAACATAAACCTTCCAGAAAAAAAGACTGCTGACGTCAATTCACCAGATGAAGGGTAAACAAAATATTTTAGTTTAAGTAATAATGTAGAAACACAGTAATTTCTGGGCACCACTGGCCTATCAAGACTTACTCTTTCATACACTCAAGCAGATTTTGTGTTGTGATCCTAGAATCAATGGAATGTTAACGTGTAGACAGGAAAGCAGTGCGGTGAGAGTGCACGTAAGTGGCGTTGAAATGCCCATCAGTCATGATTGAATGGCGGAGTGGACTCAATGGGCCGAATGGCCTTACTTCCACTTCTATGTCTTATGGTCTTCTGGTCTAATTAGAAGACATTTTGTAGGGAACACACAGATTTGATCCTTCATGGTCTTGAGTATCATGTTCCTTGCTCTGTTTATGATGGGCTCAACGTCATTGTTGTTATTAAAACTATTTTTCCCCAATTTTCTGCTTTCCTTTCATGTACCCTCTGAAAATGATTTGACACTAAGATATTATTCTACATTGTCACTCATACTCCACCTCTCACTATTCTTGTGTGAGCAGTGTTTAGTTGACGCTGGAGGATCGCATTGAAGTAACATACTGGCAATGTACTCACAAGATATTCACCTTTTCCACCAAAGGATGCACATGCAATTGCTTTACCGAACAATGTGCTTCGCAGAGCATTGTAAAGAACTCAGTTATTGGAAATAAAAACAATGAGTGTTGGAGGAATTCAACAAGTCTAAACATCTGCAGTGTCAGAACCCAAGTTATCGTCTCATATACAATACATCCCTTTTGCAGAACTGAAACTAATGGTTGTTTTGCTGTTCCACTAGAGGAGGAGTAGGTAGAACAGATTGTGAAGATGCCCAGAGTAAAAGAGGTGATAATGATGATAAAGGAGAAATAGGAGAAAATAGGTCTGCTCTGTAAACAACAAAGTCAACAGGATACAAAGAAGGCACAGCTGGGGGAGGATGGGGAAATCTAAAAAAAAGACATGGAAGAGGAAATTAATTATGGAATTAATTATGGAAATCCCACCGAAGTTTAAGCTGCTCAACACATCTCCCCAAACCACCATCAGCTCACACCAGAATATTGAACCTATCTGGAGCCTTTCCATTATTCTGTCAGCACAGCACCACAGGATGCACTTGCCCATTGTGTATAGGAGGCAAGTTTAGTGTGTCTATTAAGACCTCTGTCCATGATGAGCCATGTCAGTCATTTGTTTTACATTGTGAGATATAGTCCAGATTCACCAATTAGCAACCTTACTGGTACTTTGAGATTTTATGGGTATTGAAGCATTCATTGGATTTAAATGGAAGTCAAAATTAGCCACAAACATTGTATTATTTTGAAAAAGGATAACATGAAGTCTGGAGGCAGATTTTAGCAGCCTAATCTCATAGAGCAGATTGCTTGCTCTATCCAGTATAGAATCTAACTGATTTTCAGACATGGTGAACAATTGTCTCCATCAGATCACAACTCCAGTAGTGAAGGTAAAAGTTTACCACAAGAAGGATTGAGTTTTAAGATTCATAAATAGACCTGATGGCCATTCCTGCAAGTGCATTTACAGAGTAAATGTTATATCAGTGCCTAGTGATCTGAACTCTGCACCAGGAATTCTCATCACATTTCACTTTGAAATAAATAACACAGGCAATTTGCACTTTATTTTAGTTGGTATGAACCTGAAACCATTTTGCCCTAACACTAAACTTATGGAGTGTGATTGCATAATTAGATGGCTAGTGTAAAGAAGGGAGATGGCAGTAAGAAGACTCTCATCGACAACTTTAGCAAACATAAAACATAGAAAATAGGAACAGGATTCAGCCAATTGCCCTTTGAGCCTGCCCTACCCTTCAATATGATCATGGCTGATTATCCAACATAATGCCCTGTTCCCACTTTCTTCCCATAACCTTCAATCCCTTTTGCCCTAAGAACTTTAACTCCTTCTTGAATGTATTAGACAGAAGGTAAATGTATAAAAAGAAAAGAAATGATATAAAAGATGAGGAATACCAGAAATGTTAAATTAATTCATTATACTTTTCTTTACAAATGTCTGTCTATTTCTCTCGGTTCCTTGCAGAACATCAGCTGAGACACCACAACCAGACATCATTCAAAAAGGGAAATTTATTCAGCCATCCTGAGAATAGACTGAAATAGAAAATAAAGCAGCGAAATGTCAAGGACAGTGTGTGTGTGTATGTGTTTATATGTATATTTATGGCTGGTGGATATGTGGGTCTGTATATGTGCACAGTTTTCCAGTTATGCAAATATATAAATGCATGAGTGCAAATGGGTGTCTTTATTGTGCTTATGTAAGTTAATGTATGATCTGTGTACACATGTTTTGTTTACTACCAGATAAGAGCCTAATTGTTTTGGATACTTGGAAACAATTTTTGAAAGAGCAAGTAAGTCTTGCTGCAACCCTATCACAGTTTGATGACACTACACCTGAATCACTGTGTACTACTTTGGTCTCCTTAATGAGGGAATGATTGACATGACTTAGAAGGAGTCCAATGGAAATTTAGTAGATTGATTCAAAGGGTGAGATGATTGAACTTTGAGGTGAGATTGAGAAGAAAGGATTTATCATCCATAGAGATTAGAAGAATTAAAGTAAAATTGTTGAAGCATATCACGTTTTTTTCATTTTCTTGATGGAGTAGATGTTGAAAAGGTTGTTTCCCCTTGTTCCCCTTGAGGACGTGACTCAGAATAAAAAATGGCCTTTTTGTATTGAGAAGACGCACAAATTCTTCACTCAAAAAGTGACGAATCTTTGAAATTCTGTATGCAGAGAACTGGATGCCTTAGTTGATAAGTGCATTCAAGACTGAGATTGATAGATATTCTAGCACTAAGAATAAGGAAATCTGGGATCAGTATGAGGAAGCAGAGCTTATGCAAAAGTGCAACCATAATCTTATTGAATTGTGGAGTATGCTTGATGAGTATTTTGGTCTTCTCTAGTTCCTATTTCCTATGTTCCTATATTCTTTATTTAATCTGCCACAGACACAATGTTGTTCTTTCATGAGTATCTAATGACATTTCTTTACAAACTATTGATTTAGTTATTTGTTATCAGGAGATGTGTTTGTGGTGATGACGAGAGTTTGAAATGCAAGATTTGGTTGTTTCTGATGTCTCGTAGTTAGGTTTTGAATAAACAAAAACAACAATGTTTCTGTATTGACAACTTTACAAGACTTTGTTAGGTTTAGAGACAAGGAGACCACTTCAGCAGGTCAGAGGAGTGTGGAAAACTCATACACATTTCCAATCAGGGATCATGGTGGTGTTGCTTAGAAAAGGATGGGTGCTGTTTATTGCTTAAGTCAGCCTGCTGGAATGTAAGGTCTTTTGAAGGTTACTTTTTATTTATCATTCTATTTATAAACTATTTATATTTTTAGACTGAATACTGAGGTTTACAGAATAAAAACTCTCTTTAAAGACTCTCCATCATGTGATCTTTTGAATCACTTTAGATGTAACTTACTATTTATATATTTAATTATTAACCCTATTCTCTGCATTTCCTGCCAATTTTTTCTTTATATAATACTTACAGCTTCCTACATCACCCCCCCCCCCACCCCCCAGAGAGTCATTGTTTCACAGGAATAAATGTTTTGATTGTTTTACTAATCTCGTTGATCTCATTCATAGTTCCCTTGGAGATGCTCAAGAATTTGTGCTCGCCAAGTTTTCCATGAATGATTGCTTAAGTCATCAGAGACTGTTAGCTTGTGTTCTAGTTCATGTTGTATTCCTGTACATCACTGTTCCATTCAAATGACATTTTTCTTTCCTTATAGCAACTAAATCATACCTGTTTCATCTCATTCCTTAATCCTCCTCCCGCAGCAGAAAGTGTTTATTGTATGAATGAATGTTCATCTGTTCTTTGTAAATTTTTTTAAAGATTATCTAAATTCCTATAACTTTCTTGCTGTTGCAAAACTTCTTCAATAAAAGTCTATTCCACTGGTGCTAATTGTTCATTTGGGATTCTTGATAGTGATCTATTGTGGTTTGATACTTACTTTGAACATACACTTGTAGCATCATATTTAATTAAGTTTATTCAGAATCCTAGTACCCTTGGTACTATTTTTGCAAATTTATAGGTGTTCAACCACGTTATCTATTATTTATTTTGTGTTTCTGTCAATGATCTGGGCTCAAAAGAGACTGCTCCTCTGTTTCTGTCTATCTGAATTTGGAATAATGCTGTCCCTAGTCTCATTGAGGATACTTCAGCAGCTACCATTATTAATAGTTCTCATTCATAATCTGCTGAAATTTCTGATGAAAAAAACATATCATTTATTTTCTCAAAGGATTCCTATTGATTTTTGACCCAACGCCATGTCTGTTTGAAGTTTGTTCCAGTGCTTCTTATGTGTGAGATGTGCTAACCATTTTTCCACTTAGTTGACCAATCCCATGAACTTCTGCAGTTCCATGATATTTCTGGCTGATGGAAACTCTTTAATTATCCTTGTCTCCTGTGGGCCATCGGTAATGCATGTTGCTTGAGCAATAAGTTCTAAGAACCCAACAATAGACTGTGAGAACTCATATTTCTCATTTTAAGTTAGTCCTTCTTTCTGCAAAGTTTTCAATATTGTTCTCACCCTTTTGTCCTATTAAGGGGTGGTTGAACCATTAATTAGAATGTCATCTATATGACAGATAACATCTTCTAATTCCTCTAAGATGTTTGTGATTTCTCTTTGGAACATTTCAGGGGGAGAAGGTAAACAGTTAAAGTAATTTCCAAACATGATGAAGTGTTTAGATTCTTCATTCAGTGGAAGCTCCTGAAACCACTGCATTCAGTTTGGTGAAAACAGTGGTCATTGCTAGGCTTGCCAAACTTTCATCTGCAGAGGCCATAGATCCATATTTTTCTCTCTACTGTTTTATTTGGTTGTGTAAAATTCACACAAATTCTTAGTGAGTCATTCAGTTCTGGAAATGATACCATCCCAAAACGCCTGGTCATTGCCTTGGACACTGGTGAAATCACTCCTCAGTGAAACATTATCTTACTCTCACTTTTTACAGTTTTCAAAGTTCATGCAGGGTACATCTTTTAAACGTTGTAAATGTACCCCTATTCACCACTTCCTCAGGAAGATCATTCCACATGTGAGCTACGCTCTGTGTAAAAAAAATTGCCCCCATGTCTTTTTCAAACTTCTCTCCTCTCAACTTAGAAATGTGCCCCCTAGTCTTGCTAATTTCACTGTTTTTGCTTAAGCCAATTTTTCTTGGATTGCAAGAAATTCAAAATGGCTTCCTCCAAAACTCAGACCACTATCTGATCTCCAGGCAGGACTGTTATTAGTGAAATGACAAATTGGTTTGGCAGCTACTCTCAGTTTCAAGTGGTAAGTTGACTTTACCTCCCCCAAGTCCACTGAACAACTTTGGGAATTCACTTCTAAATTCTTCTCATTTTTCTGTCATTTTCATTGACCTTGTAAATAAGTCTTAGATCCATACCAGCATTTCTGCTCAGCAAAGAGCATTCTTGAATCAAGTATAGAGCTACAATGATGACTCTATCTTTATACTCTGGTCTTGCAGCTTACTGACATCTTACTTTTAGTTGGATACATCCTGATCTTTAGAATTGATTGGTGGGTGTTTGAAGTATTTCTTGATTCAACAATTTCATTGTATCTGAACTGATAAATATGCCCCAGTGTCAAGTTTGAAATTTGTTTGCTGGCCACTTACTTTATGTCAGCATTCCAATACTCCCTTTTTGAATCTTTTATTTGCCAAGGAATGTTGTTCTTTTATTTTCAGTCACTTATGGAATGTAGGCATCGCTGACTGAACAAGGATTCATTGCTTATCTCTCGTTGCTCTTGAGAAAGTGATGACGAGCTGTCTTCTTGAACTGCTGCAGTTTATGTGCTTAGTAGACTCACAATGCCTTTAGGAAGGGTACGTCTTTTAAATGTTGTATTTGTAACCCTATCCACCACTTCCTCAGGATGTTTGTTCCACACGTGAACTACCCTCTGTGTAAAACAATTGCCCCTCATGTCTTTTTTAAACTTCTCTCCTATCTCTTTGGAAATGTGCCCCCTTGTCTTGTTAATTTCACTGTTTTTGCTTAAGTTAATTTTTCTTGGATTGCAAGAAATGCAAATGGTTTCCTCCAAAACGCAGACCACTATCTGATCTCTAATCACGTCATCTTAAATGCCCCATGGTCACAGTTTTCTGTTAAACAATATAGTTTGTTGACTATGAATCAATGCTCTTTCTACATTTTTGTTTCATCAAACGCTGTTCTCTCAATGATTATATAACATCAATGTATTCAGGAGTTTCTTTGTCTATTCTCTACCTTGTCCACAATGCTGCTGATCACATAGGATAGGATACTGTGCTGATCCTTATTTGATTTAGCTACAAACCCTAAACAGGTCCTGTATTGAGAGGATCACCTATGCCAGTTCTGTCACTTCTGAACCTATCATGGGGCTTCCTCATGCTCAAATAATTCTGGTAACTGTGGTATCTGTTCCATGGCCTCCTCTCATTGGAGCTTGGCACCCCACTGTATTGTTATACTGTCACTGTGTTGCCAGTTCTTCACATAAAGCTGGGCTATTTGTTTAGATATTTCCTTGCTTCTCTGTCTTGCTGCTGAGTCTTTCACTTGGTGTCATCATTTGTTATGTCAGTGGTGGGTCTTGGAAGAGGTCGGGTGCTCTCAATCACTTAAGAGGGATTGCAGGAGTTTAAGGTCTTCTTAAGGTCATGTATCATTCAGCATTCTGTGAACTATTTATATGCTTAGACTTAGGGTCTACACAGTAACATCTCTCTACAGATTCTCCATACCATGTGATCACTTGCACCACTACTGGCATACTTTACATTTCTGAGTATTAACCTTACACTCAACATCCACTAGAACATCATCATTGCATAGACACAGACAGCTTAACCAGTCCCCAGAATTTATTTAAGTATCAATGTAACAAGCAGAAATTCAATGAATGTGATGGATGGATGACATATATCAGAACAGCAAATAGAAAGTTCTATAGTATTATAGCAATAGGTTGTAGGGTAGAACAGCAATGTGGAATAAAAAAAAAGTTATAGGGCAACACAGGGATGTGTAATAAGGCTGTAGGGGGAAAAATGCCACTACACAATGCAGGAACAAGATGCTGGAGGCAGGGCATCAATAAGTTACAGGGGACAGGACAGCAGCAAGTCATAGATTGGACAACTGACAAATGATAAAATTTCATATCAAACTTTGGTGACAAATATCTGAGTGAGTACGTAAGCCTGAAACCCATTATATAAAATTGTGTTACTGTAATCTCATTATAATAACCGTTTAATTATATTGAATGTTGGAATTCAGACATAAAGAAGATGGAAGTGTTATGGTATATTATTCTTGACTGTCAATGTGTGATCACGCGAGAATACTGTGTGTTATCTCACCAAAATATAGTAAATCACAGAGTGACACATCTAAAAAAACTCCAGATAACAAGGATAATGTAATGCTTCTTCAGTTTAAGGCTGTCTGCAAGCAATGTTGATATGAGGCTGTGGATAATGCTGTGATTAATTTTTGAAGAGATAGTACTAAAAGATGTAGGGCTCTGGCATTGTTGAGAAACAGAATGTGTCCAGGCGTTATCCTGAATCCTCATATCTGCAGCACACTTTCTAATTAAAAATAAACACAACCAGATTGCCCCAGAGTTTCTAATAGCTTTTTGATTAAAATTAAAACTGATAACAACTGTAATATTTAATGTATTTGCATTTAGTTGCTGCATGCACACTTAAACACCTGCTGAATAAAGATTGTGAGAATTATTTCAAATGCTGCCTCATTCTATGAATTATTATTGTATAGATATTTGAGCTGGATTGACAATGTCTTGCTATTCTGTGTCCTTGGATCACAGAGATGTAAAAAATAAAATTGAATAAAATTTCAGTTAATAATGTCAGAACAGAAAAGTATTGTTATAATTTTGTGAATTGAACTTATCAGGAGGTAGTATGGCTGGTTTGAGGAAGTTGAGGCTTGCTGTACAATGCATTAACATCTCATATACCTAAGCTCCATTTAAATGTGCACCTAGTCAGCAGCACATTTTCATTGCCTTAGTCGTTGTGATAAGCAGGCAACAGGTTTCCCTTCTGGCAGCCTCAACTTGATCAAGGAACAGGTATTCATGTATTCCCATCCCTTTGCCTGAAAACAAACATGATTCAATTATTCTTCCTTAAGCTGCATCTTACTCCAAACTGGGTTGGAGCAAATTTTCTGTATCTCCACAGTGACAAAACACTCCCTCTACCTGTCTTTAGAATACAAAAACAGGAATAATCCTTTGAGCCCTTCAGGCATTCAACAAGATTGTAATTAATCTGTACTTCAACTCAACTTTTGCCTCTTAGTTCTCTTACCATTTAAAATCCTTGTCCAATAAACATCAACAAATCTCCATTTTGAAATTTTCGATTAAGCTAGCCTCAACAAATTTATATTATGTGTGTGTTATGAAAATCGTATCCAGCCTAAATCAAGGTAATTGAGAGTTTTCTGATGGTTTGTGACAGTAGGACCTATATATGGCCAGGGCAACAACTAATTTGAGAAAGAAACTTTGCACTTAATGCACTCTGAGATCAATCTGCCATTTTTCTCTGTGGTTGCTACAATATGTTAAAAGGAGGTTATTACGTTCTCTCTTATATGTGTGCTAAATGTTGTTACTTTGCTACAAACTGTCAGCCCTACATTTTGAGAAAAGGCAGATGCATTTGTATCTCAGCCCAGCAGATCTAACCTACTGTTACCAAAGAGAATTGCTTGCCTCATTTCAACGTGTTTAATCTAATTCCATTCACATATCTTCCTGATTTTTTGTTCTTCATGTATTTACCTAATTTCTGTTATATGTACCTGTGCTATTATCGTTAAATGCTCCTTGTTGTAGTGAATTCCATACTCAAACCACTTCTTGAATTCCCTACTGAATTTATTATTGATTACCTTATACTTAAAGCCTCTAGTTCTGTCCAGTCATAGAAGTGGAAGCAGCTTCTCTGTATCCATTGTATAAAAATCTTCCACTGGGCTATATCTACTTCTGTTTTTATTTCTTACATTTCAGCATTTGAGCTCAGCTGATTCCCATAGTCTGACCACAAACTGTGTCTAATACAAAATAGCATGGTTGAAAGTCAGTATTTCCATCAACTGCATTATGTCAAGAGAAAGAGGTAAATTGAATTGATTTGAATTGAATTGAATTTATTGTCACGTGTATTGAGGCACAGTGAAAAGCTTTGTCTTGCGAGCAATACGGCAGATCATATTGTTAAGTAGCATAGATAAGTAAATAATAGGTAAACTGCAGCAAAAACAAAAGAAACACAGGTATAGGCGAATGCTAATGGTTTGTGAGTCCATTCAGTATTCTAACAACAGTAGGATAGAAACTGTTTCGAAACTGGCTAGTGCATATGTTCAGGCTTTTGTACCTTCTCCCCGGTGGTAGAGGTTGTAGAAAAGCATTGCCGGGGTGGGATGGATCTTTAGGAATGCTGTCAGCCTTTCCTTGACAGCGGGCCTGGTAGGTGATTCTATAGATGGGAGGTTGGCCTTTGTGATTGTCCGGGCGGAGTTCACCACTCTCTGTAACTGTCTCTGATCTTGAGTGGTACAGTTACCATACCAGATAATGATACATCCAGGCAGAATACTCTCGATGGCGCACCTATAAAAGTTGGCAAGGGTATTTGCCATCATGCCAAATTTCCTCAGCTGCCTGAGGAAGAAGAGATGTTAATGGGCCTTCGTAACCACTGCGTCCACATGAAGAATCCAAGAAAGCTTGTTGTGGATAACCACTCCCAGGAGCTTCACACTGTACATTCATTCTACCTCTGTGCTTCAATATATGGAGGGGGGGAGCATGAGTAACATCCCGCCGCAAGTCAATATTGAGTTCCTTGGTTTTGCCAGCATTGGGAGCTAGGTTGTTCTCAGTGCACCATTTTTCCAGGTCTTCCACCTCCCATCTGTTGGAGTGGGACCATTCGGCGCAGCCACTTTGGCGCAAGCGATTCGGCACAGCCGGCTTGACGCAGCCCGTTTTGGCACAGACCCATTTAGGCGTGAGCATTTTGGCACGGCCGGTTTGGTGAGACCCATTTAAGTGCAGAATTGTTTTGTAGTTATTCAGTAGTTTGTAGTTATTTAGTAGTTTGTAGTTATTATTAAAATAAAATATAACCCATTAAAATGATATTCCATTGAAATTGAAGAAATTCAGGGAAGCAGACGCTGGAATACAGACACTTGTAAGAAGATTTAGTGAGAGAAATGACATTGAGTATTTACGAGGGATTGCCCATAATTTTGAATTAATGTCATATTTCACATTTTTTGTATTTACCTTATTTCTTTCATTTTTATTTTCTTTTTAACATTTTTACTGAAGAGGATAACCATTATTTTTCTTTTTATTGCTTTTATTAATGCTTGTAACTAAGCCTGAAAACAGTTCTGCGCACCAAAACGGGCTGCGCCAAGCCAGCCACGCTGAATCGCTCGCGTCAAAGTGGCTGCGGCGAATGGTCCTATACCCCCTATCTGTAGTCAATTTCATCGCCATCTGAGATTCGACCGTCTATGGTGGTGTCATCAGCAAACTTGTAAATTGCATTAGTCTGGTATTTGGTGATGCAGTCATGGGTATACAGTGAGTACAGTAGAGGGCTGAGTTTGCACTCCTGGGGGGCTTCAGTGTTGAGAGTAAGTAAGGATGAAATATTGTCCCAATCTTCACTGATTGAGGCCTGTGGGTCAGAGAACTGAGGATCCAGTTGCAGAGAGTGGCGCTTAGTCCAATATCACTAAGTTTAGTAATCAGTCTCGAGGGGACAATAGTGTTGAAGGCTGAACTGTAGTCAATGAGTAGGATTCTTATGTAGCTGTTCTTGGTGTCAATATGTTCTAGGGAGGAGTGAAGGGCAAGTGATATGGCATCTGATGTGGATCTGTTGGTCTGATAGGCAAATTGGAGTGGGTCAAGAGTAGTGGGGAGGCTGGATTTGATTAATGCCATGACCAGCCTTTCAAAGCACTTCATGAGCCACTGGGCGGTAGTCATTGAGGCATACTGCATGAGCCTTCTCAGGCACAGGGATGATGTCGGCCCTCTTGAAACAGGCAGGGAGAGTGGCCTGCTGCAGGAAGAGGTTAAAGATGTCTGAGAAGATCTCTGCATGCTCTGAATGCATGGCCTGGTGCTCTGACTGGTCCCATCGCTTTCCTTGAATTCACACAAAGGAAAACTGACCTGTCCTCTGATGCAGTGATTGTTGGGATAGGTTTGTCAGGACCTGTCAGAATGGTGTTACCTCTCTGCCAAAATTCTGCTCAAAGTGAGCATAAAAGGTTTTGAGACGGTCTGGGAAGGATATATCATCATTTTCTATCTTGCGCTGTCTCTTTTTCGAACCTGTGATATCATTCAGTCCTTGCCATAGTCGCTGGATGTCTGTCTGGTTCTCTAGTTTGGATCGGTATTTGACTCTTTTTATTTCCAAGTGCTTGTGTCCATGAACAGAGGTGCTTTATTCCCTATTTTGATCTCTTTTGAAACAGACTGTTGCTTTGTGAAGTTCAATTATTAAAGTGACCTGCAACAAAATTGTCTTTGTGCTTAAATTAGAATTAATGTTTATCCATGTATTCAAGCCTGGGAGATAATTGTCATAATATGCATGCATACAAAGAAAAGAGAAAGAGAAACATTTCCACCAAAGAATAACTTAGAAAATACAGATATAAATTCACATGATATATGGAGTCCAGTGAATTTTTTTTCCTGCAAGAAATCAGATTCAGGAGGACTTGGCCATCCACAGTAGGAGTTGCAGAACTTGTTTTGTCTTTGACAGAAGTGCAACAGTATTAGGTTGATTTTTCAAGAAAATTAATTTATGTTTCCATTCAATATAATTATTCTTGAGGAACTAAGTTTCAAGGATGCTCAGACTGGAGGGAGAATTAGCTAAGGCGTGAGTCTGGCTGTGGTGTCACCAATAAAGTTCTCCCCGTGTCTGCGTGGGTTTCCTCTGGGTGCTCCGGTTTCCTCCCACAGTCCAAAGATGTGCAGGTTAGGTGAAATGGCCATGCTAAATTGCCTGTAGTGTTAGGTGAAGGGGTAAATGTAGGTGAATGGGTCTGAGTGGATTGTTCTTCGGAGGGTCGGTGTGGACTTGTTGGGCTGAAGGGCCTGTTTCCATACTGTAAGTAATCTAAATCTAAATCTAAATATGCCTACGTGTGACCCTAGACACACAGCAAAGTGGTTAACACTTAACTGCCCTCTGGGCAATAGCCCACTGGCCTAGCCAATGATATGCTTATCCTGTAAATGAATTTACAAAAATATTAACAGTAGACTGATTTTAACTAGACTAAGGCAAGGTTTCATAACTTACCAAAGACCAGAGGAGTTTAGGTAATGTGATGGGGTTGCTAGGTGAGTTTCTTTACCTAATGGTGTCATTTCTATGCTTCTGGTTTAAACCATTGTTCATCATATAAACTAGGCAATAGGATATTAACACTTGTTCAAGCATAGTGTAGTTAAAGGTTACTCTTAGTTTATCAGATCCTAGTGGGGATACATGATATATATTCTTTTGTGTTTGTTGACTATAAAGTACATACAATGTCAAGCTGTCAGATTCCAACTGGAGAGTATCTAAAATTCTGTCCTCATTACTGCTGCTTGGAAGTTTTCGGAAATTGTAGTCAACTTGTATCTGATCAGCAACAGCTATGCTTTAGTCCACCAAAGTCCATATTTTAAAAATATATACTCTTTAAAAACAATTTATGATCTCTTTTAGACTAGTGGACCTACAATGTAACTGATTGTGTTGACAACTGCTATGTAACTGATTTTGTTCAAGCTGCTGACATTTCTAAGGGCAGTTAATCTGCACTTTGCACTGATGATTTAATTGTGAGAGATAAAGATTCCTTCATATTTGTGCATGGAAGCAACTAGTATGAACCAAAACACATTGAATTCTTCTCCTTTTTTGCAGGTATCTTCAAGGCCTAGTTCACCTACAACATTCTCTCAGCCTGTGTCCTTCAGGGCATTCAGTCTGACTTCCTGTCTTTCCATCTTTTCCCTGTTTTACTAATGGGTGGCAGAGTATCAAATTAGTGCTCGTGTTTGGAATACTTTCTCCCCGAATCCCTCTGCTTTCACCTCTAGAATCACAAAAAAGCTCTCAAATACTTTTGGCAAGTCTCCATTATTAGTTTGTTATCTGAAATGAAATGGGATGGGATATTTCCAAGGCCTTCATCAATGTTGTTTTTATATTTCATAACATTTACAAGAAATGTTCCTATTATCATACTTGTAAAATGATCTTAATGGAAATAAAAATGCCTATAGCTGAATATTTTGCAACAAAGGCAGATGAGTTATCAATCATACTTTCACTTTTTCATTGTAGAAGAGTTTCTGCTCACAGATGTTCATTCTAGCTGTCTTGTCACATTAGGTAAGGTGACATTCAACAACAAAATATCATTATAATTACAAATGCTTAACTTTAGATGAAATTGTAGGCAATTAAGTCTGAAAAACAGCCAGAGGACAAATGAAGAAAAATATTTGAACACATTTCTGCATTACCATTTATCAACCCAATGGCACGATGCCCATTATTCCTGTTCATGTTCAAAACATTGCTAAATTCTGTGGAAATCAGTAATGGGATATCAATCAATTAGGTGTGATAATTGAGATAGAAGGTTATGAGATAATTGACATAGCTCCACCTAGCTAATTTATAAAAGGCATGACATTGTGACCCCTGAGAAATTCTTTTTCTTGAGAAACATTGGTCTCTAAAGTGGACCAGTGAAAATGTTTAATGTGCTGACTCAAGAAACCTGCGATGGGATTTTGACTGCGGATTTACAACATTGCTCTAGATGCGCATATTATGGAAAACTATTGTCCCACAAAATGGTGTGTAGCACTACATTTTCCAAAACTACTATTATTTGTTATAATTGGTAGGATAGAAGTTGAATATTGCTGAAAAAGACACATTTTGTCAAACCATTTCATCTTGCACTCATAAGAATCATTTGCACGAAATACCAAAGCAAAGAACACAAGATTTACACTCTGTGAAGGGGCAGTACTGACTGTACACATACTTCACCTGTTTCACTTTAACAAAATAGGTGACAGTGATTCTCTGGTTGTTTCTCAGGACAGCGCCTTGACAAGTCAAAGACAACTTGCATTGTTTAAAATTAAAAGGAAGCTTCATAAGTGATCGACATTCATCAGTAATTCATGCATTCTCCATGGTGATGCCTCTACCAATCAGAACTCTCTTCACATTTGGTTCAAATGCTGCCTTTACTTTGGTGTTTCTTGTGTGTAGCCCTCACAAGTGGGAGAGAAAAATCTTCAACAAATTGTGTCCTTTTACGGCAATAAGCAAACATTATTTTACAACTATATAGATGCTTTGCATTCCTCAAAATAAATTAGAGAGGCCATTGTGATAATAAGTTAGTTAAGATCTAACAAGGGAAACTCAGGGTTGGAACAACAAAGAGAAACAAAGTCATTATCAAATGTAATTAATGTCTGGTCACCGTATCTCTTTGACAAACTTTACAAGAAAAAGGAACTTCTATAAATTTATGTGATATGATTAAAATATCCTTGACATACCTGTCCAAGACAATAAATCAAATAACATAAGACAAGCAAAACATATGTGACTTCTAAACCTTTTGGTAACTTTGGTACTACTACAGCAGTTTTGCAATTATAAGGAGTTATGAAGTAATTGATCATAAAAACATAATTATAAGAATCATAATGATCATAAGAACAAAAGAAAACCAGTCACCCATCAGCTGTGAGGTGGCATGGTGGCGCAGTGGCTAGCACTGCCGCCTCACAGTACCAGAGACCCGGGTTCAATTCCTGCCTCGGGCAACTGTCTGTGTGAAGTTTGCATTTTCTCCCCGTGTCTGCTTCGGTTTCCTCCCACAGTCCAAAGATGTGCAGGTTTGGTGAATTGGTCATGCTAAATTGTGCACCCAATACCCTATTACATGCATTAGTCAGGAGTAAATATCAGGTAGGGTAATGTGTGTGGGTGGATTGCTGTTCAGAAGGTTGGTGTGGACTTGTTGGGCAAAATGGCCTGTTTCCATGCTGTAGGGAATCTAATCTAAAAAAAAAACTGGTTCATGATTCATTTAGACTATGGTTTACTCCATTTATTGACCTTTTCTCTTACTGAATACAATCTAATCTTAATCATGAAATTGTAATTAACCCACCATTCATATTCTCTTAGGAGAGAGAGGTCTTGATTTCCACTACTGCTGCATCAGCTCAGCAGGTCTGGCAGCTTCTGTGGAGAGAAACCAGAGTGAATGTTTTAGGTTCAATGACACTTCCTCAGAACAGCAAAGAAATATTTTTTCCTGTACTTTCCCCACTGCATTCCTTTATCATTTTAAACACCCCACACTGTGCCTCTGAGAAAACCATTCAAAATAAAAGAAAGGAATAAGAAGGTGCTGCTGAAAAGGATTCTGGGAGGAGTCATCTCAGTAACTTTGACTGAGGAGGGAGCGCAGAAGAGCTGGTGTCAGCAAACCGTGTGAGCGCATCCAACAGAGGGTGCTGCTGAGAAGGATTCTGGGAGAAGTCGTCTCAGTCACTACCCAGGAGTGAGTAAAAGGAAGGTAAGCCAGAATGGAGCAGGAATTTTGAGAAGGTTGTAGTGCTGCTGGAGGTTTAAGTGTAGGCTTAAATGAATAACTTCAGTGAGGACGGGGAGCAGCAGTGAGGTAAGGCAGTCAGAGAAGGACCAAACTACTACAGCTTCTGAAGACATGAGGTTAAAGGAGAAGTAGAACAAAATTTAATTGTGAAGTCACAGGCAGCAGGTAAATGAGCAACTGGTGAGTAGTATCTTTTCTCTCTTACTCTCTCTTCACTTTGCTACTGTTGTTAACTTAAGGGTTACATTATAGCAGGGGATCTCAGACCTGTGTCATGCTCCTACTGTGCGATGTGGGAATTCAGGGACCGTTCTGATATCCCTAACTCCTTCATGTGCAGGAAGCGTGTCCAGCTGCAGCTCCTGTTTGACTACTTGATGGCTCTGGAGCTGGGGCTGGATTCACTTTGGAGCATCCAGGAGGCTGAGGGCATCATGGATAGGATGATCAGTAATTTGGTCATACAGCAGATAAAACAACTGAGGAATATAAGGAATGGGTGACCAACAGACGGACAGAGGAAGAATAGGAAGGCAGTGCAGGGGTCCCCTGCAATCATCTCCCTCCAAAACAGATGTACCATTTTGGATATTGTTGGGGAAGATGGCTCACCAGGGGAAGAAGGAAGCAGCCAGGTTCATGGCATTGTGACTGGTTCTGCTGCACAGGAGGGCAGGAAAAAGAGTGGCAGAGCTATAGTGATAGAGAATTCAACTGTAAGGGGAATAAATTGGCATTTTTGCGGCCGCAAATATAAGTCCAAGATGGTATGTTGCCTCTTTGGTGCAAGTGTCAAGGATGTCTTGGAATGGCTGCTGGACATTCTGGGGTGCAAGGGTGAAAAGCCAGCTATCGTGGCACATATAGGCACCAACGATGTAGGTAAAAAATTGAATGAGGTCCTACAAACTGAATTTAGGGAGTTAGGAGTTAAACTAAAAAGTAGGACCTCAAAGTTAGTAATCTCAAGATTGCTATCTGTGCCACATGTTGGTCATAGCAGGAATGGCAGGATGACTAAGATGAATACATAGCTTGAATGATGGTGCAAAAGGGAGGGATTCAAATTCCTGGGACATTGGAACAGGTTCTGAGGGTGATGGGACCAATACAAACAGAACGGTCTGCATCTAGCCAGGACTGGAACCAATGTCGTGTTGGGAATGTTTGCTGGTGCTGTTGGGGAGGGTTTAAACTAATATGGCAGCGGGATGGGAACCAATACAGGAAGTTGGAGGGAAGTAAAGTGCGGACAGAAACAAAGGACAGTAAGGGGAAAAGTGAAGGTAGAAGACAGAGAAACCAAAGACAAACATCAAAAGAGCCACATTTCACAATGATTCTAAAAGGGCCATAAATGTTAAAACAAATGAGCCTGAAGGCTCTGTGTCTCAGTGCAAGATGCATTTGTAATAAGGTGATGAATTAACTGCACAAACAGTTGTTAATGAATATGATATAATTGAGATCACAGAGATTAGATTCCAGGGTGATTAAGGATGGGAACTCACCATTCAGGGTTATTCAATTTTCACGAGAGATAGACAGAAAGGAAAGGGAGGTGTGGTAATGTTGCTGGTTAAGGAAGAGATTAACACAATAGTAAGGTATTGTGGACAATGTGGAATCTATATGGGTGGAACTACAGAATATCAAAGGGAAAAAGACATTAGTTGAAGGTAGTGTACAGACGACCAAACAGTAGTTGTGATGTTGGGGACTGTATTAAACAGGAAATTATAGATGCATGCAGTAAGGGTACACCAGTTATTATGGGTAACTTCATTTTACATATGAATTGGACTAACCAAACTGATAGCAACGCGATAGGGGAGGATTTCCTGGAATGTATGAGGGATGGTTTCCTTGACCAATAAGTTGAGGAATCAAATTGAGAGCAAGCTATCCTGGACTGGGTATTGTGTAATGTGAGAGGATTAATTAGCAACATTGTGGTGTGAGATCCTTTGGGGAAGAGTGATCATAATATGGTAGAATTCTTCATTAAGATGGAGAGTAACACAATTAATTCTGAAACTATGGTCTCCAACTTAAAGAATGCTAACTTTGATAGTATGAGGCATGCATTGGCTAGGATAATCGGGCAAAAAATGTTTAAGGAGTTGACAGTGGCAGACATTTAAAGAACACACGGATGAACTTCAACAATTGTACATCCCTGCCAGGCATAAGCGTAAAACAGGGAAGGTGGCTCAACCCTAAATAAGAAGGGAAATCAGTTAAAGCCAAAGATGAGGCATATACATTGGCTAGAAAGAAAAGCAGCAAACCTAATGACTGGGAGAAATTTAAAATTCAGCAGAGGAGGACAAAGAGTTTAATACAGATAGGGAAAATAGGATATGCCAGTAAGCTTGCAGAAAACATAAAAACTGACTGCAAAGTTTCTATGTATAAGTGGAGAAAAAAAGACTAGTGAAGTCAAATATAGTCTCCTGCAGTTAGAGCTGAAAATGTGTTGCTGGAAAAGCGCAGCAGGTCAGGTACCATCCAAGGAGCAGGAGGATAGACGTTTCGAGCATGAGCCCTTCTTCAGGACCCTTGGATGCTGCCTGACCTGCTGCGCTTTTCCAGCAGCACATTTTCAGCTCTGATCTCCCGCATCTGCAGTCCTCACTTTCCCCTGCAGTTAGAATCTTGTGAATTCATAATGGACAACAAAAAGATGGCAGACCAGTTGAACAAATACTTTGGATCTGTCTTCAGTAAGGAGAACACAAATAATCTTCAGGAAATGCTAGGGGACAAAAGATCAAGCATGCAGCATGAACTGAAGGAAATCCTGACCAGTCAGGAAATGGTATTGGCGAAATTGATTAGATTAAACCCCAATAAGTCCCCAAGGCCTGATGTTCTACATCTCAGAGCACTTAAGGAAGTGGCCCTAGAAATAGTGGATGGATTGATGATCATTTTCCAACATTATGTAGACTCTGGAAGAGTTCCATTGAACTTGAGGCTTGCTAATGTAAGCCCATTCTTTAAAAAAAGGAGGGAGAGTAAATTGGGAATTATAGGCCAGTTCGCCTGACATCGTTGGTGGGGAAGATGTTGGGAGTCAATCATTAAAGATGTAATAACTGAGAGATTTGCAATGCAGTGACAGAATCGGTCCTAGTCAGCATGGATTCACTAAAAGGAAATCATGCTTGACAAACTTTCTGGAAATTTTTTGAGGGTGTAACCAATAGCATAGACAATGGTGAATCAGTAGATGTCTTATATCTGGACTTTCAAAAGGCTTTTGACAAGGTTCCATACAAGAGGTCAGTTTGGAAAATTAAAGCTCTTGGTTTCATAGGTAATGTATTGACATGGATAGAGAACTGATTGGCAAACAGGAAGCAGAGAGTTGGAACAAATGGGTCCTTTTCAGAGTGGCAGGCAGTGACAAGGGGGATGCCACAGGGTTCAGCGCTGGGAACTCAGTTGTTCACAATATACATTAATGATTTGGACGAAGGAATTGAATGCCATATCTCCAAATTTGCTGATGCCACTTAGCCAGGTGGCACTGTGTGCTGTGAGAAGAATGCACAGTGGCTGCAGGGTGACTGGACAGACTGGCTGAGTGGGCAAATACTTGGCAAATGCAGCATAATGCGGTTAAATGTGGGGTTATCCACTTTGCTCACAAAAACGAAAAGGCAGATTATTATCTGAATGGTGACAGTTTAGGAAAACACGAGGTGCAATGAGACCTGGGTGTCATGGTGGAACAGTCGGTGAAGGTTGACATGCAAGAGAAGCAGGCAGTGAGGAAAGCTAATGGCAGGCTGGCCTTCATAGCAAGAGGATTTGAGGGTCAGTGTAGGGATGTCTTGTTGCAGTTATAGAGTTATACACCTTGGGTATTACGCATAGTTTTGGCCTCCTAGTCTGAGGAAGGGTATCATTGCTATTGAGTACAGCAAAGGTTCACCAGACTGATTCTCCGGATGGCAGGATTGATGCAGGAAGATGCAGGAAGAATGTCCTTATTGTTGGGGAAGTCCAGAGCAAGTGGTCATCATCCTAGTACCTGAGAAGGCATATGCAATGTGCCCTAATGACTACCACCCAGTGGCTGTCACCTCAATAATTATGAAGTGCTTCAAGAAGCTAGTCATGGCTCATATCAACTCTAGTCTCCCAGACTGCCTCGATCCCCTACAATTTGCCTAATGATGCAACAGGTCCACAGCTAACATCATATACCTAGCCCTGCACTCATCACTGGAACATCTGAACAACAAGGACACCTACATCACACTCCTGCTCATTGACTACAGGTCAGCCTTCAACATCATTATCCCCTCCATTCTGATCTCGAAAATTTCAATTCTTTGGTCTCGACTCCGCCCTCTGCAACTGGATCCTCAGCTTTCTGACCCATAGCCTGCAATCAGTGAACATAGGTAACTGTACCACCTCCACAATAGCATTCCAAACTGGAGTCCCCCCACCCACCAAGGATGCGTCCTCAGCCCCCTACTGTACTCCCTGTACACCAACGACTGTGTTGCCAAATTCTAAATGAATGCTGTGTACAAGTTCACTGACATCACTGTGGTAGGACGAATATCAAACAACGATGAGTCAAAATACAGAAGGGAGGTGGAGGGCTTGGTGACGTGATGCAGTGAGAATAACTTCTCTCTCAATGTTGACAAAATTAAAGAACTGATCATTGATGTCAGAAAGAAAGGAGGCAAACCTGCCCCGATCTATATCAATGGGACTGAGGTTGAGAGAGTGGAGAGCATCAAGTTCCTCCGAGTGATGATAACCGACAACCTGTCCTGTACTTCCCATGCACATGTGACAGTCAAGAAGGCACAACAATACCTCTTCTTCATCAGGCAGGATAGGAAATTTGGTATGTCCATAAGGAACCTCAACAACTTCTACAGATGCACCATTGAAAGCATAATGATGCATAAAGGCCTGGTATGGCAACTGCTCTCTCCAGGGCTATAAGAAACTACAGAAGGTTGTGAGCGTAGTCCAGACCATCTCAGATACCAACCTTTAATCCACGGATGAATGTTGAAAAATGTGGTTCTGGAAAAACACAGCAGGCCAGGCAGCATCCGAGGAGCAGGAGAATCGACGTTTCGGGCATAAGCCCTTCTTCGGGAATGAGGCTGGTGTGCCAAGTGGGCTGAGATAAAAGGTAGGGGGGAGGGAAATTGGGGGAGGGGCGCTGGGAATACGATAGGTAAAAGGAGGTAAGGGTGAGGGTGATAGGCCGGAGAGGAGGTGGGGGCAGAGAGGTCGGGACGAAGATTGCAGATCAAGAGGGCGATGCTGAATCCGGGGGTTGGGACTGAGATAAGGTGGGGGCAGGGGAAATGAGGAAGCTGGAGAAATCTACATACATCCCGTGTGGTTGGAGGGTTCCTAGGCAGAAGATGAGGCGCTCTTCCGCCAGGCGTCATGTGGTCAGGGTCTGGCAGTGAGGAGGCCAAGGACCTGCATGTCCTTGGCGGATTGGGAGAGGGAGTTAAAGTGTTCAGCCACGGGGCGGTTGGGTTGGTTGATGCGGGTGTCCCAGAGGTGTTCCCTGAAACATTCCGCAAGTAGGCGGCCTGTCTCCCCAATGTAGAGGAGACCACATCGGGTGCAGCGGATGCAGTAAATGATGTGTGTGGAGGTGCAGGTGAATTTGCGACGGATATGGAAGGATCCATTGGAGCCTTGGAGGGAGGTGAGGGAGGAGGTGTGGGTGCAAGTTTTGTACTTCTTGCAGTTGCAGGGGAAGGTGCCGAGAGTGGAGGTTGGGTTGGTGGGGGGTGTGGACCTGACGAGGGAGTCTCGGAGGGAGTGGTCACTCCGGAGCGCTGATAGGGGTGGAGAGGGAAATATATCCCTGGTGGTGGGGTCTGTTTTGAGGTGGCGGAAATGACGGAGGATGATACGATGCATCCGGAGGTTGATGGGGTGGAAGGTGAGGACCAGTGGTGTTCTGTCCTGGTGGAGATTGGAGGGGCGGGGTTCAAGGGCGGAGATGCGGGAAGTGGAGGAGATGCGGTGGAGAGCATCGTCGACCACGTTGGAGGGGAAATTGCGGTCTTTGAAGAAGGAGGCCATCTGGGTTGTTCGGTATTTGAATTGGTCCTCCTGGGAGCAGATGCTGTGGGGGCGAAGGAATTGGGAATATGGGAAGGCGTTTTTACAGCGGGCAGGGTGGGAGGAAGTGTAATCTAGGTAGCTGTGGGAGTCGGTCGGTTTGTAGTAAATGTCTGTGTTGAGTCAGTCACCTGAGATAGAAATGGAAAGGTCTAGGAAGGGGAGGGAGGAGTCTGAGACGGTCCAGGTAAATTTGAGGTCGGGGTGGAAGGTGTTAGTAAAGTGTTCAACCTCCTCATGGGAGCACGAGGTAGCGCCACTACAATCATCGATGTAGCGGAGGAAAAGGTGGGGGGTGGTGCCAGTGTAGCTGCGGAAGATGGACTGTTCCACATATCCGACGTAGAGGCAGGCATAGCTGGGGCCCATGCGGGTGTCCATGGCTAATCCTTTGGTTTGGAGGAAGTGGAAGGATTGGAAGGAGAAAAAGCATTGAAGAAAGTAAGTACAAAAAACTTTCATGTACTCACCCCCACACTCTGGATTCCTCGACCGTTCCTGAACCTTCTCACGACCTCTGGAACCATTCGGGCACCATTGCCCATGCGGCCGCGGCAGCCACCACCGCCACGGCGAACAGTGACGTCACTTCCGACCCACTGCCGCACGGACAACAGCCACCACCGACCATACCGCCTCCGCGATTGCTGCCCAGATAACCGCCTCCACGATCGCCAGGAAGACCATCGCCGACAGATATGCGGCCGCCGCAGGATCCACGCCGACCAGCGCCGTTTCTGCCCGGCGCACCACTTCCGCCCCCAGAGCTACCATCGCCGCAGCCACTTCCGCCCCCAGTGACGTCACTCACCTGCTCAAGGACCACACCGCACGTTATGCCACTCCCATGTCGATCTCCACCCCACGTCGATCTCCGCCCGCACGACTAACTCCACCCCCATGCCTAACTCCGCCCTCACTCCCAGCTTCAGCCCCACACCAGGTCCCAGGTCCTAACTCCCATCCCTGTTGTATCCCTCTCTGAGGAATAATTGTCAGTCCTCAGCAGAGGCGTCACCTTCATCCCCCTACGCTCCCTGATCAATGAATTCGACACGCAGCTAGACATCGAGCATTTCTTTCACCGCCTTCACCTCCGTACCTACTTCTTCAACCAGGATTCTCGCCCTCCCTCTGATGACCCCTTCTCCCGCCTCCAACACACCCCATCCACCTGGACACCCCGTGCTGACCTCTTAACCACCCTCGATCTCTTCATATCCAACTGCCACCGCAACATTGACCGCCTCAACCTGTCCACCCCCTCACCCACTCCAATCTCTCACCATCACAATGCACAACTCTCCACTCCCTCCACTCCAACCCCAACCTCACCATCAAACCGGCAGACAAGGGAGGCGCGGTGGTAGTTTGGCTAACCGATCTTTACAACGCTGAAGCTAGACGCCAACTCGCGGACACCTCCTCCTACTGCCCCCTTGACCATGACCCCACCTCCCACCACCAAATCATCATCTCCCAGACCATCCATAACCTCATCACCTCAGGGGATCTCCCATCCACCGCTTCCAACCTCAAAGTCCCACAACCCCGCACCGCCCGTTTCTACCTCCTGCCCAAAATCCACAAACCCGACTGTCCCGGCCGACCCATTGTCTCAGCCTGCTCCTGCCCCACCGAACGCATCTCTGCATACCTCGACACTGTCCTGTCCCCCTTAGTCCAAGAACTCCCCACCTACATTTGGGACACCACCCACACCCTCCACCTCCTCCATGATTTTCGCTTCCCCGGCACCCAACGCCTTATCTTCACGATGGACATCCAGTCCCTATATATTTCCATCCCCCATCACGAAGGCCTCCAAGCCCTCCGCATCTTCCTCTCCCGCCGACCCAACCGGTACCTTCCACTGACACCCTCCTTCGACTGACTGAACTGGTCCTCACTCTGAACAACTTCTCCTTCCAATCCTCCCACTTCCTCCAAACCAATGGAGTAGCCATGGACACCCGCATGGGCCCCAGCTATGACTGCCTCTTCGTCGGATATGTGGAATAGTCCATCTTCCGCAGCTACACTGGACCACCCCCCACCTTTTCGTCCGCTACGTCGGTGATTGTAGTGGCGCTACCTTGTGCTCCCATGAGGAGGTTGAACAGTTCACCCACTTTACTAACACCTTCCACCCCGACCTCAAATTTACCTGGACCGTCTCAGACTCCTCCCTCCCCTTTCTAGACCTTTCCATTTCTATCTCGGGTGACTGACTCAACACAGACATTTACTACAAACCGACCGACTCCCACAGCTACCTAGATTACACCTCCTTCCACCCTGCCCGCTGTAAAAACGCCATCCAAATTCCTTCGCCTCCACAGCATCTACTCCCAGGAGGACCAATTCCAATACCAAACAACCCAGATGGCCTCCTTCTTCAAAGACCGCAATTTCCTCTCCGATGTGGTCGACGATGCTCTCCACTGCATCTCCTCCACTTCCCGCACCTCCGCACTTGAGCCCCGCCCCTCCAATCACCACCAGGACTGAACCCCACTGGTCCTCACCTTCTACACCACCAACTTCCGGATGCATCGTATCATCCTCCATCATTTCCGCCACCTCCAAACCAACCCCACCACCAGGGATATATTTCCCTCCCCACCCCTATCAGTGTTCCGGAGTGACCACTCCCTCCGCGACTCCCTCGTCAGATCCACAACTCCACCAACCCAACCTCCACTCTCGGCACCTTCCCCTGCAAGCGCAAGAAGTGCAAAACTTGCGCCCAAACCTCCCCCCTCACCTCCCTCCAAGGCCCCAATGGATCCTTCCATATCCATTGCAAATTCACCTGCACCTCCACACACATCATTTACTGTATCCGCTGCACCCGATGTGGTCTCCTCTACATTGGGGAGACAGGCCGCCTACTTGCGGAATGTTTCAGGGAACACCTCTGGGACACCCGTATCAACCAACCCAACCGCCCCGTGGCTGAACACTTTAGCTCCCCCTCCCACTCTGCCAAGGACATGCAGGTCCTTGGCCTCCTCCATCGCCAGACCCTGGCCACACGATGCCTGGCGGAAGAGCGCCTCATCTTCCGCCTAGGAACCCTCCAACCACATGGGATATATGTAGATTTCTCCAGCTTCCTCATTTTCCCTGCCCCCACCTTATCTCAGTCCCAACCCCCGGATTCAGCACCGCCCTCTTGACATGCAATCTTCTTCCCGACTTCTCCGCCCCAACCCTCTCTCCGGCCTATCACCCTCACCCTCACCTCCTTCCACCTATTGTATTCCCAGCGCCCCTCCCCCAATTTCCCTCCCCCCTAACTTTTATCTCAACCCACTTGGCACACCAGCCTTATTCCTGAAGACGGGTTTATGCCCGAAACATCGATTCTCCTGCTCCTCGGATGCTGCCTGACCTGCTGTGTTTTTCCAGCACCACATTTTTCAACTCTGGTCTCCAGCATCTGCAGTCCTCACTTTCTCCTATTCAATCCCTGGACTCCATTTACATGGTTCGTTGCCACAGAAAGACTATCAACTTCATCAAAGACCCATTGCACCCCGGTAATGCTCTCCTACGGTCTCTTCCATCAGGCAGAACATACAGAAGCTTGAATATACACACAAGTAGGTTCAGGAACATCTTCTTCTCTGCTGTTATTAGATTGATGAATGGACTCTCCAACCTCAAATAATGCTGATCTTGTTAATGTCGATGTCATCTGGCGCATACCCTTTGCAATGTAACTTGTATGCCACTGTCTCTGTTTTGTTTACAACCTTTGATCTGTACATCCCTGCTTACTATGGTCTGCCTTTACTTCTTGGAAAAAAAACTTTTCACTGTATTTCTGTACACGTGGCAATCAATCAATCAATCAATCAATCACAGTCAAAGAATAAGGACTACGCTATTCAGGAATTTCTTCACTCAGAGAATTGTGAACCTGTGGTATTCTCTCCCACTGGAAGCTGTTGAGGACAGGTCATTAGATATGTTCAGAAGGGAGCTGGACAAGCCCCCTGTAGCTAAAGGGATCAAGGGTTATTGGGAGAGGGCGGGGAATGGGATTCTGAGATTTCACCTGGACCATCCCTGACACCTCTCTCCCCTTCCTGGACCTCTCCATCTCCATTAACGGTGACCAACTCAACACAGACATTATCTACAAACCCACTGACTCCCATATCTACCTGGATTACACTTCCACCCACCCTGCCTCCTGCAAAAATGCTATCCCTTATTCCCAATACCTCTGCCTCTGCCACATCTGTTCCCAAGAGGACTAGTTCCACCACAGAACACGTCAAATGGTCTCTTTCTTTTAAGACCACAATTTCCCCTCCCACGTGGTTGATGATGACCTCCAGCGCATCTCATCCACATCCCACACCTCTGCCCCCAACATCCTCAGCCACTTCTGCAACCTACAAACAGACCCCACCACCAGAGATATATTTCCCTCCCCACCCCTATCTGCTTTCCATAAAGACCGCTCCCTCTGCGACTACCTCATCAGGTCCACACCCCCTAATAACCCACACTCCCCTCCTGGCACCTTCCCCTGCCACCTCAGCAGTTGCAAAACCTGCACCCACACCTCTGCCCTCACCCCTGTCCAAGGCCCCAAAGGAGCCTTCCACATCCATCAGAGTTTCACCTGCACAGACACCAATGTCATTTACTGTATCGTTACTCCCGATGCGGTCTCCTCTACATTGGGGAGACAGGATGCCTACTCACAGAGTGCTTCAGAGAACATCTCCGGGATACCCGCTCCGTGGCCGAACACTTTAACTCCCCCTCCCACTCTGCCAAGGACATGGAGGTCCTGAGTCTCCTCCATTGCCACTCCCTCACCACCTGACGCCTGGAGGAAGAACGCCTCATCTTCTGCCTTTGGACCCTCTAACCCCATGGCATCAATGTGGATTTCACCAGTTTCTTCATTTCCCCTCCCCCCACCTTATCCCAGTTTCAACCTTCCAGCTCAGCACCATCCTCACGACCTGTCCTACCTGTCAATCTTCCTTCCCACCTGTCCGCTCCACCTTCCTCTCTAACCTATCACCATTACCCCCACCTCCATTCACCTATTGTACTCTCAGCTACCTTTCCCCCAGCCCCATCCCCTTCCCATTTATCTCTCCATCCCCGCGGCTCCCAGCCTCATTCCTGATGAAGGACGTTTGCCTGAAACATCAATTTTCCTGCTCCTCGGATGCTGCATGGCGTGCTGTGCTTTTCCAGCACCACACTCTTGATTCTAATCTCCAGCATCTGCAGTACTCACTTTCACCTGCTGAGGTTGCATGATCAGCCATGATTGTATTGAACGGTGGTGCTGGCTCAAAGGGCCAAAGGACTTACTCCTGCTCCTATTTTCTATGTTTCTATGTTTCTAAAGGCATGCATTTCAATCCCACAATATCCATGGACTCATCTGACTAGCCTCTTACATCCATTATATAAAATATCAGTTACGTCTATTGTAGAACCAGATAGGAATATCAAATGAGCTTTTCAAAGCATTTTAAAACAACATCATTGATTTGGATTTCAAATCATTTCAGGTTGAAGGAAGACATTAGGTTATGACCAACAGTAGCCATCCTTCATCCTGAATGTGCCTTAGGGTTTGACTGGGCTTCATTACATCACTTGACTTCAGGTAATATTAAACTAAGGCACACTTATTAAACTGTGTAATTCATAATATTACTTCTTAATCTAATACCTTAAATGATGTAATAGTAAGTTAATGGGGATGTAAAGTGAAAAATGACTTTCTAATGACTGAATGGGAATCAAACATAATTGTTACATGCTTACAGTCAAAAATACCCTTAACAATTCAGGGAGATAGTCCTGCTTTTGCTTTTTAATGAAAACCTTCAATATTTTTGCAGAGTTCAGTCTCAATATCATATCATTAAATATTTTATTGCATCAATAAGTTATTATGGTTAAGGTATTTGTAAAATGTCAACATAATGGAAGTTTGAAAGCAACACAGAAATCATTATGCTTTACTTAATCAATATGAATTCAAGTACAAATCTGTGTCTGAGTTTACAGCACCCCCCACTTCTGAGGCAATTTCTCCAACAATGGAAGGAGATAATGTTTTCTGTTAGATAGTCCTTTCATGCTCATTTTTGATGGGAATGGAACAATGTGGGTGATCCTGATTGTTTTTTTTTAATTTATGGCATGCATGTATTAACTAACCGGCATGAGCTCACATCTGCACAGTATGCTGCCTTGAGGGAATGCTTGCATAACTGACATGAATTCAAAAACATGGCAAGAGCTTTATCAAGTGGAGGAGAATTGAAGCTGTTGCTGCTTTGCATTCTTGTACTCCTTTCCAACCCTCTCTCCCCACTATCTCCTATCAGCAATCTGAAGTATCAGCAAGAAACAGCTGGGAGGTGAATATTGTCAGCAAACCTCACCAAGACTGACCTCAAATAAAGGAGCTGGTAAATTTCAGACTTTAAACTCACACAACACCAAATTATAGTCCAACAGGTTCATTTGGAAGCTTCAGGCAGCTATGAGAGTACAGGAACTTTACAGTTTCCAGCACAAAGTAACTGCTTCGAATAGGAAATGCCAGATAGGTTTACTCTTTACCTATCACTCTTTAAATCATGCTTGTACAAAATTCATAGGCAATCTTACTGCGTTTAAAATTTTTACCAGATATGTCCATCACGCTTTGTGGCTGCAGGTTAGTACTGAACTGTTTAGTTCATGCTAGTGACTTAGAAGAGCATCAAACAGTAAATCCTTCTAGTTCAACTTAGTCCAACAATGCTTATCTATGTATTCATACAGTGAAAGGCCTGCAGAATAGATATACGTTTACCATTTTGTGTGCCCTTCAAGATCTCAAAGACCATTAACCTACAGGATTTAAGACACTTAATGGAAGAAAACAGACACAATATGGGTCTCGTAGTGTAAAACTCTTTGACCAGCTCTTTGACTACCTTTGCAGAACTTCTGATGAGTCAAATGCCTGTGACAGAAAGTGAAGGAGATTGATGGCAAACTCAGTAGTATCAATCTGCTTTTTCTACATTTTATCTCTGTCTCATTTTTGCGGTCTCCCTCCCAAACACTCATTCTCTCTCTCTCTCTCCCTTTCTCCTCAGCACACACACTTAGAATATGTATTCCTACATTTTTGCGGTCTCCCTCCCAAACACTCATTCTCTCTCTCTCTCTCCCTTTCTCCTCAGCACACACACTTAGAATATGTATTCCTACTCTATTTTAATTTTCCAGTAACACAGAACAAACTAGCACCTCACCTTACTCAACATCGTTCTCATTAAGTGACACAAATGCTATCACAGATTGCCATGAACTTCTAGTTTAGTTTATAGTTCATGCTAATATTTTAGAGGTAATTCTTTAGTTCTGGATAAGCAGACGTTGGAGGAGTAATTAGAATGGTGGGCTTAGTGATGTCCAGAAGATATGCAGGAATATCAGTTCAAAAATAAAGTGATAAAAGAAGAAATGGAGCTAGAACAAACAGTATATGCTTACTTAGCCATAGAACCGAGGGTGGCATGGTGGTTCAGTGGTTAACACTGCTACCTCACAGTGCCAAGGATCTGGGGTTCAGTCCTTGTCTTGGGCCACTGTTAATGTGGAGTTTGTGCATTCTCCCTGCGTGGGTTTCCTCCCACAATCCAAAGGTGCGCAGATCAGGTGAATTGGCCGTGCTAAGTTGCTCATAGAGTTAGGTCTGTAATTTAGAGGGAAATGGGTTTGGGTGGGTTACTCTTCAGAGGGTTGGTATGGACTTGTTGGACCAAATGGCCTGTTATGACACTGTTGCGATTCTAATCAAACTGGGGTTGAAATGTTCGCACTCCTTTCAATAAGGGCGTTTTAGAAGAATGTTTTTGTTTTCAGAGTTAAAAATCACACAACACCAGGTTGTAGTCAAACAGGTTTATTTGGAAGCACTAGCTTTCGAAGTGCTACTTTTTCATCAGGTGGTTGTGGAGCTTCAAAAGTATTCACTTCATTAGATAAGAGAATAAATTGTGTATGAGGAATAATTAAACTAAACATTTATCATAAATATGGGTGGAGCTTAAGAAGTTTCTGTGCTTTCTATTATTCAGTGTTTCCTGATGGAGTCATAGAGTCATATAGCCATTAAATCAGACTCTTCAGTCCAACTCATCTGTACAGACCAGAACTCCCAAGCTGACCTAATCCCATTTGTCAGCATTTGACCCATATTCCTCTGAATCCTTTCTATTCGTATACCCATCCAACTCCCATTTAAATATTGCATTTTTATCCACCTTCACCACTTCCTCTGGCAGCTTGTTCCATACACACACCACCCTCTTCATGAAGAACTTACCTCTCAGTTCCTTTTTAAATTTTTCCCCTCTCATCTTAAACCTTGGAGTGCAGGTTCATAATTCCTCGAAAGTGTTAGGTGAATATGATAGTGAAGAAGGCATTTGGAAAGCTTTTCTTAATTGGTCAGACCATTGGGTATAGGAGTTGGGGGGTCATATTGTGGCTGTACAGGACATTGGTTCGGCCACATTTGGAATATTGGGTGCAATCCTGGTCTCCCTCCTATCTGAGGATGTTGTGAAACTTGAAATGGTTCAGAAAAGGTTGGCAAGGATATTGCCAGGGTTGGAGGATTTGAGCTACAGAGAGAGGCTGAATAGTCTGGGGCTGTTTTCCCTGGAGTGTCGGAGGCTGAGGATTATAAATCATGAACGACATGGATAGGATTATTAGACAAAATATTTTCCCAGGGGGTGGATGAGTCCAAAACTAGAGGTCATAGGTTTAGGGTGAGAGTGGAAAAATTTAAAAGGGACCTAAGGGGCAACTTTTTAATGCAGAGGGTGGTGTGTGTATGGAATGAGTTGCCAGAGGAAGTGATGGAGGCTGGTACAATTGCAAAATTTAAGAGGCATCTGGATGAGTATATGAATAGGAAAGATTGAGAGGGACATGGGCCATGTGCTGGCAGGTGGAACTAGATTAGGTTAGGATATCTGGTCAGCATGGATGAGTTGGACCAAAGGGTCTATTTCCATGCTGTACATCTCTATGACCCTACGAACCTATGCCCTCTAGTTTTGGACTCCCCCACCCTAGGAAATATACCTTAGCTATTCACCCTATCCATGCCCCTCATGATTTTATAAACTTTTACAGGGTTACCCATCAGTCTCTGATGCTCCAGGGGAAAAATACGGAAGGAGATCTCAGATATCTGAGAATAATAGAGCTGTATTGGTAGGGGATTTTAACTTGCCAAATATAGATGGGGACTGTCATAGTCTTAGGGCTTGGATGGGGAAGAATTTGTTAAGTGTGCACAAGAAAACTTTCTTATTCAGTATGTGCAATACTTGATCTTCTAATGGAAAATAAGGCAGAGAAAGTTGTCAGGTCGTTTAGCACTTTGGAGCAAGTGGTCAGAATTTTATTCATTGTAAAATAGTTATGGAAAAGGATAAAACTGATCAAGCAGTCGAAGTTCTAAGTTGGAAAAAGGCCAATTTTGATGGTATTAGACATGAACTTGCAGAAGTTGATTGGGAGATGCTATTCGCAGGTAAAGTGATGGTTGAGAACTGGGAGGCCTTTAAAAATGAGATAATGAGAGTTCAGAGACAGAATGTTCCTTTTAGTGTGAAGGGCAAGGCTGGTAGGTGCAGGGAATGCTGGATAACTAGAGAAATGGAGGCTGTGGTTAAGAAAAATAGGCATTTGTCAGGTATAGACAGCCGGGATCGAACGAGCATAATAACAGTAGTAGTTGTACAAGGGCTGTAGGAGTATGCTTCAGAGGAAATTCAAGAAGGCAAAAAGGGGACATGAGATAGATTTGGCAAACAATCTTAAGGAGAATCCAAAGCGACTCTATAAGTACATTAAGGGTAAATGAGTAACTAGGGAGACAATAGGGTCTCTTAAGGATCAGCAAAGCTGTCTATATGTGGAACCACAGGATATAGATGAGATCCTAAATGAATATTTCACGTCAGTATTTAGATTGAGGTTTTGTTGCAGTTTGGACTTTGTTTCATTTGTAGTCCATTAGAACATCATAGCCAAATTAAATGACAGCGAGATAGGCTGCACTATGAGCAGATTAAAATGCAAACTTCATTACTGACTGCATGGAATATGGACGATGCTTGAACTCAGTTTGCAATTTGGTAAAGAAATAAAAGCTGAAGGTTTGCCTGATGTGAAACTTATGGAAAAATCTACAGTAATCCTCCACAGAGTAATGTTTATAAAAGAAAATACCTAACAAGTTAGCTTGCAAGTATTGGAAAAGTGATCAGATTAAGGGAGTGATATATCCAAAGACAAGAAACAGTGTATGAATGTTTCAGTCTGATAATTGCAGGAGCTGAAGAGAATCCACAAGAGGACTGTGGCATACTTCTGGGCATTCACTGCAGGAGTAAATAACTTTAAGATTGCTTACTTAGGAAAATTGCTTTGAGAAGTAAGAACTAAACCTGAGCACATAACGTATATAGTTATTAACCATATTAAGTTAATCATAATTGTTTTATTCAATGTTGCAAAGTTAGATAGAGTATTTGTGACTTTAAAGACAGGGTGTTAGAATTTGATGTTTGTAAAAATGATAGGGAAGCAGAGTTTGTGGTCCCTTTAAAGGATGATGTTTTATTCTCTGTGCTTAGCATTTTGAAAATGAATGTCCATGGGCAGAAGTTTGCCAGTTGCAGGTGCCCAAATTGAAACATTTGTATCAAAAAACCATACTGTTAGCAGGCACATCAGCATATTTACCAAGTCAAGAGATTTTTTAAAAATTAGCCAATTAATTTAAACCAGGCATTTGGAGACTAGGGACCAATTACATCTAAATCTGATGGTTTTGACAACCTCGAACTAATCTGTTTGTAAAGAAATGAATAGATCATCAAGGATATAAAAGAATAAGGTTTTGGAAAATTAGGGGGTAGAGAGCAAATTGCCATCTGAAGAAATTAGCTCTCTCAGCTCTCAGAATAAAGGTACAGTGACACTCTTAGCTAATATTTCTGACACCAGAATTTGATTGAGAGAAATATTCCTGATGCAAGAATTCAAAGGCGGAGGTGTTCTTGAAAGAAGATCAGCAGAGAAGGCGCAGACCAAGGGGTAATTTCAAAAGATTAAATTCTATTGTTTTGTTATATAAGTGGGACTTGTATTTATTAGAAAAGTATACCACTAGAATTTTGTTAGTTAGAGGGGAATTATTTGGTTTATTAGTGGATCTGTTAATTTGTTTACTGTTGGAGTTAGATAAATAAATTGTTACTTGTTGATTATAGAGTGAGTGAAAGGATTTCATTTCATTTAACCAATAACTGATTAGGGGAGGGTGGTGAGATTACATTACTTGTCACATTCCTTTAACAGATTATAAGGTGAGGTGAGCCTCTCTGGGTGTTTCAGTTTTTGTTATCAGAGAGGGCATTAACATCTGCTTCACAACATTAATTTGTTTTGTACACAATAAAGTTTGTGTTTTGTTTATAATATGAAAACTGTGTGCGGTAGTTCTATTGGTTTAAGTAAGGTGTTCAGATTTCTACTTGAAATATTACCACCTATATAATGTAAAAGAGACCCAGAAGGGGCACACTAAGCTTGAAACATTAGTGTTATTTCTGTCCGCCTTGATGCTGTCAAACCTGCCGGGTTCTTTCAGCACCTCCTGTTTTTACATGATTATGCAATTACACTTTATCATGGCCCTAAGTCTGATGTTTACTTTTGTCCACTTTGAAATGGACAAGCTGTCTGGAAACTTCCTAGTCTTTCAATGATATCCTTAAACAATGGGATATGTAAATTTCACTGTTGGCTCTGTGATACCCCTCATCTATCTCCATATTTAATTAGTTATTCACTGAAGACTTGATTCTTTCTGCAGTCTTGTTAAAAATTATGTTTGCAGCAACCACCTTAACAGATCGTGTGTGATCATTTTTAATGGTATTAACTAAAAGCTCATAAAATGACATGTCTGTACTGGACATAACAATCTTAATGGTCCTTAACCAGATTGCAACAACATATACATATCCTGCAGGGTGTAGATAATGACACTGAACAGGTAGCACTGCTGAGTGGCATCCATAAGAAACGTAATTAGCTGTGTCAGTGAAAGAGCCAGATCGTCAATTCATTTTGTTCTTTAACTACAGATCCTGAGCAGAAGAACCTAATTGGCCTTTTCAGAAGAGGAGACTGCTGTCTGAATAAAATTTTCTGCAACAGTCATTTCTGTGTGTTCAACTTACACTGCTACATCTAGCTATGGGTTTTGTTTGAGTGATTTAGATAGAAATGTACGATTTTTATTTTACAAGATCATAGAAAACAGTGCAAGAGAAAGCTTTGAACCATCTGTGCTATTTTATAAGATTGTGCCTAATCTTTGACTTCAAATGAAATTTCCTGCCAATATTTTCATTTCCAATGATACTTTAGAGTTCAAACTGTTTATTTCAGCTTTGAATGTAGTCAATGCACAGCCCTCCAAGGTAAAGAGAATGATAAAGGTTCACAACCCTACGTGAAGATATTTCCCCTCATCTCAATCTGAGATTGCTCACCTCTTATTTGGATATAACATCCTTCTAGTTCTAGGACCACCAGCTGGGACAAACAACCACTCTGTATCTATTTTGTCAAACCCTCTCAGAATCTTATGTTTCTAATAGATCACCTCTTATTATGCTAAACTGAAAAGACTATGGACCCATTAATCCTCTCAATCTCTCCTCAAAGGACAATCCAGGGTCCACTATAATGGAATTTTCAATGTACCCCTCTAAGGTAAATATATCCTTCCTTAGATATGAAGACCAGAACTATACACAGTATTCCAGTTGTGATCCCAATGGTTTGTGCAATTATGGCAATTACAGCACGAACGTACCCCAACCCCTTTGCAATACAGGATAGCATACCAGTTACTTCCCTGCATATCTTTGGGCCTGTTTGTTATTTTCTTAGTTTTTGTACATCTGAATTATTTTAATATCAACCTGTTGAAGGCGTTGTCACAAAATAGTTTGCTTTTCCGAAAGAAAACAACTTCAAATTTCCCCATGTTATGATTCACCTATCACCTTCTTACTTTTTCATTTAACCCACCCACATTCCATGGTAGACCTTTTGGGTCAATCATAAGAGACCATAGGAAATGACTTTGGAAGCTGGGACTGAAAGGAATATACAGAGTTTGGTGGCTTGATGCATTCCCATCTCTAGGAAACCTCATTGAAGTGGTTGGTGAGCTTGGCAGTGGTGGTTAGCCAGTTATTACCAATTAAGAGCTCAGCAGCTTAGTGGACGGGGTGTCCAAAGTGGAGGTCTCATTAGAGGTGGAGGTTTTGTGCCCCAGGAGCAATTCTACAAGAGGCAAAGGTAACATCCGTGGCATAAACAAATTGGATTGGATTTCACCTCTGAGTGTCCTATTGGATTACGTTCTAATCAGTTTTCATTTTGATGTTTGCCTTTGAGGACAAAGATCATATTGTTCTTGATGTCAGAATGATACCAACATCTCCTGGAATGCAGTCTAATTGGATGGGATTTGTGGATTAATTTTCTACCACTGGGAAATTTACAGGCAGGTTGGACTCACCGGCAATGGGAGCTAATTATCTCTGCAGTATGTACTGTAAAATCAATGTAATAATCTTCTTCAGAGAATCAATTACTTAACTTACATCTATATTGATCAAACAAGATCAATAATAATATAAATCTGGCTTACAAAACTAGGTTGGGGTTGTGGGTAAGCTTGGGGATTTCTCCCTCAAATGTAGGAGATTGTCTGATGCAGAGATGACAAAGAGAATTGATGAAGGCAAAGTGGTAGACTTTGTTTTTATGGACTTCCGCAAAGCATCCAACAAGGTTCCGCATGGTACAATGGTTAGTAAGGATTGATCACACGGGATCCATGGGAGTTAGCCAATTGGATACAAATTGACTTGAAACTGGGAATCAGAAGGTGGTGGTGGAGGGATGCTTTTTTGGACTGGTGGCCTCTGACCAGTGGTATCCTTTATTGGTCAGAGTATTGAGTACAGGAGTTGGGAGGTCATGTTGCAGCTGTACAGGACATTGGTTAGGCCACTGTTGGAATATTGCATGCAATTCTGGTCTCCTTCCTATCGGAAAGATGTTCTGAAACTTGAAAGGGTTCAGAAAAGATTTACAAGGATGTTGCCAGGGTTGGAGGATTTGAGCTACAGGGAGAGGCTGAACAGGCTGGGGCTGTTTTCCTTGGAGCATTGGTGGCTGAGGGGTAACCTTATAGAGGTTTACAAAATTATGAGTGGCATGGATAGGATAAATAGACAAAGTCTTTTCCCTTGGGATCGGGGAGTCCAGAACGAGAGGGTATAGATTTAGGGTGAGAGGGGAAAGATATAAAAGAGACCTAAGGAGCAACTTTTTCATGCAGAGGGTGGTACACGTATGGAATGAGCTGCCAGAGGATGTGGTGGAGGCTGGTACAATTGCAACATTTAAGAGGCATTTGGATGGGTATATGAATAGGAAGGGGTTGGAGGGATATGGGCTAGGTGCTGGCAGGTGGGACTATAATGGTCGGCATGGATGGATTGGACCAAAGGGTCTGTTTCCATGCTGTACACCTCTATGACTCTATGAAACAAGGATCATTGCTTATCATCTGTCCACTGATCAGTCCACTGCTTTTCGTCATTTATATAAATGATTTGGATGTGAGTAGAGGAGATATGACTATTAATTTACTGATGACACCAAAATAGGTGGTGTCATGACCAATGAAGAAGATTATCTCAGAGTATAAGGGATCATGATGGGTCAATGTGCCAAGAAGTGGCAGACAGAATTTAATTTAAATAAATGTGAGGTGTTTCATTTTGGTAAGGCAAACAAAGATAGGGCTTGTCCAGTTAATGGTAAGGCCCTGGGGAGTGTTGCCAAACAAAGAGGTATAGGGGTGCAGGTGCATAGTTCCTTGAAAGTGGAGTTGTAGGTAGACAGGGTGGTGAAGAAGGCATTTGGCACGCTTGCTTTCATTAGTCATAACACTGAGTGTAGGAGTTTGGTGAAACCACTTTTGGAATACTGCATACAATTCTGGTCTCCCTTCTATAGAAAGGATGTTGCTAACTTGAGAAAGTGCAGAAAAGATTTACAGGGATGTTTCCGGGACTGGAGGGTTTGAGTTATCGGGAGAGGCTAAAGAGGGTGGGGCTGTTTTCCCTGGAGTGTTGGAGACTGAGGAGTGACCTTATAGAGATTTATAAAATCATGAGGGGTATGGATAGAGTGAATAGCCAAGGCCTTTTTCTGAGGGTGGGGGAGTCTAAAATCAGAGAGTGTAGGTTTAAGGTGAGAGGAGAAAGATTTGAAAAGGACCTGAGGGATAACCTTTTCACGCAGAGGGTGATGCATGTATGGAACGAGCTGCCTGAGGAAGTGGTGGAGGCGAGAACAATTGCAATATTTAAAAGGCATCTGATGGGTGTGTGAATAGGAAGGGTTAGGGGATATGGGCCAAATGCTGGCAAATGGAATTAGGTCAGATTGGGATATCTGGTCAGCGTTGGGCCAAAGGATCTGTTTCATGCTGTATGATTCTATGACTCTATGTTTCAGGGGTGTGGTGACATTGAGAATTCTGGCTTGTTATCTGATATGTTTTTGGTTGAGGCATTGCACATAGTGTCTTGCATTTTGAACCAGACCCCTTGTGGCCACACATTGAGAACCATTGACTCACTATCCCAGATTATTTCTTTGTACAGACTCATCTTTCAGTTCATTAGAAAAATGAGTTTACTAGTGACTTTTGTTTGGACATCAAAGAAATGATCTTGAGCAAGTTTGAATCATGCCAATGAAGATATGATGAAGCATTATGTAAGGACAGCTTTTGCCATTCATCACTTGAAAGAAGAAGTAATTTGAGCTCATTAGTTCAACTAGTTCAGTAATGGACCAATGATGAAGAAAAGCCAAAAATGAAAGAGCAATGGAAAATGCAATAAGAAAGAGATATGCAGACAGTGATGGACAATAGCATCACAGAAAATCATTAACTGCTTAATTTCTGGTAAGATTACGGAAAATTATTGCATCGTGCTATTTGGAGTAACTTTCCTGAACTTGTACACCAATGCTTGCACCTTTAACATTCATGATGAGTTCACAGTAAGTTACATGGAAAATCAACCAAAAGTATTAATAATGAACATTGCTGCATTTTTACAAGTACTCTGCCAGTTTATTGTTGCAACATGTGCATTCCTTACTTGGAAATGTTCATCTTTTACGTCATCAGCTTGTTCCAAAGAACTTTGCAGCTAATAATGTCACAAGTATAAAGTGGAAAATGTTGGAGTCAAATTACACACAGCAAGCTCCCACAAACAGCGATGTAATAATTATCAAATAATCTATTATAGTGACTTTCAGTGAGAGATCAATACTTTTTAAGGCACCAGGGATACTTCCACTGCACCTTTTTGAAATAGTGCCATAAGATCTTTTACATTCAACTGACTATTCAAGTAGGGCATTAATACCAATGTCTGAATGAAAAGGCAGGACCTCTGACAGTGCAACACTCCCCCAGTATTTCATTAATAGGTTGCCTAGATTTTTGTGCTCAAGGCTCTGAAGTGGGAATTGTTCTTGCAATTTTCTGGCTTAGAGGTGAAGGTGTCACCAAACAAACTCACATGACTCAGCTCAGCATTCAATAATAGTTGCAAATGAGGGAAACTGACTTGGATTTTCTACCTCATGCTTCTATCAAAATATGAGACTCTGAATCAGAGCATTAAACTTCCTTTTGAATGATTCCTCATTTCAGCCCTCAATAATTGTTGGCTTAAAACAACGTTTTCTGGTATTAGCTTTCAATACATTCAGATGAATTCTTCTATCCCACTGTATCTTACATAACAACCCTTCTTACTTATTTCTTTTCCAAGCTGAAGAATCTGCATTTTCCAAACATTTTTTCATGACTCAGTCCTTTACTACTGAGGATCAGCCGTGGTAATCAACTACATAGCACAGTTTAATCATTTCCTTTGCGCTCCAGGAACTGGAAATAAATACATTGGTCAGAGGTGTGGCTTCAGTATGCAGTGTATGATTGAGTCTTCATATTATGTCTTTAGGTTTATTAGCCTCCATTGGTGGTGGAAAGTTATTAAAGACAACTGTTAGTTGGGAAATATGACGAACAGACACAAGTGTCCGTGTAACAGCTTTCATAATGGGACATGTCTCCCTATTTCATTCCACTTTCCCCAGTTGATTAGTGTAAATAGCTGTGAAGTTGCATCATGCACCATCGTGTACTATGGTTGTTGAATATCTCTTGTACAGATAGCTGTGCATTCATCAATAACCTTTGCAAAATTATTTAAATTATTGTCCCAGGGAGAAAGTGAGGGCTGCAGATGCTGGAGATCAGAGTCGAGGGTGTGGTGCTGGAAAAGCACAGCCGGTCAGGCAGCATCCAAGGAGCAGGAGAATCGATGTTTAGGGCATAAGCCCTTCATCATGAATGAGGTTTGTGAGCCAAGGGGGTAGAGAGTTAAAAGGGGGGAGGGTGGGACTGAGGGAAGGTAGCTGAGAGTTCAATAGAACAATGAAGGTGTGGGGAATGGTGATAGGTTGGAGAGGAGGGTGGGCGGATAGGTGGGAAGGAAGGGTAGGACAGGTCATGAGGGTGGTGCCAAGTTAGAAGTTTGGATCTGGGATCAGGTGGGGGGAGGGGAAATGAGGAAACTGGTGAAATCCACATTAATCCATTGTGGTGGGAGGGTGCCAAGGCGGAAGATGAGGCGTTCTTCCTCCAGGCATCGAGTGGTTAGCGTTTGGTGATGGAGGAGGCCCAGCACCTGCATATCCTTGGCAGAATGGAAGGGGAAATTAAAGTGTTGGCCATGGGACGGTGGCGTTGCTTTGTGCTGAAGTATTCTGCAAGTAGGCGTCCTGTCTCCCAAGTGTAGGGGAGACTGCATCGGGAGCAATGGATTCAGTAAATGACATTGGTGGATGTGCAGGTAAATCTATGATGGATGTGGAAGGCTCCTTTGGGGCCTTGGACGGAGGTGAGGGGGGAGGTGCGCGTGCAGGTTTTGCACTTCCTGCGGTGGCAGGGGAAGGTGCCAGGTTATTGTCCCAGGTGCAATTCCAACATGTGGGTACCTCTGGACATTGATGTCATCCAAGGTCAATTCAACTGCAGCAAATGCTTTCAGCTTCTGGGACCTCAGCTCAGTGTTATTAAATTGGAGACCAATCTGCAAGTACTGCAACACTATGGGGTGGAAGGAAGCTTCCCGGCCACTTTATTCCGAGAGGCAGTTGCAGTCTTCAGGAGGCAACCTTCTGATTTCGGGGTCAGGAGGGTGTGAGTGTAAGTGAGGAAAATAAGAGAACCAAAGAAAGAACTTGGTGAAAATATGATCAGTTTGGTAATTGGTACTGATAAAGTCAATGGACCTGCACATTGGTAATTTTCTTGGTCCTGATGGAGTTTATTCTAGGGTCTTAAAAGAGCTGACTAATTGGATATTTGATGCATTGGTGTTAGTTTTCCAAAATTCCTTAGATTCTGGACAAGTTTCATCAAACTGGACAGTAGCAAATATAACCCGTGTATTCAAGAAAGTAGGGAGGCAGAAAACCGAGAACCAAAGGGCAATTTGTTTGCTATCATCTTTGGGAAGTTGTTGGAATTGATGATTAAGATGGTAATAACCGGTGCAAGGTAGTCAGGAAGATTTAATATGTTTTGTGAAAGGGAAATACTATTTAACCAATTAGTTAGAATGAAATAATATTTGCTATGGATTCCAGGGAGCTCGTTGGTGTACTGTGTTTGGATTTTCATAAGGCATTGATAAGGCTCCACATAAAAGCCTATCATACAAAATAGGAGGTCATTGTACAGAGGGTAACATATTAGCATAGCAAATTGACTGCCTGTCAGAAACTTGGAAGTATTGATAAATATCTTTCTCAGATCAGCAGCATCTTACAAGTGGAGTCCCACAGGGATATGTGCTGGGTGCTCAGTGTTTTATCATTTAAATTTACAGGTGACAAAAAGATACCTAGGAAAGTGTGTTATGAAGATGACACACAAGTATGCAAACCAATATAGGATAGGCTAAATGAGTGGGCAAAGATCTAGCAAATGAAGTATACTGCAGGGAATTGTGAATTTGTTCACGTTGACAGAAAGAAGAAAAAAAAACAGAATATTGTTTAAATGGAGAACAACTGAAGAATTTTGAAGTGCCAATTTAGGCATTCCAATACAGGTCACAAAATGTTCATATGCAAATATAGCAAGCAATCAGAAAAGTTAATGGGATTCTAGCTGTTAATGGAGGAGAAATTGAGCATAACAGTAAGGATCTTATGCTTTAGTTATACAAAGCAATAGTCTCCTTGTTTAAGGAAGGATGTAAATCTGTATGAGGCAGATCAGAGATTTACTGGATTCACAGCTAGAGTGAGTGGGTTGTCTGAAAAAGAAAGATTGGACTTGATATCTCTCAAGTTTAGAAAAGATGAGGGGAGATTTGATTTAAATTTAGAAGATCTTGATTTGACTTGACAAGGTGACTGTGGAAAGGATGTTTACTCTTGTATCCAAAATGAATCCAAAACTAGGGGGCACTATTTTAAAATTAGGGATCACCCTTTCAGGATAGAGGGTTCGCTCAGTGGGTTGTGCCACTTTGGACCTTCTAGCTCAGAAGGCATTGGAGGTTGGTCATTGAATATGTTTATGATAGAGGTAGATAGATTTAGAATCATAGAGTCATAGAGATGTATAGCATGGAAACAGACCCTTCGGTCCAACCCGTCCATGCCGACCAGATATCCCAACCCAATCTAGTCCCACCTGCCAGCACATGGCCCATATCCCTCCATATTCCCATCTCCAAATGCCACTTAAAAGTTGCAGTTATACCAGCCTCCACCACTTCCTCTGGCAGCTCATTCCATATACGTACCACCCTCTGCGTGAAAAAATTGCCCCTTAGGTCTCTTTTATATCTTTCCCCTCTCACCCTAAACCTATACCCTCTAGTTATGGATTCCCCAACCCCAGGGAAAAGACTTTGCCTATTTACCCTATCCATGCCCCTCATAATTTTGCAAACTTCTATAAGGTCACCCCTCAGCCTCCGACGCTCCAGTGAAAACAGCCCCAGACTGTTCAGCCTCTCCCTATAGCTCAAATCCTCCAACCCTGGCAACATCCTTGTAAATCTTTTCCGAATCCTTTCAAATTTCGCAACATCTTTCCGATAGGAAGGAGACCGGAATTGCATGTAATATTCCAACAGTGGCTTAACCAATGTCCTGTATAGCCGCAACATGACCTCCCAACTCCTATACTCAATACTCTGACCAATAAAGGAAAGCATACTAAATACCTTCTTCACTATCCTATCTACCTGTGACTCCACTTTCAAGGAGCTATGAACCTGCACTCCAAGGTCTCTTTGTTCAGCAACCCCACTCCCTGGGACCTTACCATTAAGTGTATAAGTCCTGCTAAGATGTGCTTTCCCAAATGCAGCACCTCGCAAAAGGGTATCAGGGATAAATGGGAAAGTGGAATTTGGAACACAAACAGATCAGCCATGATCATACTGGATGGTGGATTGGGCTTGAAGAGCTGAATGGCCTACTTTGTCTCCTAAATAATACAATTTTTATGTGCAACCTATTTGCTTTCTTTTTGAAAGAATCAACTCCACTTTCAGTTAGTTCAATTGGGAGCATTCTTGCTTCTGAGTCAGGCCTTGGAGTCATATCCCTATTCAGGATTTGAGCACAAAACTCAAAGCTAACATTTCAGTGTTGGACTAAGAGAATGTTGCACTGTCAGAGGTACTGCTTTGCAGATGAAACGTTAAATCCCTCTTGCACCCAAGGCTGAGATAAAATGTCCACGGTATTATTTCCAAAGTGGAGCCATTACTTGTCAATATTTCCTGACCAATATTTATTTGATAACACAAAAAAAAACAGATTATCAGGCTATGATCATTTTGTTGCTTGTAGGAGCTCACTGTGCACACGCTACCCACCACTTTTCCTACATTACAACACTGACATTTCCAAAGTACTTGGTTGGCTGTGTAGCATTTGGAGATATCCAGCAGTCATGAAAAGTGCATGGTAAATGTAAGTCATTCTTCACCTTTCTTCCTGGATAGTTGGATGTGTGATGATGTAGGCAGCAGGTGGAGTATGTAGTTGACCTGCAGTGAAATATTTGAATCTTTATTACCACCAGGTGTTATTGCACCATCTGTTGGAAGAGAAAAGGAAGATGAGTTATAAGTCAGAATGGATGCCTTCTAAGATTGTTAACATCACATTATATTTGGTGCCATACTATTGTTTATGATATAATTTCAAATTATCTTATTGCCACAGCTCTACCTTCCCTCTGCAATCTTCGAGATGCCTTTGCTTTTCTGGCTTTTCTGCCTTTTGAGCCATCTTGATCCATTCACCATCAGTGAATGGTAGTGCTGCTCTTAGTAATAAGTCAAGCAAGTGGTACATCGGTCAGCCATGAGACTAGGACTTGGTGTGTTGGCTTTACTAGAGGCAGGTCAATCAAGTACTCATCAGTTGCTCATCACTACATTTTTCATTTTGATGTGAGAATGAATTTCAGCTTTAATGTACTCAGAATGCTAGTTACAAGTGGTAGGAAGAGTGTTTTTTTTACTGTAGGTCTTCATCAGCAGGATAGCAATAATGATGACAAAGTAGAGATGACAGAGTGGAATGTTTTGGATTAATGCCATCTGGTGCACACACATGAAGTCTGATTTTAACTTGGACAGGCAGGCAGAAAGTGGACCTTAGTAACCTGTGTACTTTGTGTTCTGTTGCCACTCTCAGCATTGCCAATTTTACCAGCGCCCTGAAGAAGGGTCCTGCATGAAAGGGCTTCCTGAAGAAGGGCTTATGCCCGAAACGTCGATTCTCCTGTTCCTTGGATGCTGCCTGACCTGCTGCGCTTTTCCAGCCACACATTTTCAGCTCCTGCATGAAATGTCAACTCTTTTGCTCCTCGGATGCTGCCTGATCTGCTGTGCTTTTTCCAGTGCCATGCTTTATCAACTCAATTTAACTAGGGCCCTTACAAGAACAATCCCTAGCGCGGGTGATTATGTGGAAGCCACATTAACTTAAAATGGGGTGCAATGCTGTGTCATTAAAAAGCTCATGATGGATGGAATGTGCACCATATAGACTTCACCAACTTGTAACTGGGGTGAGCAGTTTAACCCCTTAAAGGGACCACTGGAGCTCTACAAATGTAGAAAAAGAAACATCTGTTTTTAAAACATATACACACATGCTGCAAATATTGGAAATGTGAAAAAAGAAGAAAATGCGGGAAATAATGAGGCAGTATCTGTGGAGAAAAGAGGGTTCTGAGGAAAGGTCATATCCATCTCCATCCATCTATACAATTATGCCTCTGTATACACACACACATCACTGACTGGCATCTCGGAAATAAGTGTCTGCATTTATTTACCAGGCAGGGAATGGATTAAAAGCGGAATAATGTCAGATACACGTGCATTATCGGGGAGAGATCCAGATGAAATAGACTTTGAAGCACTAATGAGGCTAGAAAGTGCATTTGAATGAATGTTTCACAGATATGTAGATCCATATCTTGCATGAAAAGATGACAGAGGCGGAAGCAGGGCAGTAGATGAAGTGATTTGTATAAAGGGGCCGATTCTCTGGAGGTTGTACCCAGTTACAAAACTATCGATAAGATCTACTCACACTTCGGTATTCCAGCTCGTCTCTATAAAACGGCGGGGGCAACAGGAAAGTTGAGAAACGATTCCAGTCAGGATTATTACCTTCCTCACACCTCTCCCAGTGCAATCTCAACGGGGAACACTGAGGGGGTGGGATATATTAGTAAGGTACGGCTGAACCTTTCCCGGACCCTGTCCACCTGGGGCGGGATGTGAGAGCGGAGGCAGCTTGCTCACAGACAACATCAGCCCGCCACCAGCCAGAACCACCCCCACCCACCCCTTCATCCCTCCCTTTCCCCAGGGATCCGCAGCGGCTGCACAGCCCCTGGTGAAGGGGAGGAGGGGGGGGGGGGGCGGGGGTAGATGGAACAGTACAGCAATTCCGCTCACGTACTGTGGACAGGGCACCTGCTGGGAAAGGAGCCCCTGCAGCTTTCACCAGTCTCACTTCACAACCCGGAGGGGCTGTGCTGGGGGAAGGCAGACCTTTTTTTTTAAGGGGAGAAAGAAGCACACTCTCGGATATGAGCTCCAGTGCACGGTCAGTACCTCATCTGCCTGTCTGTGAGGAAGGTTCATTTAATGGTGTTTTCGAACCTGTCAACAGAAAGCAAAATACATCTTTTTTTTCTACTGCCTTTAGCTTGCGAGCAGCCAGGGTGGGAGTAAGAATGTGATCCAGAGATTGATTTTTACAGCTGACATCTTTGTGGATTGTTTAACGGGCAATTGTGCTTCTTATAGTCACTTAGCTGTTTGTGTATGTGTGTGTGTAGAATGTTGGTTAACTTCTCGGTAAAGCTATAATCCCAGCAAGGCTGTTTCACATTCCTGCTGGGCTTAGTTACGGAGCAGGGACGGAATCCCATTCCTCTAGAATGTGACTGCTACCCACCCCCTCCGCCTCCCCTCAGGCTGCTGGCGGTGTAGGTTGAGGAATGGGGATTACGACGGCAACGGAAGCCCTGGTGCTGTAAGAGGAGGAGCGGCTCTGTGTATGAGTTGGAGCTTGGATGAACTGCCCCCATTGCGGTGTCTGATGTCAGGGCGATAAGAAGGATCCGCGAGAGCAAGGTGAGGGGAATACTTTACCATCAGAGTCAAGCCTGAGATATAAGCGATGCCTATTGCATGCAGACATATCCATTCTCTGTGGACATTTGTAACAGGAAAACCACATCTGAACCTTTTATGTTGTTGCAAATATTAGATGCTTGGTCCCCTCGGTATAGTCAGACATCAGACTGTGCAGCACTGATATCCACCTGGCTGAATGTATAGCGTTGTCTCTCTGAAAGACAGCAAAGAACAGAGTGGGTAGAATTTTTTTATTGCAGTTAACAAAATTGAAGGATGATGAGAGCACTGCGGTGTTTTATTGAGCTGTTAAGAGTCTGAATATTGAGTCGAGGTAGTGGCTCCTTTTAGAGCAGATCCTCATCTTCACTGTATTTGGAGAGAGAGTAAAGACTGGACTCTCCGGTTCTCCTTATGTCTGAGTCCCAGTATCACGTTGTTTACATATTCTGCTCCCATTTCAGAGAGGTTTTCCAAAGTCCTCAGGTTCTGAAAAGGCCAGTAGGTTTTCGATTGAAGAGCACTGGGCACATTTCTAAATCACTGCTACCGGGATTACGTGTATATCCAACACGCCGTCCCGAACTCACCTCCCTCAATGTTCTTGCCTCTTTTTCCACTCAAATCTCTAACCCACTGGTTCAGGATTTCTCTACCCTCACTTTGCTGTTTTATAAACTCAGCGTGTTGCATTCTCCCTCTAATAATCCCCAGACCTCAATCTTTCATTTCTCATCCTCTGGGATACCCCCGCCCCTCCCCCGTCGGTTTATTCCTTTCTTTTTCATCCACTTCTTATCTTCATCCCCTTTTCACTCCGATCAGCAATTCAAGCGGCCTCAGAGTTGAGAGTCATCCGCTCGCTTGATGACATGGAGATGCAGTTTGATATCGGATTTTTTTTTTTGTCGAGAATACAAAATGTGGTCAGGGAGCGGAATGGGTCCCAGCACAGAAACACATGCCCTCACCTCGGTGTCCATGGAGCTGGTCTGCATGCTGATTTGGGAGTGGAAATTACCGCATTCAGCCGCCGGAAATTGATCAGCCCTTTGCGCCTATCTTGCCCTGATCTTAATCTCAATTTTAGTTTCTGGCAATTCCAACCAGCAAATGCCGAATTCGTCTTGCGATCCTAAATCATGTAAGAACTCTCACTTGCTCCTGTCTCGTTTGGCACGCTAGTTCTCAGGGAACATTGCGCTGTCCAAGGTGCTGATGCTCTGACGAGAAACTATCCATAGTCTCACCACCTCTTCCCCCTCCCCACTTCCTGATAGTTGGACATAAAATGCCCCCACCGCACTTAGGAGGAAAAAAAGTGGTGGCCAGTATCTATCCTCCAGTGAGTAGCAGTGAAGCAAACGACCTGGTCATTATCACATTGCTATCTGTGGGAACTTGCTGTGCAGAGACTGGCTGTCAGGTTGCTGTACACTATGGCAGTGCCCACTCTTCAAATTTACTTCATTGGCTGTAATTGGGGTGACCGGAGGTCAAGAAAGTTCAACATCTTTCTAGATTATTAGATAAGCACACAGTGCCTTATCATTAGAGAGAATTTTGAAACCTCCAGCACTGATTATTAGTCTGAACCCAATATCATTTTGGTGGTGGGGGGGAAAGGGGCGGGGGAGGTGGTGGCGTGGAGTTGAGAACTCTATCATTCCAATAAAGATTAATAGTTGAAAGGCAAGGGAAGGACTGAAACTGCAAGCTTCTGAATCTCTGAATCTACCGTCACTGGAGGAAGATACCAATTCTATTAGTGATGAAAAGCAGCTGAACTCACAATCAGTGGGGAGAAAGTTTGAATGATCAATTATGTGATGAGATGAGGGTTCAATTATTTCAATGAAAATAGAGCTAAATACTTAAAGAACAGAAGAGTGAAATGTACCCATAAAAAAAAGTTTGGATTTTTATAACTTCTGTCATTCATGATGGATTGTGGAAACTGCTATGGAAGGAACTATTGATGTTTGTCTGAAATAAAACAAGAAAAATTCAAACAAAGAAGATTTGAAACAAAAACAGAATTTCCTGAAGAGACCCAACTGATCTGGCAGCATCTGTCGAGAGAGAAATAGAGTTAATGTTCTGAGTCTGGTAATCCTTGTTTGAGTTTAATATTTGAAACAAGACTTATGCAATCTAATACAAGCATGATACAGTTTGGTTATGACTCCTTCTGACTTATATAGTTTTAGCCATGTTGTTCAATATTCTATTGAATATGTTTATTCTGCTTTGTATTGGTTGGACAGGTACGTGTTAAGTCTCTGGCTGGAATTCAAGTTTCTGGGATTGGGTACCTGTAGGACGGGATTTTCCTTTGCTGCTTTAATAGTCAGATGTCATTGATTATGCGTGATTCCCACTGCCAAGATGAGGAATTTAGAAGTGATAGCATTAATACCACTGTAGCATCTAAGTAAACAGTGAATGACCATAAAGGGACAGAAAAACCCTGTGAAGGAAGGATCTGCAACCTGTACAGGAACATGGACTTAGCTTGGGCTTATCACCTCTGGTTTGAATTGATTTGATTTATTGTTGTCACATGTACCTGAGTACAGTGAAAAGTTTTTTTGTGAGCAGTACAGGCAGATCATAACAAAGCAAGACATACAAGGTTACAGCTTCACAGGAAGTGCACAAAAGCAAGATCAGCATTAGATTTGAAATTAGACAGATCCATTCAGCAGTTTAATAACAGCAGGGAAGAAATTGTTCTTAAACCTTTTGGCGTGTGCGTGTTCAGGCTTTTGTATCTTCTGCCTGATAGAAGAGGTTGAAAGAGAATGTTACTGGCGTGGGTTGGGTCATTGATGATGTTGGTAGCTTTTACACAGCAATGGGAGGTGTAAATGGAGTCCATGGATAGTAAGTTGGCTTCCATGATGGTCTGGGCTGTGCACACAACCATCTGTAGTTTCTTACAGCCCTGGGCAAAGCAGTTGCTGGACCAGGCTGTTATGTACCCACAGAATGCTTTCTATGGTGCATCTCTAAATGTTGGTGTTGTTCCTTATTTTCAAAGCCTCCTGAGAAAGAAGAGGCAATGTCTTGCCTTCTTGACCATTACATCTATGTGGGAGGACCAGGACAGATTGTTGGTCAACTTCACTGCTATGAAGTTGATGCTGTCAACCCTCTCCACCTCAGCTCCATTGACGTAGTTAGGGACGTATCCTCCTCCTTTCTTCTTGAAGTCAATGATCACTTCTTTTGTTTTGCTGACATTGAGAGAGAGTTTGTTATCATTACACCACAACTCTGTGCACTCCAGCTCCTTCCAGTACTTTGAATCTTCATTTCCTTGGGTTTACTCTCAAGCAGGTCAATCTGACATCTGCAGCAGTGACTGACAGAAGAGGTGCATCCGGGCCTGTAGGGTCAGGTGACACCATGTCACTGGCAATCTGTTCGAACTGAGCATAGAAAGCATTGAGTGCATCAAGGAGAGATGTGATTTCGTCTGCAGTTTTGTTCTGCTTCACTTTGTATCCTGTTATGCCATGTAAGCCTTACCACAGACAACAGGTGTCCATGTGGTTAGGTTGGGTCTCTAACTTGGTCTGGTACTGCCTTTTTGCAACTCTATTGGCCTTGTGGTTGAAAATATATATGTGATTTCCTAAAGCTTCTGCCACTTGTCACCCTACATCCCTGTCCATATGGCTCACACCTTCTCAATATCAATAGGTATGTGAAAATAATTCTCTTTATCCAATTGATTAGTGTTAGATAGTCAAATAACCTATTGTTCCAAATCTTCACTATTTCTCTAAATGAATAAAAAGAAGCTGAAGAAGTGCATTTAAAAAAAAATGACCTTTTTGATATTTTCCAGGATTGTTCATAACAGTGTTCTGGTGATTAACCTGATTAATCTTCAGTTCCTGGTGATTCCAGGCTAATTTATTTACTGTATATATCCATGACTTGGATGACGGAAGTGAATGTACTGTGGTTGAGTTTGTGAATGACGCAAAGGTAGACAGGAAGGCAAGTATGAAGCTGTTAGAAAAGTCTGCAGAGGGATATGAATATGCTAAGCGAAGGGACAAAAACTTGACAGATACAACTTAATGTGGGAAATTGTGACTATGCACTTTGGCAGGAAGAATAGAAGAGTTGAATATGATTCTGTAGCAGAAAGCTATAGAAAAGTAGAATTTTGAATTCCTCGTGCATGAATCACAAAAATCTAGTATCCAAGTTCCATGGGTAGCAGGGAAAGCAAATGGAATGTTGGCCTTTATTTCAAAGGGAATGGAATACAAAAGTAGCTTGCTGTAACTGTACAAGGCCCTAGTCAGACCACATCTGGAATATTCCAAACATATTTGTCCTTCATTTCTTAAAGATAAATTTATTGACATTGGAGATAGCGCGGATAAAATTCCGTAGGCTAAAATCAGGTATGGAGTGACTGTCTTCTGAGGAGAGGTTGAATAGATCAGATCTCTACTCATTGGAGTTTAGAAGAGTGAGCAGTGACTTCATTGAAACACACAACATTCTTAGGGGGCTTGACATGGAAGAAGTTGGAGAGTCTAGGTCCATAGGGCAAAATCTCAGAATAGGGTCACACTTTTAAGAAAGAAATGAGAATACGTTTCTTCTCTTGGTGGATAGTGAATCTGTGGAATTCTTTATCATGGGGGTCCATAGAGGTTGGGTCATTAAGTATATTAAATGTTGATTTGACATAGTTTTAATCAGGAAGGGAATCAAGGATTATAGGGAAAAGGCAGGAAAATGCAGTTTTGGATCATCAGATCAGCTATGATCTCATTGTATGGTGGAATAGACTCAAAGGGCTGACATCTTATCACCTTATTCTCGAGGTTTGACATCTTTAACCAAGAAGGTAAGTCACAAGCACCCAATTGGAGGCAGAGGAAACCTCCACTCAACTTTGTTCTTGTTTAGAATAAACTAGGGTGTTTACCACTAGCTTGGGCCTATAACCTTCTTCCACCAGTGAGCCCTGATGTTGATCAGAAACAAGGCCCCACCAATATTTGTACATATTTATTCAGCAAGTGTAACCAACATGAGTTCTTTTGATAGTCAATGGGAAAATCAATTCAGTAATATGCCTCACCATTTTATTCTCCCAATGATTTACTCCAATTTCTGGAATAAATTTCTGGAGAAAAATCAGCTCCCAATGCTCTTGAAACTTCATCTTGAGCTATTCAAACCAATGGATCAAATTCCTGGAAATTCTTTCTAGTGAACTGTGGGTCTATTACACCACAGATTGCAGCAGATCATGAAAGCAACTCACCACTTCTCAAAGGCAGTTAAGGATGGGCATTAAATGCTGGTGTAGCCAGCCAATGCCCACATCTCATGCAGAAATGAAAAAAAGAATCCACCACTTATGAAATTTATTGTGCACAATTTTTTCTGCGTATCCAAATTAGGTTGTACTTCATCCAATTTAATCTACCATTGCTTGACTCACTTCCATGTTTTGTTAACCTGTTTTGTAGTTTCTGGGGCACCTCTACCAATTCAATATAGTTTCACAATTTGGTGTTACCTAAAAATGTGATTTGTTTATGTTGAATTTCTGAATCCAAGTAGCTAATCTAAATCAGAAACAGTAGTGGACCCAATGCTATTTTCTTGGCATATCTCATTAAGTTCTGAGGCAGAATGGAGCAACTTCATTTGAACTTTTCACGTGAAAGGTTATAAACTAACATTTTACCTTTTATATCAGGTTGAATCACGTTATTACTTCCTCAAATTAATCAGAGGTAGATGAGAATCGTCCAAAGTCTTTTTGGGATGGTGTTGAACTGTACTGACATAATTAAATATAAAGTTCTCAGAATTTTAGTAGATAGAGCACTGAACATGGACAACCCCTTTAAATCTGTAGTCAGCAAAACACACATCCTGTTGAACTCTATAAGCAGAATAGTCAAATATGATGGGGAGGAAACTATGCTTAAATTGTATAGTGTCCTAGGTTAGATCATGTGTTGAATACATGTTGATTACAAGGATGCAATGGATAAATGGAAGTCCTATAAGCTCTGACAAATTGTTCCATTGTGAGGATTTTAAATCTACATAGTAGCGTAGAAACTGGCAATTATAGGATGGAAAGACGGTTAAAAGTGCCCTGATTACCCACCTACTGGGGACTATTAAGGCCAATAGAGCAGTGGTTGATTTGTTAATTGAAAGCACTGTTCATTTTGCACAAAACTGATCCAAGATTAAAATTAGAGCTGGGGCAGAAATTTGTAAATTTGTAAAAGAAAGCCTTATGTAAGTTTTCAATCAACACATGAGGGCAGTGTATTGAAAACCAGACTTCTGGAATCAATATCGAAACAGGAGAGTGCTGTGGTGGGAGGCTAAATCCAATACAGCCTTGCAATCTTGTATAGAGACAAAAACAACTGCAGATGCTGGAATCTAAAGTAGCCAAGCAGGAGGCAGGAAGAACACTGCAAGCCAGACAGCATTAGGAGGTGGAGAAGTCAACATTTCAGGACTCTTGAAGAAGGGCTATATCTGAAATGTTGAGTTATCCACCTCCTGATGCTGCTTGGCTTGCCGTGATCTTCCAACCTCCTGCTTGTCTAACTTATCATCTTGTACAGCATACATTAGATACTTGATAACATTGCTGTAATCTTACTTTAAGAAATGCGAGGTAGTACATGGTCTCAATCTGATATACATTTAAACAACTTACAGTAGATAATAATCACAACCATAGTGATTATTCTTCACTGAAAATAAAAAAATGCTGGAAATCACAGCAGTTCAGACAGCATCGGTGGAGAGACAGCAAGTTAATGTTTCCAATCTCGACAAATTTTCGTCAGGGCTGACATGAAGTGTGTTGCAGCATTTATGCAATAGTGGGGGGATGGAGTGCTGGGTGAGAAAGGGTGTTGATAGTGCAGGTAAAGTGATTAGAACGTGAGAATGGCAATACAATGGTGTGTCCATCTGCTGAACTGGGAAGAACAGAGGTCCCACTGGAATGGGGGGGGCAAGGACAGAGAATGCAACAAGTAAAGCTAAAAGAAAAGGATGAAATGAGAGTGAATTCATAATCTGAAGGTGTCAGTATTAAGTCCAGAAGGTTGTATGGTACGTCGTCTCCAGTTGTTCCTCCAGTTTATGCTGGAGCTTATTATTCAGTTCGGTTCCGAACAAGGTCACTGGACCCATTTGCAAACTCTGCTTTCTCTCCACAGATGCTGCCAGAACTACTGAGTTTCTCCAAAAATTTCTGTTTTTGTCTAAGAGTTCCGGCATTTGCAGTTCTTTTTTTTATTACCATAATCATGTTATCTATGAATCCATTTGTGAAATTGTTCATGAATTGTACCTCTGAACTGCTGTTTTCAGCAATAGCTTGGCCAGTTTTTTTTTCCATTTTGAAACACCTGCTTGGATGTACTAAGTAACATAAGTTAAAGTTTCCTGATGAAGGATTTTTGCCCGAAAGGTCGACTAGCTTATTCCTTGGATGCTGCCTGACCTCTGCGCTTTTCCAGCACCACACTCTCGAGTCTAATCTCCAGCATCTGCAGTCCTCACTTTCGCCAAACATAAATTAAGGATCTATTTACTTACACATACCATTGTGAAAAAATATATATGGTGATCTGTATTTTTTGACATATTGTAGGTGATTATCTTTGGCAAATGAATGGCTTTTGATTTATCTTCATTATTTTTGAGTGTTTATAGGATGCCATCACGCTGAATTGAATTGATTTTAATATTTCTTAATCTACGTAGTCTCTTGGTTCAATGGGTAATTTGCATAGTTTGCATCAGTTTGTTTGTAGCAATGCAACATATGGTCATATGGTGCACCTTCTACTAAGAAAATCATTAAGTAAGAGTAGAATCACAGTGTTCCTGGCGCTATAACCTTTGTATGTTCTGTTTGAGCCTTAACAACCTTTGGATGTTCGAAGGTACTTTGAAAACAAGAAAATACTGTCACTTAAAGTAGGAAGCAGCGGTCAATATGTCCAAGGTCCCACAATCATAAGCACAATTAATGACTATATTCTTTGTTTTCAGTAATATTGATTAAGGAATAAATATTGACCACAGCCTTAGCAAGAACTATTGTGTTGTTCTTCAGATTAGCATCTCAGGATCTAATACCTCAAACAGAAAGAACAGACAGACTGCAGTTTAACATTTCATTAAAAAATTGTGAACCTACAGTGCCTCAGTGGAGTGTCCTCCCAGATTTTTTTACATAAATTGCTAGAATGGGACTTGAAATGCAAGCTCTGACTCAGAAGCAAAACTGATGCCAATGAGCCAAGGCTGACACTATTGCTTTTAATAATTAATTGTGGAATTTTAAATTTTTCACAAACCGTGCTCTAGATATCCATGAGTAAAATTGACAGTTTAATGCTAAATAACGATGAACTAATAACAAATTCAAGTCAGCTCTTAACTCATGTTATTTAAGCATACTTAATCAATGGGAAAAAGATTTAACATCATGGACTACCTTTATGTCCAACAATGCCTTGACTTACCAATGTGCAAATGTTATTCTTACTCGTACAAATATGATTGGTACAATCACTTCTGCCTCTTTGTTGACTAAATTCAGTGTCTCCAACTATATTGGAAAAACATTTGAGGCGCTTCTTTTAATATTGTGGTACTTCTATATATTTTAATCCATCTGAATTGTTTTAAAAGATGTGATCTTTGAAAACCATGGGCAGAATTTTCCTATTTTCAGTTGAAGCATTTTTTTAGGGAGATTCATGGCACATGGTCAACCTTGGCTTACAACAACTTTTCTGATACTATCTTCTGCTCGTTACTTACACAACCAGCCTCTTGCTGGTTCTGTGCTGCCAGAAAAGAGGAAATATTTACCCCTGCTGGGTCCTTGCTGCCTTCACATCCCTGACATCATCATTAAAGCCCAGCAGCACACTACATCGGAAGCTGCAGGAACACATGGTGATGGTAAAACTTCAACAATCAAGACATTGCCCAGAGGAAAGGAAGGCTCATTCCCTGCTTTACAGGCAGGAAGTGAAGATGCTGGTTGAGGGGGTGGGGGGGGGCATTGTAGCAAGGATGGCAGTCCTTTCTCCAAATACCAGAGGAAGCTGCAGCAACAAGCCATAGCAGCCTTGAAACAAATTGCAGCCTGGGTTAGTCCTGTGTCCCAAGTGAATTGGGATACCTTTCAGTGCAGGAAGAAGGCTTCTGATCTTTTGAATTCCACAAGGGTAAGTGCCACCATTTCTGTCTGCTACCTCACATTCAAAGGGCTACCACTCCTCTAAATCTGCCACAGTACATGCCTCTCACCAAGGCTTATGGACTACAACTCTTCGTATTGCATGTATCATGTCCATTCAATGGCTTGCATACACTTCATCCTCCCAAATTACCAGCCCCTCCTGTCCTGCTCACTCCCTGGGCACACCTCAGCACCTCTCCTGCTCATGCATTACTTTTGTGATGTGAATTACTTTTAAATTGTACATTTGGAGCAATAAACCCCAATAAAACAATCTCAATTTTTTGGTATCAAACCTTGACAGACAATTCAAAGGATTAAGATCCATGTAAATAACTGTTTGTGCAGAGTTTTTTTAGATGTGTATGCAAGAAGGGGTTGCAGAACCAATGCTAAACTAAAAGATTGTTTCTCCCTGGTTGAATATTTCTGCAAGCTCCAATTTAACTTTTGAGCAAAATAACTGACCAACCATTTAATTCCCACCTTGCCCTCCTGTAATAATACTTCACCAACAGTAGTGTTGATGGTATCAGTAACCAATTTAAATGACTTAGCACAATTTGATACTACCAAAACTGGTGCAGAAATCAGTCCAGCTTCATCATGATTGAAGTCATTTTTACTTTCTTTTTCTCATTCAAATGTCTTGCTTTACATTAACAAATTTGTCAAAGTAGTCACTATAGTGTTTAAATTTGAAACAGGCATCCAATAATGTTAAGTCATGTTAATTCAGGCATGTTAATACAATACAATTTTTTAAATTTCATCTTAGGTGTGGGAAAATTCAAGACAAGCCTAATATTTCATTTTTGTCAGGTTCTGCTTTATCTTGTCCAACAGTGTGGCCTATACAAGTCATTATTGTTTTGGCAAAAATTCCTTTTTAGCCAAATATATGACCAAATTGACTCTTTGATTTTTAAAATGGTCAAGTGTTGTAAATGTTTGGTTTGGCTGAAAACAACTAATTTGTTTATGTATGCAACAGTTGCGTAATTATTCAATGACATTAGTTAATTGTTGAAAAATTCCTGGTGAATTTTTCATTCAGAAAAACACAATTATACTCATCCAGTATTTCAAAACTCTTATTTCTTTGGTTGTATCAGTCAATGGAAGTTGCTAATTTCCTTGTAACAAGACAATTTTTGTAACAAATTATGGTGGTCAAATCATCTCAATTGAATTCTGCAATCATGAAACCTTTATCTTTGTTACCTCGTAGACTTTTGTAATAATTGACACAATTATTGTGATCCATTTGGTTTTGGCACCACCACAACAAGTAGGCTCTAGCTATTATGACCCTGTTCAGTAATATCTTTATACATTTTGAACTTGATCTCTTCAAAGGAACTGATTTTCTTGGTTGAATCTGTGAGGATGTTGTCTATTGGTAACACCAGCAGCATTAAAATCATTTATAGCTGAAAAAATTGTTCCTGGCCCACTTGGATTTATGAGTCTGTAATTGCATTCCTAAGTCAATTTGATAGTTTACTGGGAGACAGCATAATATACCACCTAACTTTTCAAGTATGTTCATATTATTCAATCTGATTTTGAAGGGTTAACTTCAGGATTTTCAATTTTTGCTTCAGGCTCAAATTGTTCTAACATTTTATTTCATTCCCATTTCTATCAATATTGTAAATGCACTTCTATCCTGAAGATCCTTCCTGTCATAATATTGTTTTCACATATTAACATCACACATTCACTGTTTTGTTTTTCCAGGCTGGAATACTTAATACATAATTTATTTCCCTGTGCTTCTGATTTTATTCTGCATGGTCAAGTGAACCTCTCTTATACTGATTTCCCAGAGACAGATAACAATACCAACATCTTGTCTTTAACAACTAAATTCCATCTTTTGGCCTTTTATCTTTTCAGACTTTCATTATATATTGAACACCTTTAAAATCTTTTATCTAACCCTCATGCTTTGGTTAGTTTTTCTTGGAAACCTGTTACATAGGTCAAAAGTGTAGATTCCAAGTTTTGGTTTAAAATTTGTTTTTAAAGTTTAAGTTAAGTTGTCCTTTGCCTTACACCCACCCTTAAAAAGAACTGGATTCTGTGGATCAATAGCAGTATCCCTAACGGCAAATATTAACAAAGTAATTCCTTTGTCCCAGTCATTACAGCATTCGTGATAATTATATATTATTATGTTATGACCTTATATGTTATGCCCTTACATAATGGGACCTCTTTACCACCTCTGTACATCGCTCTAATTGATATTTTTTCATACATATTGTCTTCAAGATGGATGTATCATGTGCCAACATAATTGACTGACCTGTTTCAGTGTTTGCCAATATCATAATGGCATGCCACCTTAATTTAAAGAATAAGGAAACACTTCTTCCATTGGCATAAAATATTCATAATGTCAGCAGTCTGATTTTCTTTATTAATAATCTAGGGAAAAAAATCTTGATTGCCCTGGGTCATTTCTGCTTTCATAATAGCTTCTGAGAGAACATGTTCCACTTTGCTACAATTTAATATCCATTTCCTTTCCTTTCTTGCTCCTTTTTCTGAGGATTCCTTTCGCACACATAAGACTGCAGTTGGTTTTCCATTTAAATTCCAACAATTGATATTAGCTTTAGCCTTATTTCAATGGAAGCACATTATCTTTTTTAAATAAATTTTAGATTCTGCCCTTTGTATTTTGTTATTTTGACATCCATTTATTTGGTCCCAATATCTATACTTATTCCATTCCCAGATTTTCTATACCTCCAGTTTTAGAAATGTCAGAATCTATTAGAAAGGATACATTAGCAGAGCATTTGGAAATACATAATATCAAGCATGTTTTTATGAAGAGGACTTGAACTGTTTTCTTTTATTTCAATCGGGATGGAATGTAAATTTAGGGAGGTCTTGCTAAAATTATACAAGGCATTGGTCAGAGCACACTTTGAATACTGTGGACGGTTTTGATCTCTTATTCTGAGGGAAGATATATTGACATGGGGCACAGTTCAAAGAAGGTTTAGTAGGTTGATTCAGATCCTATAATCTTATGGCCTTAGTCCCATTTGTGATATATCTGCCAAAACTGTTGCATTTTGCATTTTTGCTATTTGACTTTCATCTAAATATGAAGAGTTACCAGGATATTTCAGAACTCTTTGATAATCATGATTTCTCTCACATTCTCAAAGTTTTTCTCTAACTTCAGAGATTGACACTATGACTGACAGGCTGACTGGAACTCAATCCCCAGAATGCTAGGATAGAGATCACTAGACTCTGGTTGGACCAAGCACCTGACTTACCATGATCAATACCCTGGACTGAAATACGATAGGTATCTACTGCCCCTAACTGACTATTGCAGTTTCTCTGACTGATTGATTCCCCTTCACTCCACTCAGGGCTGCTCCCCTTTGACTTTCATACATGGTCATTTGCTTGAAGCATATCCACTGTATTGTTGCCACATTAACTACTGGCACATGTTACAGATCAGATGTTGATAATGATGTACTATCAACATTTTCACACTCTGTCTGATAGATTGATTGTTCAGTGCACCCTACCACCATCCCAAGGTACTTTCCTCTTTCTCTAAAGAAAAAGCAATGTAAGCCACAGAGCCATTAGCAATATGCAACTAAGTAGTAAAAACCCTGTGCATTCATTTGGGAGATGATTGCGTGGTGGTATTATCGATGAACTCTTAATCCAGACCAACAGATGATGTTCTGGGGACCTGGGTTTGAATCCCACCAAGACAGATTTTGAAATATGAGATCAATTACAAACAAATCTGAAATTAAGTCTATTGATGACCATAAATTCATTGTCGATTGTCAGGAAAAATCCATTTGGTTCACTGATGTCCTCTAGGGAAGGAAATTGCCATCCTTACCTGGTCTGGCCTACATGTGACTCAGCAATATGGTTGACTCTTAATTCCCCTCTGGCCTATAAATGCTGGCCTATCCAGCAATACCCTCATCCTGTGAATGAATTTAAAAAAAGCAAGACTGCTAGAGACCCTCTGCCAGTCTTCACCTATCCCCACTTCGCCACCTTGACCCCATCATCCGTTTTATCTGCAGCTCCCCCTACACTCATCCCCAGTCCTGAAGAAAGGTTACACCTGAAACATCGACTTCTACACCTCCAGATGTTGCCTGTCTTGCTGTGTTCTTCCAGCCTCTGCCTGTCTACATAGAGACTGGCAACCTTTAAGTCAATGCTGAAGTGAGTGTTTACTTAGAAAACAATATGAAGTAAACAGAAACTGACAGTCTCTACTTAAGAAGTAAAGTGAATGAGCACTAAGAAAACAAACTAAGAGTATGTTCCTCTGCGCAAACTGTCATGTCAGAAGCATGCAAGTCCCAAGTCTTCTTGAGGTCCAAAGTAAAGTGTTGCATGGTTAAGTTGGTGTCTGATGTGATCTGAGAGCAGACATGTTGTTGGTAGTTTGTTGATGCTTACTTGCATGGACGAATAGGATGGTGACTATGGAGCATGTATGGATAATAAAATCTGAAAGAACTGTGGATGCTGTAAATCAGAGACAAAAACAGAAGTTGTTGGGAAAGCTCAGCAGGTGTGGTAACATCTTTGAAGAGAAATTGGAGTTAATGTTTCAGATTCAGTGACCCTTCCTCGGAACAGAGTCACTGGACCTGAAGTATTAACTCTAATTTCTCTTCACAGATGCTGCCAGACATGTTGAGCCTTTCCAGTAATTTCTGGGTTTGTGTTGAGCATGTAGAACCAGCGTGATGAAGGTACAGTTGACAGGGACAAGCATTCAGTAAGTAGGCTGCAGCTGCGTGATACTTGCTCTGATTTACAGGTTGGGTCATTTCGTTCCTCAGTGAAGGAAGTGAGAATTGGAAGTGGCATATAGATAATGCAAGTTGGGGATGCAAATTCTAATGATAATGGATTATAACTCAGATCATTAGTATACATATCAAACTCATTTTTACATTTTTAAAAGTAAGAATATATAACCAAAAGAATGACTGGGTGCAAATTCAGTGGCTGTTGGAGAGATAGATTCTGGATGCCACATTTGACAAGGTATCAAGGAGCTTCAAAGAGATGAACATAAAAGGAAGAAATTAATTGCAAATTGAACTGTAATCTATTGGTTGCTATGTAAACATTGGGAGAAAAGACAACAGTTTGGGTTACAACTTTTGTCCTCCCCTTTCACAAATACAAAAGAACAGGCTTTAAAAGCCAGTTCAGCCAGTCTGTGTGTCTAGTGAACTGAGGTGTGCCAGTGAACTGAGCTATCTGTGTGCACTAGCCAGGATTTGAATGTGAGTGTGCTGTGAAGATCAGCCAGTGGATCACCCACGAGTCATCCCTGTGTTGCAGAAAATTAAGTTATTCTGTCCAAGTTCAAGAAGCCAGCTAGTCAGAAAACCATTCAAACATAAACAGGATAAAAGAATTTCAATCAAACTGCAAAGCCAAAAATCTCAAACTTGACTACTTGGCTGTCAACTCAGCACTATCTACTCTTCATGAAAATTCAGAGACTGAAAAATAAATTAATTCTTTCACTAATTCGTTATCTGTCTGCGTGGGTTGAGAATTAAAGCTGACAACCAACAGTTCTTGGTGCATCTCCCTTCCAGTAATGGCCCAATCAGAGCCCTCTTTACATGTTGTACAAACTTAGTGTCCCTTTATTCAAGTCTGTTTCTTGCATTTTAGTTCTGATACATGCATGATGAAAAGCATCAACTTTTTGTCTTCTTTTAGTAATACATACCAAACAATTATTTATTTAACTGAGGCAATGGTTTCAGTTCTCATTCTTGACCTGTGTGTATGTATTTTATTATTTCTTCTTGTGTTTAGAAACTAATAAGAATTTTTCCAAGAAAGCTTGATTAATTTAGCCACTTTTAAAACAGATTTTAATTTTGTCTTGGCGAAAGGTATCCATAAGGAATGGGATTTTTCTTAAAATTAAACTTCTTGCAGCCAACAGAGGGATCAGATGAAAGGGAACTAGTTCATCCTTCATCACTCATGTGCTCAACAATTTTGAAAATACCATCAGAAATAGAAATTTAAAGAAACACATGGGTGGCACAGTGGCTCAGTAGTCAGCACTATTGTCTCACAGCACCAGAGACCATTTGATTCCAGCCGTGAGTGACTATCTGTCTGGAGATTGCATATTTTCCTTGTGTCTGCGTGGGTTTCCCTTGCATGCTCTGATTTCATCCCACGGCCCAAAGATGTGCAGGTAAATGGATTGGCCATGTGGAATTGCCCTGTAGTGTGCAGGTTAGGTGAATTAACCATAGTAACTGTATGGTTTCAGGGACAGGGTGAGATGCTCTTTGGAGGGTTGGTGCAGATCCAATGGGCCGAATGGCCCCTTTCCACAGTGTAGAGTTTCTAAAGCATTTGCTGTTTGATGACAAAGTCCTGAAGTTGCCATTTAAGACTTTTGGGGGAGAGGCGTGGTGATGTGGTATGTCAAATATTGGGGAAATGTTTCTTGATCTTGAGAATTTGATGTTTTTCATTTTCACTGTCTTTTCTCACCTATTGATTCGGAGATGCCGGTGTTGGACTGGGGTGTACAAAGTTAAAAATCACACAACAGTAGGTTGTAGTCCAACAGGTTTATTTGGAAGCATTAGCTTTTGGAGCGTTGCTCCTTTATCAGGTGGTTGTGGACACCTGATGAAGGAGCAGCGCTCCAGCAGCTAGTGCTCCCAAATAAACCTGTTGGACTATAACCTGGTGTCTTCTCACCTCACACCACACCAAGGAGAGCAAATTTTACCCTAATTTGTTTCTAATTCTAAATGAACTTCCTGACTGTGTAGGAGTATTGATGGTGAGAATTCACCACTCAAATAGAACTGTTCCCTTTTTTGATGACCTATCACAAGCATTGCCACCTACCTTCCTCACAACAAAATGTAAGAGCTTTGAAATCAATAAATCTGTATCACCTATATCTTGAAGCAAAATATCTAAGCGTAGAAAGGAACATTTAGACACCCTCTGAATCCTTTATTTATCCCCGAGTGTCAGTGCATGCTTCATTCATGTCATTCTATCCTGCTTATTGTCTGTCAATAAAAAACTATGCATGCTAAAAGCAAATATCAATTAAGCTCAATTGGTATCTAACAACTCACAATACAAGCAATTAGACCGGAGTCATGAGTTATCTTTAGCAACAGTATAATATTTTTAAAGTAGAGGCTTTAGAACTATAAGATAAAGTGTTGAGGTACAGAAATTATGGGTGGAATTTTCCCACTTGCTGAATAGCATAGATGTAGCAGGTCAGATGGGAACATATGGGGAAAAAAAATCGAAAAATCTAGATTCTTAAGTGGAGAAAATAAAATTTTCCACCCAAGACCTGAATGATGGATCTCATTAGCAAGCGGCAAGAAGCCTGTTTGAAAATGTTTACATCTCAGTATTTGCTATGCTTACCTCATTTATTTGCAGTTTCCTATTTCTCTCATACAGCAGGGAGAACTAAGTAGCAACAATTCCTGTCTGGAAAGTCAGAATGGGTATGTTGTGACTTCAGCTCACCACCTGCTCCCCCAGGCCAACATCTTGGCCAGCATTCCTCAACATTGCAGGGTATGCACCATGGGCAGTGACCACCAGCATGCTTTGTTCATAGAAGTTGGCATCAGATATGCACCAGCCTCACCATATCGTTATGGCACATTTCCAACATGCTTATGATATGATTCACCACCTCAATTCTGTACTTTGTAGTGCACTGAGATGTTGCATTCTAATGCTGCCACTACCCTACATTGCATGCAGGGACAGGCACCCAATTAATGTGTAGACCAGGCTGCATCACAGAACTTCAGCTTTCTTTCTTTGTTCTTACTCACTTTGTGCCTCCTTGAATGCTTGCAGACTCCCTGTCAATGCCTTGCCTTGTCTTTTTTTTGCACTTTGTCATTTCAATCAGAACTTAGAGCCTCATGTAACAACTACTTTGCCTTGTCTTTTAGTGTAGACACAAAGCCAGCTTGACATGCTTGGCAGCAGTGATCAGCCAAGCAAGCTAAGAGCTCTGAGTTGCAGCCTAGTCTGATGCATGAGGTGGATGCCTGTCCCTGCATACAATTCAACTTGATAGTAGCATTAAAATGCATTAATGGCAACATCATTCTTGCAGCATGTGCCAGCATCTTAAGCAGCCTGCTCTAGGGGTCCCCAGCATCACAGATACCAGTCTTTAATCATTCCCCATGAAGGAAAGAAATCATTGGAGGCACAGGATACTGTAAAGGTTATGGACTCTGACAAAATTCTGGCACTCATACTGAAGACTTGTGCTCTGGGACATGCCATGCCTCTAGCCAAGCTGCTTCAGTAGAGTTAGAATATGGCATCTGCGCAACAAGTATGCCCAAGTATGTCCTACACAAAAGGCGTGACAAATCCAAACCTGACTATTACTGTCTCTTCAGTCTACTCTCAACCACCAGTAAAGTGATAGAAAGTGTTATTAACAGTGCTATCAAGCAGCACCTTTTAAACAATAATCTACTCACTGAGACTCAGTTTGGATTCACCAGGGCCACTCAGCTCCTGACCTCATTACAACCTTAGTTCAAATGTGTACAAAAGAGCTGAATTGCAGAAGGAAATGTTTCTAAATTGTGATGTAAATTGAACGATAACAACCCATTTGTTCCTTGCAGTGGGCAATAGCCATTGAAAATGATCTTTTGTTGAGGTATCAACAGTGTTTTCAAAATCATGTTGTCTATTAACCAAATGAGACGTACGGTTCTGGAATTTGTATCTTTTTCATGGTTTTACAGTAAAATGTTCCCACATGTATGTAATTAAATAGAATTTTGTACCAGAGGAGGCTTTCGAATGTTTTTGGGTTACTGTTGGTTTTGGAAGCTTTGTCCTGCAGTGCTGCTTAAGGATTTGCTGTTTTCACAATTTATCACAAGTAATGGAATATAACAATAATACAATAACAAGAAATACAAATGATTTGGAGGTGCCGATGTTGGACTGGGGTATACAAGGTTAAAAATTACACAGCACCAGGTTACAGTCCAACAGGTTTATTTGGAAGCATTAGCTTTCAGACCGCTGCTCCTTCATCAGGTGCTTGTGGAGTATAAGATCGTAGGACACAGAATTTGTAGAATTTAAATTCTGTGTCCTATGATCTTATACTCCACAACCACCTGATGAAGTTGCGGTGTTCTGAAAGCTAGTGCTTCCAAATAAACCTCTTGGACTATAATCTGGTGTTATGTGAGTTTTAACTAAAGAAATATGGAGAATGAGAAGAAATATAAAAAAAGAAGAGTTCCATTTGTATGGCTCTTACATGATCACTGAATGTATGAGGCATTTAACAGTTTGTGAAGTACTTTTGAACTCCAGCACTCTGTTTTAATATTGGAAATGCTAATTTGTGACTATCAAACTCCCACAAATATAAGGGCGATAATGATCAGATAATCTGTTTTTATGATGTTAATTCAGGAATAAATATTGGCCAGATCACCACTGCTCTTCAAAATACAACCACACAACCTTTTCTATGTGTCTGAGCTGTCAAAGGGGTTTAATATGAATGATAGCAACTCCATCAGTGTAACACTCCTCTCTTCTACTCAGGATCAGCCTTGGTTTTTGTGCTCATGTCTTGGAGTGGGACTTAAACTTGGAGATTCAGAGATAAGTGTGCTAGAAACTGAGTCTTGGCTAACAAACAAGGCAGATCTTAAGAATGTAAGAAGAATATGAGAATGATGAAATAAAATAACATTAAAAATCAGCCGATCAATGAAGAAAGGATGGAGAGAGACTGATAATTTCAGTGAAATTGAATACCAGGGCATGTAAAAGGTGGCAGATGCAAGGTCTGGGTTCCTGTCCCAAAGGAATTTCACTTGTATTGAATCATTTCATTTGTATCAAATTAAGTTGGCAATGGTAGTGCATGCTCAGACTTCAGATCAATGTCAGGTTGAGTGACTTACCTAACTTCTTAATTGAACTCGATATAAAATGATTTCTCAGACAAGCCCTTCCTGAAGAAGGGCTTATGCCCGAAACGTCGGTTCTCCTGTTCCTTGGATGCTGCCTGACCTGCTGCACTTTTCCAGCAACACATTTTCAGCTTTCTCAGACAAGTTGTCAACATTTTAAACTTAAATACATGGTAGCATTGATTTTCTGTCATAAGTATCATGTCTATGTTTCACACATTTTGTACTCAATTTAATTCTTATCAAGGTGGAACACTCTGGCAATAGAAACTTCATAGCTTGGATTTTCCTCATATTGGCAGCTTCAGTACAGAACTGGATTGATAACAAAAACAGTCTCAATGGAAACTAACCTTTTAGCTTCTGAGCTTCAATTATGTAAGTACATTACTGGCTGAGCCGAAATTGTCCAGTTCACAACTTCACATGCAATGAAGCTCTGTAATAAAAGCAGAATACCATGAATACAGAAGTGTTGGAGAAACTCAGCAGGTTCAGCAGTTTTTGACAAGAGAGAAAGAGGTAATGTTTTGAATCTGATGGCTCTGTGTTGGACTGTTAACTCTGTTTCTATCTCCATGGATGATGTAGATCTGCTGAGTTTCTCCAGCATTTTCTGCTTTTATTTCAGATCTTCAACAACCAAGTATTTTGCTTTTATTTGAGAGTTTAATTGGATGCCTCCCTCCAGGTATATATCTTGCTCTTCTCCACTGAAACTCTTGTTGAATAGAGTCAGAGAGTCATAGAGATGTACAGCACGGAAACAGACCCTTCGGTCCAACTCATCTATGCTGACCAGATATTCCAACCAATCTGGTCCCACCTGTCAGCACCTGGTCCATATCCCTCCAAACCCTCCCTATACTTATACACATCCCAATGCCTTTTAAATGTTGCAATCATACTAGCCTTCTCCACTTCCTCTGGCAGCTCATTCCATACACGTACCACCCTCTGCATGGACAAGTTGCTCCTTAGGTAATTTGTATATTTTTCCCCTCTCACCCTAAACCTATGCCTTCTAGTTCTGGACTTCCCCACCCCTGGAAAGAGACTTTGTCTATTTATCCTATCCATGCCCTTCATGATTCTATAAACTTCTATAATGTCACCCCCTCAGCCTCAGACACTCCAGGGAAAACAGCCCCAGCCTGTTCAATCTCCCCCTATAGCTCAAATCCTCCAACCATGGCAACATCCTTGTCAATCTTTTCTGAACCCTTTCAAGTTTCACAACATCTTTCCGATAGGAAGGAGACCAGAATTGCATGGAATATTCCAAATTGGCCTAACCAATGTCCTGTCCAGCTGCAACATGACCTCCCAACTCCTGTACTCAATACTCTGACCAATAAAGGAAAGCATACCAAATACTTTCTTCACTATCGTATTTACCTGCCATTCCACTTTCAAGGAGCTATGAACCTGCAGTCCAAGATCTCTTTGTTCAGCAACACTCCCTCGGACCTTACCATTAAGTGTATAAGTCCTGCTAAGATTTGCTTGCCCAAAATGCAGCACCTTGCATTTATCTAAATTAAACTCCATCTTCCACTTCTTAGCCCATTGGCCCATCTGATCAAGATCCTGTTGTAATCTGAGGTAACCTTCTTCGCTGTCCACTACACCTCCAATTTTGGTGTCATCTGTAAATTTACTAACTATACCTCTTATGCTCACATCCAAATCATTTATGTAAATGACGAAAAGTAGAGGACCCAGCACCGATCCTTGTGGCACTCCACTGGTTACAGGCCTCCAATCTGAAAAACAATCCTCCACCACCACCCTCTGTCTTCTACCTTTGAGCCAGTTCTGGATCCAAATGGCTAGTTCTCGCTGTATTCCATGAGATCTAACCTTGCTAAACAGACTCCCATGGGGAACCTTGTCGAACGCCTTACTGAAGTCCACCATTCTGCCCTCTTTGCTACTTCTTCAAAAAACTCAATCAAGTTTGTGAGCCATGATTTCCCATGCACAAAGTCATGTTGACTACCCTTCATCAGTCCTTGCTTTTCCAAATACATGTACATCCTATCCTTCAGGATTCCCTCCAACAACTTGCCCACCACTAATATCAGGCTCACCAGTCTATAGTTCCCTGGCTTGTCCTTAGCACTTTTCTTAAATAGTGGCACCACATTAACCAATCTCCAGTCTTCCGGCACCTCACCTGTGACTATCGATGATACAAATATCTCAGCAAGGGGCCCAGCAGTCACTTCCCTAGCTTCCCACAGAGTTCTAAGCTACACTTGAACAGGTAGTGGGGATTTATTGACTTTTATGTGTTTCAAGACATTCGGCACTGCCTCCTCTGTAATATGGACATTTTTCAAGATGTCACCATCTATTCCCTACATTCTATATCTTCCATGTCCTTTTCCACAGTAAACACTGATGCAAAATACTTGTTTAGTATCTCCCTCATCTCCTGCTGCTCCACACAAAGGCCGTCTTGCTGATCTTTGAGGGGCCCTATTCTCTCTCTAGTTACCATTTTGTCCTTAATGTATTTGTAAAAACCCTTTGGATTCTCCTTAACTCTATTTGCCAAAGCTATCTCATGTCTGCATTTGCCCTCCTGATTTCCCTCTGAAGTATACTCCTATTGCCTTTATACTGTTCTAAGGATTCATTCAATCTAGTTGGCTATAACTGACATATGCTTCCTTCTTTTTCTTAACCAAACCATCAATTTCTTTAGTCATCCAGCATCCCCTACACCTACCACCTTCCTTTCACTCCAACAGGAAAATACTGTCTCTGGACTCTCGTTAGCTCATTTGTGAAGGCTTTTCATTTTCCACCGTCCCTTTTTAGATTTGATTCCCTGCAGTATGGAAACAGGCCCTTCGGCACAACAAGTCCACACCAACCCTCCAAAGAGTAACCCACCCAAACCCATTACTCCTGTCTAATGTACTGTACCTATTACTATGGGCAATTTAGCATGGCTAATTCACCTGACCTGCACATCTTTGAATTGTGGGAGGAAAGCGGAGCACCCTGAGGAAACCCACGCAGACATGGGGAGAATGTGCAAACACCACACAGTCATCTGAGGCGGGAATTGAACCCGGGTCCCTGGCGCTATGAGGCAGCAGTGCTAACCACTGAGCCACTGTGCTGCCCCCTGTGAACATCTGCCCCAAATTAGCCTTTGAAAGGTCTCGCTTAATACCATCAAAATTAGCCTTCCTCCAATTTAGAACTTCAACTTTTAGATCTGGTCTATCCTTTTCCATCACTATTTTAAATCTAATAGAATTATGGTCACTGGCCCCAAAGTGCTACCCCACTGACACCTCAGTCACCTACCCTCCCTTATTTCCCAAGAGTAGGTCAAGTTTTGCACCTTTTCCTAGGTACATCCACATATTAAATCAGAAAATTTTCTTATACACACTTAACAAATTCCTCTCCATTTCAATCTTTAACATTATAGCAGTCCCAGTCTATGTTTGGAAAGTTAAAACCCCGACCATAACCACCCTATTATTGTTACAGATAACTGAGATCTCCTTACAAATCTGTTTCTATTTGACTATTTGGGCGTCTATAATACAATCCCACTAAGGTGATCATCCCTTTCTTATTTCTTAGTTTAACTCAAATAAATTCCCTGGATGTATTTCTGGGAATATCCTCCCTCAGTGCAGCTCTAATGCTATCCCTTATCAAAAACGCCACTCCCCCTCCTCTCTTGTCTTCCTTTCTATCCTTCCTGTAGCATTTTTATCTTGGAACATTATGCTGCCAGTCCTGTCCATCCCTGAGCCATGTTTCTGTAATTGCTATGATATCCCAGTCCCATGTTCCTAACCATACCCTGTCTTCCCTGTTAGGTCTCTTGCATTGAAATAAATGTAGTTTAATTTATCAGTCCTACCTTGTTCTCTGCTTTGTCCCTGCCTGCCCTGACTCGCTTCTTTTCTCAACTGTACCAGTCTCAGATTGATCTCTTTCCTCACTATCTCCCTGGGTCCCACACACCCCACCCCCACCTTAATAGTTTAAATCCTCCCAAGCAGTTCAAGCAAATCTCCTTGCCAATATATTAGGCCCCTTCCAATTCAGGTGTTTTTTAAATAGTTCACCTTCATTGCTTTCTATTTGATAAGCTGATTACCAAAACACACCCCCAACAGCTTGGAGGCAATGGCTTAGTTTTATTATTACTTAATTATTTATCCAGAAACTCAGATAATGGTCTGGGAACCCAGGTTTGAATCCCTCCGTAATTGTTGGTGGAATTTGAATTTAATTAAAAACTGAAATCAAATGGTGACCAGCAAATCTTTCCAACCAATTGTTGAAAAACCTTATCTGATTCACTAATCTTCTTCAGGGAAGGAAATTACTGCCCTTACATGGCCAGGGCTGTAGGTGACTCCAGATCCACAGCAATGCAGTTGACTCCTAACTGCTCTCCAATATAACCTAACCACGTAACCACTCAGTCATAACTAATTGCTACAAAGTCTCAAAATAAGGACTGAGACCAGACAGACCACCGGGGATTGACCTCGAAAATGGAATCGTCAACGACAAAGACAGCCTCACTAAAGTCCTCCTCACTAACGTCTGGGGGTGAATGCCAAAATTGGGAGAACTATCTCACAGATTAATCATGCCTGAGATAGCCGTACATACACACAATTTCCCAGATATCACCTGGATATATCCTGTCTCATCAGCAGGACAAACCCCACAGAGGTGGCAGCACAGTGGTATACAGTCAGGAGAGAGCTGCCCTGGGAGTCTCATAGCCCCAGGTTAAACATGGGCAAGGAAACCTCCTGCTGATTACCATGTACCATTCTGCTTCAGCTGAAGAATCAGTGCTCCTCTGAGTTGAATGACTCTTGGGGAAAGCACTGAGGGTGGAAAAGGCTCAGAATCTACTCTGGGTGGGGGATTCCAATATTCATCATCAAGTGGCTTGGCAGCAGCATGACTGATATAGCTGGTCAGGTCCTGAAGTGCATTGCTGCTGGAACTGGGTTTGTGGCAGGAGGTGAGGGAATCAGCAAGAAAGAAAAACATACTTGACCTCAGCAATCTGCCTGGCACAGAAGCATCTGTCCCTGACAGTATCAGAAGAGCGACCACTGTGCAGTCCTTGCGGAGATGAAGTCCTGTCTTCCCACTGAGAATATCCCCCATCATGTTGTGTGGGGCTATCACTGTGCTACATGGGACAGACTTCAAACAGGGTCTAGTAATTCAAGACTATGAGTCAGCGACAGAAAAACTGTGTTTCAGCAAAACTACACCCTCATGGCCCAGCATATCCCCGGCTCAATTGTTAACATCCAGCCAGGGTGTCAACCCTCGTTCGTTGGAGAGTGCTAGAGGACATGACAACAGCAGCACTGGGCATACCTGAAAGTACCGTGTCAACCTGGTGAAGCTACACAACAGGACTATTTGCATGCCAAACAGCATAAGCAGCAAGTAATAGACAGCGCGAAACAATCCCACAGCCAGACTTAAAATCAGATCTAAGTTCTGCAATTCTGCCACATTCAGCTGTAAAGGGTGGTGGACAATTAAATTACTTATTAGAGGAGAAAGCTGCACAAACATCCCCGTCCTCAATGATGGAGGTGACCCAACACATCAGTGGGAAAGAAAAGGCTAAAGCATTTGTAACAATCTTCAGCTAGGTGTGTTGAGTAGGTGATCCATCTTGGCCTCCTCTAAAGGTCCCCAGCATCACAGATACCAGTCTTCAGCCAATTCAATTCACTCCATGTGATTTCAAGAAACAGTTGGAAGCACTGGACGCTGGAAAGGTTGTGGGCCCTGACAAGATTCCAGCAACAGACTTGTGCTCCAAATGTGCCAACCCATAGCCAAGCTCTTCCAGTACAGTTACACCACAACAATGTGGAATTTTTTCCAGATATGTCCAGTACATGAAAAGCAGAACAAACCCAGGAGGGTCAATTACTCTCCCTTTGGTCCATTCTCGATCATCAGTACAGCAACTGAAGGTGTCATCAACAGTGCTAGCAAGCAGCATCTGCTCAGCAGTAAAGGTAAAATCACTATAGTCCTATCAGACCATAGGGCTGCTTTTCCATTCAAGAGAGATGGCTGGTGGTAACCTGGTATCTTGAGTGTCATCAGGTGTCTGGCAAGAAGAGAGGTTGAGAAAGCAAATCCTTCATGTAACCACAGACAATGTGGGAATTGAGCCCACTGTGTTGGCATCACTCTGCATTGCAGACCATTGCTGAGCTAACCAATCCCATGCTCAGCAATAACCTGCTTACTGATGCCCAGTTTGGGTTCTACCAAAACTACTCAGCTCCTACCTTAATTACTGTCTGGGTTCAAATATGGACAAAAGAGCTGAGTTCCAGAGGTGAAGTAAGACTGACCTCCTTGATATCAAGGCCACATTCATCTTAGTGTGGCATCAGAGAGTCTTACTGAACCTGGAATCAATGGGAATCAGGTGGAAAACTCTCCGCTGGTTGGAATCATACCTGGCACAAAGGAAGGTGGTTGTGGTTGTTGGAGTTCAGTCATCTCAGCTCCAAAACAGGACTTCTTTAGGGAGTGTCCTTGGCCCAAACATCTTCAGTTACTTCATCAATGACCTTTCCTACATCAAATTATCAGAAATGGAGATGTACGCCAATGATTGCGCAATGTTCAGCATCATTCATTGACTCCTCAGATATTGAAGCAGTGCATGTATAAGTGCAGAAGTCCTGTGCAATATTCTGACTTGGGCTGAAAATTGTCAAACAATATTTGTGAGTTGCAAATGCCAGGTAATAACCATCTCCAATAAAAAAAAAAGATTTAACCACTTCCTTTTACTTTCAATGGCATTGCCATCACTGAATTCCCCCAGTATCAACATCCTGGGGGGTTACCATTGACTAGAAACTGATCTGGATTTTCCATATAAATATAATGGCTACAAGCCCAAGTCAGAGGCTAGGAATAACTCTCCTCCTGACTCCTCAAAGTCTGTCCACCATCTATGTGACGCATGTCAGGAATGTGATGGAATATCTTCCCTTGCCTGGATGACTGCAGCTCTGATATCACTCATAGTATGTAGGCATCACTGACTAGGCCAGTATTTATTGTCCATCATTAATAGTCATTTAAGAAGTAAATTGTGCTGCCTTTTTGAACTGCTGCGGTCTTTGTGGTGTAGGAAAGGAATTTTAGGACATTATTCTAGCAACAGTGAAAAACTGCCAATATAATTTCACATCAGGAAAATATGCAGCTTGACAGCAACTTGCAGGTTGTTGATGTCCCCCTGGATCTGCTACCTTGTCCTTCTGGTTGGTAGAGATCACAGTTTTGGAAGATGAAGATCAGGAGTTGGGAAGCCAGTATCAGTCATCAAGGATATGGGTGAAAAGTGGATGGGACTAAATGTGTGCTATCATGTGTATAGCAGTGTTGGAAAAATGAAAGTTTCTGAAGGATGACTGCTTGAAAGTTCTCAAAGAGAATATTGAATCGCTCAGATAAAAAGGTGACAAAATCATTTATAACACCATTAGATAGCTTAAAATAGGGTAAAGGCAAGCACTATTGCTGAGGTAGGAATAAATGGTCTTCATCATCGCTTCAGTTTCAAACCCTTTTCACGGCCAAAGAGCATAATAAAATTGAGAATTCAAGCAAAATGGAGAGATGAATTGGTGGCAAGGGATTTGTGTTTGTCATGTGAGTCAGTCTTCTTAACATTGAGGTGGAAGAAGTTGCAGCTTGCCCAGGGAATCATTGTGGGATAATGTTATGAATTGTGAGTTTCTTTTATCCTGCTCACATTTTCCCAAACTCTGGATTCTGATTTAGCACATCATTCAGATGCTTTATTGTTATGTGTCAGTACAGTTGTAGAGTCTATTTGCAGTGATTAACCATCTGGTGTTTGCATTTTTTAACAAAATGCTACCTTCAGTGAAGCCCCAATATTCCCGCTATCACTAAGAAGTAAATGTTCAGGAGTTGGGATCAGTCTTGTTAGTTTAATTCCAACACCAGAAAAGAATCATTACTTTTTATTTTGAGGCTGTTAATCTGCAACAGCAAAACACATTGATATCCAGGTTTTAATATAATTAAAAATGTCCCAAGATACTTTACAAGTGCATAATGAGACAAAAATTGACATTGAGCAGTGAGCTAAGAAGGAGCCAATAAGACAAGTGACCAAAAGCTTACTCAACGAGCTAGACTGTAAGCAAGTGTGCTAGAGGAGATAAGAGAGATTGACAAGTTTAGGAGGAAATTTCAGACCTCACGGCCGACAAAAGACCTTTAGTTTCATTGATCATAATGTTTAATATTTGCATAAAGGCTGTTTTACATCTCTTTTCAAATTTGAAACAAATAAATTACAATTAATGCTGTCTATGAGAACCTTTGCATTAATCATTCATTTTTATGAGTATTTGTAACTTATGCTTAGAAAATAGAAAAACGTTTTATAGAGAAATGTGTTTGGATAACAATGTTAAGCAGACTTAGCTCAATTTCCTGGCTCACACAATGCTACGGATCACTACCTTCACAACCAGCATTGTTTACTCAATTCTAACCGTTGGGGAAATCAAAGCAAGTACACGTAATAGAATTGGCACAACACAAACTTTATTCCCTTTATGCATGGCGATACCTCCTCTTGGAAGTCATAAAAGTTTACCGTATAGAATGAAAAATACTTGACTCACCTCCCTATTTCTTCCAAAAGTTTAATAGTGTTAAAATTGTTGAGTGCTTGACTTGCTATTTACAGAAACCAGATAATTAGGCAGGATAAAATGATCTAGGAGAGAGTGAAGACTGCAGATGCTGGAGCTCAGAGTCAAGAGTGTCGTGCTGGAATTGACGTTTTGGGCTTAAGCCCTTCATCAGGAATTTGTCCTGATTAGATTAGATGACTTACAGTGTGGAAACAGACCCTTTGGCCCAACAAGTCCACACCCACCCGCCACCCACCCAGACCCATTCCCCTACATTTACCCCTGCCCCTAACACTACGGGCAATTTAACATGGCCAATTCACCTAACCTGCATGTTTTTGGACTGTGGGAGGAAACCAGAGCACCTGGAGGAAACCCATGCAGACACGGGGAGAATGTGCAAACTCCATACAGTCAGTCATCTGAGGCGGGAATTGAACCCGGGTCTCTGGCGCTGTGAGGCAGCTGTGCTAACCACTGTGCCACTGTGCCGCCCACAATGTAGGGCTTATGCCTGAAACATCGATTCTCCTACTCCTCGGATGCTGCCTGACCCGCTGTGCTTTTCCAGCACTACGCTCCCCAGGATAAAATGACCTCTATGTCCAATCATCGATTCCATTTTCTTATCAAATGGATAAGGCAATTATATAATGGTGTATAAGGCTTGAAAGGGTTAATTGAGGAATGTAAACATGATTCTGCCCATTGATATATAAGTGGCAATCTCTGGAAAGAGCTAGCCAGTCTTCAGTCATAATCTATATAATCTATATAATCTATAGTCATGTAGTTTAGACCTGGCTTCTATCTTTTAGAAGATAACAAATCTCTCACTAAGTGTTAATGTCATTTCCTAGTCTTATTTTCTTATGAAGTGCTATTCTCCTATCATGTAATAAACCATTCTTGTAACTCAAGAGTGTGTCTCTTCTGCCACGACATCCACATGGTTATCTTTGCAGTTCAGGATGCCTTCAACTAGTGCTAGAAATGGCAGCTTTCTTACTCAAGACCTTTATGTGTCTTTATGGTGGAAAGTTAGCTCAACTCCCCCTTACCAAAAGGTGTCAACTGCAGGTATCTCTGTCAACAGGGGGCTTGCAAACAATATCCCTTTAAATTCAGCAAAACAACATTTAAACAGGAAGCCAAATATTTAATAGTGAGGAGTAAAATGTTGTGGATATTGAGCATGCCAAGAATTAAATTTGGACAAGCTCATTTGATTGAAAGTCATAGAAGCTGTCTTTTTACTGTCACTCTGGATTATGGTTTTGCTTTAGCTAATTTATAATAATGTACAATAGCTCTTTGAAGTAGTCTAGTTTATATCAGTGAGATTTTAACCCCAATGACAATTAATCAATGGTTAATTTTACAAAGTGGGGTTTCATTAAGTGTATCTTTCAAAAATCATTTACATTTTCTCTTTGAGTTCATAATATTTTCGGCCATGTGAGAGAGACAAGACATGTGTTCCCAAAATGTGACAATTCTAATTGATGTGATATCTTTTTTGATTCAGTCCCCAGTGTTACATCCTTTCTAAGAGGTGATTATTTCTTCTTTCTTCTTTATAAAGTAGCTGAGTTGAAATTCACCATGTGGTATCATTGGTATGAGACTGAATTCCATGTTCTGGATTTCAGAGTCAGCAATGAAGTATTGGTACTTACTGAAGACCTGGTCAAAAGCTGCACACAAAAACCTAGCAATTATAGGGCATGAATTTCCATTTTCTTCACATCAGTTTAAATCTAGTTCCAAGCCAAGTGGATCTCTAGCATTCAGCACCGTTTACTACTCCTCAGATACTGAAGCAGTCTATGTTCTTCTGCAGCAAGATCTCAAAGGTAGACAGCTTGGCTGATAAATGGACAGCTATGTTCTTGCCAGACAAATGCCAGGCAAATGAGCATCTCCAGTGAGAGAATCTAACTATATCTCCTTGATGTTCGATCACTGAATCCCCACATTTGAACTTCTGGTTATTAGCATTGATCAGAAACTAAACTGAACTAGTTATGTAAAATCTGCGATGATTAGACTGACTCAGAAGCTGATAATTCTGTGAGATGACTCACCTCCTGACTCCTCAAAATCTTTTCACATATTTACAAGGTACAAGAAAAGTATGTGATGATTTGATGAAATATTTCTTACTTTCTTAGAAGGGTGCAACACCAGCAACATTCAAGAAGCTCAGTACCATGCAGGGCAAAGCAGGCTGTTTGATTGTCACTTCATCCACCACCTCAAACATTCATTCCCTCCACCATTGACACTCAGTGTCAACAGGATGTATCATCTACAAGATGCACAACTCATCAAAAGCTCCTTTGACAGCACCCGCCAATTACATAACTTCCACCAACTAGCAAGGTAGCCAGAAGACCTCTCCTATTTGTCCGTCTGGATGGATGAAGAAACGAAGAACTGGAGATGCTAGACATCAAACAAAAACAGAGATTGTTGAAGAAACTCAGCAGGTGTAGCAAAATCTGTGGAGAGAAAACTGAGTTAATGTTTTGAATCCAGTGACCCTTCTTCAGAATGGTCACGGTAATAGTAATGTTAACTCTGACTTCTCTCCACGGATGCTGCCAAACCTCCTAGGTGGAAGTGGTTGTGGGTTTGGAAGGTAAATTTACCAACGTTCCCTTGAAAACATTTCTCAAATCTATGACCATCTCGAAGGTCAAGGGCAACAGATGCAAGGGAAGACCACAAGCAGTAATTCCCACCATGTCACGCATGATCCTGACTTGGAAATATAATTGCTGTTCCTTGAGTGTCATTGGCTGAAAATCCTGGAAGTCAAAAGTGTGGTGCTGGAAAAGCACAGCAGGTTAGGCAGCATCCGAGGAGCAGGAAATAGCCCTTCATCAAGAATGATGCTGGGGGTATCGGGGGTGGAGAGATAAATGGGAGGGGGGTGGGGCTGAGGGCAAGGTAGCTAAGAGTGCGATAGGTAGGTGGAGGAGGAGGTAATAGTGATAAGTCAGAGGGGAGGGTGGAGTGGATAGGTGGGAAGCAAGATAGACAGGTAGGTCAGGTCATGAAGGCGGTGCCAAGTTGGAATGTTGGAACTGCGATAAGGTGGGGGAGAAGAAATAAGGAAACTGGTGAAATCCACATTGACGCTGTGGGGTTTGATGGTCCAGAGGTGGAAGATGAGGTGTTCTTCCTCCAGGTGTCGGGTGATTAGGGAGTGGCGATGGAGAAGGCCCAGGACCTGCATGTCCTTGGCGGAGTGGGAGGGGGAGTTGAAATGTTCGGCTATGGGGTGGTGGGGTTGATTGGTGCAGGTGCCCCAGAGATGTTCTCTGAAGGGCTCTGCAAGTAAGCGTCCTGTCTCCCCAATATAAAGACCACCACAGATTAAGTAAATGATATGTGTGAAAGTTCAGGTGAAACTTTGATGGATGTGGAAGGCTCTTTAGGGCCGTGGATGGAGGTGGGAGGGGAGGTGTGGGCACAGGTTTTGCAATTCCTGTGGTGGCAGGAGAAGGTGCTGGGAGGGGAGGGTGGATTCAGTCGGTTCTGTAGGCAGGCATTGAGGAAGGAGATGTGGCTGTGGTAGCGAGTCTGCTTCAGGACATGGTAGAAGAGCTTTGGAGCAGAAGATACGACCTGCAGTGCAGTGAGAGGGTTCCTGAAAATCCCGGAACTTCATCCTTAATGGCATTTTGAGTCTACCTACAGCACGTGTTCTGGTTAGTAAAATGCAACAAATGTGTAGAAAGACTAAAGCAGGTTTACAGAATTTGTTGTTGTTAGCCCCAGTAAAAATTAACCCAGTGGCACTGGTCAAATTTTGCTTACTGGGCTACACTTTGCTGCATGTAATATTTCAGGTTGCAAACATATTCACAAGTGCTTTCAGTACATAATGTCTTGCATTAACACCTCAAAAAATACGAAAATGTTATGAAAGATATCATGATTTCTCTGCATGTAGTGAGCTGCAGGGTTACTTTGGCACCTTGTAATAACTGGTTATCACCAATACCAGATTGACTGTAGCTCTGTCAATGGTGATTGATAGGTACACTGCGTGGTGAGGGTTCAAGAGAGTGCCAGTGAGGGAAGGGCTTGGGAGAGAACAGGTGAGGGCTCTGTAGAGAGTTGGTGAGTGATTGGGTCAGAGGACAGAATGGACCAGAGATGGACATATGACTAAGCTCAGGAGAAAGCCAGTCTTGGGGCAATGTAGAAAGCAGGTCAATGCAGACGGGAGGGCTCAGAACAGTGATGTTAGAGCTCCTGCAGTGTGCAGGGCACACCAGAGAGGGTGTCAGTCTGAGCAAGCCATATCACTATTTGTGCAGATGCAACGGACGTTGGCTGGCAATAATACATTAATGATATTACACACTTCCTGAAAGATAGCATTTGCATGCATTTGGAAAGGCAAGGACTGATTACGGATAGTCAGCATGGTTTTGCGTGAAGGAAATCGTGTCTCACAAACTTGTTTGCATATTTTGAGGAAGTAATCAAAAAGATTGATGAGGGCAGAGCAGTAGACATTGTTTGCATGGACTTTAGTAAAGCCTTTGATAAGGTTCAGCGTGGGAGATGAATTAATAAAGTTAGATCACATGGGATTCAGAATGAGCCTGCCAGATGGATAGAAAACTGGCTTTATGGTAGGAGACAGAAGGTGGTGGTGAAGAGTTATTTTTCAGACTGAAGGCCTGTGACCAACAATGTTCCACAGGGATCGGGACTAGGTCCACTTTTGTTTGTCATTTATAGAAATGATTTGGATAAGATTTTAGGAGGCATGATTAGCAAGTTTGCAGATGACACCAGAATTGGTGGTCAAGTAGACAGCGAAGAAGGTTATCTAAGATTACAAAGAGATCTTGGAGTACCGTGTGAAGTTCTGTTCGCCCTGTTATGGTAAGGTTCAGAAAAGACTTACCAGGAATGAATGGTTTAAGATATAAAAATAGACTGGAAAGAGTGGGAATTTTTCAAATGGAGCATTTGAGGTTGAGGTTTATAAAATCATGAGGATTGTAGATTAGGTGAATAACAAGGTCTTTTCCCTAGGTTGGCAGAGTTCAAAGCTGGGGCATATTTTTAAAGTGAGAGGAGATAGTTTCAAAAAGGACATGAGGTGCAACGTTTTTACACAGAGAGTCATTCATGTGTGGAATGAGCTGCCAGAGCAAGAAATGGATGCTGGTACAGTTACAACATTGAAAAGGTATCTGCATAAGTAGAAGAATATGGAAGGTCTGGAGAATTATGGGCCAAGCACAGGCAGGTGGGACTACTTTATTTTGGGAACATGGTCAGTGTGGACTGGTGGACCGTAGAGTTTGTTTCCATGCTGTATAACTCTTAGACTCTAAATTGGTCAATGAGCTGAGGTGTGGCAGACAGAGTTTAATTTAACAAAGGCTGTAATGAGGTCAGCCTTGGTTAAATACCCATTTATGTCCTGCTTTTTATGTACAGGGCATTCCTGGGAAAGTTTCCTCATTGTTGGGTGAATGCCAGTGCTATAACTGTATTGGAACAGCTTGGCTCAGGGACTGGCAGGTTCTAAGGCAGGCAGAAGGGTTCAATGTTATTGTTGGAATGCTGTCAGGCCCAAAGCCCTTACAGTATCCAGCACTTCCAATAATTTCTTCATCACATGGAGTGAATGAAATTGGTTGAATTCTTGCATTTTGATTAGATTAGATTAGATTACTTACAGTGTGGAAACAGGCCCTTCGGCCCAACAAGTCCACACTGCCCCGCCGAAGAGCAAACCACCCATACCCCTACATTTACCCCTTACCTAACACTACGGGCAATTTAGCATGGCCAATTCACCTGACCTGCACATCTTTGGACTGTGGGAGGAAACCGGAGCACCCGGAGGAAACCCATGCAGACACGGGGAGAACATGCAAACTCCACACAGTCAGTTGCCTGAGGCGGGAATTGAACCCGGGTCTCTGGCACTGTGAGGCAGCAGTGCTAACCACTGTGCCACTGTGCCACCCACAAATTCTGACATCTGTAATGCTGGGGGCACTGGAGGAGGCTGAGATGGATCATCGACTCGGCACTTCTGGCTGAAGATTGCTGTGAAAGCTTCAGTCTTGTCTATGACCCACCATTAGTTATTATCAATAACAGAAGGAACATTAACAGCTGAACATGAACAAACTATAAGCAAATCACAAACAGCATATATTGTTTTTGTCAAGTTTACTGATTGATTGATTGATTGATTGTCACATGTACCGTAGTACAACGAAAAGCTTTGTTTCCAAGCAGTACAGGCAGATGATAGTAAGCGAAGATGTACAGATTGTAGAGAGTAAAAAAACTTGGGCAGAGGCGTACAGGTTACGTTGCACAGGGCGTGCTCTAGGCGACATCAACATTAACAAGTTCAGCATTATTTGAAGTCAGGGAGTCCATTCATCAGTTTAATAACAGCCCAGAAGAAGCTGTTCCTTAACCTGCTGGTGCATGTGTCCGACCTTCCATATCTTCTGCCTGAAGGAAGAGGTTGTAGGAGAGCATACCGGGGTATGATGGGTCTTTGATAATGTTGGCAGCCCTGTTGCAGCAAAGAGCCATGTAAATGGAGTCCATGGATGGAAGGTTGGCTTCCGTGATGGTCTGGGCTGTGCACACAACCTTCTGTAGTTTCTTATATTCCTTTGCATTTGCCAGAGTTTGTCTCTGCAAGGCCTGGTCAATTCTCTCACCGTTTCTGGCCAAATTCAGTGCGTGTATTGCCTACTTCACCACCAAGTCACCTCCCATGTTGATTTCCACCACAACTTAACATGCGTCCTTCACCAAACAACTCACCATGCAGAGGATATCAGCTGAAACACCAGCAGCCCTTCTGCCTGCACATTCCACAAACGCCACAGGATACCTTGATGAGCATTGGCATTCAACAGCAGCCTTGCTGAGATGTAAACAGAGTCAGAAGATGTCAGAGAGGGCAAGAGGACACTATGATTCTCTGATGGAGACTGAGCCATCCTAGCGGGCTAGCAGAGGGGACTGTGCCACCTTACTATGCTAGCCTGGTCTGAGGTCGCCACCTGGATCAATGTGGTCTCCAGGGTGCAGAAGAATGGCCAGAAATGCCATAAAAAGATCAATGACCTTCTTTGCTCCATCAGAGTAAGTGCCACATTTTTCTCTCTGCAGCTCACACACACTATCTCTGCCACTACGCCCATCATCCACCTGGTCTCTTGCTGTACCGCTCGCAATATTGCCTGCTACATTTTCCATCAGTTGTCCCCCCCACCACCCAACCTCCTTCAGCCTGTCACCTCACTAACCCTGCATGTGCTCCATGCTGCCTCCTCAGTCCCTCAGAACACAATACAGCATTCCCCCACAAGCGCCAGCACTAATGGCCATCCCACTCACTGTAATCTCATTCATTGCCCCAGTTCTTTCTTATTGCAGATGAAGAAAGTCAACAACAGGACATTGGGAGCAGAAACAGTTTGCGATGCTTGACATCTGTGTATTCATTCCCAAAAAGGAAATAATTCTGTACCTTTCAGGAGCATTCTTGCATATCTCAGAAGGCTGAAAGACCAAGATAAATTGATGTGAAATGTCAGGCAATCCAGAAGCCTATTAACTGCATCTATAGCTGAGGCCCAGGTACATGACTATGTAATTTGAGCACTATAAGAAAGGGCCATATCGAAGTGTGGTCTTTGCAATCAGGTGAAGTTTGATAGTGACCAGTAATCTCCAGCTCCAGACTTACAAGCATCATTGGTAATGACTAGTGAGTGATGTAAGTTTCAGTCAAATCATAAAGGAGCTTATAATGTGATTTTGTTGACTTAATAAACCATGCAATTTATGGTTGAGCTAAATCCTCTTTATTGTGTGCACTTTGTTGTTGTAATTCTGGGTTCCAAGAATCACAACAAGGAGGAAGGAAGTGGAATCTCTTACACATCAACAGTGGAAAGATAACTGTCATGGTGCATGTTGCCATACCACCAATTCACAAGGTTCCCCTCGAGGTTACTGTCAGCTCCATAACCTCTAGCAATCAGTCACTTGATGCTGAAATCCACAAGCCTACTGCAAAAGCTGGAAAGAGAGTGTGAAACAACAACCTAAGAACATCACACTGCAATTCTACCTAGCCTGTATCCTCAGTGCACTCCACTGTGGGCGAGCTGGACAACATTTTTTATTCATAAGACAAAGCTTGTTGAACACCTTACTGAAGTCCATATAGATCACATCTACTGCTCTGCCCTCATCAATCTTCTTTGTTACTTCTTCAAAAAACTCAATCAACTTGCAAGAGCGTCGGAAGAAGTGGTCAGAATTGGAAAACTTAGTTTGTTATAATGGCCCAGAGTAAACAGAGGCCAGCTATTAATACCTTCTTAACCCAGAATCTTTCCCTACAGCAAATACAGCAGAGTCTGTCATGCCAGAGTGGCGGCTCTTGAGGCAGACCAGGCCACAATTAACAGAGGTATGTTCATCATGATGCAAAACCATCACCTCAAAAGATAGAAGCTGCCGAAGAGAACCAGACCTTAAGGGTATTGAAAATATCGTTTGATGTTCACGTGTGATTTCGCAAGTCAGAATATCAATCTTCAGTGGAATCATATTCTTCTTTAGCTGTTTCACTTAAACAAATGGTGCACATGAAAATACCAGTTAGTCTACGTAGCCTACATCACATGGTCATGGTGCTTTAACTGTTCATAATTTTCCATGATGTAGGTATATAACCTAGAGATAATATTTTACACAAAATAAATAACTTAAGTGGAAAAAGTGTTGGAAATTCCTTCCTAATCCAGAACTAGACTAAGCTTTCCATGATTTTCATTTGTGCTGGGATCTCAGCGTTAGCCTGAGACAGTTACTAAAATTAGTTTAGTTATTGGTTTTCCTTAGCTTTGGTCTCTCTGCTGCAAGCAGCTTTGTTCAGTTGAATAGGTCAACAGGGAATTTGTACTTGTGCTTCTATCGATCTTATATTTGAACTGGCCAGACTGAAGTGGGGAAGAACCACTTAATTTAGGTGTCTGTCTGATTTTGTTTCCATTATTTTGCAGATGTGACCGGCATTCTCTTGGTCCCTTTCCTAGCTGTATCGGCTGAGATCAGAATGTAACAGAACATTTCATTACATTTTACTCTGGTGATTGTTAAATAGGACATGAAATGGACTTTGTCGGGAGGAAAAGGATTCATAGTGTCCCTGATTCCACTGTGATACATGTTCAAATAAAAAGGGATTAGGAGGCATATGAGTACTGCAATAAAGACCACAAAGGGAAGTGATTTTGGAAGATGAGGGTAGGAGTGCAATGCTGAAATATCAACTTCTGATGACATAGCGAAGAAAATATAAGAAACAAAGGCTCACTGGAGTGACAGAAAATGAGGATGTAAAATGGAATTTCTGTCTGGAAAAACTTTCTCCAGTAAGGCAGGATGAGAAGCTTAAAATCCATTCACTGGAAAAGCCATCAATGAATTGAGGCAGAACCTCTGCTGATTGCAACATTGCGGCCCTCAATATCCTATAGTGTTCACTTTAAAAGTTTGGATTTAATTAAAAAGATGGAAGCAAAAGGAAAACCATAGATAACTTTCCCCAGCAAATATAGATTGATAACCAAGATAAACATACTAATGTTGTTATGATTGAAGTGCAGAAGAGTAAGGTGTGGTTAAATATGACAAGTTAAAGTAAAAAATGATGTAAAGACATGTATTTTTGTTTGTCAGCACGATTATGGAAAGCAACTGACGGACAATCAGAATTTCAATCCCATTTCATGTATGACAATAGTAGGTAAAGAATGACCCATAAAATGAGGAAAATAAAGAAATGACTTGAATTATTATAGCATGTAGCAGCTTTCAATATTATGCAACATTTCACACCAATGAAGTGCTTGCAAATGTAATTATTGCTGATGTGTCGGTGAATGTGGTACATATAATGGCTGAAACATGTGATGATGCATTGGAGCTGTATCAGGCTGAAGTGGGTACTTGAAATAAGTGTGTAAGGTAATGCCTGGAAATTTTCTTCAATTGATTTTGCCAAACTTTGCAAAGTCAATGAGACAACATCACATTTCATGCAGGGCAGGAAAGAGCCACTGGAGGCGTTTACTTTATGTCTGTTTGCTGTACCTGGAAATCTGTTTGTTGATAGGGACAGACATTGCAGCCCTCTTGAAACAATGCTTTAATAGCAGTCTATTACAGCAGACATTTTATAAAATTTGTTTTCCTAGGCAGCTCAGTCCTTTTGACCAAACCTTGAATTCAGTGATGGGTACAACCTTGGGGTTCTACAAGGAAGCCCAATAGAGTTCATCTCCATTGACCCTCCCCCTCCCTCAAAACCCCATTGAATTTTAGGCTCAATGAAATGAACAAGGTTACTGATTTATGCTTTTGCTGTAAGCATAGATATTATCACATCATTCATATCCAAATGAGATGTCAATACATGAGAATGTTCTCTGTCACCCTTAGAAAGATTGTGCAACCCAAGATATTCCAAAGGTCAAATGAGTGTACTCATACAATCCTTTGATTATATTTATAGGAACATACTTCCTCAAAGATCTCTGAAGATGCAGTTGGAGGTAGGCTGGGCTCATATTCAATTTAGATGAAATGTGACCCCAGCCAGCTTTTCATTCAAATCTCTAACCATTGCACTGGCTATATGTCTAAACAGAAAACTCTGTCAACTCATAATCCCAACCAGGTTTTGAAACAGGGACTACTGGCATTGCCCATTGAGCAAATTGTACTGAGCATTTGATGCCAAGTTCCTCTAGAAGTTCCAATTCAGCGTCTACATTGGCACATAGGGCATAGGGGATTGATCATGTTCCAAAGTATTTAGGTCAAGTCTCTATGTCTACATAATCTTGGCCGTGGCGCTTTTTATCTTTTTAAGACTCTCTTCGTACACATTGGGATACTTCCCAATGACATTGTATAGATATCTAGTACCCCTTTTAAAGATCTGCTGCTTATCTAAGTAGATTTTCTGCAGCCAGTCCCTTTCTACAAGTTTGGGACCTGTCACACCACCATTAAAGGAAGTCAGGTTGTCTGTTGCCCATGCATAACTGGGATTGCAGTGATCCCAATAATATATAAGGTCTCCCCAGTGTATGTGGCCAACCTAGCCTTGTGTCTCTCAGACCTAAAGGCAAGATGCTCCAGAATTTCCTAAAGGTTTGCTCCCTATCGATAGATGCAGCGATACCTGGTGTCTACCTCCATGTCAAAGGGGTGGCCATTTTCCTGAGTATTGCGTTAGTTGGGGCCACTTTGACAGCTGTGATGTAATTTAGCTGTGTCAATTCCTCATCCCCAGGCTGATTTATTTGCTAAGCTCTGTCTTGAAGTGACTTCACCTTTCAATCTTGAGGTATGCGCTTCGCCTTTTTTCCGTAGCCTTGTCTGGAATGGACCCTGTAACTATGAGTGCAGCATTGACAATCTTGCTCCACACTATATTGTGGAGAAACTTGCCATCCAGTTCTGGAAACTTGCGGCCTCTGACAGCAATCCCCTTCCTTAACAATCAACAGAAGCCACGAGTATTATCTGCTGTGGACTTGGCTCTCTGGTAAGGGAGTAACTCAAGGTTGAGTTTGGTACCATTTACAGATCTTGATGCTGCTGAGACCTTTTATCCACATTTTTGTGAGAAAGGGCCAGTTCAATGGCTTCCTCGAGGTCCATTTCTAGTTCAGTCAGTAGCTTCCTTTGGGTCACAATACTATTAACTCCATAAACCTAGCGATTCCTTAACCTTTCCTGAAGTGCTAACCCATACACACAGTGTTCCACCAATTTCCATAGTCTCATCAAGAATCCAGTGACTGATTCCCTCAGAAATCTATTTGCTGGTTTAAGCCTGCAATGTAACAGATGGTTTGAGATCATAATGGTCTGCTACCATATTTATAAGTTCGTCAAAAGATTTTGACTCTAGTGTTGCCAAGTAGGTTAGTCTCTTTACAATGCTGAACGTTAGGGCTCCACGAGTGGTCAGGAGAGTGACTTTTGTCAGTGATCCCTTTCTATCCCATTTGCCTGAAAAAAAGGTATCTTATTCTTTCGATGTACTGAAGCTAATCCTTCTCACCCCATCAGAAGGCTTTCCAAACAGCAGCAGTTCCAATATTTCCCTGTCATTGTCTTACCAGGTCCAAAAGTTTTCTTGATCTTATCGCTAAATGTAATAACTCAGGAGGATCTACTGGAAAGAAACATCTTGCACCATTGAATGTCAAAATGGAGCCACTACTTGAAGCATACATGGGCTCATCACAGTCTGGGACAGACATGTATGCAGACTTATCCGTGGGTCTGCTTTGTCTTTTTGTTCTTAACTACTATCCATCACCAGTAAATTATCTGTGTGGCCCATTGAATATTTACATACAAAGCCCATTATAGGCAATACAAACCATCAGAGAGTGAGGAGGAGGTGGCAAGAGCAGAAAGGAGCTAAATCAAAATGGAGTTGGAGAGTAAATTAAAGTACTCTGCCCCCTGCAGTGCCCACTTCTCTCTAAAAGCATTGTGAGTATTGGTGGATACCACACACCTCCTCTTCAAGGATACCAGGGCATGAATGTAGCTACCAGGGTCTACTTTATTACTTTTTACACAACCTGTTCAGGGGTTATTATTACACACCTATGAAGCAGATGGGACTTCAATGTGGGTTTTATGACCCAAAGGTATGGACAGTACAACTGCACCACCACAGTCCCTCTGGGTTTGGCTTTCATTTTTTCTTTTTGTATCCATGTAGCCAATTGAGTATTTACATGCAAAGACCATTATCAGTAATACAAACTACCAGAAGGGGAGGGCAAGTTAGGGAGAGTGGGAAGGCACTAAATCAAAATGGACAGGGTCTGCTTTTTATATATTTGGAAGTGTTATCACAGACACAGCCAAATGTTCTTCTTTCCGCCCATCACCAAATCACCATTTTTTTTTGTTTTCAACTATTGATCTTCACTGGTAAATCATCCATGTGGCCCATTGGGTATTAGCAAGCAAACCATCAGGAAGTAAGGAGGAGGGTAGGGGAGGGGAAGCAGGCTAAATCCAAAAGGAGCTGGATGGGGAGATAAAATACTCTACCCCCTGCAGTGACCAGCTGTCTCTAAAATGTTTTTTTTTCTTTATATCCAGAAATGCTCTTCTTTTAGCTACTAATTGCCACCAGTAAATCACCCATGTTGCCATTTAGAAATTTCCATGCAAAGCCCATTACGAATAATGTAAACCATGAAAGGTGAAGAGGAGCTAGCGAGGTTGTCTGCTTTTCTTTTAAGGTTTTATTTATTCTTTCTCCAAATCATTAGTGATTAGTACTGTTCTTTTTTAAACCTTGTTTAGAGATGATATTATACATCTTTGGAGCAAGTGGGACATGAACCCAGGCCTACCAGTCCATGGGTGGGGACATTGTGCTACAAGAAAACCCATAGGTCTGCTTCAATCTTTTTCTCTGAACTACCTCTGGTCAATTTCTTTTTTTATTTTTAACAGTGAGACAGGAAATTAAGATATTTTTGTGAAAAGGCTTTATTATATTATTTTCTTTTTTTCCCATCGCTCAGGAAACATCTGAGTTGTCAATTGAACGTTTGCCAAACAAAGCCTGTTAAACAAATGCTAATGTGAAAAACTGATTGGGGGTGGGGGGGGGGGGAGGTCGGGAGGAAGGGAGAAAAGAAGGGCATGAAGGTGAAATGGAGTTGACGTGGGAAATGAAGCATTGTATCCCCTGTGCTGCCCACCTCATTATAAAGACATCATGAGCATTGATGGACACCACATGTTCATTCTCCAATGACACCCAGTCTCAAATATAACCATGGAAGAGGGGCAGAGAGTTGGTGGAAATGACCAAAGGGTATACTTTTCAAAGGGCTCAGATGATGAGTTCCTGCTGGGCAGGCCATTGCTGTTACCAAGGAAGATTATGAGGAGATTAATTAATGATTTCCCATGGCTTATCTGTGTAGTTCACGATTTTAGGAATTTGGTCTTTCACCACACGTTCCCTGAGCACAAATCTGCTTATTAATTGATTAATCTTTCTGTTACTATTCCTCAATCACATTTTTTTCTAACTTTTATATTCACTTTCTCATTCAATGTGCATCAAAGAAGTTTATTTTTGATCGTATTCAAGTTTTTTAAAGTACATTTCATAAACATGGGTTGACAGATTGTACTTTGAATGCAATAATTGTAAATGGAACAGTTCTCAGTTCAGATGTGCATGAATCTGTTAATTAGCTGATGCATATGCTTTCTGTTTTCACAGCTAAAGCAATTAAATACCATTTTACGTGTGACTTGGAGTGGGAATGGTTTAGCACATCCCTTGATTGAAAGTATGATGTTCACTGAGAAGACTAACACTGCTGTACCTCAGAAGCCTGGACAGAAGAAGACAAGACCTCAGGGTCTTCCATCTCCAGCTCTGTGTTGTGCCTGTGGCCTCTGCATCATGTTGGCAGGAATTAACATAACTCTTGTGGGAGCCTTTGCATTTGGTACCTTCTTACCAGTGAACAATCCCCCCATCATTATTGGGCCCATCTTGCTAGTGGTTGCCTTCACCTTCTTTGCAGCCTGTTGCATCTGCAGTCGGAGACCTCCAGCTCATGGCCAGAGGAAGTCCAAACCTGGCTCCAATATTGGCATCATTAAGCCGGGCCATGCCACATTTGAGATTGAGACCAGTGAGCATACAGTGCAAGACACGACTGCAGTCCAGCTCAGCCCCACAAACTCACCAGTGTCTTCGAAGAAATCCACTCCAGTCCATGAAAACTCAAAGACATGCAAACTGTTCACAATGGATGCCAACAATCCTGGAGCCAAGTATACAGCTGGTGCTGAGGCGATACAACTGAACCTTCCCCGTGACTTGGGCTCATCATCATAGAACTGGATTGAGCTCTGAGTCCAAAACTACCCTCACTGTACAATGTCATGGCAAAGTCTTTTGAACTGTCCACCAGCGGAAACTTGTTGTTAAGTTTGAACAACCAATGCTGCAGACTATATTAATCTACTGTTCTGTATGAACTGCATTCACCTTCATTTTTACAGGTTCTGTTACTTGAACAGTGATATTTTAAATCTCCTGCTGTTTTCTGAGAGCAAAATGCACAAGACAGAAGTTATTCAAAAAAAAGTTTATTTTTAAAACTGAACAGTGAAATTTGACAGCAAAAGCACTGTCTGATAGTAACTTCACTAAGCCCCAAAACATGAGACAGTTGCAAGCATCTGTGCAAATTGCAGGCAACATGATGCGAAATCAATTGGTTGAGAAGTGTAAAGAGCATAAACATTATATCAAAAGTATTTTGTCACAAGTAAAGAGTTTTGTTACCAGACGTCCTTTTTTTTACCCATGCCCACTCCACCCTCAAAAAAAAATTGGGATGCAGTACAGGGAACATTTGTTTTAATTCAGACAAAACTCATTCAATAACGTACTTTGAGAAGCTTAATTTTGTGAACAGAGATACATATTTTGGCAAAACCCAATTCTCCCCATATACCTCAATTCTCTTCTGGATCTGTTTCATTGATTTAAGCACTGTATAAGGGCTCACATAGTGCTGACATAATTAAACTGTGAGACCAAGGGTAGAAGTATTAAGGGCAGGAGGATTATGACAATATATTTGCTTTATCTATCTCTCCCTTTTTTGGGGGGGGTAACAAAAACAGTTGGAGTTCTATCAAGGAGGTAGCTTGAAGGAATGTGAATTGTCCAATGTATACAATTGCCTAAAGTAAGATTGTGAGATGAACAATACTACAAATTGGAAAAGAAGTGAAAAACAAGTATTAGTTACCTGCTATTGTTAATCAGCTTTAAAATTGTAATTATGAGTTATGTATTTATCATGAATGAAATGGAGGGAATGTTGTGAAAATGCCAGGAAATTTTGTTTTGTTTATTTAACTACTTCTGGAGAAACCTGTACCGATCATGTCATTGCGTAAGATGTATTATCTGTTCATTGTATTCGTTAACATAGAAACAATTCCAAATAAATGTTTTCTTGTATCTGTAAAGTACAACTAGACATAAAGTATTTGTGTAGAAGATGGATTGAATGGGAGGACTCTAATTAAAGTCTATTACTTACATTGACTGAGTTTTAGTAAGGAACAGTACTATTTTAAAAAGTAATGGAAAAACCCAAAATGTGGACATACTTTGTGCTCAATGCAATAAAGAGTGGGAGTAAAAGAAGGCAGTGCTATTAATTAGATCATAAGACAGTAAGATCATATAGGAACAGGAGTAAATCATTTGACTCCTCAAGCATGTTCCACCATTCAATAGGATTATGGCTGATCTGACATTCCTCATACCCATTTTCTTGCTTTTTTCTCGTACTTTAATTCTAATACTGACCAAGAATCTATCTGTCACAGCCTTAAATATACACAAATACTCTTCCCCAACAGCTCTCTGTGGTATAACATTCCAAAGATTCACACATTTCAATCTTAAATTTGTGCCCCTTTATTCTAAAACTATGTCCTCAGGTCCTAGACTCACTTATGAGGTGAAATGTTCTCTCAGCATTTATTCTGTCAAGTCCCCTAAGAATCCTGTATGTTTCAATGAGGTCACCTCTCACTCTTCTAAACTACACTGAGTAGAGTCTCAATTTGTTTAGCCTTTGCTCTTAAAACAATCCTCCTTACCAGGGATCATCCTAGTGAAAACAAAAAATGCTGGAAATCACAATGGATCAGGCAACATCTATAGAGAGAGGACAAGCTAATATTTCGAGTCTAGATGGCTCTTCATCGGCTCTGATGAGTCATTTAGATTCAAAACGTACAGATTCTAGAATCTGCCATAACTTGCTCCTACATCATCCTAGTGAACCTTCTCTGATCAGCCTCCAATGAAATGATATCTTCCCTAAATAAGGGGACAAAATTGTTTACAGTGCTCTAGATATGATCTCACCAGCACCTTGTACAAGTGCAGTAAGACTTCCCTACTTTTATATTATAACCACCTAGAAATAAATGTCCACATTCCATTAGCCTTCCTGATTACCTTTTGCATCTGTGTGATAGCTTTCTGTGTTTCATGTACAAATACCTGTAAGTCTCTTTGTATTGCAGTTTTCTTCTGTCCATTTAAATAATATTCTGTTTTTTCATTGTCCCTTCCAAATTGAATTTGCCAACATTTTTTCCACTTATTTAACCTATCAATATCTCTCTGTAAACTGTTTGTACCTCTATTGCAACCTGCCTTTCTACCTATTTTTGTGTCATCTGCAAATTTGACTACAGTACATTCATTTCCTTCCTCTAAATGATTAACATCTATTATAATCATTGTGATCCCAGCACTGGCCCCCGTGGAACTCCACTGGTCACAGATTGCTAATTTGAAAAATACCCCTAATCCCTACTCACTGTTTCTTGCCCATGCCAACATACCACTTCCAACACTGTGACATGCCATTTGTAAGGTAAGTTTCAAACTCCTTCTGGAAGTCCAAATGCAACATACTTACCAGTTGTCCTCTATCCACTCTGATTGAGACTTCCTTGAAAAACTTTAATAAATTAATCAGACACAATTTCCTTTTCATGAAGCCAAGCCAACTCCGTTTGATTAGATTATTATATTCCAATGTTCTGCTTTTATAGCTTTAATAATAGATTCCAATACTTTTCCAACAAATGACGTTAGGCTAATCAGCCTACAGTTACCCACTTCTTGCCTTCCCCTCTCTTTTTTGAATAAGGTATCACACAGGTAGTTTTAAAATCCTCTGATATTTCTCTAAATTTGAAGAATGTTTGGAAAATTACAACCAATGCATCCATTATCTCTGCAGCTACCTCTTTTAGGATCCTAGGATTTAAGTAATTAGGACAGGGGATATAATTACCCAAGCTGTGTTAGTTGGTCTAACAATGAGGATTGGTTAACCTCAGTTAGCTGGGCATTTGGTTCAAAATTCAGAGTGATGCCAACAGGTTCAATTCTACACTGGCTAAGGTTGCCATGAAGGACTTCCTTTCTCAACCCCTTCCCTGAGGTATAGTGAACCTCAGGTTAAACCATCACCAATTGTCATTCTGTCATGAGAGAGCAGCCTTGGTCTGGTAAGACTATGGCAACTTTACTTGATGGTACTCAATTACTCCCCCATTTTCTTTGGCATTAATGGGATGTTTGAAGTAACTTACACTGTAAAGTCTGATTCATAATATCTGTTTAACTCCTCTACCATTTCCCATTCACTAACAATGCAAGCATCAGAGACCCAAAGGTACAGGGGCTTGGCTGAAAAAATAGCCTGGTAGATCGTGAGATATAGTTCATTAAAAATGCATCCCATTCAAATTGCTAATAGCAGCATGACTACAAAGAGGCATTAAAGATTGTACAGTACTGCGCTGCTAATGACTTAATGTAGGAGACAGTGAATTCTTGTCCTCTTGTCTGAGGAACATGAAGATAACAAATAAAGGCAGAAAAAAGATTTTGATATTTTTGTATTGTAACAAGGATAAAGGCATGCGGTACAAGGCACCATTATGGCTTGAAGACCAAAAGTGATCTTAAAATTGGTGATTATTAGTTTGAATTTAGTAAACTGAAGTTTGCAGGAAAATGGAAATTCTTTTGGGAGAAACAAGCTCCACAGGTTTGACATCATAATAGGGAATTAGATTTGCAATGATCGAATTAACCTTAATTTTAATGTGACAGGAATATTGAGAGGGAGAAGAATGTAAGATGCAAAACATAGAATTCAGAAGAAGCAAAAGAACATCAGAGTAATGATCAATCGAATATGTGCGATTGCAGAAATACACTAGTATGAACAGAGAATTGATCAACAGTCAGAAAGCAGGGTGTAGGAAAAAGTGGATGAGATGGCAGACTATTGCTACTGGGATACCACAAGGATCAGTGTGAGGTCTAGTGCTGTTCATGATCTCTGTAAATGACTTGAATCCTATTTTATTCATTTATTGGATGTGGACATCATTGGCTAAGCCAGCATTTGTTACCCATCTTTAGTTGCCCTTGAGATGTAAGAGTGGCTTCATGAAAGGGAAATTATGTCTGATTAACTTATTAGAGTTTTGAGAGTCTCAACTAGAATGAATACAGGAGAACTATGTTTGGACTTCCAGGAGTTCAACAAGATACCTCACAAAAGGCAAGTCACAAGATAAGAGCTAGTGGTGGTAGTGAGCTGCCTTCTTGAACCGCTGCAGTCTATTTGCGATAGTAGACTCACTTTGCCTTTAGGATGGGAGTGCCAGGATATTGACCAGTGACAGTGAAGGAACAGATATATATTTTCAAGTCAGCTTGGATGGGAACTTGTAGGTGGTTGTGTTCCCTTATATCTGCAGCCTTTATCCTTCTATATGGTATTGGTCATGGGCTTGGAAGGAGGTGCCATGGTGAATTTCTTCATTGTGTCTTGTAGATGGTAAACACTTCTACTACTGACTGTCTGTGGTGGAGGGAGTGAATGTTTGGGGTTGTGGTACCAATCAAACAGGCTGCTTTGTCCTGTATTGTGTCAAGTTCGTTGAGTATTGTTGGAGCTGCAGCATTCAGGCATACGAGGAGCATTCCATCACATTGCTGACTTGTGCCTTGTAGATGGTGAGCAGGCTTTGTGAGTCAGGGTATGAATTACTTGCTGCAGTATTCCTAGCCTCTGACTTGCTCTTGTGGTTACAGTATTTATATGGCTAGACCAGTTCAATTTTTGTTCAATGGTTACCCCCTAGTATATTGATAGTGGGGAATTCAGCAACAGTAATGCAATTAAATCTGAATGGATGATGGTTAGAATCACTCTTGTTGGAGATGGTCATAGACTGGCAATTGTGTGTTGCAAATTTTACTTGCCACACCAAGGCAAAGTTTCAGTCCAGCAAGTTCACTACAACCAGTTGGAGAATTCATGCTAAGTCAATAAGGGAGTTGCAACTGAGCAGTCAGTCATCAACTGGAGCTGTTGGCCCAAGTCTACAGGAGATTGGGGACTGGTCTGTCATATTGATCATCTGAATTAAAGTCAACAGAGATTTAGCAGGGAATACAGCTGCATTAATGAGATTAGGGAAATCATTTTTGGGGATTGGAGGGAATGGCCTGGGATGCAGAGTGGACAGGAATGATAAAGGGGAAAGATTCAACATAAATATAAGTAGGAGATGATAATGCATGGCACATGGGGTACTGCCAGAGTGGTGGAGGAGTGTTATCAACAGCAGTAGTTTTAATGAGGGGGGGTTGTGCAGTACAATGGTGGGAAAAACTAAACTAACAAAACTAACCTAAGCTAGGTGTTTTGAAGAAGGTTTGGTGGACTTGAAATGTTATCTCTGATTCCTCTCTGTAGATGTAGCCAGAACTGCTGAGCTTTTCCAGCAAATTCTGTTTTGTTTCTAAACTAAACTACTCTGGGGCAGAGTGAATACTAATGAGAGGAGCAGGTGTAATATGTAGGAGCATGTGGGGGATGCAAGGACAACCAGGAAGAAAGGGAGATGGAGCTTCCCTCAATAACCAGGCTGTCTGATATTCAGACTGCCAAGTGTGACCCAGGCAGTCTTCATAGGCAAACAACTCAAAAATGCTCACTGTGAATAGAAAAGGGCTGCAACCACAGCCAGAGTGGACAGAGTGAGAGTTTAATTCAGTCTGAACACACATTCTCTACTTGTGAGCAATGTGTGGCCCTGCAAAATTACATTAATCAGGCACTTTCACAGTATAGGTTGAGGTCATCTGGAATCAAACATGTGATATGCATGCAGTATCCAACTGTGTTGAATTCATATGCTTATTATGAGCAATCTTGACCACGTCATCGATCATTGCAGATTGAAGGTGGACATCTCTGCAAAACAGAGGTGACTTGAAGAGTGGTACCTGCAGAATGATACAGCAACAGCTTACAGACTGCACACGACCACTGAATTGATACCGTCCCATTTTGAGCATATGCCAACATGCTCTTATATGAAATCATGTCTTTCCTGGGAAAAGTGTGGTTGAGAGAATAAGATCTCTGCACTCATGCATCATTTAGAATCTCCTATTGTCTTCTTGTGACATGGCTAGAACTGCATTCATTATTAAAGGGCAACGTCCAAGTTCCATATTGAGTCATTCCTAGGCCCTGCTTGTTGGAGTTGTCAATATTTCACTGTGTAGAAGAGAACACTAAACCATTATTTGTGCGAATTGAATACTGACTGTTCACATTAAAATGTTTCGCTTCAGTTGCAAGTGTGACTGATGGATTCAGCCACAGCAGGGGTTATCATTGCTGTCTCTGTGATGTAACAAGAGTTTAGAAAATGGAGGAGGAACAGATGTACCAGCAAACCCAGGACAGCAGCAGCTTCCATTGGCTGCTAAATTGCCTCCTCATGAAAATGCCACAACTGAAGCCCCCTCAGGGGTTATAGCATGTCAAGAATCTATTGGCCTCAATGTTATTTCCACGAGATGAGCAAGGCACAATGTCACTATACACTGAGGATGTCTCAGGATATTTCAGAGAACAATGGCAGCTGCTGTGATCTGAAGGAGGGATGGCCCACAAGGTGACAACTGCCACTAAAAACATCTATGTATCTAACACCTCCAAGGAAGTACTGGGGATCTGTGTGGGATCTGTCAATTCTCAAGCCACATATGATCAAGGATGTTACCAATGTTATTTGTGCCAGATTACACCACTTTATCCCATTTCCTTGTTACAAGGACAGTGTTGTAACATGGATAATTGAGTTTGGAAACATAGCTAGCTTCCCAAGGTGAAGGTCACTAGAGACTTTACACAATTGACATTGAGAAGCTATTATTATACACAGCTGAGTTCATCAATGGAACAAGGTTCCATTCCATCAATATGCAACTGATCTGTGATCACTGATACCACAGCTTAGAAATCTATGCTCAACTCACTGGGAGCTGCCATGATACCTACATCTTTGAAAACTTTCCTAATTTGTGTCAAGACCCAGGTGTCTTAAGGGAATGGTTACATTGAAACAAGAGCGACTCTCTGCGACCACGAATCTGTTCCACAACCCACTGACAAAGTGTCAGTACATTATCAACCATTCTTCAAACAGTGCCACAATGGAGAAGACAATGACTCTCCTGGAGATGAGGTTCCAATGCTTAATCACATTCTGTATGATAGAGTGGTGTAGCATCAGACAATGTTTAATTGACACCCTGTTCCAGTAGATGTGAGCTGGGGGTAGTGATCATTTGTTGGCTGTAACTTTGTTGTGGCTCAACAGGCAAGTTGTCTTTTTCTGTTTAAGAAGCAAATGCAGCTTCTGTCTGTTTGTTGATTGTTGACTTCTGCTGTTGCTGAATAAAATTGAAGGCTCTGAACTAATTTAAATCTCTTTATGTGATAGCTCTATATTAAATGAAAGGAACGTTTTGGCCGACAGTGGGCATTGGAGAAATAGCAGCATTGACTTTGATCAGGTTGTAAATTGAGGTGATTCGAAGAGTGTGGCGCTGGAAAACTACAGCCAGTCAGGCAACTTCCGAGGACCAGGAGAATAGTTACTGCGAGACAAGAGCTACTTTCTGCGACCATGAATCCATTTCATGACCCATTGACAGAGACACAGCATCAATACAATATCAACCATTCTTCAAAGAGTGCCATGTTTGGGGTTGTAAAATGAGTTGAGGCGAAGGATGGGTAGACTGTGTGATTGGAGTCTAGGCCAGTTTGTTGAATATCTGTTAAATTTTGAGTGTGCTATAAAATATACAGTAACGAAACATTTAGGAATACAAAATATAGTCAAGCAGAGTCAGCTTGGCTTCATGAAGAAGAAATCATACCTGATAAATTTGTTCGAATGGTTCAGAGTAACAAACAGGCATGATAAGGGTGAAGCAATGGAAGCGTAGGGATAGCATAGGAAACATGCGTGGAGTCTATACAGATAGGGGAAGCCCTAAATGAGTTTTTTGCTTAAATTTTCACAAAGGAAAGGGATTTTGTTGTGAATGAGAACTTTGACGAGCTGGGAAACAAGCTTAAACAGATTGAGATTGAGGAAGTTGATGTGCTGAAAACTTCGGCAAATATTAAGATTGATAAGTCTCCAGGGCCAAACCAGATTTATCCTAGGTTATTCCGAGAAGCAAGAAAGGAGGTTGTTAAGCTGCTGGTAAAGATCTTTGCTTCCTCGCTCTCCACAGGAGTCGTACCGGAAGATTGGAGAGAGGTGAATCTTATTCCTCTTTTCAAGAAGGGGAATATGGAAATCCCTGGCAATTACAGATCAGTCAGTCTTACATCTGTGGTCACAAGGTTTTGGAAAGAATTCTGAGGAATAGGATTTATGACTTTTTGGAAAAGCATAGCATGATTAAAAGTAGTCAGCATGGCTTTCTGAGGGGCAGGTCATGCCTCACAAATCTTATTGAGTTCTTTGAGGAGGTGACGAGACAGGTCAACAAAGGTCGAGCAGTTGATGTGGGGTCTATGGACTTCAGCAAGGCATTTGATAGGGTTCTCCATGGTAGATTCATTCATAAAGTCAGGAAATATGGGATACAGGGGGATTTGGCTGTCTGGATTCAGAATTGGTTGCCTGACAGAAGTCAGAGAGTGGTTGTAGATGGAAAGTATTCTGCCTGGAGGTCAGTGGTAAGTGGAGTCCAGCCCGGCTCTATTGTTGGGCCTCTGCTCTTTATAGTTTTTATAAATGACTTGGATGAGGAGGTTGAGAGTGGGCTAGTTAATTTGCCGATGGTGCGAATGTTGAGATGCCATTGATAGTATTGAGGGCTGTTGCAGGCTGCAGCTCGACATAGACATGGGCTGAGAAATGGCAGGTGGAGTTCAACCTGGATAAATGCAAAATGGTGCAATTTGGAAGGTTGAACTTGAATGCTGAATATAAGATTAAAGACAGGATTCTTGGCAGTGTGGAGAAACAGCGGGATCTTAGTGTTCAAGTGCATAGATCCCTTAAAGTTGCCACCCAAGTGGATAAAGTTGTTGAGAAAGCATATGGTGTTTCAGCTTTCATTAGCAGGGGGATTGAGTTTAAGAGCTGTGAGGTTTTGCTGCAGCTCTACAAAACCCTGGTGAGACCACACGGAGTATTGTTTAGATTACAGTGGTGCTGGAAAAGCACAGCAGGTCAGGCAGCATCCGAGGAGCAGGAAAATCAATGTTTCGGGCAAAAGCCCTTCATCAGGTATAGAGACAGGAAGCCTCCAGGGTGGAGAGATAAATGGAGGCGGTGGGGAGGGGAGGAGGGCTGGGGAGAAGGTAGGGTACAATAGGTGAACGGGGGTAGGGATGGAGGTGATAGGTCAAAGGGGAGGGGTGGAGCGGATAGGTGGTAAGGGAGATTGTCAGGTAGGACAGCTCATGAGGACAGTGCTGAGCTGGAAGGTTGGAACTGAGGTAAGGTGGAGGGAGGGGAAATGAGGAAACTGGTGAAGTCCACATTGATGCCCTGGGGTTGAAGTGTTCCGAGGCGGAAGATACGGCATTCTTCTTCCAGGCGTCAGGTGGTGAGGGAGCGGCGGTGGAGGAGGCCCAGGACCTGCATGTCCTCGGCAAAGTGGGAGGGAGAGTTGAAATGTTGGGCCACGGGGCAGTTGGGTTGGTTGGTGCACCCTCCCCTCTGACCTATCATCTCCACCCCCTTCTCCATTCACCTATTGTACTCTTTGCTACCTTCCCCCACCCTCGTCTCTGACCTATCACCTCCATTCCACCCCCATTCACCTATTGCACTCTTTGCTACCTTCTCCCCAGCCCACCGCCCCCCCCCCCCCTTTATCTCTCCCTGCCTCTATTCCTGACAAAGGGCTTTTGCCCAAAACATCGATTTTCCTGTTCATCGGATGCTACCTGACCTACTGTGCTTTTCCAACACCACTCTAATCTAAACTCTGGTTTCCACAATGTGCAGTCCTCATTTTTGTCTTTGGAATATTGTGTCCAGTTCTGTTCGCCCTATTATAGGAAAGATGCGGAGGCTTTGGAGAGGTGCACAGAAGGTTTACCAGGATGCTGCCTGGACTGGAGGGATTGTCTTACCAAGGGAGGTTGACTGAGCTCAGACTTTTCTCTCTGGAGAGAAGGAGGAAGAGAGGTGACCTGAACGAGGTGTTCAAGGCAATGAGAGGCATGGATAGAGTCGATAGCCAGAGATTTTTCCTCAGGGCCACAAGGGGTCATAGTTTTAAGGTGTTAGGAGGAAGGTACAGAGGAGACATCAGAGGTAGGTTCTTTATGCAGAGAGTTGTGAACACATGGAATGCATTGCTAGTGGTGGTGGTGGAAGCAGAGTCATTTGGGACATTTAAGTCACTGCTGGACATGGAGATGGACAGCAGTGAATTGAGGGGTGCGTAGGTTAAATTATTTTATTTTAGATTAGGATTAATCCTCGGCACAACATTGTAGGGCCTGTTCTGTGTTGTATGTTTCTATGTTTCAAGCAATATATTTGGATTTCCAGAGGGCATTGAAAAGGTACTGCACATTCGGCTACTTAATAAGATAAAAGACCATGATGCTGGAGCTACTCTGTTAGTCTGGATCGAGGATTGGCTAATAGAACACAGAGAGTTGGGATGGCAGGGAATGCATTCTTAAGATGGCAACTTGCAATTAGTAGAGTGCCGCGGGGATAATTATTTGAATGCTGAATATAAATGTACTGTCGCCAACTTTACAAATGACACACAAATAAGTGAGAAGGTAAGTGGTAAGGATGGTGCAAAGAGTCTGCAGAGGGACATAGACAGGTTAAAGGAGTGGACAAATTCTTAGAATATAATTTGGGAAACTGTGAGGACATGCACTGTATCAGGAAGCATAGAGGAGCTGAATATTATTTGAATGGAGAGCTGCAGCACAGAGGGAATTGGGAGTCCTTATGCATAAATCGCAGAAGTCTAGCATCTAAGTTCAGCAGATGACAGTGAAGGCAAGTGTTACTGATATTCATTTCAAAGGCAATGGAATATAAAAATAGGGATGTTTTACTGAAATTATACAAGGTACAAGTCAGATCACTGATAGAATACTGTGGATGTGGGTTTGCTTGCTGAGCTGCAAGGTTTGTTTTCAGATGTTTCATCACCATACAAGGCAACATCTTCAGTGAGCCTCCAGATGAATCATTGGTGGTATGGCCCACTCTCTATTTATGTATTTAGGTTTCCTTGGGTTGATGATGCCATTTCCTGTGTTGTTGTCATTTCCTGTTCATTTTCTCAGGGAGTGGTAAATAGGATCCAAGTCAATGTGTTTGTTGATAGAGTTCCTGTTGGAATGCCAGGCTTCAAGGAATTCTTGTGCATGTCTCTGTTTGGCTTGTCCTAGGATGTCAAAGTCAAAGTGGTGTCTTTCCTCATCTGTATGTAAGGATTCTAATGAAAGTGGGTCATGTCTTTTTGTGGCTAGTTGATGTTCATGTACTCTGGTGGCTAGTTTTCTGCCTGCTTGTCCAATGTAGTGTTTGTTACAGTTCTTGCAAGGTATTTTATAAATGACATTAGTTTTGCTTGTTGTCTGTATAGGGTCTTTCAAGTTCATTAGCTGCTGTGTTGGTGGGTTTATGGGCTACTATGATGCCAAGAGGTCTGAGTAATCTGGCAGTCATTTCTGAGATGTCTTATAATAGTGTAGTCAGTGTTTCCTTGGCCATTGATGGATGTGAATAGGGCTGTTACATCAAAGGAGACCATTATTTTATCCTCTTCTATCTTGGTGTCTTTGATGGTCTTCAGGAATTCTTGAATGGAGTAGATGGAGTGGTGTGAGTTGTCTACTAAGTATTTTAGACTTTGGTGTAGCTCTTTGGCCAATCTGTAAGCTGGTGTTCCAACTAGTGAGGCTATAGTCTGAGGGGGGCTCCTGGTTTGTGAATTTTGGGTAATCTATAGAAGTGTTGTGTGTTGGATCTGTCTGGTTTCATTTTTTGGAAGTCAGTCTTATTTATTTGTCACAGAAAACAACACATCCGGATCAAATACTGAACTACAGAAGCAATCATTCCAACACCCACAATTGAAGCTGCTTTAGCACATTATTTCAATGAACCACCACACACTACAGCACAGAGGAACTATAAAGAGCAGAGGAAAATCACCTGTACAGTGTGTTCAAAAAGAACGTGTACCCAATGAACACAGTCTGCCGATTTCTCAGCAACAAACCCAAACAAGCAGACAAAACATATCCAGAAACCCTAGCCACTCTCCTCTACATCAAAGACATCTCAGAAATGACTGCCAGACTACCCAGACCTCTTGGCATCATGGTAGTCCACAAATCCACAAACCCACCAACACAGCAGCTAATGGACTTGAAAGACTCTATACAGACAACAAGCAAAACTAATGTCATTTACAAAATACCTTGCAAGAACTGTAACAAACACTACATTGGACAAACAGGCAGAAAACTAGCCACCACAATACATGAACATCAACTAGCCACAAAAAGACATGATCCACGCTCATTAGTATCCTTACAAACAGATGAGGAAGGACACCACTTTGACTGGGATAACACATCCATCCTAGGACAAGCCAAACAGCGACATGCACAAGAATTCCTTGAAACCTGGTATTCCAACAGGAACGCTATCAGCAAACACATGGATCCCATTTACTACTCCCTGAGAAAATGAACAGGAAATGACATCACCACAGGAAATAAAGTCACTGCAGGAAATGGCATCACCAACCCAAGGAAACCTAAATACATAAATAGAAAATGGGCTATACCACCAGTGCTTCATCTGGAGGCTCATTGAAGATGTTACCTAGTATGGTGATGAAACACCTGAAAATGAACCTTCCAGCTCAGCAAGCAAACCTGCGCTACAAATGTTCCCAAAACGCACTAATAGAATACTATGAATAGTTTTGGCTCTTTTATATGTGAAAAGATATGCTGGCAAGGGAGGCAGTCCAGAGAAGGTTTATTAAGTTGGTTCCAGGAAAGGAGGGGTTGTCTTATGAGGAGGGGTTAACCTGTTTCAGTCAGGTTGCCTCTCATTGGAGTTTAGCAGAATGAGAGGCAACCTGACTGAAACATGTCAGATTTTTAAGGGTTTGACAGGGTAGTTGCAGAGAGATTGTTTTATCTCGTGGGAGAGTCTACTCAAAGTCAATTTTTGGTAAGATTCAGCCCTGTAAATATTTGCCATTCAGCTCTCCTTTGTGACACTTGCTATTTGCTGAATCTAGTTATGTTCATATTTAGTAGAAGTAAAAAACTGACATATATGACGTCAACATCTTTCCAACATTGTACCTAAAATTCACTCACATACATCCACTAACAAGAAAATGGAAGAACAGTCACACGGCTTGTCAGGTCCACTGCAAATTACTGTCCTTTATAGAATACATCTTCTGATGTTTTAAAATCAGGATAAGTACTATGTAAAAACTGACAAATGAGAGGTTCCCAAAAAGGCCAGTACTCATGAAAGTATGTGTACATTTTGTTACTTTTTAACATTAGTTCTCATGCATGCCATATTCTCAAGAGAGTGTCACATAACGCTGTTTGACTTTCAACCCTCTATTCCATAAAATATTCAAATAATGCTATTTAACTAACCAAAATCTCCCTCCAATTTAACAGCAGACTTGCAGATATGTCAATCTTTCTCAGGTTGCAATCTGTTGAAGTGAACTAAAGCTGAGTCATCAGAGAATTATACAAATTAATGTGGTAATTAGGTAATAAAAGCTCAAATAATGCTATTAAGGGAAATAAGATATGAAATATAATGATAAAGTGATGTGACAATATTACATGGTGATTAATAATTGCATCTTAAATTATGATCCATAATGGAAGATGATTTTCTGACATCTACTGTGATGGAATTTGCAGCCAGTGTTACATTTTTCATCACTCCATTTGAAATAAAATTGGCTAGAGATGTATCAAAGACTGGTATCTCACTATCACTTATTTTATGCATTCACACTAGGTCAAGATACATCCCGTTGGCTAAAAGCAATTGATTGCAAAAATGACAGCATGAGTACTTGAGCTGACAGAACTGGGGAGATCAAGATAATATGCAATACAGGGTACATTCAATGATTTTCCAACAAACCACTGTCCGCTGAGTACCTTCACAAGTAACATTTGTGACCAGGGTTCAAAGAGAACAAAAGGCTTGGATTCATTCTATAAGAGGAACAACAGTTTCAAAATTTCTGGAAGAACTTATATGGATGAGGGCACTGGAAATAAGGAGTGGGATGTTGGATGTTGGTGTGGCACAAAACTTCTGTCACCTTAATGCTATGCCCAATATCGAAGCGTCAAGATAATTTGAATTTTAAACAGGGATGTATGCTACTTCTAACATAACTAGCTATTGTCTGATTGTCTGGCTGATGATGGGGAAAGGAGGTTGTGGCTGATCAGGTTCTGGTCTCAACTAACTTTTCTGTCTATCCCTATAACCATTGACTCCCTCTTCTACCAAAGTCTACTGAACTCAATCTTGGATAAAGTCAATGACCTAGTCTCCACAGTTCTTTGAGGAAGAAAATTGCATGCACTAATAATCTTCTCCGAAAAGAAATCTTCATCTCTGTCTGAAAGAAGTCTTTTTTATATTTAAAGTACATCCCAAATTCTAATCTCCTTCACAATTAGTTCTGGTATTCATTAAACCAAGCCCCCTCAGGATCTTATGGGTCTCCTTAGAAAGTGCATCACATACTCTTCTGTCATTGCCCTGGTAATTGATGCAGAATAGAGGTGGCATGGGAAGAAAGAAGAGAATAAGAGTAGTTTACCAGATCTCATTGTAATTGAAATGTATAACTTAAGTGAGTCAGGAGGAAAAGTAATTATCCAACCAAGATCCTGGAGAGGAAAGTGAAGGTTAGGAAGAGAAATAATGCTACTAGGAAAAATAAATTACAGAGCAATGGGAAAAGTATGCAGAAAAAGCTAAACTGCATATCTCTTCCAAAGAGTTGGCACTGCACAGTGTGCAGAATGGCACTAACTGTGCATTCATTCCCTGAGAAACCTCAGCCTTCATTTCCATGTCTTTCCCTGATTTAGAAAGGAGATTAATGGAAAACCTCAACTTTTGCCTTTGGAAAGGGAAAGCAGAGGACCGTTTGGGTTGTTAACAGACCACTCTGACTATCATTCCACCAAAATGGAAGTCTCAAAACTCCAAGTGAAAATAATTTAATTAACATTTCACCAACAGGAAAAACACCCGTGTGGCCAATGAGCCAGTGACAAGCAAAACCGAGAGCAAACAATGCCTACATGAAAAAGGTGAAGGGGAGGGTAGGGACTACATCAAGATAGAATTGGAGGGGGAAATAAATCCCTCCTCCTCGCAGTGCCCACCTCTTCCTAAATAAATCAAGAGCAATTGTAGACACCATGTGCTCCATTTCCAGGGAAATCAGATCCCGAACACATCTCCCGGTCATATTTTAAAAAATTGTTTTTTACCCATATCATGTATGTGTAGGTGCAAGACACAGTGGAAACACCAGTTATAAATAATTTTATTAATACTGCACCACCAGGAAAATTGAGCAATGCCTATGTGGCAGAACAAGTGAAGGTGAGGGTAGGGGCTAAATCAAAGTATAGTTAGAGGGGGAAATAAAGTACTCCACCCTCTGCGGTGCCCACCTCTCCACAAAGAGGTCAAGAGCATTGCTGGATACCTTGTGCTCCATCTCCAGGGACACCCGGGCCCAAACATATCTCCTGGTGAAATTTTTTTTCGCAGGCTGTGGCCAGCCAACGTGGAGTCAGTCCTCAACTGAGGAGGTTCTAATATATACATATTTTATTCAAAGTTATACAAATTGACAATACATATCACACTAACAGTTTATCTACTGGTGAATTTTTTTTTCTTTTTCAGAGTCAGTCCTCAACTGAGGAGGTTCTAATCTCCCGTTTTTTTCTTCATTCAAAGTAAGACAAATTTACAATACATATGACACCTAACAGTTTATCTCCTGAATATGTCAGTCAGCCAGGGCCAATCCCAACCAAGCAGCTCATAGTCAATGAAATCCACCTGGTTCCAATCACTACATCCCTTCCCCTTCTAAGTCCAGGGATGTAGGCCTGGCCTTTCTCTTATAGCTTTTCCTGTGATGTTTTCACCCCAGGTCCAGTGCCTCTGATTCGAACTCTGACACGGGCAGTATGTACCAGACCATAGCCCATTTTTTGTGTGTCTGGAGCTTCTTGGGAGAGTTTCGTCCTCTTCTTCTCGTGGTAGCAGTATCGAGGCTGCATCCATCTTGGACTCTGAGGTTTTCTCTACATGAGAGAGAGAGGGTGAACCCACGATTTCTATCAGGCTTTTGGAGTGTTCTGATGGGTCAAGTATGTTTTGCTTCTGCCCTGTTTGCGAGGCAACAGCTTTCATGTGATACACAAGTTTGTTCAGGACCTGACCTCATGTCAATCTGGCCTAGTACCCATACAGGGCCATTTCCATGGTGCCAGCACCAAACTTCATCCCCTGAAGTAAATTGTCTCTCTCGCTTAGAGGAAGCATGTGGCTAGCATTCGCGTTCCTGCTGCTGTCTCACCCTAACCCCAAGGTCTGGGAATGTCAGATTTAGCCTGGTGTGGAATATTCTCCCCATCAGCAACTCTGCTGGAGCTATCCCTGTAGTTGCGTGAGGAACAATCCTAAAATTGAACAGGAACCGTGACAGTTTGCTATTGAATGACACTGTGGCCTGTTTCTTTAAACCTGTCTTCAACATTTGGACTGTGTTTTCTGCCAGGCCATTGGACGATGGATGGTATGGAGCTCATTTGACTTGAGGAAATACTCAAATTCCCTGCTGGTAAATTGTGTCCCATTATCCGTGGCCAATACTTCTGGGAGTCCATCCATTGCAAACGATGCTCGCAGCTTTTCAATTGTCATCCCTAAGTTTTCCAAATGACCTCGATGCACATCCAACCACTTTGAATGGGCATCCACAATGATCAGGAACATTGAGCCGAAGAAAGAACTAGCATAATCAACATGTAACAGAGTCCTGTGTTTAGGCGACCATTCCCATGAATGTGGGGGCACCACCAAGGGCAATTATTGTGCTTGCTGGCACTCTGGACACCATCCCACCAATGCAGCTAGCAGACGTAGCTTCTTGTGAGTGTCTTCATTTTGGAAACCCCTGAGGGAGTTCAGCCAATATCTAACGGCGACCTTTACTCGGGACAATCACTCTAGCTTCACATAATAATATGCCTCTATGGTGATCTGGTCTCACTAAGTCCAGAAATGTTTCAAACCTATTTGTGATAGCCCTTCTGTTTCCTCCATTACCACCAGTTGTTTTAGTCAATAAAATATGGAGCTGGAGAAAAAACAGCAGGTCAAGCAGCATCAGAGGAGCAGGGGAGTCGACATTTCATGCAGGACCCATCATCAGGGGTCGAAACATCAATTCTCCTGCTCCTCTGATGTTGCTTGACCTGCTGTACTTTTCCCAGCTCCATATTTTATTGACTCTGACTTTCCAGCATCTGCAATCCACACAATCTCCAGTTGCTGTTTTAGTTTTGCAAACAGGATCTTTTTGTGTCCACAGTCAAATATTGTCAGCGGTGACAGGAAGACTGTCCAGAAAGTTTAAAACCAGAACGGATTCTTCCAGGGGAGGCAACATGCTGGAGTATCTGCCTGTGGGAGGTAGATCAAGACATCTGTATTTGCCTCTTGGCCTACTGGATGGTGTTCTAATCCATACAGGCTGAGATTAAGGGCCTACTGCTGAATTCAGCCAGAATGTATGGGAGGCACCACCTTGTCTTCTTTTGATAGCCCAAGCAGGAGTTTGTGGTCTATTACTATGACAAATTCACATCCATAAACATACTGGTGGAACGTTTATGGATGTGAATTTGTCAAATCAAAGATGACAGACAAACTTTCCTTCTCTATCTGGGCGTATTTGCATACATAGAACGTTACAGCGCAGTACAGGCCCTTCAGCCCTCGATGTTGTGCTGACCTGTGAAATTAATCTGATACCCATCTAATCTACACCATTCCATTATTATCCATATGTATGCCCAAAGCCCATTTAAATGCCCCTAATGTCGGTGAGTCCACTACTGTTGTAGGCTGTTCCACGCCCCTATTTTGTTTTTTATCATTACGAGTTCAATACTTATTTGCTAAAGAAAATAAATAACCCATTGCACACTGACCAGTATTTGTTCAGTCCAGCTGAAAAAGTGCAAATAATTTACTTATGAACATCTTTGTGTGATTTGACAAAATGGAACTGAAAAGTCAAATACTAACGCTGGATAACAATTGATATCATTATTCACCAATTTTGGATTTAAAAAATCGAGAAAATGTAAATAACCTTAGACAACATTAAATAAAAACAGTTTTTGGCTCTGATTAAAATGATAATGTAGAAGATTTTAAAATCAAAATCAGTGCAAAATATAGGTTCCACAAATAAGTACTTCATTAGCTAGCTAAAAGCTAGTTCAATTCAGAAATTTGCAGGGTTTTTTTCCTGCTAACCTTCATTTTTTTTAAAAATGTAACAAGGGTCATTCATGTGAAAGTACAGTTAATGACTTTTGTTCCTGATTCTAACATTTATTTTCCCTCTGAATTGTCTTTTTGTTGGATTTCAAGATGTTTTTGAAATCTGTTAATCAGGAATGCCAGCCTGTAAATCAGAACTTTAACAGACACTAATTTTCGATCCATTTATCTCACACCACATTCAGCATCAGCCAAAGTCCAAGAAGCAAAGCTATTGGGTGCTATCCTCCATTGGGCCAACAATGAGCTAACACTACCCTGATCCTGCACGGGGAGGCGTCACACATCAGCACCACCTCTCACTTTGGATCATAGTGGGTCAACACCACAGGTGACAATAGTTGCCTTTTCACTTCCCTAAAGGCTACTTCTTGCCTACACGACCATTTCCAAGGCTGTCCCTTTTGCAATAGCACATGAAAGGGTGCCAAGGTGGAGGCCAGGTTACATATGAATTTTCTGTAATAATTCAATAACCCAAGGAAAGACCTAAACACAGATGTGGGAGGCGGAGCCCCTTTGATCACCCTCACTTTAACTTCCAACGGGTGGAATCAGGTTTAATTGACTCTGTAACCTAAGTAGGTCACTTGGGATGCCTGGAACACACATTGTTCCCTTCAAAGACGGATACCTATCTGGGAGAAATGTTTAAGCACTATGTCCAAGTTCTCCAAGTGCTCTTTATTGGTCTTCCCAGTTATTAGCATGTCATCCAGATAAATAGCCTTTGTTAAATGTTCTTCATGACACGCTGGAAAAGGACGCAGACTGATGATACCTCAGATGGCAGTCTTGTGTGCTAATATAACCTCTTATGGGTATTAATTGTAGTGTACTTCTGGGACTCCTTATCTGGTCTATTACAGATAAGCATTGTTCACGTCCAGCTTCACGAAGGATAGCCCGCTGCCGCCAACTCTGCGTAGAAGTCCCCTATGTGAGGGATCCAGTATTTAGCCAGCTGCGAGGCACAATTTACTCTTTGTTTAAAATCCCCACAAAGGCGAACTGAGCCATTAGGCTTCACAATCGATCCGACCAGTGCTGCCCATTCAGCAAACTGCTCTGATTTGATGTTTCCTTCACTCTCCAGCCTCCTGATTTCTGCTTCTCCTTTTGCCCGCCATACAAATGACACCAAGCAGTCTTTAAGAAATCACAGAATTGCTTCCTGGTCAACATTTAAAAGTGGCTTTGGCCCGTTTGACAGTCCCTTGCCTTTCCAGAAGAACTCCTGGATATTTCTTTAGGGCTTCACTGGAAGCCAATTTAGGTGAATCTTTCTCAGCCAGTTTCACTCCAATAGGCTTGGGCCCAAGCCTCTTACTACCATCAGTGGTAACTGCACCAACTACTCCTCATAGGAGACCAGAACCGAAGTCATATCCTTAATCTGCAACATTTCCTCATTGTATGTTCTCCGTCTGGCTGCGGTCTTGCACAAACTTAAGGGTTGGAGACCCATGCAAAACTAGTTAAAGGCAGGTTTTGCAACCACAGGTACAGCTGCATGGGTATCGACCTCCATGGAGAACTGGGTGACCATTTAACCAAACACACATTTTAATCAGTTCTGATTTGGACATCACTAAGCAATTTAATTGTTCCAATTGACATGTAGATGGACTTTCCAGAGTGTGCACTCTCCTGGATACTGGCCTATGAGTGTTCTTATTCAAATCTGGCCTTGTAGGACTCTACTACTGTCTCAAGTCCGCATACAAGCAACAATTACAATGGTTTGCCGGCCCAAATCCTGAAGCTATTTTTTGCTGCTTGGCCGAGGCTCAGCTTTGCTGTGGGCTGGCCTAAATTCCCTCTGCTCAAGATATGCCCTGCGTGGGGCTCTGCGATTACCCACACTCCTGTGATGGTCCCCAACCTCAGTCGGACAGTAAGGGTGTCCACTTCGATTGGGATACCCTGTAGCTCCAATGCTCCACTTGCCACATTTTCTAATGACAAGGCCAGCTGCAGTTTGACGTCCAGTTGGGCTTCAGCTAGCAGATGCTTCTGCATTGATTACATCATTAATCCCACTTACCAAGTGGTCTCTCAGCATTTCATTCAGAGTTAATCCAAAATCACATGCCTCTGCCAGTTGTCTTAATCTCATCAAAAACCCAGATATGGACTCCCCCAGTTCTAGAGCAGCTGAATAAAAATTCAGAGTTAGAGGAGGTTTGGGGTCATAATATTCCTTAACCAACTCCGTCAACTCTTGGAAAGTTTTAGTGTCTGTTTTTAAGCCTGTTAAAACCTAAAATGCCGTGGGTCTACAAGTAATCAGAAGAATTACTCATTGCTTTTCATCTGCCCAATGCTATTTGCCTGGAAAAATTATTGCATTCTTTCCACATTCTGGGCTCAGTCTTTGACAGCAGGAAAAAAAAATGAGTCAAGCTTCCCCAGTAATAGCATGATGCCAGAAAGGCTTACCCCAACTTCAAGATGACTGTCGTGAGTGAATGTTCTTCTGTCACCACTGGAATAACTGCTCAGGGGCTGGTATCTCGTCACCAAGTCACCTTTTATTACTTGTGCGCGTACACTGGCTGTGGCCAGCCAGCTGAGAGTCAGTCCCTGGACTGAGGAGATTCTGAATAACCAATATTTTTGTTTCTTCACACGGCCACTGTAAAGCAGTAGTGCTTATTTTACTCCCTTGTTTATACTTGTATGTTTTTTGTGTGAAATAAATGCACAAAGGCTCTGTCCAGTCACCAAGTCACTCTTGATGTACTAGTGTATAGTACACTGGATGTGGCCAGCTGGCTCAAAGACAGTCTTCAACTGAGGAGATTCTAATCTCTTGGTTGTATGTCTTTTTTCCTATTCTAATCAGCTGGTTATACTGTTGTTTCTATTCTCCCCTTTTCCACACTACTGCCAAACAGTGTTAGTGCTTATTTTAATCCCCGATTATATATATATATTTTCCTTTTTTAATGTTATGAAACAGTACAAAATACAGACAGTTAGTAATAAACAAAAAGTAGCAGTTCATGAAAACCCCCCCACAATTTACAGGGGAAGAGTCAGCAAGGCCAAAACCCCAAATCCCACTGTTCAATCAGTTAACAGCGAAATGAGGACAAACCTCAAATTCCCACTTTCTGTCATCAAAAAGATAACAGTAACAAACACAGACAAAACAGTCCAATCAAATGAGGAACAATGCATAGAACACAGACCAATGTAGCTAAAACCAACACTTGATACCAGCCTCCCTGCGTACTGATCGGCCTGCCCTATACCGGCTTTCCTGTGAGGACGCTATCAGTTGTCTGGCCCTGCCTGCCCCATGTACTGACAAGCTCGTCCCAACCTGCTTTCCTCCAGGCCGGTCATTGACCTTCCAGCCCCAGCCAGCTTATATACTGGCTGCCTCTCCCCAACCAGATTTCCTACGGGCACACTGTCAGCTGCCTGGCCCTCGGCCACTCCGTGTGTTTTTCTCCCAAGGGCGGCATGGTGTCTCAGTGGTTAGCACTGCTGCTTCACAGCACCAGGTTCGATTCCAGCCTTGGGCGACTGTGTGTGAAGTTTGCACATTCTCCCTGTGGCTGCATGGGTTTCCTCCGAGTGTTCCGGTTTCTTCCCACAGTCCAAAGATGTGTAGGTCAGATGAACTGGCCATGCTAAGTTGCCCATAATATTAGGTGCTATTAGTCAGAGGGAAATGGGTCTGGGTGGGTTACTCTTCGGAGGGTCGGTATGGACCTGTTGAGCCGAAGGGCTTGTTTCTACACTTTAGGGAATCTAATGTAATCATAACAGATCCTCCACAGCCCACTTTCCCCCAGGCCAGTCAAAGGAAGGGCAGAGATTAAATTAAAGTAGAGTTGGAGGGGAAAATAAACACTCCACTCCCTGCGGTGCCCACCTCTCCCTGAAAACCTCGAGGGAGTTGGTAGACACTGCGTGCTCCTTCTCCAGAGACACCCGGGACAGCTCCCTCCATGGCCCACTGCCTGGACCTGAATCCCCAATTATATATTTTTTTGTTTAGAAACCGGTCCTCAATAAAAAAGAATAGCCGTTAACAAAACTGGCTTTGTAAACCAGCCCGTTTAGAAATCAGATTCTCCCAAAAACAGCAGAAACCAATAGCAGCAGTAACACACTGACTGTGACCCAGCCAGCACAGGGTCAGTCCCCTAGAATAAGAGGATTCTAAATCTCCTGGTTATATACTTTTCCTTTTTTTTAATCCCGGTTATATTTTTTTCTTCTTAGTCCCCTAAACCAAGGAGATTCTAAATCTCCAGCTTATTTTTTCTCTCCCTTACCCCAAGTCTACCGCCTAACTGTGTAAGCGCTTATTTTTCCCCAGCACCCATGTCATGTGTGTGTACGTGTAGGACACAGTGAAGAACAACAGGTGTTTAAATCTTTATTTGTATTCCACCACCAGGAAGAAAGGAAACACCCGAGTGGCCAGTGACAAACAGTGCCCTCCTCGTCAAAGTTTAGATCAGAGTGGTGCTGGAAAAGCGCAGCAGGTCAGGCAACATCCGAGGAGCAGGAAAATCGGCATTTTGGGCAAAAGCCTGTAAGGTATACGGTTAAAATTGTGCAGAATAAGGGAACAGGTGTTGCTTCTGCAAAAGCTTATAAAATTAGGCTGTGCATGCAAATACTAAACAGTGAGAAGCGAAAACAGATAGAATTATCTTTGACTAATAAGGCAGAGCAATCGTGGAGCGGGATGTGCCAGGCATAGGAAAACAGAAGAAGCAAAAACAGGTAGAATTATCTCTGACTAATAGGGCAGAGCGACCGTGTAGCAGGATGTACCAGTAGCAGGATGTACCAGTAACAGGAGAATAGTGTGCCAGTCTCAGGAAGGATGTGGCCAACGGATGGAATTTAGTTTGGCAGGATGATCGCACGAAGACAGCAAACTATGCCAGGATAGTCACATATAAGGAACGAGATAAGTAAGAGCAAGGGGCGACAGGCTTAGAGTAATGGGAGAAATAAACAGAGGCGGAGAGAAGCTAGACAAAGGTGGAGCGAAGCTAGAGCTTCTGATAGGCTATGTGCTACAGTAAAAGTAACTAATGGGGTGAAAGGAGAAGATCGAGAGACGCAGCTGAACAGCATAAATCAAAATGTAACCCTCAGATCAGGGTGCTTACCCATTAGGCACCCGTTCTTGCAAGTACGTATCAATAACATTTGCTGCTTCAGAATTTGACTCGGACTGAAATTTATTAATATGTGAGTTTTGTTTCTCACAATTTGGGGGCTTGTGTCCGCGATATCCATCATCACCAGCAGGGTGGGCACCGTCGACAGCGGGAAGACGCGTCCCGTTCCTTTTAAAACGGTCCCGTATTCCTCGGCGTTGGGTTCCCCCTTCTGGTTGACTGACTGAGATCCAATGAGAGTCTATCTGAACCAGGTGAAAGTAAGTAGGCACAGGGAGCCAGGCAACTCCATGCATGGACCAAGGTAGGGAAATTGACTTTTAAGTACTACCTTGTGGCTGGGATTGAGTTCTAGTAGTTAATAAGTGTCTAACGAAAGAACTCAATATGGGCTGTGCCGAGGGTAAAGTATAAGCCTCCGAAAAAAACATGGAAATGGAGGCAGGGTCCCTGACAACATACCTCCAGAAAGTCCGTTGGGAAGGATGTTGTGGAATTGGAAAAACAATACTTGCACAAGGGGAAGAGATAGCAAAAAGATTATTAAATATTGTTGCTTTGTATGGACTAAAGAATCCATTCTTCGTCCTGCCGTCTTCTGGCCAAAGTACGGGTTGGATGATGACTGTGTTCGCAAATATTTGAATTTATATGTCAACCGAAAACAGCCTTTCAGTCAGGAGAGATCATATTATGCTTAGTGTTGGAAGGGCTAGTAGCTGAAGGGCTACTGAAGGTACACTTTGTAACTAAATCATGGCCAGACATCAAAACAAATTTCTGAAAATAGATGGGTGGAGTGAGAAATCACTTGAATTGTTAAGAGATGCACAGAAAATGTTTGTAAAGAGAGAGATAAGAAACAAAAGCAGAAGGCAAAAACGATGGTAGCCACGGTTGACGAAGTAGTCAAAAGAATCGAATCAGTGACTAGCAACCGGAGTGGAGGTGGCAGCACGTAGAACATGGAGGAAGGGGTAGAGGACGAGGAGGACCTTGTAGGGTCCAGTCAACAGAGACAAGGACTGAGGTGGAGACCCCAACAAGCAAGGTGTTACATCCAGAAAAATAAAATTCAAAAGATAGAGGGGTGGAGAGAGAAGCCTCTAGAGTTGTTGCGGGAAGCTCAAAAAGTGTCAGTGAGATACTGTGTGTGTGTGTGAGTGTGAGTGAGAAAGAGAGAGAGAGAGAGAGAGAAAAGAGCTGTACAGCTAATAGAAAGATTAACCCTTTGTGATTCAGTTTGAATGCACATTTGTTTGTTGGTGATTGAATGTTTGTGCTTTGTTCCCTGGAGCTTCAGATCCGGGACTGTTTTTAATCTGATTTCTATTATGGAAATTTAAACATGATTTCTTTTAAGGTTAAGGATTTTACAGTGATTATGAAATAAAATGTTAACTTCTGTTCTTTTTACAGGTCATGACTGCCTCACTATCAGTTTCTAACTAATCTCTTTTATCCATACATAAAAGCGATTTCAAATCAGTTTAATACGGACAAAAACAACATGATCACCTTTTTTTGTGTTTCAGACGCATTTGTTTTCACTTTATTTTATGCCGTAGCTTTATTCAGAAAGTTCCCTCCCTCATTGACAGTTGAAGTTTCAGTTCAACATTAGATTGTAATACATCAATCCTATGGTTAATATCTGTGACCTTGGATTCGGCCATTATTCATGCATTATAAGTTTTTTTTTAACTTGAATAGACAAATCCTTTTAAGACAGCTCTGGTTATTTCACGACCTATAGCATTGTAATTGAGCAATGACTGGTCAGGACTACTTAAGAAAACTAATTTTGGATTTAAATTAAGGGACTAAAACCGGGTAATAATAGTGGATTTCAAAGTTCAGAACTGTATGCATTTTACATTTTAAATATTAAATACTGAATAAATGAATTTATAATATATAAATATATATTTACAAGTAAGATTCCAAAATGTATAGTTAGGAACAGGCTTTAAAGTTAGACAAGCATAAATTGATAAATTGGTATTTGAAGCTATAGGGAGCAAGAAATATTGCAATATTTCTTAAAACAAAAATAAAGGTTTAAACAAAACATTGGGTGATGAAGAATGGTCATTAGGTGGCCCTAAACTGTTCAATTGGTTAAATCGGCTCAGCAATTGATCTGGCAATGTAACATGGGAGCAGGAACGAAAGAGTTAATTGGACTTTGGCGACAGTTCTGTGATGAGAGGCACGAAGAATCAGTTTTGCGCTCATGACAAGATATTGCCACCAAATTGGGGATTGAATTAACTGCAAATGGTGCTATGGAATCTGTTGAGGTTTTTAAAAATGAATGCGCTCGAGCAAAACAATTACAGAAACAGAATGAGAAGTCACAAGTGACTGGTAAACAAACAGAACTACACAATTACAGTTTCTAAAATGTTTTAGCCACTTGTTGCGTTTCCACCTTGAATTACAGATAATGATTATTTTATTTATATTATATATAATTAATAATTAATATTTATAATATATCAATTGTATTAGCCTGAATCAATATTAATTGACAGGATTCCTTCACACTCTCTCAGTGACCTGTCATATTGATTCATAGCTAATTTAAAACATGACAGCATTAATTCATTGTTAATTAAAGAATGGAAAGCTACATTACTGGCCAGAGTGTGTGCAGGCAGTGGCAGCAACAGCCTTATAAGACCATAAGACATAGGAGCGGAGGTAAGGCCATTCGGCCCATCGAGTCCACTCCGCCATTCAATCATGGCTGATGGGCATTTCAACTCCACTTACCCGCATTCTCCCCGTAGCCCTTAATTCCTTGTGACATCAAGAATTTATCAATTTCTGCCTTGAAGACATTTAGCGTCCCAGCCTCCACTGCACTCTGTGGCAATGAATTCCACAGGCCCACCACTCTCTGGCTGAAGAAATGTCTCCGCATTTCTGTTCTGAATTTACCCCCTCTAATTCTAAGGCTGTGTCCACGGGTCCTAGTCTTCTCGCCTAACGGAAACAATTTCATAGCGTCCACCATCTCCAAGCCATGTATTATCTTGTAAGTTTCTATTAGATCTCCCCTTAATCTTCTAAACTCCAATGAATACAATCCCAGGATCCTCAGCCGTTCCTCATATGTTAGACCTACCATTCCAGGGATCATCCGTGTGAATCTCCGCTGGACACGCTCCAGTATGTCCTTCCTGAGGTGTGGGGACCAAAACTGGACACAGTACTCCAAATGGGGCCTAACCAGAGCTTTATAAAGTCTCAGTAGCACAACAGTGCTTTTATATTCCAACCTTCTTGAGATAATTGACAACATTGCATTCGCTTTCTTAATCACGGACTCAACCTGCATGTTTACCTTTAGAGAATCCTCAACTAGCACTCCCCGATCCTTCTGTACTTTGGCTTTACGAATTTTCTCACCGTTTAGAAAGTAGTCCATGCTTGTATTCTTTTCTCCAAAGTGCAAGACCTCGCATTTGCTCACATTGAATTCCATCAGCCATTTCCTGGACCACTCTTCCACTTATTGTTGGAGGAGAGTCGGAAACTTACTTTTGGGGGAGCCTTAATAGTCAGCACCCCACATCAGGTATGGACCATATTAAATCAGAAAGCAGGGCGGTGGCTTACGGATTCTAGAATTCTAAAATATGAAGCAATTCTAATAGAGAGGGATGACCTTACATTGATCACAGGCATTTGTCTGAATCCAGCTACATTTCTCTGGAAAGGGGAGGATGAAGCTCCCTCAGACCCAGAACATGACTGCCTCGACATTATAGAATATCAGACTAAAGTAAGAATGAACCTTAGAGATATCCTCTACATGCAGGGGCCAGGCTGTTCATTGATGGGTCCTCCAGAGTGATTGAAGGTAAAAGACACAATGGATATGCAGTAGTGAATGGAATAGAGGGGAGTGTTATTGAGGCTAGTTGACTACCCAATGATTGGTCGGCCCAGACTTGCAAACTTTATGCACTAGGAAGTGCCCTTAAAACCTTGGAAGGCAAAGAAGGAACTGTATCTACAAATTCTAAGTATACCTTCGGGGTGGCATACACATTTGGGAAGATGTGGCAGGAGAGGGGACTGATAAACAGTAGGGGTAAAGAACTGGCTCATGAGAATTGATAAAGCAAGTATTGGAATCCCTTTCATTTCCAAAGGAAATAGCAATGATCCACATAAATGGACATCAGCAGGGAAATGATCCCGAAGCAAAGGGAAATAGATTGGCGGATGAAGTCGCTAAGGAGGTAGCTCTGAACCCTCAACCCGCTACAATATAGATTTTGGTAATGATGGTGCAGGAACCTGGGGGGAGACTGATATTTAGCGCTAAGGAAGAGAGAGAGTTAGAAGAACTGGGAGCTATGCAGACAGTAGAGGGGCGCTGGATGCTACCCGATGGCCGGGAGATGCTAAATAAGATGATGATGCAAGAAATTATGGCTGTCTTACACCAGGGGAGTCTCTGGGGAGTGCAAGCAATGTGTGATTTGCTCTTAAGGAAATATGGATGCAAAGGGATCTATACGATAGCCAAACAGATATGTGAGGGATGTATAACATGCAAGAAAATCAACAAGAAGGTATTGAGGAAACAAGTCCCAGGAGGGAGAGAACCTGGGCTCCGACCATTTCAGAGCATTCAGATAGATTATATCAAATTACCCCGAGTGGGAAGACTGAGACATATGCTGGTAATGGTTGATCACCTATCTGGATGGGTGGAGGAGTACCCTTTAGCCACTGCCACTGCAAGTGGGGTGTCCAAGATAATACTTGAACACATAATTCCCAGATACGGGATAGTGGAATGCATAGATTCAGATCAGGGAACTCATTTTACTTCCAGGGTACTCCAGAGAGTAATGAAGGGTTAGGTATTTCCTGGGAGTTCCACACCCCTTGGCACCCACCTGCATCAGGAAAGGTTGAGAGAATGAACCAGATGCTCAAGAAGCAGTTATCAAAATTAGTAGTAGAAACTAGACTCCCTTGGACTAAGTGTTTACCTATAGTCCTTTTGCGAGTGCGGACAGCCCCAAGGAAAGATATGGGGCTGTCCCCTTATGAGGTATTGTTTGGCCTGCCATATCTGGAAATGAAAGGGGAACTGCCAACCCTGGAGACTAAAGATCTATTCTTTAAAAAGTATATACTGGGCTTGTCTTTGTCTTTGTCTTTTCTTAGGAAACAAGGATTACTGGCACAGACTCCACCCCTTGAATTCGCCATTCATCCCATCCGGCCGGGAGATTGGGTCCTAATTAAGTCATGGACAGAAACTAAATTGCAACCAGATTGGGAGGGACCATACCAGGCTCTTTTGACTACTGAAAAGGCGATACGCACAGTGGAGAAAGGCTGGAATCACTACACCAGGATTAAAGGACCGGTGGAATCCTCGGTTAAGAAAGAAGTCTGGACAGCCGAATCGACGGAAGAGTCACTGAAACTCAGACTCAAAAGACTTTAAGTAACTGATTTTTATGCGGACACGGGATAGTTTCTTTTTGATATCTATATATTGTATTGCATGTTAAATCTCTCAGTCCTTCAATACTATTATACTATTGTAGGATGCTGGGGACGCTTAGGGTTACCATATTAGCCTACTTAGTATTCGGATTTTGTCAAATGATGCTGTCATCTCCATATTTGTTATTAACGGTCCCTGAGTCTGAATATCTGCAAGTAATAGAAGTCGATGCTTGCAGTCTAGTAGAATGCGCAGATGTAAAGTATCAGAGGGAGTATATTTCCTCCGAAATCCTTCTTAAGACCCTACCGGACACAGGTTATGGTTCGCAAAAACCGCCACCTGGCATCACTATCCATAGAGCCCCCTTTCGCCCAGCCCTAGACTGTCCTGACAAAAAGTGCCACCCGATAAATCTCACCATCAAAAATACCTCCTCTGAAGACTCCTTTCCCCGTAAAAACAGGTCTCGACCCCTTAGTAACGATTTAAAGATAGTAATGGCTGCCACTGGGAAGTGTTTTTCGGGCTGCTGTTTCCAAATAGCCGTAGGAAACAAAAAACGAGCTAAACAACTTGATAATAAGATACATCCTTTTGCCCCTCCCAATGACCAAAGGTGGTTAAAAACTATAGAGGTGAAGGACTTGAAACAGACCATTGAAATAGAAACTGGATACGGGGACGCAAATGCCTGGGTTGAATGGGTAAAGTTCACTGTTAAAACTGAATAAAAGCAATTGCTATGCATGTGCCTCCGGGAGGCCAGTTGCTCACATAGTCCCCTTTCTGCTCAGGTGGAATCGAAACAGGAAGGGCATGCAATGTATGATAGCCCTGTATCAGGATAAGACTGCATGGAATGAAAGGAATTGTATATCCCTATCTCTAATGTTCCCTCCCTTGGAGAAGACAGATTTGAAAGCTCCCCCCGTTTTTGACCACGGTCGGGAATCACACATCATGTATAAGCTGACGGGGTCAAATCTGTCCAGAGACTTGGGGGAGCTGAGGTTATGTATAGAAACTCAGAATGACACCGAAACGGACAAAGGAGGGAACTACTCAGCACTCCAGGTTCCCCGGGCGGATCTCTGGTGGTACTGTGGAGGCAGAATATTGCGATCTACCCTACCTCCAGATTGGAGAGGGATATGTGCAATTGTGCAATTGGCAATCCCATTCACCTTGGCATTTGAGAAGGAGAAGGTGGTAGTAACAAAGAATGAGAGAAGTAAAAAGTCGTTATTAGATACTTCCTTTGATGATAGGATTTATCTCGACTCTATAGGAGTTCCTAGAGGGGTCCCTGATGAGTTCAAGGCCCGCAACCAAATTGCAGCAGGTTTTGAATCAGCCCTATTTTGGTGGGTAATGGTCAACAAGAATGTGGATTGGATAAACTATATTTTTTACAACCAGCAAAGATTCATCAATTACACTAGAGATGCAGTCAAGGGTATTTCTGAGCAACTTGATGCAATCAGCAGAATGGCCAGGGAAAACAGACTGGCCCTAGATATGATCCTAGCCGAAAAAGGGGGTGTATGTGTGATGTTAGGGGGAAGCTGTTGTACCTTTATTCCAAATAATACTGCACCTGATGGGTCAATCTCTCGTGCCTTGCGAGGATTGACCACCTTGGCGGAAGAATTGGCTGAGAACTCAGGAGTGCACACATCACTCACGGAATGGCTGAAATCATGGTTTGGGAAGTGGAAAGGCATGGTAGTCTCTATCTTCACCTCCCTGATAGTGGTAGCAGGGGTACTGACAGCAATTGGCTGCTGTATCATACCTTGTGTACTGGGGTTAACCCAGCGGCTAATTGAGACAGCCTTGGCAAAACAAATGCCTCTAAAAGATGATCAGGCAGAGGAACTCAACCTCTTGAACAATGAGGGGATGGGTGACCTTAAGGAATTAGCCATTATAAATGAAGTCTCAGGGATGATGCTAGCAAACTGGAAGGCAACATATGAGACAAATGCAGAAGACAACATTTAGTAGCCAAGAAGAAAAAAGGGGGATTGTAAGGTATACGGTTAAAATTGTGCAGAATAAGGGAACAGGTGTTGCTTCTGCAAAAGCTTACATTATAAAATTAGGCTGCTCATGCAAATGCTAAACAGTGAGAAGCGAAAACAGATAGAATTATCTATGACAAATAAGGCAGAGCAATCGTGGAGCGGGATGTACCAGGCATAGGAAAACAGAAGAAGCAAAAACAGGTAGAATTATCTCTGACTAATAGGGCAGAGCGACCGTGTAGCAGGATGTACCAGTAACAGGAGAATAGTGTGCCAGTCTCAGGAGGGATGTGGCCAACGGATGGAATTTAGTTTGGCAGGATGATCGCACAAAGACAGCAAACTATGCCAGGATAGTCACATATAAGGAACGAGATAAATAAGAATAAGGGGCAACAGGCTTAGAGTAATGGGAGAAATAAACAGAGGCGGAGAGAAGCTAGACAAAGGTGGAGCGAAGCTAGACCTTCTGATAGGCTACGTGCTACAGTAAAAGTAACCAATGGGGTGAAAAGGGAGGACCAAGAGATGCAGCTGAACAGCATAAATCAGAATGTAACCCTCAGATCGGGATGCTTACCCATTAGGCATCCGTTCTTGCAAGTACGTATCAATAAAATTTGCAGCTTCAGAATTTGATTCGGACTGAAATTTATTAATATGTGAGTTTTGTTTCTCATAAACCCTTGATCAGGAATAGAGGCAAGAAGCCTCCAGAGTGGAGAGATAAATGAGGGGGGTGGAGGGGGGGGGGGGGGGAAGATGGGGCTAAAAGTAGCAAAAATAGGTGAATGGGGGTGGGGATGGAGGGTGATATGTCAGTGAGGCTAACAAACCACCCTCCCATCCTCCCCTGCCACCGCAGAAATTGCAAAACCTGCACCCACACCACCCTCACATCCATCCAAGGCCCCAAAGGAGCCTTCCACGTCCATTAATGTTTCACCTGCACATTCACCAATGTGATTTATAGTATCTGTTGCTCCCGATGCGGTCTCCTCTACATTGGGGAGAGTGGACACCTCTTCGCAGAGCGCTTCAAGGAACATCTCCGGGACACCCGCACCAATCAACCCCACCGCTCCGTGACCCAACATTTCATCTCCCCCTCCCACTCTGCCGAGGACATGGAGGTCCTGGGCCTCCTCCACTGCCGCTCCCTCACCACCCAATGCCTGGAGGAAGAATGCCTCATCTTCCGCCTCGGAACACTTCAACCCCAGGGCATCAATGTGGACTTCACCAGTTTCCTCATTTCCCCTCCCCCCACCATACCTCAGTTCCAACCTTCCAGCTCAGCACTGTTCTCATGACCTGTCCTACCTGCCAATCTCCCTTCCCACCCATCTGCTCCACCCTCCCCTCTGACCTATCACCTCCATCCCCACCGCCATTCACCCATTGTACTCTTTGCTACCTTCTCCCCAGCTCTCCCCCCCATCCCCCATTTATCTCTCCACCACGGAGGCTTCCTGTCTCTATTCCTGATGCAGGGCTTTTGCCCGAAACGTCGATCTTCCTGCTCCTCGGATGCTGCCTGACCTGCTGTGCTTTTCCAGCACCACTCTAATCTAAACTCCGGTTTCCAGCATCTGCAGTCCTCACTTTTGCCTCCTCACCAAACGTCAATGCAGTGTGATCAAATAGTGAGGGAGGGGGCGGGCAGGATTAAATCAAATAGAGTTGGATGAGGAAATGAAACACTCCACTGCCTGTGGCGCCCACCTCCCTCTGAAAATCTCGAGGGTGTTTGTAGATACCATGTGCTCCTTCTCTAGAGACACCCGAGTTCGGTGTAGCCGTGGAAGAGGGACAGGCAATCGCTATAACGATCCCCTCCACGGCCCGCTGCCTGGACCTGATTCTCCAATTATTTTTTTTTAAAGAACAAATGTCCTTCCTGAACAAGAGGAAAGAGAAAGAAAACTCCTCCTCCAAAAAACCAGAAACCAACAGCAGCCGGAACACACTGACTGTGGCTCAGCCAGCTTGGAGTCAGTCCCCTGAACTGAGGAGATTCTAAATCTCCTGGTTGTATTTTCTTTTTCACATGTTGTGTGTGTGCAGGTGTGAGACACAGTGAAAGACACAAGGTGTACAAATCTTTATTCAGTTTCCATAACCAGGAAGAAAGGAAACACCCCAGTGGCTAGTGACAAGCAATGCCCTTCTTAGAGGGCAATGCTGCATGATCAAAGAGTGATGGGTAGGGCAGGGATTAAATCAAAATAAAGTTGGACAGGGAAATAATACACTCTACTCCCTGCAGGGCCCACCTCTCCATGAACAGCTCAAGGGTTATGGTGGACATCACATGCTCCTGTTCCAGAGACACCCGGGCTCTGACATAAGTGCGGAAGAGAGGCAGGTAATCAGCCCTAACGACCCCCCTCCACAGCCCGCTGCCTGGACCAGTTTAGTCTTCCCAGTATTTCCCTTTATGCAGCATAATTTTTTGTGTGTTTGTCTGTATCTGTCTTCATGTGTATGTCGGGGCAGCTCTATAAGTGGGTTAACGTTCGGGCTTATGCCCGAAATGTCAATTGTCTTGCTCCTCAGATGCTGCCTGACCTGATGTGCTTTTCTAGCACTACACTTTTCAACTAAAGTTTTACCCAGTCAAGTTATATGTTGACAGTTCATAGCTGTTCACCTGTAGCTAGAATCTATTACTAGAATCTAGTAATAAGTACGAATTCTTGTTAAGTACAGAAACAAGGTCTGTGTTTTCTATCAACCTGGGTTTAAAAGACAAAAATTTGGGAACTTTGTGAGCCTTACTGTTTCTGACAACTCCAGAAATAGTGAAGTTTAATTTCCAGTGTGTGACCCCAGTAAGACATAACACATATATTCTGTCAGGTCATTGAGAGATGGTACCCATTTAAATCCTATTATCTTCTCCCCCCACTACCCTACAGAACAACCTGTCCTTCAACCCATTAATATCAGAATCCCTCTTTCTCCCTATATTTAAATTACATGCTGCGACAATCTTTGTCATGTGTGCTGTCTTGCTAATGTGTCAAATCCCATCTGCCTTATCACATTTCTTTCTACCAAAAGATTCAAAGTTGCTGTGACAACACATTTTCCAAGTATGTTGTAGCCAGGAACGCAGAGCCTTTACAATTGACCAGCAGTTGTTGGAAATATCTACAGGTTGAAATTCGGTCTGTTTGACCATGCTATGAAGTCTTCCAAGAGTAACTTTACTGCAAAACCTCTTCCAAGACTCTTCGGATGCTGCCTGACCTCTTTGGATTGCCAATGCCGCACTTTTCGACTCTGATCTCCAGCATCTGCAGTGCTCACTTCCTCCATGCTATTAACAGCCTTCCTTGGCCATCAAGTTCTGTGTGGGACTCAGACTCAGAACTTCTACCTTAGAGTCAGTGGCACTACTACTGGATGACAATACCAAATTGCATTTTCAATAATCACCAATATTTTATTTATATTCTGTTAATGGAATCTCATTGGAATATTAAATTAGAATATGACTGAAGTGTTGACAATGTTCAGATGATTCATTCTGACAGATAGAAAGAAACTATTCCTTTAGTAGAGGAAATCCAAAATAAGAGGAAATATTCTTAAAACAAATAAATGATGGAAATCAGGAAGCTATTTAATCATACAAAGTGTATTGGACAGGTTTTGGGATGGAAGATTTGAAGCTTTAAGACTGAGATCCATAGATATTAACTGACTGTATCAGGGATATGGAGCTAACGGAGGTAAATGAGCATCAATATGACCTAACTGACTGGTGGAGGAGGTGTAAGAGGCCAGATAGTGGACCTCTGCCCCGATGTTTCTATTATTAGCCATTTAAAATTAATACATGGAATATTTCCTCAGCATTTATTTATTGTGGAAAACTACAATAAAATCATTTGAGTCCTTTTGCAAATTCAAGCTGTGCCTTCAAAAATCCCATGTTTAGTTTCAATTTCATGTTTGGTTCATGCATCCAACTAGCTGTTACAGCAGAATATACAAGCATCAGTGGAAAGGAGAAGTATTGAAATGAGTCATACTGCACATTTATTATAGAAAAAAGGTGTCAAAAATTACAATTCAAACTGCTTCTGAAAGTCTCACCACTTGAATTGATATAAAGTCAGGCCTCATGTAGAGATAAAGTCACTCAAAGATAACGCTATATGATCTACCAGGACTGGACTTCCATTTGGGAACCAGGACTTAGATGTAGGAATAGGCCAGCTGGTCTTTTGAGCCTGATCCTCATTTAATAAGGTAATGGCTGACCTGATTCTAGCCTCAATCAACTTTTCTGTCTGTCTATCTCTATAACCATTGACTTCCTTGTCTATCAAAGTATATCTAACTCAGTCTTGGATAGAATTAAGGACCTAACATCCACTGTTTTTTGAGGAAGAGAATTCCATGGTCTAATAACTTTCTGAGAAAAAAAATCCTCCTCATATCTTAGTCTCTTCAGAAAGGATATCGCAGAGCCTTCCGTCATTGCCCTAGTAATTGACTCCAAGCAGAAATGGCATGGGAAGGAAGAAGAGAATAGAGATAGTTTACGAGATCTCATTGTAATTTAAATGTGTAACTTGTGCATGTCAGGCAGAGAAGGCATGTTTAGTAGTTCTCCAACCAAGAGCGTGGGCAGGAAAATGAAGGTTAGGTAGAGAAATAGCAGTACTGGAAAAAGATTTACAGAGCTATGAGGAGAGGAAGCAGAAAATCTAAACTGCACAGCTGTTCCAAAGAGATGGCACTGCACATCGTGCAGAGTGGCGGCCAACTGTGCAGTCATTCCATGATACACCTCAACCTTCATTTTCATGTTTTTTCTCTGATTTGAGTGGGGAGTCAGTTCCCTTGATTTGATTGATTGAATGATTGTTTTCACTGTATTTTGGTACATGTGATAAAGTGTTGTTCAAGGTTTGTGTAAAGATTTATAGCTCAGGTGCCAGTTGCTATGGTTGTGGGTATGCTCACCGGGCTGGGAAGTTGAATTGCAGACATTTTATCCCCTGTCTAGGTGACATTTTCAGTGCTTTGAAGCCTCCTGTGAAGCGCTGCTGCACTGTGTCTTCTGGAATTTATCTGGTTCCGTTCCTGATACTTTCAGTTGCTGGTTCTAGTAGGTCATTCCTGAAGAAGGGCTAATGCCTGAAACGTCGATTCTCCTGTTCCCTAGATGCTACCTGACCTGCTGCGCTTTTCCAGCAACACATTTCCATCTCTGATCTCCAGCATCTGCAGACCTCACTTTCTCCTAGTAGATCATTGTGGTGACTGGTATATTGGGTCTAGGTCTATGTGTTTGTTGATGGAGTCTGTGAATGAGTGTCACGCTTCTAGAAATTCTCTGGCTGTCCTCTGTTTAGCTTGTCCTCTGATCGTTGTGCTGTTCCAGTCAAATTTGTAGTCCTTGTCATCCGTGTGTATGGTTACGAGGGACAGCTGGTCATAGCTTTTAGTGGCTAGCTGGTGTTCATGGATGCAGATTGCTAGTTGTCTGCCTGTTTTTCCTATTTAGTGTTTCATGCCGTCTTTGCATGGAACCTTGTAAATTACACTAGTCTTGCATATGATGAGTATAGGGTCTTCTGATCTGGTAAGCTGTTAACTGAGTGTGTCTGTCAGTTTATGGGCTGTCATGAATCCAAGTGTTTGGAGAAATCTGGCTGTTATTTCCAAGGTGTTTTTTATATAAGGTAGCTTGGCTAATGTATTGGGTCATGGCATCTCCTTATCATGTTGTATGTCTGACAGGCATCTGCAGATGAAGTTGCAGAGGTGTTCTTCTCCTTGCAGTTCGGGGGTGCTGCAATGTGTTGTAACCCTTTTGAACAGGGTCCTAATGCATCTTCTCTTATGTGTGTTTGGGTGGTTGCTGTTGTATTTCAGGATCTGGTCCATGTAAGTGTGGCTTTTCTGTACACTCTTGTAGTGCATTCACCATTCTGTGTTCATTCTACCATCACATCCAGGAATGGGAGTTGGTTGTTGGTTTCCTCCTCTCTCGTAAATCTGATCCTGTGAGCAGAAAGTGCTGTTTTGCATGCTATGCAGGCAGATTGAAACATGCAAAGTGCATCAGAGTAGCAGAGTAGCAGAACAGGGTGCAGAATACAGTGTTACAGCCACAGAGAAGGGGCAGAGTGAGATCAGAATGAACATTTATGAGGTCTGTTCAAAAGTCTAATAACAGTGGGGAAGAAGCTGTTTTGCCTGACAGAAGAGGTTGGAAGAGTGTATAACCGGGGTGGAAGCAGTCTTTGATTATGCTGGTTGCTTTCCCAAGGCAGTGCGAAGTATAGATGGAGTCAATGGATGGAAGGCTGGTTTGCCTGATGAACTGGGCTGTGATCACATCTCTTTGTAGTTTCTTGCGGTCTCGGAAAGAGCAGTTGCCAAACGTTGCTGTGATACATCCAGATAGCATGTTTTCTATGGTGCATCCATAAAAATTGGTAAGGGTCCTTATGGACATGCTGAATTTCCTTAGCCTCCTGAGGAAGTCTGGATGTTGTTGTGCTGTCTTGACTGGCACATCAAGTGGGTGGACCAGGACAGACTGTTGGTGATCATCACTCTCAGGAACTTGATGTTCTTGCCATCTTCACCTCAGCACCATTGATGCAGTTAGTGGTGTGCCCTCCACTCTGTTTCCTGGAGTCAATGACCAGCTCCTTAATATTGCTGACATTGATGAAGAGATTGTTATCTTTACACCATGCTGCCAAGCACTCAACCTCTTCCTGCATTCTGTCTTGTCACTGTTGAAATCTAACCCACAACAGTGGTGTCATCAGCAAACTTGTAAATGAAGTTGGGATGAAACTTGGCCATACAGTCATGAGATTTCCAGTATGCTACCCCAGTAAAGCATGGCACACACATTCAGTCAGGTCATCGAGAGATGGCACTCATTCAAATCCCACCACCTTCTCCCCCACTACCCTGAAAAACAACCTGTTCTTCCACTTATTAAAATGAAAATCTCCCTCTTAGTTTAATCTGGTACTCTTCCCCGAATTCTATTCAAGCCAGAACCTATTTCCCTTTCTACACCATGGAGGTTCTACTTTATCTACCTTTTGTTTACCTGCATTTCCATTTTCCAATTGATTTCATGGAACTGAATATCATGTGGGTTGCATATTGGACATTTAATTTTGCAACACTGCCAAGGTTGAATTTTATTTTCAATATGATCAAACCACTTTTAAGAAAGTAATAAAAAAAGTTTGATGTTATTCACCAGGATGCAAAAGTACCAGTGATAAAATGTTTCAGATTCACTCTGGATAATTTTAATTTTTCTCATTATCTGAAAAAGAAGCATTATTATTTGAGCTGTTCAGTTGACTTCAATGGAAGTCGGACAAGCTCCCAGCATTAAAACGTAACACTACCTTCACTGTCTTTGCAGTTCGGAAAACTGAAGGGGTTTAATTATTTGCTACCATTATTCATTATCCCTGCAGGAAGGGTGAGGTAATAATGCTTTTCCGTGACAGCCATATGGCATTTAATCACTCCTCCAGTTACATCAGAAGCATTTCTTAACCACTTGACGCAATGTTAACATTTGGCTGCAGTAACTGCACTGTTTGACTCCAGTGTTCTCACTTTGATATTGTACTTCCAGTATATTTTGTGATAAACGTTTGAAGCATATTTATTAAAATTTGTCTTTCATGTGTCTATGATTCATCAGATAGTTGATTATTCCCAAGTGGATAGGAACAGTTCGAACAAAGTTTACTCCAGTGGAAAGCACATCAATGTGGTACTATCATTCATATTCAGATTAGTCCTGGAGAACAGAAATGCACTTGGAATTTGTTCACGACAAAGATGTAAGACAGAAGTGTGACTGAGAGGCTTAATCAGTTTCCATATTTGTCATGGCTGTCAAAGTGCAGGACACACGAAATAGTGATACTGATTTCTCTGTCTTCCTAATACTGAATTGCACTGTTCAGTATAGTGGAATATGGATCCTTCATTATCGGACCTGAATTTAGAACATAATCTAAACTGATAGGATGAAAGCCCACTCTGAAATGGTTCTTTGGTCTCTAATTCTGACATAGTCTATTTTGTTCTCAGTGGCCTTGAGGCCATAGAATTAGATCATCAGAATGCAGAAAAAAATATTACTCTCATTCCTTAGAGAACAGTAACAAAAATGTATTGTGCTTGTGAAAGGTCTGAACAATATGGAGGTATTTTTCTAAGGTTAGTTCATTTATTATTGAAGGATTTTCATCCTTCACACTGAATATAACAGGAGAAAAATAACAGACAGTAGAAGTATAACTGAATTACCATAAAATTCTTTTGACTGCTTCATATTTGATAGTTGTATATCTTGAGCTGACTTGTGTAGAGACACAGATGGATCAATGATACATTTCAAATGAAAGTTGTCTATGTAATTGACAGGGCTGAGATTTTTAAAATATCAGTGCACTACAATTTGCTAATCTATGTGAAGAGTAATAAAATAATAAACAAAGCAATAAGTAAAGCAAGCCAAACCATGGAGAATTTTTTTTTTGATCTGATTATAAACTGCTTCTGAATGTTTGAGTTTGTCTTCCACCAGATGCCTTTTCCAACAGCACACAAATTACAATATTGATTCAGCAAAAAGGTTTTAATCAATGGTTCCAAAAATATATGGCTATTGTGTGTCTACTTTCATATTTTGAAAACAATATAATTTTATTTTCTGAACTTTTGACTGAGCAAAAATGGGAAAAGGACCCATTTAAGGTGGAAGGAATGGCTACAGTTTTTTTAACAAAAACAATTTACTGAAACTCATTAGATCTGGTGTTGACATTGCTGATTTGTTCAAACAGTAGGGGAAAATATTTGCAGATGGTAGGAAACTTGGAGTATGTGCAGAGTGAGATTTGGAAAGAAGCTTATTGATTTGTGCAAATGTGAGCCAGTCATGGATGCCAAGGATCATCAGCCAGCCGCAGCTTTCTGTTCCTGGATAGCTAAACAGCTGGTGGGTGTGAACAGTATATGAGAAGCCTTCAGATTGCTGAGGGCAATTGTGTGTGTCTCTGTTTATGCAGCCTGGATTCTGAAGAAGGAGCAAAAAAAACCTACAGATGCTGGAATCCAAGGTAGACAGGCAGGAGGTTGGAAGAACACAGCAAGCCAGGCAGCATCAGAAGGTGGAGAAATCAACAATTCGTGTGTAACCCTTCTTCACAACTGGGGGTGAGGGTGAAGGGAGCTGCAGAGTCCCTTTCTCATTGCCACAGCACCTCTTCAAATCTTCAGCTCTTTGACCACACCGTGAAACAAACTCATCACTACCTCACCACTCCGCCCCTCTCCCAACCCAACCCCCCCCTCCACCCTTTATCTGCAGCTCCCCTTACCCCGACCCCCAACCTGAAGAAGGGTTATATCCTAAACGTTGACTTCCCCATCTCCTGATACTGCATGGCTTGCTGTGTTCTTCCAGCCTCCTGCTCGAATTCTGAAGAAAGCTAGTTATTTTCTCCCACTGGTTGGTGCAAGCTATTGCCTTTAACTGGTACTTAAGAGATTTTGTAGTTAGTGTACTGATTGCCCTGTGTCTCCTGTGAAGAAGTAAAAGAGCTTGGAGAAAGGAGACTGAAGAACAGGAAGTCTGGCGAGCTGGAAAAAACACTTCAATGACCCCAGTGGGCTCGTGCTATTTAACCGTATTTCCCAGCTTCTTATCCCTCCACTCATAAAACCAATTTTGTTTTGTTTGTGGGTGTGTGCATTTGCATGCGTAAGGGTTTTAAAAGGCAATTTCAATTTTAACTTGAACAGTCAAATGTTGACAGTTCATAATTGTTTACTTGTAATTAGAGTCAACTTATTTGGAAGAAATAGTTGTTTTGTTAAGTACAGGTCAATAATTATTGTTACCTTGATTTTAACAAACAGGTAGGTTAGGGACCTTGCCATGTTTTGATTAAATTATGAACTTTTGTAGTGACCCTGGGAATAGTAGTTCTTGAGAATTAGTGCACTTTCCCAAGTCAGTCATAATAATAAGTAATTTTACATGGCCTAAGGTCCGACAACTGGATTTCAATGTTATAGCCTTATTTCTAATCCAAGCAGGCATTGCAGCCTGCTGAAATAATTGAGAGAACATACTGGGTAAATTACAATAAATCACTTCCATTTAGAGTGATAAGCTTCAGAACTGCTGTAAAACTCTTATTCATATATTCTAGAAAACAATTACAAAATAGGAAACAATAATTGAACACAGAAAATATTGTGTGGGTAGTGGAAAACTAATTTAAAAAATTTGAATGGCTGCACCAATGATGAACAAATTAAATACTTCATGTGGTACTTTGCAAAGGTAATATTCCAGCAATAGTTCTGAAAATTGGGCTCCAGAAGTTGCCATGCACCGCGTCAAGCTGTTCCAGTAGAGCTAAAGTCTGGCATTCACTCAGCCATGAAAGAAAATTGCCCAGCTTGCCTTGTGCATAAAATGCAGGACAACTCCAACCCTGCCAATTACTGCCCCATCAGTTTACTCTCTAATTTCTATAAAGCAATGAGAAGAGGTCATCATATACACTGTTAAACAGCACTTGCTGATCAATAATCTACTCGCTGATGCTCAGTGTGGGTTCTGCCAGGGCCACCAGCTCTTGACCTCATTGTAGCCTCAGTGCAATCTTAGACAAAAGAACCAAATTAGAGAGGTGAGAGGAGAGTCACCACTGTTGACATCATGGCCCCATTTGAAGAGTATAGCATTAAGGAGCCCAAGCAAAACTGGAGCCAATTAATAACCAGGGGAAATCTCTCTGCTGGTTGACGCTATACCTAGCAGAATAGGAGAGAAGCATTGTTGTTGGAGATCAGTCATCTCTGCAGGTGTTCCTCATGGTAACTTCCTCGACCCAACCAGGTCCAGCTGCTTCTTCCATCATAGGTGGAAATGTTGATTAATGATTGCGTATTGTTCACCACGATTCACAAATCCTCAGAGAGCAAAAACAAGTTCATGTCCAAGTGAAGCAAGGAAAATATTGAAATTTTGGTTGAAAAGTAGCAAGTAACATTCACACTATGCTAATGCAAGGCAATGACCATCTCTGACAAGAGAGTATCTAACCTATCACCCCATGACATTCAATGGTTTCACCATAACTGTATCCCCCATTATCAATATCCTGGCTTAACCATTTAACAGAACTGAATTAGACTAGTCATATATATATATACTGTGGCTACAAGAACATATCATAAGCTAATAATCTTACAGTGAATAACTCATTTCCTGACTCCTCAAAACCTGGCCATCATCTACAAGGCACAAGTTAGGAGTGTGAAGGAACACCTGTCTGGATGAATGTAGCTCCAACAGTATACAAGACGCTTGTGCCATTGAGGACAAAGCATTCCATTTGATTGACATCACTTTTACAAACATCTACTCCTGACTGCTGACGCACAGTAGCAAGATTGTGTACCATCTACAAGATACCTGCAGAAATTTAATAAGGCTTCTTAGACTGTACCTTCCACACCCACAACCATTATGATCTGGAAGGACAAGGATAGCAGATACATAGGAACTCCTCTAAAAATTTGTCTACAAACCACTCATCATTCTGCCTTTGAAATATATTGCCATTCCTTCATTATCACTGCATCAGTCCTGAAACTCCCTCCCGGACAGCATGGGAGTACCTACATCAAATGGAATCCAGAAGCCAGCTCATTGCCTTCTCTTAGGCATGGATTAGTAAATGTTGGCTTATTAACAATGCCCACATTACAGAATTATTATAGTGTTGAAGGAGGCCATTTGACCTATTGATAATACTGGTTATATTATCTAGTCTGGCTCCTTTATCTAATGCAATTTTCTTGCCTTTTCTCCATATCCCTGCACACTACAAATATCCAAATAGCCTTTTACAAACCCAAAGATCTTTGCCCTACCTACCCTTTTCAACCCCATGATGCTTTTGAATCCTTTGTCAGATTTCCTCTCAGCCTACTCATCTCCAGGGAAAACAATCCCACTTTCTTCAATTTATCCTCATAGTTGAAATTTCTGATTCCTGCAATCAATCTAGTAAATCACTTCCACATATGATCATTTTATATCCCATTACTGCAACACTTGATTCACATATGAGGCATAGCCATTAACAATTTCAAAGTGGCATTGTAGATAGTTTGTAAGGGATTTGGAGAACGCGGAATAGAAATGTATTGTGCAGAGCCAGTTCTCTATGATGACTCCTCTACTGGTAAGTCATGCAGAGAATGGTTATTGAACACAATGGTATTATATTTCATTTTACTTTGTATATAGTGAATGTTGCTAACCTTTAGCATTTGGATCTTGAAATTACCTGTGCTACACATCACCCATTAGAACTTTCTGATGCTGCATTACATTACCAGTCCCTGTACAATGTGATGACAGCTCACACTTTATCATATTTCAAGGTCTTACTAAACTTCCTAGCAGGAAAAAAATATTGTGTGATGAGAGAGGTTTGGATAAATTTCTATTGAAAAAACTGTTAGAACGTTTTGCTGTAGGGAATGGTTGAGACAGAGACAATATCATCTTAAGGGAAAATTGACAAATATTTGAAGCAGAAATCACAGAGAAATGGGATCACATTAGTACATTGAGTAGCCTATTCCTGTGCTATGAATTTCTATGATTTCACATAACACCTTTCTGATAATGTCAAAGGCATACTGGTATTTTCAAGCCACTTCCAAATTTATATTTGTATTGTCAAATTATTTTTTCATTCCTTTTTCTTCAGCTCCTGCTATGCAATAAATCATTTGATAACAATGGTAACGGATATGTAGAACTCTCCAGGATTTCTACCTCTTGCTCTTAGTGATAACAGTAGACATTACCTCTCCTTTTGACAGCTTTGTCATTGCTTCTCTAGGAATGTTTCTTCATCCCAAAATCAGGAACATAGTTTGTGGAGATTAAAAAGAAGCAAAGCCACATTGTACCACTCTGTGATACAGCTGTTGCATTAATCCTATGATTCAGTTAATAGCCGGCTGAATTTTCTTACATCATTTTCAGGGAGATTGATGGCGGGTGGTCCACTATAGCCCCTATTGACTTTTCTCAAGCAATCATCTGCTCTTCCACTCAGTAATTATTCAATCAGCCTCTTCGGCAATTGTGCCGCTGAAGAGGTGGAAGTGCATATTGTTACTGGATCTTTATGATGTTCACACTATTGGTGCCATATAGAGTTAGAGATGTACAGCATGGAAACAGACCCTTCAGTCCAACCCGTCCATGCCGACCAGATATCCCAACCCAATCTAGTCCCACCTGCCAGCACCCGGTCCATATCCCTCCAAACCCTTCCTATTCATATACCCATCCAAGTGCCTTTTAAATGTTGCAATTGTACCAGCCTTCACACTTCCTCTGGCAGCTTATTCCGTGCACGTACCACCCTCTGCATGAAAAGGTTGCCCCTTAGGTCTCTTTTATATCTTTCCCCTCTCACCCTAAAACTATGCCCTCTAGTTCTGGTCTCCCCCACCCCAGGGAAAAGACTTTGTCTATTTATCCTATCCATGCCCCACATAATTTTATAAACCTCTACAAGGGCACCCCTCAGCCTCCGATGCTCCAGGGAAAACAGCCCCTGCCTGTTCAGCCTCTCCCCATAGCTCAAATCCTCCAACCCTGACAACATCCTTGTAAATTCTTTCTGAGTCCTTTCAAGTTTCACAACATCTTTCTGATAGGAAGGAGATCAGAATTGCACGCAATATTCCAACAGTGGCCTAACCAATGTCCTGTACAGCTGCAACATGACCTCTCAACTCCTGTACTCAATACTCTGACCAATATAAGAAAGCATAACAAACGCTTTCTTCACTATCCTATCTACCTGCGACTCCACTTTCAAGAAGTGATGAACATGCACTCCAAGGTCTCTTTGTTCAGCAACACTCCCTAGGACCTTACCATTAAGTGTATAAGTCCTGCTAAGATTTGATTTCCCAAAATGCAGCACCTCGCATTTATCTGAATTAAACTCCATCTGCCACTTCTCAGCCCATTGACCCATCTGGTCCAGACTACACCTCCAATTTTGGTGTCATCTGCAAACTTACTAACTGTACCTCTTATGCTCGCATCCAAATAATTTATGTAAATGACATTAAGTGGAGGGCCCAGCACCGATCCTTGGGGCACTCCACTGGTCACAGGCCTCCAGTCTGAAAAACAACCCTTCTCCACCACCACCCTCTGTCTTCTACCTTTGAGCCAGTTCTGTATCCAAATGGCTAGTTCTCCCTGTATTCCATGAGATCTAACCTTGCTAATCAGTCTCCCATGGGGAACCTTGTCAAATACCTTACTGAAGTCCATATCGATCACATTTACCGCTCTGCCCTCATCAATCTTCTTTGTTACTTCTTCAAAAAAACTCAATCAAGTTTGTGAGACATGATTTCCCATGCACAAAGCCATGTTGACTATCCCTAATCAGTCCTTGCATTTCCAGATACATGTACATCCTGTCCCTCAGGAGTCCCTCCAACAACGTGCCCACCACCATCATCAGGCTCACCGGTCTATAGTTTCCTGGCTTGTCCTTACTGCCCTTCTTAAACAGTGGCACCACATTAGCCATTCTCCAGTCTTCTGGCACTTCACTTGTGACTATCAATGATACAAATATCTCACCAAGAGACCCAGTATTCACTTCTCTAGCTTCCCACAGAGTTCTAGGGTACACCTGATCAGGTCCTGGGAATTTATCCACCTTTATGCGTTTCAAGACATCCAGCACTTTGTCCTCTGTAATATGAACATTTTGCAAGGTGTCACCATCTATTACACTACTCTCTATATCCTTTTCCACAGTAAATACGGACGCAAAATACTCGTTTAGTATCTCCCCCATTTTCTATGGATCCACATAAAGGCTGCCTTGCTGATCTTTGAGGGGCCCTGTTCTCTCCCTAGTTATCCTTTTGTCCTTAATGTATTTGTCAAAACCCTTTGGATTCTCCTTAACTCTATTTACCAAAGCTATCTCATGTCCCATTTTTGCCCTCCTGATTTCCTTCTTAAGTATACTCCTACTGCCTTTATACTCTAAGGATTCACTCGATCTATCCAGTCTATACCTTAATATGCTTCCTTCTTTTTCTTAACCAAACCCTCAATTTCTTTAGTCATCCAGCATTCCCTATACCTACCAGCCTTTCCTTTCACCCTGACAGGAATATACTTTCTCAGAATTCTCGTTTTCTCATTTCTGAAGGCTTTCCATTTTCCAGCCATCCCTTTACCTGCGAACATCTGCCTCCAATCAGCTTTCGAAAGTTCTTGCTTTATACCGTCAAAGTTGGCCTTTCTCCAATTTAGAACTTCAACTTTTAGGTCTGGTCTATCCTATTCCATCACTATTTTAAAACAAATAGAATTATGGTCACTGGCCCCAAAGTGCTCCCCCATTGACACCTCAGTCACCTGCCCTGCCTTATTTCCCAAGAGTAGGTCAAGTTTTGCACCTTCTCTAGTAGGTACATCCACATACTGAATCAGAAAATTTTCTTGTACATACTTAACAAATTCCTCTTCATCTAAACCCTTAACAATATGGCAGCCCCAGTCTATGTTCTGAAAGTTGAAGTCCCCTACCATAACAACCGTATTATTCTTACAGATAGCTGAGATCTCCTTACAAATTTGTTTCTCAATTTCCTTCTGACTATTAGGGGGTCTATAATACAATCCCAATAAGGTGGTCATCCCTCAACCCTCATCCAAATAACTTCCCTGGATGTATTTCCAGAAATATCCTCCCTCAGCACAGCTGTAATGCTATCCCTTATCAAAAATGCCACTCCCCCTTCTCTCTTGCCTCACTTTCTATCCTTCCTGTAGCATTTGTATCCTGGAACATTAAGCTGCTAGTCCTGCCCATCCCTGAGCCATGAAACCGTAATTGCTATGATATCCCAGTCCCATGTTCCTTACCATGCCGAGTTCATCTGCCTTCCCTATTAAGCCCCTTGCATTGAAATAAATTCAGTTTAATGTATTAGTCCTACCTTGTCCCTGCCTGCCCTGACTGTTTGACTTGCTTCTGTTCTCAACTGTACCCGTCTCAGATTGATCTCTTTCCTCACTATCTCCCTGGGTCTCAACTCCTACCTTACTAGTTTAAATTCTCCCGAGCAGATCTAGCAAATCTCCCTGAAAGTATATTAGTCCCCTTCCAATTTAGGTGCAAACCATCCTTCTACCCCAAAAGAAATTCCAATGATCCAAAAATGTGAAACCTTCTCCCATACACCAGCTCCTCAGCCATGCATTCATCTGTTCTATCCTCCTATTCCTGCCCTCACTAGCTCATAGTACCGGGAGTAATCCAGATATTACTACTCTTGAGGACGTCCTTTTTAAATTCCTGCCTAACTCTCTGTAATCCCCCTTCATAAACTCAACTTTTTCCCTTCCTATGTCATTAGTTCCAATGTGGACAATGACCTCTTGCTGGCCCCTCTCCCACTTGAGAACATTCTGCACCCTCGGAGACATCCTTGATCCTGGCACCAGGGAAGCAACACACTATTCTGATTTTTTCGCTGCTGGCCACAGAAATGTCTGTCTGTACCTTGGACTAGAGAGTCCCCTAACACAATTGATCTCTTGAAACCCGATGTACTCCTCATTGCATTAGAGCCAGTCTCAATACCAGAAACCTGGCTGTTTGTGCTACATTCCCCTGAGAATCCATCACCCCTTACATTTTTCAAAACAGCATACCTGTTTGAAATGGGTATATCCACAAAAGACTCCTGCACTAGTTGCCTACCTTTCTTACCCTTCCTGGAGTTAACCCATCTATGTAACTGTATCGGAGACTTTCCCCACTTCCTGTAACTGCCATCCATCACATACTGTTGCTGTTGCAAATTCCTCATTGCTTCAAACTGTCTCTCGAACCGATCCATTCGATCTGATAAGATTCGCAACCAACAGCATTTATTGCAGATATAATCCACAATAACCCTCAAACTCTCTTTAAACTGACATCTGACAAGAAGCACATATCACTCTACTAAAGGCCATTTTTGCTGCTTCACAATCTACAGACCCAGAAAATAACACCATCTTATTCCTCTCCAAAACACTGCCCCAGGTTAAATTAGTAGCTATGGCTTATATTTTAAGAACTCACTCTACTCACTACTGCGGACTTTCTATTGGTGCACTTAAAAACAATTAACTTATCTGCTTCTGTGCTATGAACTTCGCCCAAACAGTTCCTCCAAGATCAGTTGTGAATTTCACTGTTTGTTGATTTTCTCAGAAGCACTCCAATGGCCAGCGATACATAAATTCAAAAAGCAAAGGCAGTAACTGTGCAGGTTCACTGCCTTGTCAGTTTCTTTCTCTCTCTATCTCTCCTGCACTGACCTCACCATGTGCTTCCTTTGTCTGTTCTTCTCCCTAGCCCAACTCCACAGCACTTCAGACACTACGCTGTAGGGCTTGACCATTATCAAGGTGCAGAAGGAAAACTCACACCCTGCTTTAAAGATACGGAACCAGGAGATACTGGTGGATGGAGTGGTGGAGAGGAGGCCCATCCACTATGGTGCAGACTGGCAAAGCAGACCCAGCCAGCCTGCATCCATAAGTGGCCCATATCTGTGCCATTTCTTGGAGATTACAAAATACTCAGAAATGTAAGTAGAAAGTTAGTGATCATCTGCTCTCCACACGGCTAAGTGTCACCAACTTCCCTCTGGTATCTCGATTCACTCTAACTCTGCTGCTGCTCAGCAAGATTCTCAAGGCTACAACTCTCACTATTGTATGCAGCATCTCCATTCAATTTCTGTCATTTACTTAACCTTTCTGTCCTCTGAGCTTACTACCTGTCCATTGGGAACACTCTCACTACCTCTGCTGCTCATGCATCAGAAGTAATTGCTCTTCCATCCACTTCCACCTTACTCAATCCCTCCTTTTGTCTCATGGCTGGCAAATCAACTGGGGCGAGGGGGAAAAAGGTGAGTGCTGGGGGACAGGAACATTCAGCTCCTCATACCCCTATTAGAACAGGATCCTAGAGATGACAAGAGATGATCAAGATGGCTAATATGAGTACACTGAAAGTTCCATGTCTTGCCAACTCAATAAGCTTATTGTGCTGCACTGCCCTTCCATTATCAAGTATGTTAAATCATTCCTAAGTTTCTCAAGCTTCTACCCCTACTGCACAGCAATGCCCTCTCTGGAGTATAGCAGGCACCAGCAACACTCATACAACACATCAGCATTTCCCCAGCTCAGAGAAGCAAACCACTCAACCATCAGAAGATGCACCAACAAGGCTTTCACCTGCACCCTTCACCAGCTCAGAGACTTTCAGCTCTAAGCGTAGGCAAACTAGATTAAATTTGAAAGTATAGTCTGGTGAGCACATCACTGATATGTCTTTGGAGCTGGCTGAGTAAGAAATGACCAAGTCTCTAGGACTTAAGAAAACTGCTGAAGGAAAGGCATTTCTCAGATTCTGGCAGAAGATGATCCCATGGTATTCACCTTTAAAAATTTCATGCAAATGCACAGCAAATAGGTTTGTCAGAAGGAATCGCTAAACCAGATCAAGGTTGGACGAGTCAACCAATATTAAAAGTATTGTATTGCTTACTTCTGTATTTTCTGCTTTAGGTATAACAATAACATCAGCACTCGCCTTACTGCATCCATTCAGTATCAGTGTGCTGATATTTTGTGGGGAGTATCAGAACCAGAAGGTTTTATATGATGTGATTCTTGAGCAATTGCACCACATAAACAAGGCTTCATCTTAGGGTATAAAACACAATATCTTCCTAAAGGAGGACAATACAATACCTCTACATGGACATCTGAATTATTTCATCTCATCTGAATGTAAGTAGCACAAGCCATTTTGCCAAATAATAATGAGAGGTTATAGGTCTGATAAGACATCAAGGAGCAGAAAACGATAATGGTGGTTGTAGATAGACTCAAAAGTGTAGAAACTATGTTGAGAAAGCACTAAACAGGAAATTAGAGATGCAAGCAGCAATGGTAACCTGTAATTATGGGCAACTTCAAATTGCATATAGATTGGGCAAATCAAATCAGTAACAAAGCCATTAGGGAAGGAATTCCTTGAGTGTATACGGTATGGTTTTCAGGGTCAATATGTTGAGGAACCAATTACAGAACAGGCCATCCTCGATTGTGCAATGAGAAAGGAATAATTGGCAATCTAGCTGTGCAAGGCCCTTGGGAAAGAGTGACTATAATGTAATGGAATTATTCATTAAGATGGGGAGTAATGTAGTTGATTCTGACACAATTTTACCATCTGAAAAAAAAAATCACAGAGTAAGTCCTTTTCTCAGCAGCTTCTTTTTAAGAGACATGAATTTTAACTGATGAATAAAGAAGTTTAATCTCTCTAAATTGATCTGTTAATGTCGTCCATATCTTTTGAAGATACTGCTACGTTTTGGCTGTTAATCCGGAGGTGTACAGTCTGTGGAGACTTACATTCCAAATTGCTAATTGAATCTTAATGTCTTGCTTTTCTGCATTGGACACACCCAAATCTAGAAACCCTAATTCTGAATGCTATTTTAAACATTTTAAATTCTGTTAGGAGGACATCTATGTCTCAATTTAAATTAGAGAACTTTGTGAGCATTCTGACCATATGCCTTTGACCTTCCCATACTTGCTATCAATCTGATAAACACCTTGATCACTTTCTTATCTCTTGTGATCTAAACCGGCCTTTGAATCAGGGCTTCTCTGCTTACCAGCAAGCTGCTTTTTTAATGGTGTCATCAAGTTAACTGGATGGATGGCTTGCAATGAAAAGTTGACTGAGGTCACACTTTCTCAATATCACCCTTTGCCTGCCGCATAGTGACCCTCAGATTAAATTACCAACTCTGTCAATGAGAAAGTGAGACTATGGTGGCTTTTAGTTTTAGCACTCTTCACTGTAACAAACAAAGCCATTGAGGATGGTCTCATGTCCTTTAGCATGATTCAAGAGTTTATAACATATGTTTCATCTGTAGATTGCTTGCTGGCTGTCCAAGTGCTACAGACCTCATCAGCGCATTGTTTCCTACTGCAGTTCATCATGCCATGTTAATGATAATGATCTAATAAACAATTACCCTTCAGGGGTTGATTAACTCTGTGGGTCAGTTTATTTAAAACTGGAAAAGTGATTAGCGTTATGAAGTAGATATTATAAAAATCATCCATAACTGTGGGCACAACTTGCAAATTCACAATATATTACCAGACAAAATCACAACATTGTATACAAAGAACAATGAACAGTCAGCACAAGAACAGGCCCTTCAGCCCACCAAGAGTGTCCCAACACATGCTGCCTTCTCAACTAAAAACCTTTTGTCTATACACATTCCTAGGAATGATCCTCAGCACAACACTGTGGGCCAAAGGGCCTGTTCTGTGCTGTACGTTTCTACGTTCCATGTTCTACGTTCATTCTGTACCCCTCTATTCCCTGCATCTTCATATATCTATCAAGATGCCTCTTAATCATTGCTACTGTATCTGCCTCTACCACCTCCTCTAGCAGCGTCCTGTATAAAAGACTTGCCTTCTAGATCTCTCTTAAATGTACCCCCTTTTACCTTAAAGGTATGTCCCCTAGTAATTGACATTTCTATGCTAGGAAAAAGAATCCGACTATCCATTCCACCCATGCCTCTCATAAGTTTGTAAGCTTCTATCAGGTCGTCCCTCATCCTTCAACATTCAAGTGAAAACAAACTAAGTTTGTCCAATATCTCCTCATAGCTAACACCCTCCAAACCAGGCAAAATCCCAGTAAATCATTTCTGTGCCCTGTGAACTGTACAGAAAATTTCAACTGTTGCCTAACTAAAGGTTGACACAATTGCAACATGACTTGCCAATTTTTATACTCTATGCTCTGACCGATGAAGGCAGGCATGCCACAAGCCTTTTTAACCGCCTTAGCTGCTTAATGTTACTTTCAGGGAACTATGGACCTGCATGCCTCGATCCTTCTGTATGTTGATGATACTGAGACCATAAGACATAGGAGTGGAAGTAAGGCCATTCGGCCCATCACAAATATCCACTCTGCAAATTTACTGCCATTTGATGTATACTTCCCTCTTGAATTACATCTCCAAAAAAAATCACCTCGCATTTGTCCAGATTAAACTCCATCTGCCACTTCTCCACCCAAGTCTCCAGCTTACCTATATCCTGCCACATCCTCTGGTCATCCTCCTCATTATCAGTAACTCCCCAACCTTTGTGTCATTTGCAAACTTACTAAGCAGACCATCTATATTCTCCTCTAAATCATTTATATACAATGCAATCAACAGAAGTCCCAGCATTGATCCCTGCAGAACACCACTGGTTACAGATCTCCAATGGAAAAAAACACTTTTCCACCACTATTTTCTGTCTTTTATGACATCTTACCAGTTCACCATGGCTCCCTTTTTTACGTGGCACCGTAGCTATGAGGAGAGATTGGACAAACTTAGTTTGTTTTCACTTGAATGTCGATGGATGAGGGATGACCTGATAGAAGCTTACAAAATTATGAGAGGCATGGATGGAATGGATAGTCGGATTCTTTTTCCCAGCATAGAAATGTCAATTACGAGGGGACATACCTTTAAGGTAAAAGGGGGTACATTTAAGAGAGATCTGGGAGGCAAGTCTTTTATACCTTTTGTATCAGCCTACCTTGAGGGACATTGTTCGAAGGCCTTGCTAAAGTCCATGTCGACAATATCCACTACCTTGTCCTCATCAAGGAGCTTTGTTACTACCTCAAAAAGGCACACAGCACATGGAGTCCTTAAAGGTGAACAGTCTTCAAGGCAAGGTACACATACAACATAAACATCTTTTTTAGCACAACAACATTTCTCCTGGTATATGTACCATATCAACACAGTCTTAAAAATATTGTTACGTTACTGACTAGGATTCTGCAAGAATGCAGAGAAATTTAATGAGCCACTTTGCTTGATGTAATCAATAACAAGGGAATTGATCATTTTCATTGAGATAGAATTTTTGGAGATACTTTTGAAATTGTTTTGGTCACGCTGTTCCTCAGCAGGACCTGGAATCCATTGCAGCCTTTCTCTACCCCCTGCCATTCCTCTCCCACTCTGTCATCTCCTATAGGAATACAGCTAGTGTGGGAATCCTACCATGATCCAGCTGGAAATGTTCAAGTTATTCGATACCCACATAATTGCTGACAGTTGAAAACCCTTTAATACTGAGTTTAGATTGGAATGGGCCAGAATGGAAAATCTCAGCTGTAATGTAAATGTACTATCTATTGATTTTAAGGGCCTGAAGATTTAAAGGACGCGGCTTATTATTTTTATATGTCATTGGTAAATCCAACCTATATCAGAATCTCATGGTAACTCAAATTTTGCAGTTCAAAAGATGTGCAAGTTACCTGGAAAACTTAATTTAATCATTATATAATTGGCAACATGTGGATCTACAATCAAAGATAAAGAATCCTCCTTAATGTATTCACTGGAAATCACTCACTAGCCTCGCCAAGTCTTCATTGCTGAAATTGTCAAAGATATCACTTGCTGAAGCTTGATTGGGCCTTCTGCAAGAAAGCTGATAGTCACTTTGAAGTTTTTAATTTCAACTAAAACATTACAAACTGCTTGAGCATCTAGTTCTCTTTTCTTCCCATCCCTCTTGCTCTGGTAAACAGCTGAGATGTACTTAAGAGTCAGAAATGTACAGCATAGAAACAGACCCTCGGTCCAACCTGTCCATGCCGACCAGATATCCCAACCCAATCTAGTCCCACCTGCCAGTACCCGGCCCATATCCCTCCAAATCCTTCCTATTCATATACCCATCCAAATGCCTCTTAAATGTTGCAATTGTACCAACCTCCACCACATCCTCTGGCAGCTCATTCCACATACCACCCTCTGCATGAAAAACTTGCCCCTTAGGTCTTTTATATCTTTCCCCTCTCACCCTAAACCTATGCCCTCTAGTTCTGGACTCCCTGAACCCAGGGAAAAGACTTAGTCTATTTATCCTATCCATGCCCCTCAATTTTGTAATCCTCTATAAAGTCACCCCTCAGCATCAGACGCTCCAGAGAAAACAACCCCACCTGTTCAGCCTCTCCCTGCAGCTCAGATCCATCAACCCTGGCAACATCCTTGTAAATCTTTTCTGAACCCTTTCAAGTTTCACAACATCTTTCCGATAGGAAGGAGATCAGAATTGCACACAATATCCTGTACAGCCGCAACATGACCTCCTAACTCCTGTACTCAATACACTGACCAATAAAGGAAAGCATACCAAATGCTTTCTTCTCTATCCTATCTATCTGTGCCTCCACTTTCAAGGAGCTATGAACATGCACTCCAAGGTTTCTTTGTCCAGCAACACACCCTAGGACTTACCATTAAGTGTATAAGTCCTGCTAAGATTTGCTTTCCCAAAAATGGAGCATCTCGCATTTATCTGAATTAAACTCCATCTGCCAATTCTCAGCCCATTGGCCCATCTGTTCCAGATCCTGTTGTAATATAAGGTAACCCTCTTCGCTATCCACTACACCTCCAATTTTGGTGTCATCTGCAAACTTACTAACTGTACCTATTATGCTCGCATCCAAATCATTTATGTAAATGACAATAAGTAGAGGGCCCAGCACCGATCCTTGTGGCACTCCACTGGTCACAGACCTCCAGTCTGAAAAACAACCCTCCACCACCATCACCTCTGTCTTCTCCCTTTGAACCAGTTCTGTATCCAAAGGCTAGTTCTCCCTGTAATCCATGAGATCTAACCTTGCTAATCAGTCTCCCATGGGGAATCGTGTCGAACGCCTTACTGAAGTCCATATAAATCACATCTACTGCTTTGCCCTCATCAATCTTCTTTGTTACTTCTTCAAAAAAAATCATGTTTGTGAGACATGATTTCCCACCCACAAAGCCATGTTGACTATCCCGAATCAGTCCCTGCCTTTCCAAATACATGTACATCCTGTCCCTCAGGATTCCCTCCAACAACTTGCCCACCACCGAGGTCAGGCTCACTGGTCTATAGTTCCCTGGCTTGTCTTTACCGCCCTTCTTAAACAGTGGCACCACATTTGCCAACCTCCAGTCTTCCGGCACCTCACCTGTGACTATCGACGATACAAATATCTCAGCAAGAGACCCAGCAATCACTTCGAGCTTCCCACAGAGTTCTAGGGTACACCTGATCAGGTCCTGGGGATTTATCCACCTTTAAGTGTTTCAAGACATCCAGTACTTCCTCCTCTGTAATCTGGACATTTTGTAAGATGTCACCATTATTTCCCTACAATCTATATCTTCCATATCCTTTGGGCGCACAGTGGCACAGTGGTTAGCACTGCTGCCTCACAGCGCCAGAGACCCAGGTTCAACTCCCGCCTCAGGCGACTCTGTGTGGAGTTTGCACATTCTCCCCGTGTCTGTGTGGATTTCCTCCAGGTGCTCCGGTTTCCTCCCACAATCCAAAAATGTGCAGGTTAGGTGAATTGGCCATGCTAAATTGCCCATAGTGTTAGGTGAAGGGGTAAACGTAGGAGTATGGGTCTGGGTGGTATACGCTTCGGCGGGTCGGTGTGGACTTGTTGGGCCGAAGGGCCTGTTTCCACACTTTAAGTAATCTAATCTAATCTAATTTTCCACAGTAAATACTGATGCAAAATATTCATTTAGTATCTCCCCATTTTCTGAGGCTCAACACAAAGGCCGCCTTGCTGATTTTCGATGGGCCCTATTCTCTACCTAGTTACCCTTTTGTCCTTAATATATTTTTAAAAACACTTTGGATTCTCCTTAATTCTATTTGCCAAAGCTATCTCATGTCCCAGTTTTGCCCTCCTGATTTCCTTCTTAGGTATATTCCTACTTATTTTATACTCTAAGGATTCACTCGATTTCTCTTGTCTAATATGCTTCCTTCTTTTTCTTAACCAAACCCTCAATTTCTTTAGTCATCCAGCATTCTCTATACCTACCAGCCTTCCCTTTCACCCTGACAGGAATATACTTTCTCTGGATTCTCGTTATCTCATTTTTGAAGGCTTCCCATTTTCCAGCCGTCTCTTTACCTGCGAACATCTGCCTCCAATCAGCTTTCGAAAGTTCTTGCCTAATATCGTCAAAATTGGCCTTTCTCCAATTTAGAACTTCAATTTTTAGATCTGGTCTATCCTTTTCCATCACTATTTTAAAACGAATAGAATTATGGTCACTGGCCCCAAAGTGCTCCCCCACTGACACCTCAGTCACCTGCCCTGCCTATTTCCCAAGAGTAGGTCAAGTTTTGCACCTTCTCTAGTAGGTACATCCACATACTGAATCAGAAAATTTTCTTGTACACACTTAAGAAATTCCTCTCCATCTAAACCTTTAACACTATGGCAGTCCCAGTCGATGTTTGGAAAGTTAAAATCCCCTACCATAACTACCCAATTATTCTTAGCTGGGATCACCTTACAAGTTTGTTTCTCAATTTCCCTCTGACTATTGGGGGTCTATAATACAATCCCAATAATGTGATCATCCCTTTCTTATTTGTCAGTTCCACCCAAATAACTTCCCTGGATGTATTTCCAGGAATATCCTCCCTCAGCACAGCTGTCATGCTATCCCTTATCAAAAATACCACTACCCCTCCTCTCTTGCCTCCCTTTCAATCCTTCCTGTCGCATTTGTATCCTGGAACATTAAGCTGCCAGTCCTGCTCATCCCTGAGCCATGTTTCCGTAATTGCTATGATATCCCAGTCCCATGTTCCTAACCATGCCCTGAGTTCATCTGCCTTCCCTGTTAGGCCCCTTGCATTGAAATAAATGCAGTTTAATTTATTAGTCATAACTTGTCCCTGCCTGCCCATGACTGTTTGACTCATTTCTGTTCTCAGCTGTACCCGTCTTACATCGATCTCTTTCCTCACTATCTCCCTGGGTCCCACCCCCCCACCTTACTAGTTTAAATCCTCCCAAGCAGTTCTAGCAAATTTCCCTGCCAGTATGTTAGTCCCCTTCCAATTTAGATGCAATCCGTCCTTCTTGTACAGGTCATTTCTACCCCAAAAGAGATTCCAATGATCCAAAAATGTGAATCCTTCTCCCATACACCAGCTCCTCAGCCATGCATTCATCTGCTCTATCCTCCTATCCCTGCCCTCACTAGTTCATAGCACTGGGAGTAATCCAGATATTACTACCCTTGAGGACCTCCTTTTTAAATTTCTGCCTTAGTCTCTGTAATCTCCCTTCAGAATCTCAATCTTTTCCCTTCCAATGTCGTTGGTTCCAATGTGGACAATGACCTCCTGCTGGACCCTCTCCCCCGTGAGAACATTCAGCACCCTTTCCGAGACATCCTTGATCCTAACACCAGCGAAACAACACACCATTTTGCTTTTTCTCTGCTGGCCACAGAAACATCTGTCTGTACCTCTGACTACAGAATCCCCTAACACAATTGATCTCTTGGAAGCCAATGTACCCCTCATTGCATTAGAGCCAGTCTCAATACCAGAAACTTAACTGTTCGTGCTACGTTCCCCTAAGAATCCATCATCTACATTTTCCAAAACAGCATACCTGTTTGAAATGGGTATATCCACAAAAGACTCCTGCACTAGCTGCCTACCTTTCTTACCCTTCCTGGAGTTAACCCATCTATGTAACTGTATCTGAGACTTTCCCCCCTTCCTATAACTGCCATCAATCACATACTGTTGCTATTGCAAATTCCTCATCGCTTCTATCTGTCTCTCCAACCGATCCACTCCATCTGATAAGATTCACATCCAACAGCATTTATGGCAGATATAATCTGCAGTAACCCTTAAATTCTTTAAACTCCCACATCTGACAAGAAGTACATATCAGTGCAAAGGCCATTTTTGCTCCTTCACAATCTACAGACCCAGAAAATAACACCATCTTATTCCTCTAAAAACACTGCCACAGGTTAAATTAATAGCCATGGCTTATATTTTAAGTTTAATCAAGAGACTTATCTCCAAAAAACATATAATCATGAAAGAATCCACTATACTCACTACTGCAGCCTTTCTCTTGGACAGACTTAAAACAACAATTAACTTATCTGATTTTATGCTGTGAACTTCACCCAACAGTCCCTCCAAGATTAGTTGTGAATTTCACTGTTTATTAATCATCCCAGCTGCACTCCGATGTCCAGCAATACATGAATACAAACAGCAAAGGTAACAACTGTGCAGGTTCTCTCTTTTTCTCTCCTGCACTGTCCTCGCCATGTGCTTCCTTTGTCTGCTCTTCTCCCTTTTAAACTGCTGTTGTTTTGACTTTTTTTTCCAAAGTTCCAAAACAATGCAACAGCATATAAAACAGTAATTGCTGCTCCTGGAATTCGAGGAAATCACTTCCAACACCTAAAATACCTCAAAAAAAGAAGCAGCTCTTACAGCCAGAAATTTTTCCTGTCCTCCATCTTGGATTACCCAGAATCCTGTTATTAAAGTGATATAATCATGTATTAGTGCTACATTGATTGGGAAATCTTTCCATGATGACAAGACAGTTGACAGAGTCTGTCGCAAGCGTTCTTTGTTTGTAGGAGGAAGGATTGATGAACCTATGTCGTCCACCTCAATAGTGTTTAAAGGTGAAAGTAACATCAATCTCAGTCATTCATCTTTATGATGGTTTAGTCTGGGCTAGTGTGCTATGAGATATCAGTATTGTTGACAGATTAGATTAGGCAGTAAGGGCTGTTCTGGGGCTGAGGTGCGCATTTCTTAATAAAATAAATCAGGAGTCCCAGATCTCCATTTTCTAAACGGTTGAAACTTGCAGTAAAGAGGATAGGTATGGGGAGCCATTAATTTCTCTTCAACTTTTGTTCTGTTATTAACTTGAATTTTGAGCTGAAATTCTAATTAATTTAAAACTTACCCACTTGTATTGATTTAAAGTCAGGTCTGTGGTGTTAACAACACAGTGTATGATATATGAAAGGGATGCAGGAACAATTAGTCACTGTGTATTTTCATAATAAGGGGATATTCACCTATATTCAGGCACTGCCTGAGATAAAACAATAAAATAATTGAACAGTGACATTTAAGTTTGAGAGCCATCAAGAATATTGGTAACATCAAAGCACATATATCATGACCAGAATTTTATTAGGGAAGGAAATACTGACTTAGTAAATTGGTTACTGTCGTGACAAACAGGATTTGGGGCGCACAATTCCTGAGTTGTTTTAGACAAAATAATTTAATGATAACTTTATCCAATCACAGTCTGAGATAAAAGATGTTGTTCAAAACCCATTGAGGCTCTGAATGTTTCCAAAGCTTTGCAAACATTCTGGATTGTGTAACTGAGATCGTAAAGTCCCTTAATAACATGAATAAACAAAAAAAGGTATAATATAGGACAAGAAAGGGACTTTGTAGGAAGAGATGCAAGAAGAGCAAATTGACAAGAATTATTTTCATTTCTACTTCCTTCTTGATCAATGGTAGAAGTGTCCAATAGTTTCATACTGTACTGTTAGGCACATTCACTTTAGATTAATCATGGCAATGCAATGTTTAAAAAATGTGGAACTTTTATTACTTGGAACCTTTGCTTCTGTCATCCCCCTGTGTGAGACTTCCCCCACCATGTTCCATTTTTATTTATTTATTTTTCATCAGAGAATCATCTTCAATTGCTTCTCTTCTTAATCCAATACAGTAATTTTCATTAATCATCAAAAAAATCTGATATCGTCATAGAGTCATAGAGATGTACAGCATAGAAACAGACCATTCGGTCCAACCCGTACATGCTGATCAGATATCCCAACCCAATCTAGTCCCACCTGCCAGCACCTGGCCCATATCCCTCCAAACCCTTCCTGTTCATATACCCATCCAAATGCCTCTTAAATGTTGCAATTGTACCAGCCTCCACCACATCCCCTAGCAGCTCATTCCATACACATACTACTCTCTGTGTGAAAGATTTGCCTCGTAGGTCTCTTTTATATCTTTCCCCTCTCACTCTAAACCTATGCCCTCTAGTTCTGGACTCCCCGTCCCCAGGGAAAAGACTTTGTCTATTTACTCTATCCATGCCCCTCATAATTTTATAAACCTCTATAAGGTCACCCCTCAGGCTCAGACCCTCAAGGGAAAACAGCTTCAGCCTGTTCAACCTCTCCCTATAGCTGAAATCCTCCAACCATGCCAACATCCTTGTAAATCTTTTCTGAACCCTTTCAAGTTTCACAACATCTTTCCAATAGGAAGGAGACCAGAATTGCACGCAATATTCCAACAGTGGCCTAACCAATGTCCTGTTCAGCCACAACATGACCTCCCAACTCCTGTACTCAATATTCTGACCAATAAAAGAAAGCACACCAAACACCTTCTTCATTATCCTATCTACCTGTGACTCTAACAAATTAATAGGAAGGCAGAAACTATACCTTTGGTTCAGTCACAAAGTCTACATCATTTGGATGTAGGTTTGTTCTCACACATTTTTTCACCATACCAGGTAACATCTTCAGTGAGCCTCTGAAAGAAGCACTGGTAGTGTAGCCTGCTTTCTATTTATATAGAGTCATAGAGATGTACAGCATGGAAACAGACCCTTCAGTCCAACCTGTCCATGCCGACCAGATATCCCAACTCGATCTAGTCCCACCTGCCAGCATCCGGTCCATATCCCTCCAAACCCTTCCTATTCATATACACATCCAAATGCCTCTTAAATGTTGCAATTGTACCAGCCTCCACCACATCCTCGGGCAGCTCATTCCATACACGTACCACCCTCTGCGTGAAAAAGTTGCACCTTAGGTCTCTTTTATATCTTTGCCCTCTCACCCTAAACCTAGCCCTCTAGTTCTGGACTCCCCCACCCCAGGGAAAAGACTTTGTCTATTTATCCTATCCATGCCCCTCATAATTTTGTAAACCTCTATAAGGTCTCCCCTCAGCCTCCGACGCTCCAGGGAAAACAATCCCAGCCTGTTTAGCCTCTCCCTGTAGCTCAGCTCCTCCAACCCTGGCAACATCCTTGTAAATCTTTTCTGAACCCTTTCAAGTTTCACAACATCTTTCCGATAGGAAGGAGATCAGAATTGCACGCAATATTCCAACAGTGGCCTAACCAATGTCCTGTACAGCCGCAACATGACCTCCTAACTCCTGTACTCAATACGCTGACCAATAAAGGAAAGCATACCAAACGCTTTCTTCTCTATCCTATCTATCTGTGCCTCCACTTTCAAGGAGCTATGAACATGCACTCCAAGGTTTCTTTGTCCAGCAACACTCCCTAGGACCTACCATTAAGTGTATAAGTCCTGCTAAGATTTGCTTTCCCAAAAATGCAGCACCTCGCATTTTTCTGAATTAAACTCCATCTGCCACTTCTCAGCCCATTGGCCCATCTGTTCAAGATCCTGTTGTAATCTGAGGTAACCCTCTTCGCTGTTCACTACACCTCCAATTTTGGTGTCATCTGCAAACTTATTAACTGTACCTCTTATGCTCGTATCCAAATCATTTATATAAATGACAAAAAGTAGAGGCAAAGTGGAGGTTGGCAAATGTGGTGCCACTGTTTACAAAGGGCAGTAAAGACAAGCCAGGGAACTATCGACCAGTGAGCCTGACCTCGGTGGTGGGCAAGTTGTTGGAGGGAATCCTGAGGGACAGGATGTACATGTATTTGGAAAGGCAAGGACTGATTTGGGATAGTCAACATGGCTTTGTGCGTGGGAAATCATGTCTCACAAACTTGATTGAGTTTTTGGAAGAAGTAACAAAGAAGATATGTTTGAGCTTCCTAGGGTTGGTGATGTCATTTCCTGTGGTGACATCATTTCCTATGATAAGCATTTCTCAACGAACAAACCTACATTCAGACCCTCAACTTGAGTTGCAAATCTTCTAAAGACTCTACATCCTTGCCACAAACTCCATTGCTTTGCCTGGTAATGGTCTGAGATTATTCATTACAGTACCCTTTCCTAAATATAGGGTCCAAAACTGTGGAGTGTAGTCCAGGTCCAGGCACACATATCTAATGTAGCTAGTTATGAACTATTATGTAATAAACCTTTATTGTTTAACTATATTGGAGACAGTCTTCTGCTTAATTCACTGTGTGGGCATTTTTCCCACATTTGTTTTATTTCAAAAATATTCTTTATTCATAAATACTTTGATCTATACACCTGGACATGTCATACATATGTCCACATTCCATTTCTTTGCGTATCGAAACAGAGTAATCATTCTTATTTACAGGTTGGTGTGATTACATTGAGCTGAGGCACCAGCAGAGCCCAAATGACTGCGTGGGCCCCCTGTTATTCTTAGGCAGGCAGATGTTACACGGTGATCTTTCCCCACCCCGCCTTGGCGGCAGCTGCCCCAAGCTTCAGCGCGTCCCTCAACACGTAGTCCTGGACCTTGGAATGTGCCAGTCTGCGACACTCAGTCAAGGTCAACTCCTTCAGCTGGAAGATCAACAGGTTTCGGACCACCCAGAGAGCGTCCTTCACCGCGTTGATGATCCTCCAGGCGCAGTTAATGTTCGTCTCAGTGTGCGTCCCGGGGAACAGGCCGTAGAGCACGGAGTCCTGCGTCACAGCGCTCCTCGGGACGAACCTCGACAAACACCACTGCATTCCTCTCCAGACTTCCTCTGCATAGGCACATTCCAGAAGGAGGTGTGTGACAGTCTCGTCCCCCCCCCGCAGCTGCTTCGAGGGCAGCGTGCGGTGCGGCAGAGAGTCCGGGCGTACATAAAGGATCTCACAGGCAGAGCCCTTCTCACCATCAGCCAAGCCATGTCTTGGTGCTTGTTGGAAAGTTCTGGCGATGAGGCATTCTGCCAAATGGCTTTGACAGTCTGCTCAGGGAACCGCTCGACAGGATCCGCCCTCTCCTTTTCCCGAAGGGTCTCAAGGACACTATGTGCTGACCACTTCCTGATGGACTTGTGGTGTTTATCTTCATAAATTTCTCCACGAAGGACAGGTGATACGGAACGGTCCAACTACTCGGAGCGTAGGGGTGTTAAATTGGTGAGGAGGATAGCCCAGGTGACATGAGGATATAGACGGGTTTGTCATATCAACTGATCAGTGGCAAATGGAATTCAATTTGAATAAATGTGAGATGATGCACTTGGGCAGGACAAACGAGGCAAGACAAGACATAATGAATGATAGGACAGCAGAAAGCACTTGGCATTAGCAGGACCTTGGTGTGCATGTCCACTGGCCCCTTAAGGTGTCAGGTGTGAATAAAGTAACTGAAACACAAACACAATTTTTCATTTGTTATTTATAAATACCTACTTAATGCCCACAATCTGTGTATATGAATATTGGTCAATGGGACAAAGCACATTGTATAGTTTTAATGGACAAAGCAGGAGTCCGATTTGTGGAGAATGCATTGAAACAGACATGCAGATTGGTGGAATTTGGCCAATTTCTCCAAACTAATTGCATCCACCAGGCTGCCTAGGCCCTTTAAGCGAATGTGGATCTCACGATAACAGCAGCTGCCATTTGCTATCACTTTAGTCTATTAAACTCCTGGGTATAATCAGATACAATGTTAACAGCCATGGAAAAGATAACTAAAAGGAAGTAGTTCCATAAAAATTGCAAGCATTAACCCTCGGCAGGTGGGTGATGTAAGTCTCACCTTGCTACACAGTGGTAGCATAAGCAAACAGGAAAATTGCTAAAAGGTCAGGCTAAAAGATTGGGTACACTTCACAGATCAAAATAGATTAGAGAGGAAATCTGCAGACCACTTAAAAAAGTTCATTGAAACAAAACAACTGTAATTCTCAGGGAGACTGAGCATCCAAAGTGCACTGGATAGGCGGAAATAGGCAATCTTGCTGTCTTATAGACACCTTGAGATCTAATATTACAACAGAGACATTGACATCGGCGGCAGTGAAAAAGAGACTCTGATTCTTAGAATGAATGTGTTGACTTATCAAGAATAGCTAAACAGTTTAGATTTGGAGATGCCGGTGTTGGACTGGGGTGTACAAAGTTAAAAATCACTCAGAGTTCTACATGAATGCATGCAGTTTTTGAGCAAAGTACAATGTAACTCTGCAAGTACAAATTCACCCCACAAAATATATGTGTGCATGTGGGTCTTTGTCAGTCTGTGTGTGTGTGTGTGTCTGTCTGGGGTGGGGGTTGTGAGTGTGAGAAAGTGTGTGTGTGTGTGTAGTGAGTGCAGAGTGTCTTAAGTCTGTGAGGGGGTGCATGTGTGAGTGTGAGAGTGTGTGTGTCTATAAGGGTGTGTGTGGGTGTCTGTGTGAGCATCTGTGTGTACCTGTGTCCGTGTGTATGTGAGAGTGTGTGTGTGTAGGAATATCTGTGTGTGTGTGTAGTGCAATGGTCATCACCTGTAATGTGACATGAACCCAAGGTCCCGGTTGAGGCCCTCCCTATTGGTACTGAACTTAGCTCTCAGCCTCTGCTCGGCCACTTTTCTCTGCTGCCTGTCCCGAAGTCCACCTTGGAGGATGGTCACCCGAAGGTCCAAGGCTGAATGTCCTGGACCACTGAAGTGTTCCCTTGAAGTGGTCCAGGACATTCAGCCTTGGACCTTCGGGTGACCATCCTCCAAGGTGGACTTCGGGACAGGCAGCAGAGAAAAGTGACAAAGCAGAGGCTGATAGCTAAGTTCGGTACCCATATGGCGGGCCTCAACTGGGACCTTGGGTTCATGTCACATTACAGGTGATGACCATTGAACTACACACATACACAGATATTCCTACACACACACACTCTCACTTTCACACGGACACAGGTACACACAGACGTGCACACAGACACCCACACACACCCTTATAGACACACACACTCCCACACTCACACATGCACCCCCTCACAGACTTAAGACACTCTGCACTCACTACACACACATACTTTCTCATACTCACAACCCCCACCCCAGACAGACAGACACATACAGACTGACAAAGACCCACATGCACACATATATTTTGTGGGGTGAATTTGTACTTGCAGAGTTACATTGTACTTTGCTCAAAAACTGCATGCATTCATGTAGAACTCTGTTATCTCATTTTTTACATTAGAATCAATCTAAACATCATGGCATAGACAGAGAACACAGGGGGCCAACACCTTCAACATATTGTCTAGCTATCACCATTGTTAACAGCTAACCTGAGAATGCAACTTTTAAAAAAAGGTTTTGTGATTTACACATGAAAGAAGTGAAACTATCACTGTATTCTAACAGATGAAAGGCTTAACAGACAATCAATTTTTCATTGTATAATTTCAGTTACATCACACTGTAAATTTTTGCTATAAATTCTGTGTTACGATCGAGCCCTCCACTATCACCTGATGAAGGTGCGTCGCTCCGAAAGCTAGTGTGCTTCCAATTAAACCTGTTGGACTATAATCTGGTGCTGTGTGATTTTAACTTTAAACAGTTTAGGTGTTTATTCTTTCGAGTTTAGAAGAATGAGGAATGTCCTTATTGAAACGTATAGGATTATGAAGGAGATTGACAGGGTAGAAGTTGAGAAGATATTTTGACTATTGGGGGATCCTCAGACTAGTGGGTATGATTAGAATAATGGGGCATTCATTTAAAACTGCGATGCAAAGGAATTTCTTCTCTCAGAGGATAGTGAATGTTTGGAATTCTGTACTCCTGAGAGTTTTAGAGGCTCGATTACTACAAGTATTTTAAAAGGAGGTAGGTTGATTTCTGAAATATCAGGGATCTGAGAGCTATGAGGAGCTGGGTCAAAAGAGAAGTCTAGGTTTGGGGACAATGATCTTATCGAATGGCAGAGCAGACCTGAAAGGATGGATGTCCCCCTTCTGCTCTTATTTCTTTGACCTTATGTTCAAAGACACATGATTGTCTCTTGTGAGACACCAGGCTCAACTGAAGAATAAATGCGCATTACTTTAGCTACATATTGTTAACACAAAGAACAACAACCCTGGAACTCACTGAAGCTCTGGTGAAGACATGGAGACACTGGTTAGCTCTTTCAGGAAGAGTGCTGTATATTCTGCTCAGTGGAGCTTATCTTGTGATGTCAATTAACTCTTTCAGATGCCTTATATAGCATTTCCTATTATAATCTATCTCACTTTTTCTACTGTGCTTTATGGTTTAGCTCCCCCTCTCTGCTCTACTCACCTTCCATCTTCTCCCCTCTCAAAAACTCTAATAGCCCGATCCTTGCAAAGTTTCACTCCACAGCCTCTGTATTCCACTTTTAACCTGCCCATGTTCTCAACTTCACAGTGTTCCCACAGTTCTCCATGCTAATGTGTTCTCTAATTGTTGTGGTCCCTGCATAGCTGTTCCTCCTGACTAGTCCACTCAATGTACTTAAACCAGAGCAGAAATTGTGCAGCAGTGGACAATAGAGTGTGCGCAAGATTTCTCAGCTGCAGCATGGTCAGGCATGAGTTCATCTTACAGGAGACATTTCTCCTGTCCACAACCTTCTAATATGTTTCACTCCCAGCACAAAAGATGGCAACTGTAGATGTTCGAACTGTAGTTCAAACAATAGACCCAAGCACAATGCTCTTAATTATAATGTGTGGTAAAGCTTGTTTAAATTTATGTCTCTTAGATCCTTCAAACTATTAAGGAAACAAATCAATTATCTGACATTGTATTTCTGCTGACCATCAAGTTTAATAAAGCATTTTTCACCTAGTTTCTATTTAAACAGAGAATGTTAAAAGATGCTTATAGATAATACTGTTTTCAAAGCATTGGGCAATTCTGTGAATTGAATGAAGGGAGAGTTTCCTTTCTGTTTCCAGATTTGATAAATGATGCAGGCAAGAAAATTTTGAATAATGGGGATCTGCACATAATCATCTTTAACCTGTATAAATCACATCAAAATATCAAATCAATGCTCTTTTAACAATGCAACTTGCTGCATTTAAAATAGAATATGTGGTTTCTAGGCTGATTGCAAAAGATGGTTATGATTTGGGGGTTTCTGTATCCTCAGTGTCTTCTGTACTTTAGATGACATGCTGTAATGAGTAGCATCTGCAAGTCCAGAAGTTAGGAAGCAGCGATTCCCACTGGATTAAGTAAAAGATAACAAACAAAGGAAACTATGGCCCTGACAACTAGAGTTGCTAAGCAACAACAGATCCACTGTCCGGCTACTGAAAGTTTCATTTACGTCAGAAGTTCAGTTTCCAATTGTAGGCAAGCATCTCACTGATACATGATACACCTGTTATAGGCATATATTAAATAGGATTTAATATCTTTGGTGAATATTATTTAGTTGACTAGAGATTAAAGGATATCCATATCCTTGTTTGTCTGTGTACGTTGAGATTGGTTTCTCTGTTAATTGAAATGCTGGTTCAGGGTAAATACATACAGAAACATGTCCAACCAGGACTGCAGCTCTCTTAAGAGATGATCACACATTCTGTGAGACAAACAATGTCAATATTAATATGTGGGACATCATTCTACATGTTATATTCAAAGTTAAAATTAAGCAGATGTGGAACAGGTGACAAGAAAATTTCCTTTTGCTCAATTTTGCCCAATAACACAAATTTTAGCACCCAGCTGCAGTAGTTTACAATTCAGTTTTTCTACATCAGATATTCTTGTGGTCTTGTTGTTTCATTAAAAATTAGGTTGAATTATAATTAGGTTGTATTACTAAATTATCTGTTTGTATACAAGACGATGGTAATTGAAGAGGGGCAAGATTTTTACCTAGACATTCTAGTTTCAATTCAAATGCTTCAAAGTGCAATGCGTAGTTTTTGCAGAACGCCAGAGTTAAACTTTAATAGTATAGGAATAGCGATAATGTGTGATGAATATGTAGATAAGCCTCTGATGTAAGAGCGCCCAATTAAAGTGATTGATTTAGAGGTGCCCATTTGGGTCGACACTGTGAAGTTGGGCAAACACAAACAACTGGTTTCATATGATGAGAACAATTTCTACACAGTGAAGCCCCTGTACCCATGGGATGGTGTCTGAGTTGGTGCCATGATCAAGCCAAATGGCAGCCGCCAATACAACAGTGTGAAGCCCAGCCACTTCAGCTGTGTCTCCATGTTTGTGAATACAAAATTACTTGAGGCTCTCAAAGGCTTGAAAATAGTCGAGAAGGATCCCAACAGACTGAATCTACAAAAACAAAGGGATCTAGATTGTATCGCTGGCCAGATCGCAGCAGAAAACAAACAGCATTGAATGTGTGTGTCATGTTGTTGGCGAATGATTAAAGTTTCCAGTCCCTAAAAAACACATTGAAGGAACAGTGATAAATTCCAAAGTCAAGATGGAAAGGGACATGGAGTGGAGAGCTTGCAGCTGTTGGTGTTCCCATATATATACTGCCCATATCCTGCAGGATGGACATAGTCATGGGTTTGGAAGTTGTTGCCTAAGAAACCTTGGTGAATTCCTGCAGTGCATCTTATTATTGTTGTACACTGATGTTGCTGAATATTGATGGTAGGGGGAGTGAATGTTTATGGATGAGTGCTAGACAAGGAGGCCATTTTGTTCTGGTTGATGTCAAGCTTCTTGAGCATTCTTGGAATTGCACACATCCAGCCAAGTGGGGAGGATTTCATTACACTCTTGACATACCTTGGAGATGGTAAGAAGAGAGTCAAGAGTTGGGTTACTTGCTGCAGCATTCCTAACCTGTCATGCAGTTTAGATTCTGGTTAACAGTATTCTCTAGGATGTTGACAGTGGGAGATTCAGCAAGGGCAATCCCATTGCATGTCAAGAGATGATGGTTGTCTCTTGGTGGAGATGGTCATTGCCAGGCATTTGTGGCATGAATTTCACTTGACAATTGTCAGCTCAGGCCTGAATGTTGACCAGGTCTTGCTGCATTTGGGCATTTAATGCTTCAGTATCTGAGGAGTCATGAGTGTGCTGATAATTGTTCTGTCATCAGTTTCAAACCACTTTCAACCTTATGACAGAGAGGTCATTGATGAAGCATTGATGGGCGGCACAGTGGCGCAGTGGTTAGCACTGCTGCCTCACAGCGCCAGAGACCCAGGTTCAATTCCCGCCTCAGGCGACTAACTGTGTGGAGTTTGCATGTTCTCCCCGTGTCTGTGTGGGTTTCCTCCGGGTGCTCCGGTTTCCTCCCACAGTCCAAAGATGTGCAGGTCAGGTGAATTGGCCATGCTAAATTGCCTATAGTGTTAGGTAAGGGGTAAATGTAGGGGTATGGGTGGGTTGCGGGTCGGTGTGGACTTGTTGGGCCGAAGGGCCTATTTCCACACTGTAAGTAATCTAATCTTTTTTTTCTAAAAAAAAAAGCTTTGATGATGTTTAGGCCAAGGATAATACACTATTGAGGTCTTAGGGCTTTTGTGACATAGTGGTATGTCCCTAAGATCGCCTGGACCCTCTGTCTCTTCCCATCTACCGCTTGTTGATACACCTTACTCTCTATGCTGTGTCAATCCCCTGTCATAATCCTCTCTGCCAATGGCCACAGGCAGCTATTCATGATGTCATGATGACCATTGCTCCCTTGCCTACCTCTATTTGAAAGTTAGTTTCCATTCCTACAAAGAACAAAAATTCCTTACTTTGCCAAACACAATATTCATAATAGGGTAGTGTGGGGCCCAATAGATCATTTATTTACATTTACATTTTATTTACATTTGGGGCAGCATGGTGACTCAGTGGTTAGCACTGCTGCCTCACAGCCCCAGGGACCCGGGTTCAATTCTTGCCGCGAGTGACTGTCTGTGTAGAGTTTGCACATTCTCCCCTTGTCTGCGTGGGTTTTCTCCCGGTGTTCTGGTTTCCTAAGTCGAAAGATGTGCAAGTCAGGTGAATTGACAATGGAAAATTGCCCATAGTGTTAGGTGCATTAGTTAAGGGTAAATATAGGGTTGGGGAATGGGTCTGGGTGGGTTACTGTTCAGAGGGTCAGTGTGGACTTGTTGGGCTGAAGGACCTGTTTCCACACTATAGGGAATCTAATCTAATCTAATTTGAAGAAGGCTAGTTATTATATAAATGAGGTCTCCTGCTAAACAGGAAATATGAAAGATGGAATACTAAAAGAACTCAGTTTGACAGGGGACCCCAATTTCCAACAGAACACATGCTGAGTGCCAACAAAACCCATGAACTGCAGGTGCTGGAAATCTGAAACAAAAACAGCAACTGCTAGGAAATCTCAGCAGATCTAACAGCATCTGTAGAAAGAAAGCAGAGTTACCATTTAGAGTCCAGTGAACCTGCTTCAAAACTCAGTATAAGTGTGCCAATTATTGCTAAACAAGTGTTATGTGACAGCACTGTTGAAGACTCCTTCCATCACTTCATTTATATCAAAAGTACTGATGGAGCAGTAATTGGCTGGATCGGATTTGTCCTACATTTTGCCCAGGACATACCTGGACAATTGTCTACATCATTAGATACATGCTACAATGGTAGCTGTACTGGAATAGTGTGGCTAAGATGTGGCAAGCTTTGGAATGCACATATTATTGCCATAATGTTGTCAGGTCTCATAGCCTCTGCAGTACCCAGTGCCTGTAGTTATTTCTTGATACCACGTGGAGTGAATCAAATAAGCTGAAGACCAGCATTTGTGATGCTGGGGACCTTTGGGGATCCAACTAACTCATAAGATTCCACCAATAAACTGAGCTTCTAATTCAAAACCACACCTTTCTCATTCAGTTGGCTTATTCATTAAAGTCACCACACTGCATTTGGAACCTACTTTATTCGTGATGTTCAAAGGTGCTAACGCAATGGAGTAAGTACTTTGCACACTTTTACTTACTTCTGTCAAATGAAAAGTCACAAAGATGTGGTTGTGTTCCTGAAATCTTAAAGAAAAAACTGTTAAAGGCTACTGCTTCTTGTAAAGAAAACGTTAATCTGACTGTCACTGGACAAATGAAACTAAAGCCCTTGCTGCTACAATTCACTTGATTATATAACTGCATGGATTACAGGGAGGCGTGCCCAGATACATACTGACGTTCATCCAGGAGATGACAAAATCTTTGTTGACTCATTGTTAGTATTTAAATTGGGCATTGACCAGAACACAAGCTAAGAACCACAGGTGGGACATGAGTTGTCTCTGGATTGCTAATTGGTTATATGGAAAATGACTTAGTTTTCGCATAGGTCACCCTACATCTGCAGCTAATTTAGCTTACCAGCTAAGAATGATTCAAAAAAGCAATTTCCTAGACAAAGAGAGATTCTATCTGCAACCATTTGGAAGAAAACGCAAAACAAATGTTAGAAAAAGAGAGAGATTAGAGAGAAATGCATTTTGCAACAGTTAGTGGTCTGCTGTAAAGTAACTGGGCAGCTAAAAGTGCAGTATGTGCAGAACCAGTAGTCAGGACTCTTCTCCCAAATTCTGCTGCCTGTGTAAGAAAATAACCATAAGACCAAAAGGCTGAAAGGCAGATTTAGGCCTTTTAGCCAATCAGGTAGCTCCGTCATTCAATCATGGCTGAACAAGGTGGTTGCTGGGGCACCAAGCTTTAAGAAGTGTCAAATCCACCATTTTGAATGCAAAAAAGGGTAAAATTTCATTTCCAACTTTTCATTTTTCTCCATATTGAGTGTTCATGGAATTGGGGGACTGGGATGCACGTTCATAATGCACCAGGGCACCCAAAGGTTTGGGAAGGCCCTGATATAGAACAATCCGGACTGCAACAATTTCAGACCATGACATGGCTCCTCCATTTTGTTTCATCTGCCTTTCCTCCATAACAGCAATATTTTTACTTTTATAAAATGGGGTGGCATGGTGACTCAGTGGTTAGCACTGCTGCCTCACAGCACCAGGGTCCCAGGTTCGATTCCAGCCTATGCTGACTGTGTGGTGCTTGCACATTCTCCCTGTGCCTGCGTGGATTTCGTCTGGGTGCTCCAGTTTCCTCCCACAATCCAAAGCTGTGCAGGTCAGGTGAATTGGCTATGCTAAATTGCCCACAGTATTAGGTGCATTAGTCAGAAGGAAATGGGTCTCGGTGGGTTACTCTTTGGAGGGTCAGTGTGGACTGGTTGGGCCGAAGGGCCTGTTTTCACACTGTAGAGAATTGAATCTAATCTAATGTGGAACTGTTTGAAAATTAGTTTCTAGGTGGAATCAGGGCATCACTAGAAGGATTGAGGAGAAAGTGAGGTCTGCAGATGCTGGAGATCAGAGATGGAAATGTGTTGCTGGAAAAGCGCAGCAGGTCAGGCAGCATCTAGAGAACAGGAGAATCGACGTTTCGGGCATTAGCCCTTCTTCAGGAATGAGGAAAGTTGGTCCAGCAGACTAAGATAAAAGATAGGGAGGAGGGACTTGGGGGAGGGGCGTCGGAAATGTGATAGGTGGAAAGAGGTCAAGGTGAGGGTGATAGGTCAGACTGGGGTGGGGGCGGAGAGGTCGGGAAGAAGATTGCAGGTTAGGAAGGTGGTGCTGAATTTGATGGATTTGACTGAGACAGGCTGGGGGAGGGGAAATGAGGAAACTAGCTGAGGAAGGAGATGTGTCTGTGGTAGCGAGTCTGTTTGAGAATGTGGCTGAGCTTCTGTGCAGAGGAGATGACCTGGGGGGTGCAGTGAGAGAGGGACTCACTGAAACCTTTGTAGAGGGAGAAAGAGAGCTTCTTCAAGGAAGGCATCCTTGTAAGAGGATGTGGCCTCCTCTATATTGGGGAGACAGGCCGCCTACTTGCGGAGCGTTTCAGAGAACACCTCTGGGACACCCGGACCAACCAACCCAACCACCCTGTAGCTCAACATTTCAATTCCCCCTCCCACTCCACCAAGGATATGCAGGTCTTTGGACTCCTCCATCGTCAGACCACAGCAAAACGACGATTGGAGGAAGAACGCCTCATCTTCTGGCTAGGAACCCTCCAACCACAAGGGATGAACTCGGATTTCACCAGTTTCCTCATTTCCCCTCCCCCCACCCTGTCTCAGTCAAATCCATCAAATTCAGCACCGCCTTCCTAACCTGCAATCTTCTTCCCGACCTCTCCGCCCCCACCCCAGTCTGACCTATCACCCTCACCTTGACCTCTTTCCACCTATCACATTTCCGACGCCCCTCCCCCAAGTTCCTCCTCCCTATCTTTTATCTTAGCCTGCTGGACCAACTTTCCTCATTCCTGAAGAAGGGCTAATGCCCGAAACGTCGATTCTCCTGTTCCCTAGATGCTGCCTGACCTGCTGTGCTTTTCCAGCAACACATTTCCATCACTAGAAGGATGGTTTGCATTAGTTTGCTGATTGAATCCAAATTATCTCAAGTAACAATTGATATTATCAATAACTTCAATGCTTTCAAATGAAATACCCCGCTGTAGCCCAGACAGATGCAGTTGTTGAATAGGTTCAGGTTGGTTTACAGCCACATAATTATCAATGAGTTCCATCACTTGCCCAGTGTTGTTAAACGCCAATGTATGAAGCCAACATGATTGCCTGTCAATGAAATACAGTAGAGCTTGTCCATGTTTGTAACAACAATCCCATTTATGAAAAGTTATATTTCTATTCATTTCTGTCATGACCGCTAAGCATGTTCATCACATGGCATGTGAACTATCTTATTCTAGCTTGTTTATCCTTCTTTCAATTTACGCCATTCAAGCTAAAGGGGACTATAAGTCAAACTTTTGGTTTCAACAGGTTAAGTATTTGTTTCTTAAGAATAAAGTGAAAAAGCTATTAATTAACACATTGCAGATACCAAAATTAGAACATGCACAGATAAAAGTCCCAAGTTTCTGTGGTATACTGTTGACGCCTGTTGTATGAGTGTTATTAAAGTCACATTCAGCAGCTGGATAGCTTCTGTAATTGAATGGTTGGCACATCTTAAATCCTAGTGCCCGAGGCAACCACATCAATCATCCATATGATTGAACTGGACATCTCCCCAACCTAAAAGCAGCCCTCATAATTATCTGCACACATGCAGTTGGCTCCATCACTTCATGCTAACTTAGCATTAAATGTTGTGCTCATTTTATGATCCAGGAAAGAACAGCAGCAATTATAACTAGACTGCAGATTTCTTTTAGAGTCATAGAGATGTACAGCATGGAAACAGACCCTTCGGTCCAACCCGTCCATACCCACCAGATATCCCAACCCAAACTAGTCCCACTTGCCAGCGCCCGGCCCATATCCCTCCAAATCCTTCCTATTCATATACCCATCCAAATACCTCTTAAATGTTGCAATTGTACCAGCCTCCACCACCTCCTCTGGCAGCTCATTCCATACACGTACCACCCTCTGCATGAAAAGGTTGCCCCTTATGTCTCTTTTATATCGTTCCCCTCTCACCCTAAACCTATGTCCTCTAGTTCTGGACTCCCCAACCCCAGGGAAAAGACTTTGCCTATTTACCCTAAACATGCCCCTCATAATTTTGTAAACTATAAGGTCACCCCTCAGCCTCCAACACTCCAGAGAAAACAGCCCCAGCCTGTTCAGCCTCTCTCCATAGCTGAAATCCTCCAACCATGCCAACATCCTTGTAAATCTTTTCTGAACCCTTTCAAGTTTCACAACATCTTTCTGATAGGAAGGAGACCAGAATTGCACGCAATATTCCAACAGTGGCCTAACCAATGTCCTGTTCAGCTGCAACATGACCTCCCAACTCCTGTACTCAATACGCTGACCAATAAAAGAAAGCATTCCAAACACCTTCTTCACTATCCTATCTACCTGCGACTCCACTTTCAAGGAACTATGAACCTGCACTCCAAGGTCTCTTTGTTCAGCAACACTCCCTGGGACCTTACCATTAAGTGTATAAGTCCTGCTAAGATTTGCTTTCCCAAAATGCAGCACCTTGCATTTATCTGAATTAAACTCAATCTGCCACTTCTCAGCCCATTAGGCCATCTGGTCAAGATCCTGTTGTAATCTGAGGTAACCCTCTTCGCTGTCCACTACATCTTCAATTTTGCAAACTTACTAACTGTACCTCTTATGCTCGCATCCAAGTAAGAGACTTTCTGGATTCAGTGAAAAGATGGCTGATCAATTGTTCGGCAACATCACGCTGAACGAGTATAGAGACCAGGCTGTTTATTTCTTTCCTGCTTGGAATGAATTTTGGGTTAACAAAGACAGTCATTTTTCTGACATTCAATCTCTCGTACTCACAGAATGCAAAGCTCCACCTCGCAGTGAAGTTACCTGTAAACACTGTTGTTGAACGCAGTGTTGGATCCAAAAAGCTGCAAACCACCTCAACAATCTTTACATGGGGCACTACAGCAGACCTAGATTTAAAATGTGAGGATGAAAACAAGATGGCTTATTCAAATGGCAAGTGATTAGAAGGCATCATGCTTTCAGCCTGAGCAGAGGTGTTCCACAAAGCAGTCAATTAGACTGCGCGGAAGTGGGTACTGCAGATGCTGGAGATTACAGTCAAGATTAGGTGTTGCTGGAAAAGCACAGCAGGTCAGGCAGCATCTGAGGAGCAAGAAAATCGACATTTCGGGCAAAAGCCCTTCATCAGGAATGCTCCCCTTCTTGGACCTCTCCATTTCCATCAACAATTAGACTGCGTTTGGTCTGCCTGGTTTAGTGAAGATTGTATTGTGAGCAGTGATTTACAGCAGAATAGATTGAATGAAATACATGTAATTGCTGAGTCACTTGGAAAGAGTGCTTGTCCTTCGTGAGTGAGGAGTTAAAAGGTTAGGTGCTACACTTACTGTGAATGCATGGAAAAATGCCACAGAAGAGGGATGGGGTGTTGCAGAGGATAGAGGAGGAGACCAGGGTGTCATGGATGGAGCAGTCCCTTCAGAATGCTGTCAGGGAAGGAGAACAGAAGATGTGTTTGGTGGTGGCATCATGCTGGAGGTGGTGCAGATGGCAAAGGATGCACCTTTAAATACAAGGATCGGTGTGGTGAAGGATAAAGACAAGGAGAATCTTAGTGCTGGGAGGGAGCAAATGAGGTGAGGTCAAAAGTGCAGGAAGTGCATCAGACATAGTTGAGGGCCTTATACACCACGGGATAGTGTGAAAAGGTGTTTTTCTCACATAACCCCTGCTTCATTTGAATTTCTTTTTACTTTTATGAGCAGGAACAGCTTCTACTTAACTATTCTGTCCAACCTGCTCATGATTTTGGAAACCTCTATCAAATATTCTTTCAGCCTTCTTCTCTCCAGGTAGAAAGTCTCAAACTATCCTCATAACTGAAGTTTATCATTCTTGGGACCATTCTTGAAAATCACTTCTGCACTCTCTCCAATGCTTTCACAACCTTCACATCATGTGGTGCCCACAATTGTACACAGTACTCCAGCTGCAGTCCATCAAGTATCTTGCACAAATTAAAATAATCTCCCTGTTCTTGACTCTATGCCTCTGTTAATAAAACTAACACTATATGCTTTATTAACTGCTCTGTCCACCTGTCCTCCTGTCCTCCCACTTTCAATAATCTGTGCATGTCACACCCAAGTCCCTCTGCTCCTGCACACCTTTAGAATTGTACCCCTTGTTTATATTGTCTTTCAATGTTTCTCTGACCAAAATGCATTACCTCACATTTCTCCGTATTGAACCTCATCTGTATCCTATTAGTCGTCAAAGTAACTGTGTAAATCGGTGGGCTTGTAATGAATATTAGTAGACAGCACAGGAATTGAGATAGAGATATCAAGGAAGAGAAGGAAAGGGAAAAGTCAGAGATGGACCAAATGAAGGTGAGGGGAAAGCAGTTTGTATCATTCAATAGTTCTTCCTTTTAACATGTATTAAAACTCATTGGATGATTCCAATTCCCATATAACTATTCAGTCAGTTGTCCACAAATGCACCAAATTAATGACCAAGTCCTGAATGAAAATTTATCGAACGTTTGTCAGAAATGAGGTACTACTGGCATCTGTCAGAAAACTGTGGATGTTCTCAATGTCACTGACCACTTGATGGGTGGGCCGAGCTCTTAACTGTTGGCACATACGTGAAAAATTATATTGTATTTAATTTGTATTGGCTGCACAAAAGGTTAATCATGTTTCCTGTGGAAAGGAGTTATTGGCTTGACAGGACACAGAACATTTGTTACACACTAGGGCTTGTAGTATACAACAGATGGCACGCATAGAATATTGAGTCTCAAGCTTTTATAACAAACTATATCCATAATTGTCTTCTCAGAATGTTCATTGAAGTAATTGTTTTCATATGCATTACAAACAGTAGCATGGTCCCTTTAACACATGTCAAATATACTCCTGAGCCGTGATAAACTTTAATAGTTATTTAAAATTCATTCTCAAGATATTCAAAGACTGCGTGACTGGCTTTTTAAGAAGACACAATACTTTAAATTTGAGCTGTAGGTCATCCAACATTAGGATACCTGCCAACATGTAAACAGCATTTCACTTCAATTTTTGCCAGTTGTTCAAATGAAATAAAACTGGGTTCAGTTACCTCACTGGGTTGAGAACCCAGGTTGGAATCAGCTAGATTTTCCTGTCATACTTCACAAATATCTAATTCTGGAATGAACATGATGCAGAATATTGAATGGACAATATTTTGCAATATTGTTAATATGTAATTTATTTTTCAACTGTAAACCTGAAAACAAAGGATTTTTTTACATGCTGGTTAGAGGAGAGGGTTCCCATTCTATCACCTGAAGACTCAGTAGGATCATTTCATTCCCATCAATCACAACAAACCCCACCCTGAGGAGTGTTCATTGGTTGAAGGTGAGAGTATACCATGTCTCACAGGCAAGTCCTGCTCCAGAGCAACTGGCTAATCACTCTAATTGCATCAATGGAAGTAATCTTCGAGGAGAAAGTGAGGGCTGCAGATGCTGGAGATCAGAGCTGAAAATGTGTTGCTGGAAAAGCGCAGCAGGTCAGGCAGCATCCAAGGAACAGGAGAATCGACGTTTCGTTTCCTGAAGAAGGGCTTATGCCCGAAATGTCGATCCTCCTGTTCCTTGGATGCTGCCTGACCTGCTGCGCTTTTCCAGCAACACATTTTCAGCTCAATGGAAGTAATGCCAGGATTGGGACTACAGTCAGTTTCAGATTCAAAGTCTGGCACTCTGGAACTAAGGAAGGGTGGGTGGGCGTATAGCAGGTACATGAGGTTGAGGTGGGGGTTAGTGGGTGTGGGTTAGAGAGGAAGAGAGATGGTGGGGTCTTAAAATAGAATCTACGGAGAACAGGGGAGATAGCACTCGCAAGGGACAAATATTGCTGGTGACAGGGCACCCAATGTCCAAAGGAGTCCTTGGGGAAGATGGATATCGGACCAACACCCCCCCAACCAATCCCTCCATTCCACTTTCACTCGAGGTTCAAACATCTACTGAGCTTTGTCCTTGTCCCACATTCCTCCAAACCACCTCAGAATTCAGTGTGGGACAAAGGTGGCTCTTAAAATGGTTCAATCAAGAGGAGATTGAGCAGTCTGAGGCCCACCTCACATAAAATTGTGGACAATTCTGGCTTGGGATGAGTACAGGGAGAAAAACAGCTGGAGAATTTTATGGGGTTGCTGCCTGTAAAACTACAATCAGGAAGTTATAAGGTTCTTCCAGGAATATTCTTTCTGTAAGTAATTATCAGCTAGTTCACTGGCAACATTGTTGAAAACCATCAACAACCTTGATGGCCTTGCATACTAAGTAGCACAAAAAAACTTTTTTTTCACATGGAATAATTATCAGACTCAAAAGACATTTATCAAGAGCGTATTAGTCACTTCAGAATTAGTCCTTGTAAATTTGTTCTTTAATTTGCACAGATGTAAAAGGTTGTTAATGGTTAGTTTAATGAGAAAGGCTGTATGATTACAGTTATTGGCAGCTTTGATAAAAAGCCATTATCTTTGAAGCTTGCATCTGTGGGTCTGATAATGTCACTACCATATTTGTTTACAGCTGATGTTCTCACCTGAATTTCTCTTCAAAGTTTCCCCTTCCTACTTCTCTAGAAGGCATTAACTGTCTCATTTGGTGTAGTTCTGGATATACCAAGTATCCTTTAGTAACTAATGCCTTTAGTAATGACTCCAGGGTTTTAAAAGATAGTAGACTCTCTAGGTTTGGAAAATTTTATATCTAAGGGCCTGAACATGTCTTTCTTTAAGACACCTAAAGTTGTTTACTTCCTATCAGACATAATGATCAGCTAGAAAAAAATGTTTGATTTTGCCTACCAAGGTCTAAGACCATTGTGGAAAAGCTATAACACTTCCATTGCTGCCAAAGAAAGACAAAATAATTCAAGGAACTGAACGTGGCCCTGGGTCAGAAACAGAGGTTTAATCCATAGACAAACAGAGGTGTACTTTGGACAGAAAGACAGAGGAGTAGCGGCACTGAAGGAGAACTAGCACATGTTGTCCTTTCACAGAAGGTCGGCATGTCTAAACCTTGTCACCTGTTATCCCAATGTTATGATCCAAGTTGATGGTAATACTGGAAAGGTCAGATTCAAGACTGAAACTTGCTTTGATAGATCATGTGTTTAATTTATGTGACTGGTTACCATGATTGTTTATCATTGAAATATATTCACATGAGGTTGCGGATGTTCTTTAACAATAGAACATAAGTTTATTACGCAAAAGAAAACAAATCAACAAGTTATAAATAAAATGGTTGAATATATCTTAACACAACTGCTAAACAAAGTTTTAATTTGTTTCCCAACACTATTCTTTTACAGAAACTCAACTCTAGAGAAAATTCATTCCAATTTCAACTCTTTAATTTTCATTTAACTGAATCCTTTCTGTTTCTTTTCATTGGACGCTGTTTAATGAAATACTTCCCAACTTCTCTAAAGCCTGAATAAAGTTTTCCCATTAGACCAGGCTACTTAGGTTTTTAACCTATGTAACTACAGTACTCTGGTTGTTTCTCACTAGAATTCTGGCCTTGTGAAGTCACTGGGCTTGTAACCTTGGTTAAATTTCTTCTGGGTCTCTTGATTTCCCTTACTATGGCTGTGCATCGTGGTATCTGTCTGCTATAGTGTTGATGCTACATCTGAGCTCTAAGTACAGGCCCAAAGTTTTACTTTCCCAGCTTGCAATTCTGTGCCATTTTTGAAGATTGCCTTCGCCTCTGAGAGATTTTAACTTTACTCACAGAAGATCCAACATCTGTTTGCTCTTCTGCTGAACCCAGCTTGGGATTTATGATATAATCCACCACCATGGAATTCATCTCTACCTGCTTAGGAGTAACGAATGCTCCTTCTACAGAAACTTGCTAACTCTCCTGCTGGGAAAGTATCAGATCTGACTGCTTTTACCATGAGGTATTCTTCCTGTTAAATCTTGTTACATGGATTTCTTCTGCAAGATTGTTAAATGTTCAACTAATACCTACTGCTGACTGTCTGAATAAGCAGGTGAATTAAAACTAAATCTGAAGTCACTGAAAATACCTTCAGACCTCCAAAACTGCCAGCATGTTGTATTACACAACTAAATAAAACACACACTGCTCACCATGTTGTATATGCAACTAAACCATCTGCACCTCACTATGTGCTAAGTTTGTTGCCATAATGTTCTTTATCTGTAAGAAACCACAGGCTCTGCTTGGTCTCATGATGTAGAGCTACAGGTAACATTCATGCCAGCCAAGTGCCATGTAATGTTCATCTCCAACATGAATGAATCTAAGAATTCCCCTTGACATTCATTACTGTTACCATCATTGAATCTCTAATTAATAGGGATTACCATTGAGCAGGAACTGTAATGAACTAGCTATATAAATATTGTGACTACAACAGCAGGTCAGAGTTAGGAAATTCTGAAATTAATATGCATCGCTCGACTCTCCAAAGGCTGTCCACCATCAAGTCAGGAGTGCAGTGGAATACGTTCTTGCTGGATGAGTGCAGTTCCAACAACACTCAAGATGTTTGACACAATGTAGAAAAAAGCAATTTAACTGATTAGCAACACACACATTACCTTCAACATTTACTCCCTCCAAAACTAATGCACAGTGGCAGCAGTGTGTACCATCAGCAACATGTACTTCCACAGGTCACCAAAGCTCCTCCCACAGCACCTTTCAAATCCAACACTGGTACCACCTGGAAAGACAAGGGTAGAACGTGCATGGGAGCACCGTGGCAAGGTCAAGTCAAACATCATCCTGACATGGAACAGCATTGTTATCCTTTCACTGTCATTGGGGCAAAAAGCTAATACAGTATTTCATTCCTAACAGCACTATGAGTGTACCTACTGCCTCCTGAACCATGAACTGCAGTAGCTCATGAAGCCAGCTCACCACCACTTTCTCAAGGCCAATTAGGTGATCGGCAATAAATGCCAGGCTCACATTGCATGAATGAATTTTTAAAAAAGCTACAAGAAGAATGTTTAGTGAGTAATGCTATTGGTGGGAGCGAGGACAGGAAATTTCCCTTTCCAGTTCCATGTATCTTAACAATCACTTGAAACATTGGAACAAGTTTTATGTCTTATCCGAAAGCGACACACAGCTAGTGTTGAATCCCATCAGTTATGCACTGGAGATTTTGTCTAATTTGTAAGTTGAAATCCTAACTACGCTGTTCAAAATCCCAACTTTCTTAACAAAGAACTAAAGCTACACCAAACCGAGTCAAGCAACACTTGAAAACATCAGGATAAACATCTGCTCATTTCCTTTCCTTCTTCCCCACCTCAGTTTCATTAATCTTGCATAGCATATAAATCCAGCTGCTTCAGAAGTGAAATATACTTCAACCAAACGGATGTACTACATGAAATGTACAGCAGCCTGGTTGATAAATAGATGAAATCCACAGTGACTACAACATTAGGCTGGGAAAGACAAATTCTGGGAAAAATTGTGGAAGAGCAAGAAATATACAGCTGACAAACTGATATCTACACACTAAGTACAGCTTTGATAAACATATGAATTGTAATAACTATCTCCTATCACCCTCAATGATTTGCTACCTCATAAAAATATGTTATGACATGTGTGAGCAGTTGACCAATTTTTTGCTGGCATCAATTTCTTCCCTCACTAACAAAACTCTAAAGAACGCACATTAGTAAACACTGCGAATTGCTTCTCATTTGGCAAACTTAGCTTACACGTATCTCATAGTCAAGCCCTATATTTGCTGCACACTCTGGATCAGTGTAATCATCGACGAACATCTGGTGCTCAACTTTTATATTAAGAGCTCAAATTGGCTAAGATGTATCAAAGGAACCGATTTAAATGATAGCTTAATTTCACTGCGCAAATCAAAGGACAAATTCCGCAAAGGCATAACTTTGAATACATTTTGTTGTAAAAATATTTTTAAAATATTCACTGAGCCGATACCCTGCTCCCTGTATCTGCTAAAATTTATTGATTGTCTTGGATGTTGTACTCAAATGTGTCACATATCTTTCAATGTTCCCTTTTTTCAAAATGATAATTTTATTGTTCACTTGACGAAGGAGCAGAGCTCTGAAATTTTGTGATTTCAAATAAACTGGTGCCATGTGACTGCTTACAGTGAATGAACAGCGATACAAGTCAGGATGGTGTACTGCTTGGAAGGGATTTTTTTGCCCTTGTTCATTTAGTTGGTAGATGTTGTGGGCTTGGAAAGTATGGTTGAAGCAGCCTTGGTGAGTTGCCTTTTTAAGTTTTGCTGGAGGCAGGAGGACGGTATTCCATCACACTCCTGGCTTGTGATTTTTCGATTGCTAACGGACTTTGGAGAAGAGTTTTTACATGACACAGAATTTCCAACCTCTCTACCTTCACTTATGGCTAGCTATTGTATAACTGGTTCAGTTCAGTTTCTGATCAATGGGAACTCTTCCCCCTGACCAGAATGTTCATATGGAGGAATTCAAGGATAGTAATGTTTTCAGATCTTGAGAGGAGCTGGATTTCCTCTTGTTGGAGATGGTCATTGCCTGGCACTTACGAGGTATAAACATTACTGGTCTCTTATTGGCACAAGATCTGAACATTATCCAGATGTTGCTGCATATGCTCACACAATTTCACTCCCTGGAGAGTCATAACTAACATGAAATATTGTGCAACCATCAAAGAAAATTCCCACTTCTGACATTACAATGAAAGGAAGGTCCTTGATGTAGCAGCAGAAGAAGGTTAGCTGAGGAAACTACCCTGTGGAATGCCAGTACTGATTGATGAGGGAGCAATTATTACCACCAGTTTTCTTTATGCCAGATATATTTGTATTAGCAGTGGGTTATATCTTGATTTCCACCAGCTTCAATTTTGTTAGGGCACTTTGACACTGTATTTGGTCAAACCATGCCTTGATATCATGGGCAGTCACGGTCACCTCATCCCTCGAGTTGAACACTTTTGTGTAAGTTGACATCAAGACTTTAATGAGAAGGCTCTTGTTCAGTAAATGGTAATTGTCAGCACCTTCAATTATCTGTTTCATTATTTTGCTGATAATTGAGCAGAAATTGTTGGAGCGCTAATTTGTCAGATTGGATTTGTCCTGTTTTCTTTTTGACATGATATATGTGGGCAATTTTCAACTTTGCCATGTTGTAGCTGTACTGGAATGACTTGGGTAGAGTTGGGGCTAGCTTGGAAGCACAGGTTTTCAGTGGGACATTGGCAGGACCCACAGTCTTTGTTCAATGAGACAATGTGGAATGACTTGTCTTGACTGGCAACTATGATATTGGGCACTTAAGAAGGAATGGATCACCCACTCAATACTTGTAGCTACCGATGGTTTCAAATACTAAACCCTTCTTTTGCACTGATGTCCTGAGTTCCCCAATCATAGAAAATGGAGATATTTGTAAAGCTGGAGACTCATGTGCAAGGACACCCAACTTCCTCTGCATTCTGCAGACTCTCTCCAAGTAACCAGTGGAGAAGTTTGAAGTTCACTTCAAACTCCATTTGCCAAATGGTTGTCTGCACACTTCACGCAACTCAATCACTTTGTAAACTCTTCTGGGAGATTTCATTCAGCCCACAAAGCAGGAAACATTGAGTTTTAAAAAAAATAAGTGCAGCAGATACTGGAAATCTGAAACGGAAGTAGAAATTACTGGAGAAGGTTAGCAGGTCAGATAGCAGCAATGGAGAGAAAGCAGAGTTAACATTTTGGGTCAAGTGGCCCTTCTTCCGGATGACAATAGACCCAGTTTCTTGTTATTAATGTCATGCGACTTAATTAGGCAGATGTGAAATCTTGACTTCCCAACAATGGTTTAAAATGCAAAGCTAAAATCATCAGCCTTTTGCAGCACATTCAACCTCACGCCAGCTTGTGGAAGATATATACTTGCAACATAATTGATTGTCATGCATATATATTAGATTAGATTAGTTTTTTTTAGATTAGATTAGATTACATTACATTACAGTGTGGAAACAGGCCCTTCAGCCCAACAAGTCCACACCGACCCGCCGAAGCGCAACCCACCCATACCCCAACCCCTACATTTACATTTACCCCTTACCGAACACTACAGGCAATTTAGCATGGCCAATTCACCTGACCTGCACATCTTTGGACTGTGGGAGGAAACCGGAGCACCTGGAGGAAACCCATGCAGACATGGGGAGAACGTGCAAACTCCACACAGTCAGTCGCCTGAGGCGGGAATTGAACCCGGGTCTCTGGCGCTGTGAGGCAGCAGTGCTAACCACTGTGCCACCGTACCACCCACGGTGGGCGGCATGGTGGCACAGTGGTTAGCACTGCTGCCTCACAGCACCAGAGACCCGGGTTCAATGTTCTCCCTGTGTCTGTGTGGGTTTCCTCCGGGTGCTCCGGTTTCCTCCCACAATCCAAAGATGTGCAGGTCAGGTGAATTGGCCATGCTAAATTGCCCGTAGTGTTAGGTAAGGGGTAAATGTAGGGGTATGGGTGGGTTACGCTTCGGCGGGTCGGTGTGGACTTGTTGGGCTGAAGGGCCTGTTTCCACATTCTAATTAGCATAAAATGTTTTAAGAATTATGGCCTATGTTTAAGTTAAAGTCAGCAATGCACAACAATTTCATGACACTCAGCTCATGTTTGTTTAAAGGTGGTCAAGAAGAGATAGTCTGGTGCAGTTCTGTGTAAGCTTTCCTTGTTTAACCCTGTGACACAAGGGAGGGGTACAGGGAAAGGCCAGCTTGCATGAAGGCTCAGGTCTGGAAAGGGTGAATCTGCAATGGAGTGGGTATAGAGTGGGGTTGGGCAAGGAGGATTAGAAAAGGGAGGCAGGGTGGTCAGGGGAGGGTTAGGGGATGGAGATGTGAAATAAAATGTGTCTAGTATCTGAGTACAGCAGGTGGGAAGGGTGATGGGTTAGTAAAGGTAGAAAAAGATTAGGGGTCTAAAGGGCAGTGTCAGTACTTTCCAAATGTATGTTAATCTTCAGCTGTTGATTGGAAGACTGCTTACGGGGCTTTGAATTTACCTACAAAGTTACCCCCACCGAAAGTCTATTTCAAAGCATACATGGGAGGGTTAGCTGAGCCCGCAAGCTCAGACATGCCCCAAAATTTAGAAAATAATACATTGGACACTGACTTGAATGTTCACTAAAAAGTGAACAAAAATAAAACACACTGTTGTAAAGTGAAAGTTTGGATAAATGTGCCGTGACTAACTTTGGCCACTTTGCAGTAAGGAGAGAGTGAGGACTGCAGACGCTGGAGATTAGAGTCGTGAGACTTGGTGCTGGGAAGGCCCAGCAGGTCAGGCTGTATCCGAGGAACAGGAGAATTGACGTTTCTGGCAAGAGCCCTTCATCAGGAATGAGGCTGTCAGCTGAGGGGGTGAAGAGGTAAATGGGAGGGGGTTGGAGCTGGGAGGAAGATAGCTGAGAGTGCCTGAGGTATATGGGGGGGGGGGGGGGGGGGTTAATGGTAATAGGTCAGAGAGAAGGGTGTAGTGGATAGGTGGGAAGGAAGATGGACAAGTAGGACAGGTCATGAGGGTGGTGCCGAGTTGGAAGGTTGGAACTGGGATAAAGTGGGGGGATGGGAAATGAGGAAACTGGTGAAGTCCAAATTGATGCTGTGTGGTTGGAGGATCACAAGATGAGGTGTTCTTCCTCCAGACATCGGGTGGTTAGGGAGTGGCGATGGAAGAGGCCCAGGACCTGCATGTCCTTGGCGGAGTAGGAGGGGGAGTTGAAGTGTTCAGCCACAGGGCGGTGGGGTTAGTTGGTGTGGTTGTCCCGGAGATGTTCTCTGAAGCACTCTGCAAGTAAACGTCCTGTCTCCTCAATGTAGAGGAGACAGCATCAGGAGCAACAGATACAGTACATGACATGTGTGGATGTGCAGGTAAAACTCTGATGGATGTGGAAGGATCCATTGGGGCCTTGGACGGAGGTGAGGGGGAAGTTGTGGGTGCAGGTTTTGTATTTCCTGCGGTGGCAGGGGAAGGTGCCGGGAGGGGAGGATGGGTTAGTGTGGAGCGTGGACCTGACAAGAGAGTCATGGAAGGAATGGTCTTTACAGAAAGCAAATAGGGGTGGGGAGAGAAATACATCTCTGGTGGTGGGGCCCGTTTGTAGGCAGTCGAAATGGCGGAGGATGATGCAATGTATCTGGAGGTTAGTGGGATGTAAGGTGAGGACCAGTGGCGTTCTGTCTTTGTTGCAGTTGGAGGAGTGGGGTTCAAGAGGGGAGGTGCGAAAAATGGATGAGATGTGCTGGAGGGTATCATCAACCACGTGGAAGGGGAAGTTGCAGTCTTTGAGGAAGGAGGCTATCTGGTGTGCTCAGTGGTGAAACTGGTCCTCCTGGGAGCAGATGTGGCAGAGGCAGAGGAACCCATTTCAACTCAGGGGCGTTACATGGTGAGATTGACAAAGGGGACAAGAATTAGGGAAAGGTTCAACACAAAGTTTTGAACACTCTGCCAAGGAAAATGAATATTTATCAGACTCTAATTTTGACTTTAATTGAACTCTGACAATCTTGAACAAGTTCGTTACAGGACTCTTCAATAAACAGTCTTAGACTCTAAGTAAACAGTCTCAAATCTACATCAGCAATTTACTTCTGACATGCACTTCCAAGGATTTGCTACATCCTATCCACAGATCCTTTCCACTACGTTTGAACTGTTTGTCCAAAGAGACTGGTAATACACATTCCTTAAAACTGGGATAGGTTGTTCCTTGGCCTTTGAGGGTTGGCTGAAGGTTTGGGAAGAGCAATCATTAATTTTGGCTTCCCATCTCACAGAGCTGTCTCTAGTCTGCAGGTTGTCTCACCCAGGTGCCCTTTCTGGGTCTGGTCAATCTGATGATACTCACCACAAGGTATAGAAGATGCTATGCAGCTTAGATGTCAGTCATGTTTGCTGTCTGGGGATGCTGTTGAAGAACGTACAAAAGGCAGAATAGGTTGGGGCTCCAGGTTGCCCCTTTCATACCCTTTGATTCTGTGGCCTGTGTCCAATTCTAGCATCAGATGGGAACAGGAAGATCCAATGAAGTGACTACTTGCCATATTTGGGAAGTTGCAGAACATCGTTTTGAATGTTCAACTGTCAAGTGCTGTCCTAGTCACATTTTGCTTCTGGCCTCCTGCGTAGCGTTTTTCTAAGAAAGAAGGTTCACTGAAGGTGTAAATACTGGTTTGTTCTGAAACAATGCGGTCACTAGCATGTGGCCAGGCAGCTCCAGTCCTGTTTGGTTTTGATAGGAAGTTGATTTTCCAGGGCTTGGAGGCATGAATACAATAAGCAAATTGCAGAGTCCAGGAAGGTTTACCTTCCAATATTTTGAGTTCTATCCATGCTCATGAAAAATCAATATTTCTGTAACAATCCTGGTGGTTATAGATCACCTGACTATAATATAACTGTTTCTTCCACTGTAAGGGAAATGTTTATAACTTCACTATTACAATCAATGCATGCTGACAATGAGATGTGCCGTATATTTAATTCTATAACTAACCTTATTTCAACAAATTATGATGCTCATCTTTGTGCTCTCAAGTCTTATGTTAATGGCAATAGGATTGGACGCTAATTATTTAGCTGCAATGAAGAAGCTCTTGTTTGACAAGGAGAGATCTTTTATAGCTAACCCATAACTCCAGTATTGGCAGTTGATGGTGGGTTTTGTGACTAAAGAGCTTGTCCAATAATGTCCAATAATGCGTGTGCTTGCTCCTTCACGATCTACAGACCCAGAAAATAATACTCTCTTATTCTACTACAAAACACTGCCACAGGTTAGATTAATAGTTACAGCTTATATTTTAAGTTTAATCAAGAGACATATCTCAAAAAACATATAATCAAGAAAGAACCCACTCTACTCACTACTGCAGACTTTCTGTAGGCCACTTAAAACAATTAACTTATCTGATTCTGTGCTGTGAACTTCACCCATACCATGTGCTTCCTTTGTCTGTTCTTCTCCCTTTTAAAACTGCTGTTTTTTTGACTTTTTTTATCCAAAGTTCCAAAACAGTGTGGGATTACTTGACAGAATGCTAGGAATACCAGCCCCACTTATATCCACCAGAGAGGGCAAACAGTGCCTTGGTTTACCATCTAATATAAGAGACAGCAGATTCAACAATGCAACATTCCTTTAGTGTTGCACTGGAATGTCAGTCTAGATTCCTGCACTGAGGTTCTGAAGATGGATTTGAACACAAAACCATTTGACTCAGAGACCTGAGCACTACCAACTGAGAAGCAGATGACATCTGTTTACTGTACTGAATGTATCTGTTATCCATTTTCTTCCTGTTACTGCTGTACTAAATTTGGAAATGTTATTCAGAAAGACTGCAGTATTTCTTATTGCTAATGTGCTGAATGGTGGTTATTGAGACCCTGAATGCCTTGTGTCACCACATAGAGACCACTTACTTGGTCAGGATATTCAATAGCCATGCCTTGAACTTAAGAAAGTTGAGTTAAAGGATTCCTATCAGATATTAATTCTTGCAGGACTAGTGTTGAGGCAACTTTATGTCCAGTAAAAATATGGGGGTGGGGGATGGTGCATTTGCAGTACATACACCTACATTTATACCAGAAAATTCTGCAGTGATCCTATAACCAGATGTGATATTGATTTCAAAAGTTTAATAAACCTCCTGCAACCCACTCAAAAATTGAACTGGGTGATATTGTATTTTTTTAATATTCTGCAGACAACTATAGTCTTTGAGAGTGTGGCAAGGTTATATAAAAACACTGGGATGGAGATTAACTGAAAAGTGGGAAGGGAATGAGTGTGATTGGGAATTGCACAAAAAATGGGTTTCATGCAGTTCCTGTCAAATTTAATGATAGGGCCTAATTCAGGTTTTTTAAAATGTAACTTCCATTTCTGGATTATACCCAGCCAGATTACAAGATTAGCACAGTGGCTGGTTGATGGCTACATATTTAGCACTAGACCATAGCTAGGTGGCAAGGGGGAGGCAAAAAGAGATCAAAAGTAGATTTGAGACCATGGATTTGAGGCACATCAGGGCCTGGATTCTAACACTTCATATCCCATCTGATCCAGTCTGCCCCATTTTGGCCTTTCAAGATTCCACAATATTCTTGTCTTTGGTCTGCTTGAAACTTTGTTCCCATATTCCCATGAAATATTCCCCAATGTTACTTCTCATCACATGTGACTGGTTATACCACTAGTCAGGATTTGTTCACAGTCAATACAAAGGTTTAATGAATCAGAAGAAAGGGTGATACCTGTTGAACCTATTCAATATTTCAAACTCTTTAAATAATGATATTGCTAAAATTAACAACATGAAAGCATTATGGCCACACACACACATTCACTTACAGATATGTAAATTCACTTCTATGCATACGGTGACACATGAACCTTGTTAAAACAGCTGCATTTTCTCCTATAGACAACAGCGGATTGGAGTAGGGGCTAATTGAGTATATGCATGCTATCAAAAATCTCCTACCATGTAGGGAAACCTGTCAATGCACTCTTAAGCTGATTTCTACAGGGAAAGGAATGAAAAGGTTTCCTCCGCCTGCTTTATGCATCAATGAACTGCTGTTTGAGAAATTTAACCCCTATTGTCTGCAATTGCTTGAAAAAATCTAGAGGCATCGCAACTCAAGGCAGTAGTCAACCAGACAAGTGCTGACAGAATCATTCTTTTGTTCTTGGTTTTAAAGTTTGGTTCAAAAATAAAGCACATACTTTCTTCCCAATAATATGATGCAGGCAACTCTCATGAGGTATTCCCAGGCAGTTCCACCTTGATCTGCAGGTATGGATGGTTGAATGAGGGTAGAACTGAATATTCTATCTCTGCTGTAAACACATTTATATATAACATCAAACAAGCTTTTGGAATGTTTAAGGCTTCCAAAAAATGTCTGAGTGCTCTTTCAACATTGATATGTTTTCAAATGTCATTCAATTAATTCAGTTTATTTGTGGGAGAACCCAAGTAGAAACAATGGCTGAATAATTGAAAAATTCTTGTAGGCTTTAATCCATGAAAAGTGTGAGAACACTTTTAAAAACGGTGACAAAATGCTTTTTTCTGTGAAATTGGCTGTGTGGTCCTTGGGCTTGTTCATCTATTTCTTCTTTTCTCATTTACACATTACAAACAGTAGAACTGACTGACAGATCGACTTAACAAAATTTCCAAAAACTTACACTCTTAAAAATAAACATATCCATATCATGTTTATTTCCTGCTGACCATGTTCACTTACTGCAGTCAAAGTGATAGATTGTTATCAAACACAATAATCAATCTGCTGTATGGGTACTGTTACCCAGGTAACAAGGTCAGAGAGTTTTTCTTGTGCTTGAAAGAGACTTAGAAGATTGTTTATTGACATTTTCATTCAGTATGATAGACTTGTCTAAGATGACGAAATTGTTTCTACGTCTAAACTATTAATATCCAGGAAAGTCTGAAGCATGTTTTAGCAATTTAATAGCAAATACTTTGAAACGCAAGTTCGTAATGCACTCTTGATTTTTTTAAAACTTCTGACATTTGCTACATACTGTGCTCTATGTAATGATTTTGAGGTAAGAAAATGTCAAACAATTCATCATCTTGCAGCAGTTTTGAATATAACAAAACTATTAGGTATAACATGGATTATATGCAGCATAGAACTTATTTTACCAACTTCAATCATAAACAAACATCCAACATGTCAGAGTAACACATGTTTTTCAAATATCAGTTAAGCTTGTGGGATCACTGAATGGGATTCCCAATACAGTGCAATTTTCAGTCAAATTAGAAGAAACATAGAACAATGTAGAAATTTAAATTTGGAAGGTACCTGCTGTTGAAGAGAGGCAAAAATTATTTTTAGTTTGCTAAAAAAAAGGAATGTCTTCATCTTAAATTGCCAGATCATTTTAATAACTTCTTTCTGTGAAGTATTGGACAATATCATGAATTAGACAGATAATAATGGTTGTAATGATTGCAGCAACACTAGCAGCACAAAGAGCGGGAGCTTGGACCAGGGGCCTGACAGGAGCGTTGAGAGGTAAAAACAATGACTGCAGATGCTGGAAACCAGATTCTGGATTAGTAGTGCTGGAAGAGCACAGCAGTTCAGGCAGCATCCAAGGAGCTGACACTGGTTTGAGTCTTTGCATCCGACACTGGAGAGCAGAGGTTTCTGGGAAAGGAGGGACTTTTTTTTTCTTTCCCTCCAGCTATATAAGTGAGTGTTTTCTAAACCTGAGCCCCTACCTTTGTAGGGCCTCCCACCCAAACACCTCCTCTAACCTTAAACACCAGGGGTACATTAGGTAATAGCGAGTTTTGAGAAGATTTGTAGCTCAGCACATTAGGTAAGCTTCTCTTCATTTTTTTTGACTTTCTGATAAGGGGACTAGCAGGGACGGAATTGCAGGAAGAGGAATGTTTCTCCTGCATGATGTTTGAGGTGAGGGATGCTATTAGTGTCCCATCCAAGTACATCTGCAGAAAGTGCACCCAACTCTTGCTCCTCCAAGACCACTTTAGGGAACTGGAGGGAGAGCTGGATGAACTTCAGATGATTCAGGAGACAGAGACTGTGATAGATAAGAATTACAGTGAAGTCGTTACTCCTAGGCACAAAGAAAGCTGGGTAACTGCTTGAAGAGGGAAAAACAGTCAGTGCAGGGACCCCCTTTGGTAATTCCCATGAAAAACAAGTATACATTTTGGATAGTGTTGCGGGGGATGACTTACCGGGGCATGCAGTGGAGTGCAGGACTCTGGCACAGCATCTGTCCCTGTTGCACAGAAGGGTAGGAGAGAAAGGAGGAGAGTGTTAGTCATTGGGGGCTCAATAGTTAGAGGGTCAGATAGAAGGTTTGTTGGGAACAAA